>NC_072376.2:65670000-66295000 GCF_028885625.2 Pongo pygmaeus | reverse complement strand
AGGAAGAAAGGGGCTCTCTGCGGTGTTCATTTTGAAGGTTTATGTTTTTAGAGCAGCCATTTTGATTTGAAAAATGTGTCAGCTTAATGCCCTCTCCCCAGGGGCCTGAAAGACCATTTCTTTAAGTGTGAATTTCCCAGCAAAATATTTACTAGATTTTTGGGCTTTTTTTTTTTTTTTTTTAAGTACAGTTAACCTGGAATTTTCCCTAATAGTTAGAAGTGTTTTTTTCTTTAAATGAACCCTTTAGCGCAGTCGTGTAGAAAATATTATTCTTCATATTTCCGCGGCTAGAAGGCTTTAGGTTGTATTTTCCTTCCCCCGATGGCATTTTTATCCATGCCTGACAAGCCACTTTGACAGGTGGCCCTGGGAATTCTCTAGAGGCCAGGATGAGGTCTGGATACCATTCTGGGTGGTCTGAGAGCAGGGTATTTAAAGCTAACTCTTCACATTCTGGGTCTGGAATTGTTTCTGAATCCATTCCTCAGAGGTCTGCTGCTTGTTCTATGAGACTTTTCCTTCCAGTGTATGAACTGGGATTTTGGCTGCATGTGCTCATTAAGAAAACCATGTCACTTGTCTCAAGTGTAAAAAAGAGTGTTTCAAATGTTCCTGGAAAACTTTCAGCTGGTCTACCTCCATGCCTAGGTCCTTCTTATAATTTCCCGTATTCCTCCCTGCCCGGGTTGTCCATCAGAGTTATTTCTGAGGCAGAATGACTGCCACGGTTCAGCCAGGCAGACTGGCTGCCTGTAGGTGATGGGTAAAGTCATTGATTTGGATGACTGACTGACACTGTAGAGTTCCTTAGGGAAGGGGCTCGGGGGTGAGGGAGGTGTTCCTAGGCTGGATTTCTATTAGTTTGGCCAAGACATAAGATTTATAACAACCCTTCAAGGATTTAATACCCTTTTGTGGATATGATCCCAGAGGATCTTATTAATACAGAGGCTCATTCTGAAGTGAAGAAACTCAATAGACATAAAAGCAGGGGGGAAGAAACCTAGCCTTTATTCCCAAACATTTACTTAGGATGGAATTTTTTTTCTTTTTTTTTGAGACAATGTCTCGCTTTACTACCCAGGCTGGAGTGCAGTGGCACGATCTCAGCTCACTATAACCCCACCTCCCAGGTTCAGGCAGTTCTCTGCCTCAGCCTCCCAAGTAGCTGGGATTACAGGTGCCCACCACCACGCCTGGCTAATTGTTATATTTTCAGTAGAGATGAGGTTTCACCATCTTGACCAGGCTGGTCTCGAACTCCTCACCGCGGGTGATCCACCCGCCTTGGCGTCCCAAAGTGCTGGGATTACAGGCCTGAACCACCGTGCCTGGCTAGGATGGAATTTTTTTTAATGAAGCCCCATTCACGTGTAATTTCTTAAATGTTTTTGAGCCTATTTACCTATTTTATTTTATCTTCTATTTTTTAATTGACAAATAAAAATTGTATATATTTATGGCATACAACATAATGTTTTGAAATTTGGAGTGGCTAATTCGAGCTAATTAGCATATGTATTACCTTACGTTATTTATTATAATTTTTAATTAAAAAATGTTTGGTGTGATCCTTTTACATTTGTTGTCAGCATCAGCATGGCTATGAACATACACAAGTAAGCACTTAGAGACTGTTATGAGGTCTTCAGGATATTTTTTTCTGTTTTTTCTTTTCTTTTCTTTCTTTCTTCTTTTTTTTTCTTTTGAGATGGAGTCTCGCTCTGTTGCCGAGGCTAGAGTGCAGTGGTGTGATCTCGGCTCACTGCAACCTCCGCCTCCCAGGTCCAAGTGATTCTCCTGTTTCAGCCTCCCAAGTAGCTGGGACTACAGATACCTGCTGCCACGCCTGGCTAATTTTTGTATTTTTAGTAGAGATGGGGTTTCACTATGTTGGCCAGGCTGGTCTTGAACTCCTGACCTCAAGTGATCCACCCGCCTCAGCCTCCCAAAGTGTAGGGATTACAGGCATGAGCCACTCTGTTTTTTCCTTTCTCATCTATTTTGTGAAAGAAGGTAGTCCTAAAGCTATGGCACTGGGCAACACCGACCTCAGGGAATTAAGGACTATTAACCTGCATTCAAAACAATATCACTCTTCTTTAAAATAAATAAACAAATAAATTGAAACAGGGTCTCACTCTGTTGCCCAGTTTGGAGTGCAGTGGCATGATCATGACTCACTGCAACCTAGACCTCCAGGGCTCAAGCAATTCTGCCCCCTCAGCCTCCCGAGTAGTTGGGATTACAGGCATGTGCCACCATGCCCGGCAAACTTTTGTTTTTTGTTTTTGTCTTTTTTAATTTTTTTTGGTAGAGACAGGGTTTTGCCATGTTGCCAAACAGGTCTTAAACACCTGGGCCTAAGCAATCCATCACCTCAGCCTCCCAAATTGCTGGGATTAGAGGTGTGTCTGGCCACAGTATGACTCTTAAGGGAATGAAAAGACAAGACTGGGAGAAATTCTTTGTAAAACATGTATCTGATAAAGAATTTAGGCCAGGCTGAGTGGCTCATGCCTTTAATCCCAGCACTTTGGGAGACCGAGGTGGGTGGGTCATGAGGTCAGGAGTTCAAGACCAGCCTGGCCAAGATGGTGAAACCCCATCTCTACTAAAAATACAAAAATTAGCCAGGTGTGGTGGTGGGTGTCTGTAATCCCAGCTACTCGGGAGGCTGAGGCAGGAGAATTGCTTGAACCCGGGAGGTGGAGGTTGCAGTGAGCCGAGATCGTGCCACTCCACTCCAGTCTTGGTGACAGAGCAAGACTCCATCTCCAAACATAGATATATCTATAGATCTATAGATCTATAGATATATCTATAGATCTATAGATACATAGACATATCTATAGATCTATAGATATGTCTCTATAGCTATATAGATATATAGACATATCTATAGATATATAGATATGTCTATATAGCTATATAGATATATCTATAGCTATATAGATATATCTATAGATATAGATATATAGATATATCTATAGATATAGATTTATAGATATATCTATAGATATAGATTTATAGATATATCTATAGATATAGATATATAGATATATCTATAGATATAGATATATAGATATATCTATAGATATAGATATATAGATATATCTATAGATATAGATATATAGATATATCTATAGAGATAGATATATAGATATAGCTATATAGCTATATCTATAGATATAGATATATAGATATATAGCTATATCTATAGATTAGATAGATATATAGATATATAGCTATATCTATAGATATAGATCTATCTATAGATATAGATCTATCTATAGATATAGACATATAGATATAGATCTATCTATAGATATAGATCTATCTATAGATATAGACATATAGATATAGATCTATCTATAGATATAGATAAATAGATATAGATCTGTCTATAGATATAGATCTATCTATAGATATAGATAAATAGATATAGATCTATCTATAGATATAGATATATAGATATAGATCTATCTATAGATATATCTATATCTATAGATCTATCTATAGATATAGATCTATAGATATATAGATCTATCTATAGATCTATATCTATAGATCTATCTATAGATATAGATCTATAGATATATAGATCTATCTATAGATATAGATCTATAGATATATGGATCTATCTATAGATATAGATATATAGATATATGGATCTATCTATAGATATAGATATATAGATATATGGATCTATCTATAGATATAGATATATAGATATATGGATCTATCTATAGATATAGATATATAGATATATGGATCTATCTATAGATATAGATATATAGATATATGGATCTATCTATAGATATAGATATATAGATATATATATGCATAGATATATCTATAGATCTATAGATATATCTATAGATATAGATCTGTAGATATATCTATAGATATAGATCTGTAGATATATCTGTAGATATAGATATGTAGATATATCTGTAGATATAGATAAGATATATAGATAGATATAGATATATAGATATATATATCTGATAAAGAATTTGTATCCAAAATATACCAAGAACGCTTAAAACTCAGCAATTAAAGATTTTAATTAAAAATGGGCAAAAGAGCTGAACAGACACCTCACCAAAAGTGATATGCAGATGGAACAAACATGAAATGATGCAATACATTATATGCCATTAAGGAATTGCAAATTAAAACAACAATGAGATATCACTGCACACCTATTAGAATGGTAAAAATATATTTAAAAAAACACTGACACCACCAAATGCCGGGTGAGGATGTGGAACACCAGGAACTCTCATTCATTCCTGGTTGTAAATGCAAAATGGTACAACCATTTTGGAGGACAGTCTGGCAGTTTCTTACAAAGCCAAAGTCTTACTACATGATCTAGCAATTGTGCTTCTGGGTTTTTACCCAAATGAATTAAAAAATTATGTCTACTCAAAAAGTTGCACATTGATATTCATAGCAGCTTTATTTATAATTGCCCAAAACTGGAAACAATCAAGATGTCCTTTGAGAGGTGAATGAGTAAATGGTAGTACATCCATAAAATGGAATGTTATTCGGTGATAAAAAGGAAATGAGCTATCAACTCATGAAAAGACATGGGGGAAACTCAAATGCATATTTCTAAAGGTAGCTAGTCTATAAAGGCTACATATACATACTTTATGATTCCACATATACGACATTCTGGAAAAGGAAAAGCTTAGAGGCAGTACAATGATCAGTGGTTGCCAGGGGTTGGGGAGGAGGGAGGGAGGAATGGTTGTGGGTGAAGCATCACTATTCTGTGTGATATTACAGTGGTAGATATATGATGGTATGCATTTGTCAAAACCCATAGAACTGTACAACACAAAGAGTGAATCCTAATATAAACTATGGCCTTGGCCAGGTATAGTGGCTTACACCTGTAATCCCAGCATTTTGGGAGGCTGAGGCAGGAGAATCACTTGAGGTCAGGAATTTGAGACCAGCCTGGCCAACATGGTGAAACTCTGTCTCTACTAAAAATACAAAAATTAATCAGGCATCGTGGCACACAACCTGTAATCCCAGCTACTCGGAAGGCTGAGGCAGGAGAACTGCTTGAGCCCAGAGGCGGAGGTTACAGTGAGCTGAGATTGCACCACTGCACTCCAGCCTGGGTGACAGAGCGAGTCTCCATTAAAAAAAAAAAAAAAAAAAAACTATGGCTTTTGTTAATAACAATATATTCATATTGGTTCATCAATTGTAACAAATGTACCACATTCATTCAAGATGTTAATAATAGGGAAAACTAGGGGAGGTGGGAGTATGTGGAAACTCTTCGTACCGTCTGCTCAATTTTTATGTAAACCTAAAACTGCTCTAAAAAGTAAAGTCTAATAATTTTTTTAAAAAGAGACTGAAAATGATCAGTTTTCATGATGAAGGGAAACTCTATCTTCTACTATATCTCATATCTTTGCTGGTTCCTCAAGGGCCCTGGTCTAGCTTGTTCACCATCGTATCCCCAATGGCACATAGATGCTCAATAAAGACTGCTAAATCAGTATGTTCAAAAGGCTTAGCCATTAAAACCTGCTCTTGGCTGGGAGCGGTGGCTCACTCCTGTAATCCTAACACTTTGGGAGGCTCAGGTGGGTGGATTGCTTGAGGTCAGGCGTTGGAGACCAGCCTGGCCAACATGATGAAACACCATCTCTACAAAAAAATACAAAAATTAGCCAGCTGTGGTGGTAGCCACCTGCGGTCTCAGCTACTTGGGAGGCTGAGGTGGGAGGATCGCTTGTGCCCGAGAGTTCGAGGCTGTAGTGAGCTGTGATAACACCGTGATCAGCCTGGGTGACAAAGTGAGATCCTATCTCAAACAACAACAACACTTTTGTTCTTATCACTTTATACTCTGTTTCACAGACAGACCTGGACCAAGCACAAACCACTGAATTAATTGTTATTATGTATGGAACATTTAATGTGTATCAGCCGTTTTTCTAGAATCTTGACATGTAGTACTTAATAATTCATTTATTCCTCATGAGAACCCTGTGAAATAGTACTTGTTTTACAGATGAGGAAACTTGGCCATAAAGAGTTTAAATAGGCCGGGTGCGGTGGCTCACACTTGTAATCCCAGCACTTTGGGAGTCTGAGGCAGGTTGATCACTGGAGTCAGGAGTTCAAGACCAACCTGGCCAAATGGTGAAACCCCATTTCTACTAAAACACACACACACACACAACAAAAATTATCCAGGCGTGGTGGTGCATGCCTGTAATCCCAGCTACTTGGGAAGCTGAGGCATGAGACTCGCTTGAGCCTGGGAGGCAGAGGTAGCAATGAGCCGAAGTCACATCACTGCCACTCTAGCCTGGTCAACAGAGCAAGACTCTGTCTCCAAAAAAAAAAAAAGTTTAAATGACGTGTTCAAGGTTACAGAATCTGTGAGTTATAGAGCCAGGATTCTAACTCAGAGTCTAGCTCCAGAGGCCACACTTTTTGACAACTCACTACAATAAAGCTGTGAGAATAAAGACGTGTACCTCCTCACTTAAGGAGATTTCAGTATACCAGGATAGTGAAGCATGAAGACTACAGACTATTGTACAGAGGGCTGATCTCTGTCCTCTGGAGGGCTCACCCAGCACAGCTCTAATGGATACACCTCAGCGGGGTGGCTAGTTTATCTGCATCCTGAGCCTAGTTTTCCCTTCAGACACTATCACAGTTGACATTACTTACTGATCCTTTCTTCTGTGTTCATCATTTCCCCCAATTAGACTCAGACTCCTTGAGGTCGGGGATGACTTCTTATAATTGGCTCTCTACCTGCATGGTGAATGGTTGTCTTAGTCAGTTCAGGTTGCCATAACAAAATACCTTAGACTGGGTAATTATAAATAACAGAAATTTATTTTTCACAGTTCTAGAGGCTAAGAAGTCCAAGATCAAGGCACTGGCAGGATCCCTGTCTGGTGAAGGCTGCTGTTTGCTTCCAAGATGGCACCTTGTTGCTGCGTCCTCACATGGTGGAAAGAGGGCAAAAGACCCAGGGAGGTTTCTGAAGCCTTTTCTATAAGGGTATTAATCATATTCATGAGGGCTCCATCCTCATGGCCTCCTCACCTCCTAAAGTCTCTAGCTCTTAATACTATCACATTGGCAATTAAGTTTTGACATATGAATTTTGGGGGACATATTCAGACCCTAGTAGTGGTTAATAAATACCTTTGGATTGATTCACTGTTGGGAGAACACTCAATAAGACAACAAATTCAAGTCCAATTTTGAATAAAAATAGAGTTCAAAATTTATTGGGTTTGTGTTTGTTTTTTAGGATGTTTGGTAGCAGATTTCCACTTTGTTTACATTTGGTTAACTGTGAAGTCATAGTGTTTGATGTTAGCCATACCTTTGATGGCCCATTAGGGGGCAAATGCTTGTGTAGACCATTCATACAAAAGCAGAGAGGGGTCCCCACTGGATCCCAGAGTTAAGGGGTCAGGAATCACCAGACTTGGTGGAAGGGGTCAATCTTCGGGGAGTTGGAGAGCTATGTTTTAGCCTAATATCGTCATTGGTGCTGTCTCTGGGGTAGGTCATTTAACTTCTCTAAGCCTCAGTTTTCCCATCCATGACATGAAAGTTCACTTTTTTTGGTGGGTGGACAGAGTCTCGCTCTGTCGCCCAGGGTGGAGCGCAATGGAGTGATCTCAGCTGACTGTAACCTCTGCCTCCCTGATTCAAGCGATTCTCCCGCCTCAGCCTCCAAGTAGCTGGGATTACAGGCACACGCCATCATGCCTGGCTAATTTTTGTATTTTTGTAGAGACGGAGTTTCACCATGTTGGGCAGGCCGGTCTTGAACTCCTGACCTCAGGTGATCCACCCGCCTGGGCCTCCCAAAGTGTTGGGATTACAGGTGTGAGCCACCACACCTGGCCAACGGGAAGATAATTTTACCTGCCCTGCCTACTTTTCGTGTCAACTGAGATTTTGGTAAGTAAAAGATCAGGATTTTATGTAAATTTAGAGAGAACATGGTAGAAAAGGATAGTGATTGAATATTTTGTACTTCATTTGACATTAATTCTGCATTAGAGGCTTATTGTTTGAAACAGGGCATTGTATAAACACCTTTTTTTTTTGCTGTTGTAGGATATGTTAAGAGCTTCTGAAAGAGGGTTTTGGTCATCTGGGTTAGCTGTTGAGGAACACCAACTGAATGTCCTCTTTTCTCTCTAAATAAATTTCCCTCTGCTGTGAATGGTGGCTCATGCCTGTAATCCCAGCACTTTGGGAGGCAGAGATGGGAGGATTGCTTGAGGCCAGGAGTTTGAGACCAGCCTGGGCAACATAAGGAGACCCCCATCTCTACAAAAAAATGAAAAGAAAAATTAGCTGGTCTTCGTAGCACACATCTGTTGTCTCAGCTACTTGGGAGGCTGAGGTGGGAGGATCACTTGAGTCCAGGAGGTCAAGGCTGCAGTGAGCTGCGATCGCACCACTGCACTCCAGCCTGGGTGAAGACGAAGACCTTGTCACACACACACACACACACAAACATAAAAATAAATAAAATAAAATAACATATATAAAACATCCAGCCCAGTGTCTCACATGTAGTAAGAGTTCGCTGGTTGTTATTATTTCACATGACAGCCATGTTAGGGTTATTTGCATATATGCCAGTCAGTCCTATTTGATTATAAGTCCCCTGGGGGCAGGCTCTGAGTGTACTTACCTTTGTCTTTCTTCTTCTGGAACTGAGAACTCCCTGAAGGCAGGGACTGTCTCTTATTCTTTTCTTTTTTTGTTTTTTTTTTTTTGAGATGGAGTCCCGCTCTGTCACCCTGATTGGAGTTCAGTGGTGCCATCTCAGCTCACTGCAACCTCTGCCTCCCGGGTTCAAGTGATTCTCCTCCCTCAGCCTCCCTAGTAGCTGGGATAACAGGCGTTTGCCACCATGCCCGGCTAATTTTTGTATTTTTAGTAGAAACAGAGTTTTACCATGTTGGCCAGGCTGGTCAGTTCAGGTTGCTATAACAAAATACCTTAGACTGGGTAATTTATAAATAACAGAAATTTATTTTTCACAGTTCTAGAGGCTAAGAAGTCCAAGATCAAGGCACTGGCAGGATCCCTGTCTGGTGAAGGCTGCTGTCTGCTTCCAAGATGGCACCTTGTTGCTGCGTCCTCACATGGTGGAAAGAGGGCAAAAGACACAGGGAGCTTTCTGAAGCCTTTTCTATAAGGGTATTAATCATATTCATGAGGGCTCCATCCTCATGGCCTCCTCACCTCCTAAAGTCTCTAGCTCTTAATACTATCACATTGGCAATTAAGTTTTGACATATGAATTTTGGGGGACATATTCAGACCCTAGTAGTTGTTAATAAACACTTTTGGGTTGATTCACTGTTGGGAACACCTGACCTGAACACCTGACCTCAAGTGATCCGCCCTCTTCGGCCTCCCAAAGTGCTGGGATTACAGGCATAAGCCACTGCACCCAGCCCATTTCTTATTCTTGTAGATATTTGTTCTTAGCAAACGGCAGGCACATGGTAAGCAACATAAGAACTAGGTTGAATGAGTGAATGAATGAATGAAGGAGTAAATGAATGGATGGAAACCCACAAAAATGAAGAGAATGGAAACCCAGGAATAGAGTGTGATTCCATATGCCTATTATTTTTGCTTGAAATTAATTCTCAGATCTTCTCTGCTGGGATCTTGGCTGACATGCATTTGCTGGAGTTGACTGGATTATATAATTGCTGTTTTCTGTCTCTACTGTGATTATGACTGAAACAGTGGATACATTTACGGTACTACATAAATAATAATTATTTTAATTATGGTTTGACCTGTACAACACATTCTAGCAACGTAGCTGACTGTGCATTTGTGTATGTGCTCCCTTGAGAGTCCTGGAGAAGACTCCTATTGTGAGGGTACAAAGGAATCTCCCCTCTTTGCACATGGTAATTTTACAATTATAACATAGAGAATTACAATACCACTGTAATTATAGCAAGTTTTCAGAACAAAATGGCTTTGAAATAATATATAATCTAACTGTATTGTACATATGTAGTATAAAATTTAACAATGTTTTATTTTTGGTGCCAGGAAAAATGGATGTATGGCCATTTTTCAGGCTTCCTATAAGAGTACAAAAGTGACTTATAAATTTTAAGTGAGACTTAAGCAACATGGTTTGTGTAACATGCTTAACTAAGTGCCCGGCATGTAGTAAGTGCTCAATAAGTATTAGGTAACTGAACTTAACTAACAACAATGATAAAAAAAAATAGGTATCATTTGGTCATAGTGTATCTAAGTAAGCATTTGATATAAATGATGGTGTCTCTGCATTTTAAAAATGATCCTAGGGAACTCAGATTTGGTCCACATGCCACCTGTAGACCCTCACCAATTCAGTGAACTTTTTTTTTATCCCACTTGTAGCGCATGGGGGATCATGCTAGACACTGGAGGGCTTGAAGAATGGTTTAGGCCCATGGAGCCCATGGGTAGGACACAAAGATAAATATGATAAGAACTGCTGCTATGAAACTGACAATGTAGTGAAAGAGACAAGACAGTCATGGAAAAATAGAATTCTCACTGGGCACTTACTACATGTCAGACAGTGCTCTATGATTTTACTCATGAAAAATCATTTAATCTTCACAGAGATGAGGAAACGGAGGCATAGAGAGTTAAATAGGGTGTTACAGATAAGCAGCAGTTGAGATTCCAACTCAGGCTGTCTGATCGGAGTCTACACTCTTGACTGCTACATTATGTTTTCCCCTTTACACCTCACACTTTTAGTGTGCAGATAGCAGTTATATAAATATAATTTGCAGAGAGGGGTAAGAGAACTACTGTGGGAACATTACAGCCAAGATATTGGGACTACTTCTCCAAGGAGTGGCATTGAGTAAGAAAGAACAGCTGCCTAGAGGTTTTGACTGACACTCCCCATTTCCATCAAGTCTGGGGTAGACTACTCCTATGGGATCCCACAACAACTATAATTACCCCTATTGGAGCCCTAAGTACGTTTTACTGCAATTGCCTGTTTATCTGTCTCTTGGCCATTAAATATATAAGCTCTTTGACCTGCTTGGACATATTTGTATCCTGAGCATCCAGGAGACCCTTAAGAGTTCACTGAGGGCTGGGCAGAGGGGTTTGCATCTGTGATCCCAGCACTTTGGGCGGCCCGGGTGGGAGGACCTCAAGCCCAGAAGGTTGAGGCTGCAGTGAGATATGATCATGCCACTGCACTCCAGCCTGGATGACAGAATGAGACCCTGTCTCTTAAAAGAAAAAAATTTACTGATATGAACTGTCACCATTTTTTTCCCTGAAATTAGATATTTTACACAATAAAATGAATACGTTTAATATAAAAGACCAGATGCCTTGCAGAAATGTTCATTTATATAGTGCTAAGATTTGTTGAGCGTGTAGCTCAGGATTTGAAACAGTTTTGTGGCTAAAAATCAGTAGGATTACTGGAGCCAAAGTAAACCTTTTAAATGCATATGTCATGGAGAATGAATATTTCCCAATTATCTGGAAAGTTAATATGGCATTTTAAATGAAATAACAATAAATCCTGCTCCTGTTCTCATTCGAATGCTCTGTGCTTTTCTATTCTATTCACACATAGAGGATGTTCAGCCTTTCCAGTCCAGTAGGAAATACATAGCCATGGTTGCCAGATGGGTGCTATTTAATTGAGTAGACAATAGAGGGAAATCAGGTTCACACAAGAGAGGATGACCATATTTCAGAAATGAACAAAATTAACAATTTATGATAATTAATGTATTCTCAAATTCCTTCCAAGGAATACTATTTTTCATGTTATCAAATTCTGTCTCCATTGTTATTGAAACGTTAGAATATTAGAAGCATATTCTTTCTCACACCAAAGTTACTGGCTTCAGGATCTGAGCCAGCTGATTTCTAAGGGCACTCTCTCCTGGAAAACATTAGGGTGCTTTTTGGAGACATGGAGGGCTATGTCTTTAGTTTTAAAAATTCATTTCCTAGGCCAGGTGTGGTGGCTCACACCTGGAATCCCAACACTTTGGGAGGCTGAGGCGAGTTGATCATCTGAGGTCAGGAGTTCGAGACCAGCCTGGCCAATATCGTGAAACTCTGTGTCTACTAAAAAATACAAAAAATAGCTTTGTGTGGTGTCGCACACCTGTAATCTCAGTTACCTGGGAGGCTGAGGTAGGAGAATCCCTTGAACTCGGGAGGTGGAGGTCACAGTGAGCCGAGATCGCACCACTACACTCCAGCCCCAGCAACAGCATTAAGACTCTGGCTAACACAAACAAACAAACAAACAAACAAAAATTTATTTCCTAGAAGACCCAAACCCTCCCCCAGGACTTAAGCCATACTCTGCTTCTTCAAGAGCCCTCTTTGGGTTCCCCCTGATGCTTTTTTCTCGAGGCTCCTGGCTCACAGACAAGCTCTGAGCTGCCTGTCTATGCATTGCTTGGTCTGCCACTCAGGCCCTTACCATGTCCACTTTTGGCCATTTTTTCATGCATCTTCAGTGAGTGTCAAAACTCCATCCCCAAAGGTGATATTTGACATTATTTTGGCTGGGCACGGTGGCTCACACCTGTAATCCCAGCCCTTTAGGAAGCTGAGGAGGAAGAATCGCCTGAGGTCAGGAGTTTGAGACCAGCCTGGACAACACAGTGAGACTCCCGTTTCTACAAAAAAAAAATAATAATAATAATAATTAGCTGGGCATGATGGTTTGTGCCCATAGTCTCAACTCCTAGGGAAGCTAAGGCAAGAGGATCGCTTGAGCCCAGGAGGTCAAGGTTGCAGCAAGCCATGATCACACCACTGCACTCCAGCTTGGGCGACAGAGCAAGACCCTATCTCAAAAAAAAGAAAAAGAAAGAAAATATATATATATATTACACATTGTCTGAAATAGACTGTATTCATTCATTCATTCCTTCAAAAAACATTTGATGAATGCCCAGTATATGCCAAGCACTGTCTGGCAGGCACAGGCACTAGAGTGGCTTATGAAGTAGTGAGGCTCCTTGTTTTCATGAACTTTATACTCTAAAGAGAGGAACAAACAAACAAACCAAGCAGATGAATATGTACCTATAAACTGTGATCAGTGCCATGTGGTAGCCCTATGATGAGAATAAGAACGGGAAGGAGGGGTCAGGGACTTCCTTCCTAAGGACAGACATTAAATCTGAGATAGGAGTGGTTGGGAGGAAAGCTAGCGAAAGGGTGGGAGAGAACGTGAATGGAGAAAAGTTTTCCAGGCAGAGGAAAGCAGTGTGCAGATCCAGAGGTGGGAAAGAGCTTGATGGATTTTAAGAAGGAAAAGACCATTGTGGAAAGGAAAAAGAGTGGTATGAGATGACATCAGAGAAGGTAGGCAGAGCAACATTTAGGTGTCTGGGTTTTGTTCTAAATTCAATGGGAAGCCATCGAAGTCCACTAAGTAGGAAGTGACACTAATCAGATTTACGAAAGAGCACACTGCCCATGAGAATGGCTAAGATTAAAAAGACATCAAGTGTTGACAAAAATACAGAGCAAATGGAACATTCATATCTTTCCAGTAAGAGTATAAATTGGTATAACTACTTGGGAAATTGGCAATATCTACTTAAGTATGCATATCCCATGCCGAACAATTTCATTCCTAGGTATATTTCAACAGAAATGCATACATACACTCACCAGAAGAAAGGCATGAGAATGCTCATGGCAATATTATTCATAATAGTCAAAAACTACTTGAAAACTACTCAAGTATCCATCAAGAGTAGAATGGGTAAATAAATTGTGGTAAATTCATACAATGAAATACTTCCCAGGAATAAGACTAAACAATCTACAACTATAAGCAACAACAAGGATGAATTTCATCAACAAAATGTTGAATAAAAGATGCCAGGTACAGAAGAGGATGCATGGGATGATTCTACTTACATAAAGTTTTAAAGCAGGAAAAACCAGTCTTATGGTGTTGGAAGTTAAGATAGTGGTTCCCCAACCCAAACGCTCATCAATAACAGACTGAATAAAGAAAATGTGGCACATATACACCATGGAATACTATGCAGCCATGAAAAATGGTGAGTTCATGTCCTTTGCAGGGACATGGATGAAGTTGGAAACCATCATTCTCAGCAAACTAACACAGGAATAGAAAGCCAAACACCACATGTTCTCACTCATAAGTGGGAGTTGAACAATGGGAACACATGGACACAAGGAGGGGAACATTACACACCAAGGCCTGTTGGGGTCTGGGGGGCTAGGGGATGGATAGCATTAGGAGAAATGCCCAATGTAGATGACGGGTTGATGGCTGCAGCAAACCACCATGGCACGTGTATACCTATGCAAAAAACCTGGGCATTCTGCACATGTATCCCAGAACTTGAAGTATAATAATCATAATAGTAAAAAGATAGTGGTTCCTTTGGAAGGAGGGAGTGTGGAAGGGGCATGAGTGGACGTCTGGGATGCTGGTCATGTCTTATGTATTGATCTGGCATTGGTCACATGAGTATGCTCTTTTATGTAAAACCACTGAGTTATACAATATGGTTTGTGTTTCTTTGTATATAAGTTATATTTCAATAACATACATATAACTTGCATAAAAATAAGACTTTATTATTATTATTATTTTTTGAGATGGAGTTTCACTCTTATTGCCCAGGCTGGAGTGCAATGGCGCAATCTCGGCTCACTGCAACCTCCACCTACTGGGTTCAAGCAATACTTCTGCCTCAGCCTCCCGAGTAGCTGAGATTTCAGGTGTGCACCATTACGCCCAGATAAGTTTTGTATTTTTAGTAGAGACGGGGTTTCAACATGTTGGTCAGGCTGGCCTTCAACTCCTGACCTCAGGTGATCCATCTACCTCAGCCTCCCAAAGTGCTGGGATTACAGGCATGAGCCACCACATCCAGCCAAAAATAAGACTTTATGTTTTAATAAGGGTACCCTGATTGCTGTGTGGAGAATGAATTGACAAAGGCAGGAGTTGATGTAGGTAAGCAATTGGAAGGTGACTCCTTGAGAGAGGAACCTCTTGAGATTAGGTGGACGCCGTGGAGCAACAGAGGAGTGCACAGATTTGAGAGACTCTTGGAAAGTAAAAATCAATAAAACTCGCTATTGGCCAGGCACAGTGGCTCACGCCTATAGTCCCAGCACTTTGGGAGGCCGAGGCAGGTGGATTGCTTGAGGTCAGGAGTTCGAGACCAGCCTGACCAACATGGTGAAACCCAGTCTCTACTAAAAATACAAAAATTAGCCAGGCATGGTGGTGCACGCCTGTAATCCCAGCTACTTGGGAGACTGAGGCAGGAGAATTGCTTGAAGCCAGGAGGTGGCAGTTGCAATGAGCCAAGATCATGCCGTTGCACTCCAGCCTGGGCCACAGAGTGAGAATCCGTCTCACACAAAAAATTAAAAATTAAGGCCAGGCACGGTGGCTCACACCTGTAATCCCAGCACTTTGGGAGGCCGAGGTGGGTGGATCATGAGGTCAGGAGATCCAGACCATCCTGGCTAACACTGTGAAACCCTGTCTCTTCTAAAAAATACAAAAAATTAGCCAGGCATGGTGGTGGGCGCCTGTAGTCTCAGCTACTCGGGAGGCTGAGGCAGGAGAATGGCGTGAACCCAGGAGGTGGAGCTTGCAGTGAGCCAAGATCATGCCACTGCACTCCAGCCTGGGCAACAGAGCAAGACTCGGTCTCAAAAAAAAAAAAAAAAAAAAAGAAAAATGAAAAAAAATTAAAGTGGCCGGGCGTGGTAGCTCACACCTGTAATCCCAGCACTTTGGGAGGCCGAGATGGGCGGATCATGAGGTCAGGAGATTGAGACCATCCTGGCTAACACGGTGAAACCCCGTCTCTACTAAAAATAGAAAAAATTAGCCGGGCGTGGTGGCGGGCGCCTGTAGTCCCAGCTACTCGGGAGGCTGAGGCAGGAGAATGGTGTGAACCCAGGAGGCAGAGCTTGCAGTGAGCGGAGATCGTGCTACTGAGCTCCAGCCTGGGCGAGAGACCAAGACTCCATCTCAAAAAAAAAAAAAAAAAAAATTAAAGCTTGCTATTGGCCTGAATGGGAGTTAAGAGAAAAGGAAGAAGAAAGTAAACTACTAGATCTGGGGCCTGGGCTACTGAGTGGTGGTGTTATCATTTGAGATGGGAAAGTCTCGGGGATAATCAAGCTCGGGTAAAAATCTACAGTTCAGGACTCAAGGCTTCCCATCATGTCTATTGGTGCAAGGCAGATTTTAGATGAAATGGAGAAAATCAAAATGACTCAGAACACCTATAGCTTTGCCAGCTTTGACAAGGACTCTCTGGACAAAAAGAGGGAACATTCACATTGAAAAGAATTTTCTTCCCAGGATTTCACAGTCTCTCCTCCAACTCTTCTCTACTCCTTTAGCTCTGGATCTGACAAGCAAACTCCTGCCACCAGAAAAGTGGTGAGGATATCGTTGCATTCCTCTCTCGGCCAGAAAGTGGAAAATTCCCATGTCTTCTTTTTAGGTCAGAGTGTTGCAATTAAAGAAAAGACTTTTCCTAGGATAAGAAGGAAAGGAGACAAAAGTACCAACCAAAGAACACAAAGTGGAAGGAAAACGAAGAGTGTTTTCTGAGCTGCCCGGGTTCTGACCCAAACAACACAATGTTGAAAGAGCTTCGATGCTGGAGCTGCAGGGTGCAGGCGGGGGTGTCCACGGCAAGGCAGGAGAGGGCGTCAGGGATCCTATATTATATGGTAGGCATGTTAGGCTCTGCAGAGGATTCCGGCACTCAAGCTTATAGTCATTGAACAACTTTGAATGACTGAAATGTTCAACTTTGAACACTGAAATGCAGTGTGGTCTGCATTTCAGAAGGATCCTTATGGTAGGATTGTGGCGGGTGAGGAGAAGAGGTGAAGGTCGGAATTGGGAGATGCAGTTAGGAGGCTGTGACCATAGTCTGGACAAGAGAAGGAAAGGACTTGAACTAAGGCCCTGGAGGCAAGAAGGAATGAAAGAAAGACTTGGTGCCAAGAATGATTTGGGAGGTCAATCTGTAGATTTCCCAGTTTAGGGAACTGGGCAGATTCTGATGGGGAGGGGGATGGGCTAGTCAAGGACAACGTCCAGGCTGAAGGGACCCTTGGAACTGTGACATCAACAACTGAGATAATACAGGACAAGAAGGAGGTTTACCGGAGCTTGAATAGGATTTGTTGACTCCTGTGATCTGGTGAGAGCCTAAATCCTGTTTCTGCAGAAGTCGTCATTGTTCTGGTCAATTGATGCCCCACCCAGGCACTGAGTCACTGGTTCCATGCATTTGTTCATATGCTAACTTGTTCATAAACTTCTGGGAAATTACTTTCTATTTCTTATCTCCTTGCTGTTTCTTCCTGGTCACCAAATACTCAGCCTTGCACGTAGAAGGTACTGTATCCAAATTACCTTTTGAATTTAGTGGCTTTTATACAGTGTGAACCATAATGCTAGGAAAAAGACACAGGAGGCCAGGCATGGTGGCTCACGCCTGTAATCCCAGCACTTTGGGAAGTGGAGGCCAGCAGATTGCTTGAGCTCAGGAGCTAGAGACCAGCCTGGACAACATGGCCAGACCCCATGTCTACAAAAAATACAAAAATTAGCCAGGTGTAGTGGCACATGCCTTTGGTCCCAACTACCCAAGAGGCTGAGGTTAGAGGATCGCTTGAGCCCAAGGGTTGAGGCTGCAGTAAACTGTAATTGCACCACTGCACTCCGGCCTGGGTGACAGAGCGATACCTTGTCTGAAAAAGGAAAAAAAAAAAAAAGACAAAGGAACACTAAAGCCCACCCCATTTAGATGAGAGGAGAAAAAGAATGTTTTCCTTTGAGTTCTTTGGTTAGCAACTCTGTCCCCATTATGTGCACGTAAGTTATTTCAAATGGCAAAGAGCACAATGATGTTTGAGATATCATTGCTGGGAGCCAGGAGGGTCCCTGTTCTTTCCTTATCTGAGTATGACAGTAGCTTGAGTAAATCAGTGACCTCTCCTACTCAGTTTCTTTTTTTTTCGGAGACAGAGTCTTGCTCCATCACCAGGTTGGAGTGCAGTGGTGCCATCTGGGCTCACTGCAACCTCTGTCTCCCAGGTTCAAGAGATTCTCATGCCTCAGCCTCTTGAGTAGCTGGGATTACAGGTGTACACCGCCATGCCAGGCTAATTTTTTTTTTTTTAATTTTAGTAGAGACAGGGTTTCACCATGTTGGCCAGGCTGGTCTTGAACTCCTGGCTTCAAGTGATCTGCCCACCTCAGCCTCCCAAAGTGCTGGGACCACAGGTATGAGCCAGTATGCCCAAACTTCTACTCAGTTTCTGTGTGCAAATGGTGATAGATTGCTGCCCTTTCTTTCCGTGGCTGTCAGGAGCATGAAATAAGCTCTTATATTCAGATATGCTTTGGAAGGAGTAAAATGGCATTGGAAATACCGGGGCATATAAAACGGAAGAGCAAAACTAAACTGAAAGGAAATGACCTGTATACTTCTATTGGTCCATCTGGATTTTGGAAGTATCAGGGTAATTGAGATACTTATTTTTCATTCAACCTTCAGGTAAAATGTAGAGCCAGCTGGTGTTTATCCTCTAGGTGGTGTGTGTGATTGCACGTGTGACACAAGGATGAGCTATTTGTCACACAGCTTTAGAATGAAACTTGAAAAGGTCACAGAGAGGGCTGTGAATTTTAAGCTGTGCTCCATGATGGAGTACTAAGCAGCACCTATCAGAAAAGCTCTTCCTTTGTCCTCCAGGTGGGGTGAAGAGGGAACTCTTGAATCTCCAATGCCACTTTCTCAGGTTCTATTGGTGGCTTTAATGAAAGCAAACAGGACTCAGACAGGCAGATAAGATAACCACTATCTGAAGTGTGAGCCTGCAGTTTTAAATTGCCTTTTATTTGGAAATACCTTCAATCTCATTTGGATGCTAAGGGCAAAACTTAAATCTATCACACATAGCCCTAGACAACTTGTTTATTAAATGTGCAGAATAAAGATTTGATGCGAACTTCTATGGCAATAAACTAGGTTCATGGGTGGGTATTAGGTTAAACCAAACGAATCGCTGACATTCAAGGAATTTTTGGCTGCAACAGTTACATAGGCCAGAACTGCCTAATCTAATCCAGGTTCTGACACTAGCAAATTCGAATCACCTACAGGAATCTTTGATGGAATTTATATTAGTCATTCCTTACTTTTTGTGTGTGTGATAGTCTGGTGTGTCTCTAATTATCTCAAAAAGTATTGAAGTATATCTTAAATCAAGTTTACTTTCATGTATCTTTACAAATAAAAATATGTCAATGCACTCTTATTTAGTACAATATGTGTTAGTGTTAGAGAATGAACACAAAGCTTGGAAATCATCACGATCATGCCTGAATTTGACCAGAATAGAGACAGGCATTAAATCTGAATTATCAATATTGTGGGTGTGTGTGTGTGTGTGTGGTGCTACTGGTGTCTGTAGCAACATAACTCAACCACAAATACATGAATCTTGTAGTTGGATAAATCATTTTGGTTCAGCCAAACTTTATTTTCTCAAGTGAACAAAATGCAGCTTCCCTCAACAATATCAGGTTTTTCACAGGGCTGCCATAGGATATTATTCGATAATAAATATTTTCTATAATGCATACTTGTTTTAGAATGTTATTTTTATGGAAGAGCCTCAGAAAGTTAAATCTTTTAATTCCACAACGAAGGCTAGTCTGTCAAAATACTGTTTTTGTGATAACAAATGCAAAACCTACTATGCCATTTCTTACCAGCAGCCAAGATTTTTTTTTTTAAATGTTTGAGAATTTCAGCAGTTGATGCAAAGTGGACATTATGAGCCACGGATCTATGTTACAGGAGCCAATTTTAGACATTTTAATTTGAGTGGAATTTAAGTTCAGCTCCTCCCTTATCTCTTTGAAGTTGTTGGGGCCCTGTTGCATTTTAAATCTACTCAAAAGTGCCCATAGGAGCAAGACTCACCGGTCGCAGCCACTGATGGAGTTCATGGCCACCCCTCTCCCTGCTCTTGTCCCTATGCCTTTGTTCATGCAGTTCCCTCCAGAAGAAACACATCTCTGGTCGTTCTTCTCTCTCTCTCTCTTTTTTTTTTTTTTGAGACGGAGTCTCACTCTGTCGCCCAGTCTAGAGTGCAGTGAAACGATCTTGGCTCACTGCAACATCCATCTCCCAGGTTCAAGCGATTCTTGTGCCTCCAGCCTCCCAAGTAGCTGGGACTACAGGCATGCGACACCACGCCCGGCTGATTTTTATATATTTAGCAGAGACGGGGTTTCTGCATGTTGGCCAGGCTGGTCTTGAACTCCTGGCTTCAAGTGATCTGCCCACCTCAGCCTCCCAAAGTGCTGGGACCACAGGTATGAGCCAGTATGCCCGAACTTCTACTCAGTTTCTGTGTGCAAATGGTGATAGATTGCTGCCCTTGCCTCAAGTGATTCGCCTGCCTCGGCCTCCCAAAGTGCTGGGAATACAGATGTGAGCCACCTCGCCCGCCCCGTTCTTCTTACTTTTTTTTTTTTTTTTTTTTTTTTTTTTGAGACGGAGTCTCCCTCTGTCGCCAGGCTGGAATGCTGTGGCTCGATCTCTGCTCACTGCAACCTCTGACTCCCTGGTTCAAGCGATTCTCCTGCCTCAGCTTCCCAAGTAGCTGGGATTACAGGCACGCGCCAGCATGTCCAGCTAATTTTTGTATTTTTAATAGAGACGGGGGTGTCACCATGTTGGCCAGGATGGTCTCGATCTCCTGACCTCGTGATCCGCCCACCTCGGCCTCGCAAAGTGCTGGTATAACAGGCGTGAGCCACTGCGCCTGGCCCGGTTCTTCTTACTCTTAAAGACAGCTCAGACAGCAGCCCAAGAAGCCCCCCGCCCCGCCCCCCAAATCTCTTAGTTTGGGTAAAGTGCCCCGATTCCGTGTGGTCATGGCTTTATATTTGTCCCTCTTCCTGTTCAAATAACTTGTGCGCCTATATAGGGCCTGGCCCGCGGTGCAATGGACGCGGCTGCAGCTGGAATCGCATCACTCCCTCCTCCCCTCCCCCAGCACTGACATACGAGCCCCAGTGTCCTGAGGATGACTCCAAACAGCGTCGGACCTTCAAGTGGAACTTCAGACTTGTTGAGGAGTGGCTGGAACTGCACCAGATTTTAGGGGTGCCTGGGGAGGCTTAGAGATGGGAGACGCCCTGACTTGGTTCCTTTCCAGAACATTTGGGAACACTTGGCTTGGTTTCAGTCACCAAATGCGGACTCGCCCCGAGTGGACTTAGTTCTGAGGTGGCCTCTTGCTCCCTCTAGTGGTGTAGAAATTACTGCAGGCGGGTCAAAGACGGTTCTGGTTTTTCTCCGAGGAGGAATCCGCATTAACCATTTAGACATCTGCTGCGCAGTGAAGTCAATTCATGACTACGTTTCTGAGCAATCCAATAATTAACCAAATGCACACACAATAAGGACTTTGGACCGTCTTGTGGATCCTTGGAGGACCTTGGGTTCATTTTATAATGCAAACCTAACAGGCTGTAAGTACCCGAGGGATAATTGAAAATATGCTTTAATCAAAGGCAATCACCCTGTCATTGTCAGCCTGTGAAACATTAGCTCGTGGAGCGGGATGACAGCACGCAGTTCTCTTATCGCTCCAAGATAACTCCACCAGGATGACAGAAAAGCATCAGATTTGGAGATGTCACCAGTCTGGAGTCTCAGTTACATTCAAATTTCATGATAGCCTATCCTTGGGGAACTGAATTGTCTCTTTTGAACAAAGACAATTTCTTAGTTGAGTGAGTTCAGTCATTTTGTGATTCAATATCAGATCATTACAGTTCCTTTGGGACACAAAAACTATCGTTTCCAGAGACAGAGGAGTGTACTTTGCTATGTTTGTACCTGCCCTGCACACAAACTTCTTATGTGACATACGTTTTCTGAATGACTTAAAAATAATAGCTGAATATGGCATCTTTCTTCAGAATTGCACGAAGCTTTAAATATCACCTACTGTGGGGTGCAGCGGCGCATGCCTGTAATCCCAGCACTGGTAAGGCTGTAGTGGGAGAATTAGGCTTGATTTTCGGAGTTTGAAACCAGCCTGGGCAACATAGAGAGACACTGTTTCAATTATAAATAAATAAATATCACCTCCTCAGAGGAGATTTCCTGAGGCACCAGACCAGCTTGGGCTTCCCACAGTGACGATGGCCTCCCACAGCACTGGGTGACCACAGAGCACTAGTCACGCCTGCCATTTAATGAGGGCCTGGTTTGTTTTCTGTCTGTCTCCTCTGTCCAAAGCTGAGCTCCATAGTTGGTTGTTTGTCCATGACAGCATCCCAGAGTTTAGCACAGCGCCTGGTATAAGAGGTGCTGAATAAATATTTGTCAACTGATACAATCTAGGGGGGTAAATGCTGAGGAGACAGAGAGCAGAGGTGAGCTGGTGCTGTTTTTGTTTTGTTTTGTTTTGTTTTTGAGACAGGGTCTCACTCTGTCACCGAGGCTGAAGTGCAGTGGTGCCATCTCGGCTCACAGCAACCTCCGCTTCCCAGGCTCAAGCGATTCTCCTGCCTCAGGCTCCCAAATAGCTGGGATTGCAGGGGGTCACCACCACACCTGGTTAATTTTTGTATTTTTAGTAGAGATGGAGTTTCACCATGTTGGTCAGGCTGGTCTTGAACTCCTGACCTCAGGTAATCCACCTGCCTCAGCCTCCCAAAGTGCTAGGATTACAGGCGTGAGCTACCGTGCCTGGCCTGATTCTTATCTTAGGGCTGTGAGGGAACCCTTCATTCAAATTATGAGCAGAAAAAAATACCTGATTAAAGACTCAGGAATAGTGAGGTGAAGGGCTGAGATTAGCACCCAGTTGGCCAGTACACATCTGTAACCACAGTGCAGCGAAGAGGAGAAAAGCCCAGAATTCTCCCATTCAACTCCCAAGTCAAGCAGGAATCACCATCTCCTGGCTTGTGGAGCTGCATTTCTTTGCCAACAGCCTGATGGAAACTGGCCTAAGCTCTGGGGGATGGTTTAGCAGCAGGACTGTCCTATTATCTTAATATGTGTGGGATGTTTACCTTTCCAAAGGCATTTTTTTTTTTAAACAGGCTGGAGTGCAGTGACATGATCTCAGCTCACTGCAACCTCAGCCTCCCGGACTCAAGAGATCCTCCTTCCTCAGCCTCCCGAGTAGCAGAGATGGCAGGTACATGCCACCACACCCAGCTAATTTCTCTACTTGTAGGTGAAACGGGGTTTCACCATGTTGGCCAGGGTGGTCTGGAACTCCTGACCTCAAGTGATCCACCCTCCTTGGCCTCCTAAAGTACTGGGATTACAGGTGTGAGCCACCATGCCTGGCCTCTAAAGGCATATTTTTAAAGCACTGAAAATTAAACAATAACGAAATACCTGGAAGCTCTGGAGGCAACAAAGACAGAAGGCCAAAAGTGTGCAGACTGTAAGAATAGAATACAGAGTAAGGGTAAGACTATAAAGAGGAATGAAAATATGAGGCCAGGAGAAAAGATACAGAAAAGAGAACGAATGTGTTCCTTCTTGTGTGTCCTTCAGCTTTCCTTCTTTATCACTGACTATCCCAAGAGAAATTTAGTTAAACAGGCAGCAAGTATGAATTGAATGCTGGGAAAGACACACATACATTTAAAATCCCACAGGAAAATTATAAATGTGAGTAGGTCAGCAGGGAGGCACCCAGCCTTGGTAGGCCTCCTGGGATGTCATGTAGCTGGGTGTGTGTTTTCAGCCCTGCTATACCCCAGATTTCATTTTTGAGTGAGGGTGATTGTATTTGGAGTTAGAATGAGTAAACCCTTTTTGACTTTATTAGTCAGGATTGTTAAGGTTGGCCGTAAGTAATAGAAAAAGAAAATCAAAATAAGTGGCTTAACAAGACAGAGAGAAGGTAGAATTTTAGGCCAGGCACTGGCCTAAATTTGTGGCTCACACCTGTAATCCAAGCACTTTGGGAGGCCAACGCAGGAGCTCAGGAGGTCGAGGCTGCAGTGAACCATGATTTCACCAAGGCACTCCAGCCTGGGCAACAGAGTGAAACCCGGTCTCAAAAAAAAAAAAAAGAAAAAGAGGCCCGGTGCAGTGGCTCACGCCTGTAATCCCAGCACTTTGGAAGGCCGAGGCGGGTGGATCACCTGAGGTCGGGTGTTTGAGACCAGCCTGACCAACGTAGAGAAACCCCGTCTCTACTAAAAATACAAAAAAAAAATTAGCCGGGCGTGGTGGTGTGTACCTGTAATACCAGCTACTCGGGAGGCTGAGGCAGGAGAATTGCTTGAACCCGGGAGGCAGAGGTTGCAGTGAGCCGAGATTGCGCCATTGCACTCCAGCTTGGGTGACAAGAGCAAAACTCCATCTCAAAAAAAAAAAAAAAAAAAAAAAAAAGACGATTTTCTCTCTGCTGGCATGGCCGACTCACGAGGGCATCTCAGAAAGACAAGAAGCCCAAGAGGTCAACCTGGAAGTTTAATTTGGACCTTACTCATCCAGCAGAACATGGAATGTTTGATTCTGGAAATTTTGAACAATTTCTACGGGAGAAGGTTAAAGTCAATGGCAAAACTGGATATCTCGGGAATGTTGTTCACATTGAATGCTTCAAGAATAAAATCACAGTTCCTTCTGAGAAACAGTTCTCTAAAAGGTATTTGAAATACCTTACCAAGAAATACCTTAAGAAGAGCAATCTTCACGATTGGCTTCGAGTGGTTGCATCTGACAGGAGACTTACAAACTTTGTTACTTCCAGATTAGTCAAGAGGATGAATCAGAGTCAGAGGACTAGGCAAAGGCTTCCCTTATAGGGCTTTGCTGATTAATAAAATAAATGAAGTATACGTGAGAAATACCAAGAAATTGGCTTTTAGTTTATCAGTGAATAAAAAAAATTGCACTCTTAAAAAAAGAGAGACAATTTTATTTGTGCTACATTTTCTTTTCTTTTTTTTTTTTTTTGAGGCGGAGTCTCGCTGTTGCCCAGGCTGGAGTGCGGTGGCGCGATCTCGGCTCACTGCAGGCTCCGCCCCACGGGGTTCACGCCATTCTCCTGCCTCAGCCTCCCGAGTAGCTGGGACTACAGGCGCCCGCCACCTCGCCCGGCTAATTTTTTTTTTTTGTATTTTTATTAGAGACGGGGTTTCACTGTGTTAGCCAGGATGGTCTCGATCTCCTGACCTCGTAATCCGCCCGCCTCGGCCTCCCAAAGTGCTGGGATTACAGGCGTGAGCCACCGCGCCCGGCCTTCTGCTACATTTTCAAGAAGGCAGGAGGTAGCTTATCGAGGTTTGTTTGGGGCTTAAGGGTGAGGGATCTTCTACTTGATAGTACCACAGTGTGCAGTTTCCCTTTTCAAGGTGGCCTCGTCGTCTAAGTTGGCTGCTGAGGCCCCACTCACACACCTGCTTTCTACTCAGCAAAAAGACCAGACTGAGAAGGATGCATCCTTTATTTTAAAGACGCTTTTTAGCAGTTGCACCCACAACTCGTGCTTATGTCCTGTTGGCCAGAACTTTTCTTCATGACACATTTACCTGCAAAAATGGTGAAAGGAAGACTTTTGTTCCGGGGGGAAAAAACAAACTAAAATTAAAAATCGAGGACTCTATTACTGAGAAGGAAAGGAGAATGATTACTGGAGGACAATATGCAATATGCAATCTTCTTCACTGGAATCGAACATATTTTTTTTGTTCCTGAAAATGAGTCTTGCCTCAGTCTCTCCAGGGCATGGTGAGGGGTGGGAGTGGTAGCTGGTAGAAAGCTAGTGTCCTTAAGACAAGGATTGGCTTTAATGCTGCTTTGGGTCTTTGGATGATCTGAAATCCAAATGTGGATACAAATGTCTACTTTTTTTGTTTGTTTGATTTTGAGACAGGGTCTCACTCTGTCACCCAGGCTGGAGTGCAGTGGCACGATCTCGGCTTACTGCAGCCTTGACCTCCTGGGCTTGGGTGATTCTTCCACCTCAGCCTCCCCGTGTAGTTGGGACTACAGGCGCTCGCCACCACGCCCAGCTAATTTTTTGTATTTTTAGTAGAGTTGGGGTTTCACTATGTCACCCAGGCTGGTCTTGCATACCTGGACTCAAGCAATCCACCTGCCTTGGCCTCCCAGAGTGCTGGGATTACCGGCATGAGCCACTGCACCTGGCCGCAAAAGTCTATTTAAGAGTACAAATGAGGGAAAAATAATCTAGTTTTGCCAATTATATTATCACTAAAGCTCTTACGTTGTTGTAAAATCACCAGACATGTTGTATAATGTCACATCTTTCTTTCTCTTTCTTTCTTTCTTCCTTCTCTTTCTTTCTTCCTTTCTTTCTTTCCTTTCTTTCTTTCTTCCTCTCTCTCCTTCCTTCCTTCCTTCTTTTTTTCTTTCTTTCCTCCCTCCCTCCTTCCCTCCTTCCTTCCTTCCTTCTCTCTCTCTCTCTCTCTCTCTTTCTCTGTAGAGACAGGGTCTTACTCTGTCACCCAGGCTGGAGTGCAGTGGTGTGATCATAGCTCACTGCAGCCTTGAACTCCTGGGCTTAAGCCTCCTCCCGCTTCAGCTTCCCAAATAATGTTGAATTTAGATGATAAGTTTACACAGGTCTTTAAATTCAACCAACTCTCATCCTGTGGATTCAGAGACAACAGCTGACTATCCAGGAGATAAAGATTCCTGGCTGTTCCTTCTCACAATCTTCTTTGCTTATTGGAAAATGCTGGAGTTACCCCAAATTCTGTCCTGTTTTTTTTTCTTTCTCTCATTTTAATCCTTCTTGAGCTTTTTCAAATGTGTCATGTTTAAAAGTGGACTCATCCTTTCTTTTCTTTTTTTTTCTTTCTTTTCTTTCTTTCTTTCTTTCTTTTTTTTTTTTTTGAGATGAAGTTTTGCTCTTGTTGCCCAGGCTGGAGTGCAATGGCGCGATCTTGGCTCACCGCAACCTCCCGGTCCTGGGTTCAAGATATTCTCCTGCCTCAGCCTCCCAAGTAGCTGGGATTACAGGCTACCGGCTAATTTTGTATTTTTAGTAGAGATGGGGTTTCTCCATGTTGGTCAGGCTGGTCTCCAACTCCCGACCTCAGGTGATCCGCTTGCCTCAGCCTCCCAAAGTGCTGGGATTACAGGCATGAGCCACCATGCCCAGCCCATCCTTTCCTTTCTAACCCACTTCCTGGTTGTCCCCCTGCTGAGTAGACAGCACCAGCCATGGCCTCAGCCAGGCACCCCACTCTCCCTTACAGTTCACATTTTCAGTGAGTGCTAGGCTTTCTACTTCCTTCTCTCTAATTCACTTTTCACTTTCTCCAAACTCCTGCCATCCCCAGGAACAGGGAAGCATCCTCTCTTGCTAGATTATAGCAGGAGCCTCCCTATCTCCTCAGATCATCCAGGCTGATCTTGCTAAATGTTCAACTCTGTTCCTGTCTTGCCCCTCTTTAAACCATATACTTCCATAGAATTAAGCCCAGGTTCTTTTGTCAATTGTTTTCCTTTTTATTAATTAATTAATTTTTTTTTGAGATTGAATCTCGCTCTGTTGCCCAGGCTGGAGTGCAGTGGTGCGATCTCGGCTCTCCACAACCTCCGCCTCCTGGGTTCAAGTGATTCTCCTGCCTCAGCCTACTGAGTAGCTGGGACCACGAGCACACGCCACCATGCCTGGCTAATTTTTGTATTTTTAGTAAAGACGGGGTTTCAGTGTTGGCCAGGCTGGTCTTGAACTCCTGACCTCGTGATCTCCCCAACCTCAGCCTCCCAAAGTGCTGGGATTACAGGTGTGAGCCACTGCACCCAGCCTTATTAATTTATTTTTTAGAGATGGTGTCTTGCTGTGTCTCCCAGGCTGGAGCGCAGTGGTGCGATCATAGCTTACCTCAGCCTCGAACTCTTGGGCTCATGCATTCCTCCTGCCTCAGCCTCCTGAGTAGCTGGGAATACAGGTGTGCACCACCACATCTGGTCAATTTTTAAATTTTTTGTAGAGATGGAGTCTCACTATGTTGTCCATGCTGGTTTTGAACTTCCGGCCTGGAACCTTCCACCGATCCTCCCATCTCTGCAAGCCTAGACATTTAATATGGTCTAGAAGGCCTCCATGAGCTCCATCTCACCTCTTTTTTGCTCCTTCCCCTCCAGACCTTTACAAGTTTCGGCCATTCCAAACTCCTTTCACTTCTGATTATCTCATGTTCTCTCTCACCTCCCCGCCCATGCAATGAGGTTCCTCCCCAAATAGATTCTTATTCCTCTTAGATTCTCAGAGAAGCCTTCCCTGAAAGAAGCCGTCTCCCATCTCCCAGATTGGGTTAGGCTTCTCCTGTGTGCTGACTTCATTGTCTCTCTCCAACATTGCTTAGAATGCTAAGTTGCAACTTTATGTCTAATTGATTGCTCCACTAGTCCATAAAACCTAGGAGGAAAGGGCTGTATCCTTAGCCCTTGACACATGGCCTTGTACATCTTAAGTTTGCATATGAACCGCTTTATTTACCTGGGATATTATCTTATTTAATCCCCAAGACAACCCTATACGTTGCGCATGATTATTCCAATTGTTGTCATTGCTGTTATTTTAAATAGAGATGGGGGCTCACTATGTTGCCCAGGCTGGTCTTAAACTCCTGGGCTCAGGTGAACCTCCCACCTTGGCCTCCTAAAGTGTTAGGATTACAGGCGTAAGCCACCATGCCTAGTTGATTATCTCCCTTTTAATGGATGAGCAAAGAGTTGAGGTTCCACTGGTTTTCCACTGCAGTGTCTCTGCTGAAGGATTAAATAAAAAAAAATCACAGGGCTGTGCTGGACTCCTGGGACTTCCAGAGGACAAGGCCCTCTCTTCAGTGAGGCTGACCTACACAGAGCCAGCCCTCCTTCCCCTCCCAGCCACAGCTGTGTGTTGGAAAGCTGGAGGCCTGGGCCCCTAATAAAGAGCAGACCTCCCAATCTCCTCGTTCCCTCCCCCTCCCCTCATATGGTTTTTCAAATTAAAAGCAACTAAAACCAAAGACCCAAGGAACAGGAGAGGGCAGAGGCACAACATCCCTAAACTGAGGAAGGGGGCTCTCTCGCGAGGGAAGGGGTATCCAAAAGCCAGATCCAGAGGGTTCCAGTCCTACCAGTCTCTCCCAGGCTTTAAGGAGTGTATGGCCCACCGGGCTGGGCTGGACCAGGAAACAAGCTCTTGTTCTCAGGTCTGTAAACAGGCTGTGGTGTTAGGAACCCTCTGCTTCTACTTCCTGAAGAGCAAGCCCCCCAAACCCAGAAGAGAGGCCGCACCTTGAGATCCAGCCAGCAAGGTGGGTGCGGAGTCCTGGGGAGGGTAACTTTCACCTCAAGCTGCACACACCCATCTTGATCTTTTTGGAGAATTCCTCCTTTTCCAGGACGAGTGCCGTTCTGAATTCTGAGCGTGCAAAGAGACTCCTTAGAGCTAGCTTCCGAGCCTCAGCTGGGGCAGACCAGAGGCCAGGGCGTCGCTCTCTCTGCGGGGACCCCCCACATCTGTGCGTCACCTCCACCACCTCCGGGCAAAGGACCCTTCCTCGCTGGACCCAGGGAGGTGGCTATTCCAGATGCAGCCAAGGGTTAAAGGGGGTGGGAGAAGGAGCTGTTAGCACCGTTTGCTTTTGCAAACCACCAAACAGGCCCTTCATTTTCAAATTGTGAAGCCAGAAACATCCCCCGTTCCCTTGCCCCGCCCATCACCATTTGAAAAAAAAATTCACAAGTTTAAACGTGATTTTCACAACTAACGGCTTTGATAACTGTTAAATTCGTACGGCTTCTAGAGCAAACGGACCTGAATTCTTCAAGGAAAGTAGAATTGGCGGTGGAGCTGGGGGGCAGAGGAGGAGAAAACACAAAAAGTCAACTCAGTGGGAAGAGCCCTCAAAGCCAAAGGTGTGGCGCTGGGAGCTGCGGCCGCCCTCGCCCGGGAGTCGGGGCCAGGAGAACGGGCCCTGGAGGCAGGGCAGGGCAGGGCGAGATTTTGTTTTTGTTTTCAGTGACCGTTTTGATCTGGTTGTAAAAGGTTTACGAGGCCCTCTTTCTGAAGGTCAGCTCATCGACTGTACCTTTTTATACCCTTGCCCCGAATTTCATGTCGCCTGCTGGCTAGACGCGCAAGGCCGAGGACAGAATTGTCACAGTCCCTACCCTTTTCTCCCAACTTCCCGGCCCGGCGCAATTCGGGAGTTGGGCCTCCTTCCTCTCGGCTCGCAGCCTCCCCGACTCCCACTTTGGGGAGAAAACCCACATGCTTAACCCCTTGATAATCCCTCAAGGAAAAAACAAAACAAAAAACCCCAAGAGGTTGAAAATTAGAATGCGGGAGCGGGTTGAGATCTGCGCAGAGCTGCCCAGGCCGGTGCATGTCGCTCCTCTCCTCCGGGTACATATGGTGGCCTGGTCCCCTCCCCCCACCCCCCACACGTTGCCCAGTGAGAAGCACAAGAAGGGGAGAAAAGACCCGCAGCCCGCCTCAGGAGGGCAAGGTTTCTCGCCCCCTGCGGCTCCGGGACCACCCAGGACCCGGGGCGTCGAGGGACCGATCTCGAAGGATCTTAGAACAACACTGGGAGAGCGCGGCAAGAACTCGCCCCACCTTCCCCCGACGCCCCGGTCTGACTGCCGGGCGCAGACCCGACTTCTCCCGAACCAGCCTCGGACCAGCCTTAGAAGGCGGAAAACAGGATTCAAACCCGCCTATGAGCAGTGGTAGGGGCGGGGGCTGTGGGGGCAGGACTTGGTTTAAGGAATCAACCGCCTCGGTTCGAGGGCCTCCTGTCCGGAGGTTGCTTCTGACCACTGGGTTTATTTTGCTTTTGCAGAGGAGGCAGATGTTGACCTCTCTTCTTTGCACACTCTCCGCAAAATCTTCCCCCAACCATTTGCTTTCTTGCGCCACCCCCCACCGGGGCACTATCCCTGGAGTCAGCTCCTCAGGCCTTTAAACCTTCCAGAATGTCACACATGGAAACCTTTAGCAAATGTTTGTTAATGATCATAACAAAGGCATCATTCAAATTAGGCAGGTAATTACTACCAGAAGGACAACTGGGTGCTCGCTTGCTCATCCATTGCTTTCTGCTTTAAACTCCCGAGGAGTCGCTGCCTGGAGACACTCCCGCCCGGGCTGCTTTTCGGGCCCCATTAAACGGCTCTGAAATGAACTGTGAAGTTACCATTTGTGGGCGGAGAGCGCTGGGGCCCTGCGGACGGAAGACCCTGGCTTGACCGGGCTAGCAGTGTCGCCGAAGCAAAGCAGCCCCTCTGGGTAGGCTGTCTGTCTCGCCTCCTACCCTCTGGGGCAACTAGCCTAAAAACCCGGTTCTCAACTTAACAGCATGTGACCCAGCACCCGCTTTTGCCTTTTATTCCGCACTCTGATTTTTGGGAGGATCGTTTGTTCCCGCTCATTTTCTACAAACATTACGGTATCCTGTTAGCATTCCGAACAAGGGGCTGTTCATATATTTGCCTTCAATGATTTCCTGAAGGAACATGTGGAAGTAATAGCGAGCGGTGCAGTCACCCAAGCTGAAGATGCACGACAGCGGGTCGCGTAGAAGAGCTGGGGCAATGGGGCCCCCAGCGCAGCCCCAGGGGCCTTGTTTTCGAGGCTGACACCCCAAGATCCTGTCCTGGTTAGGCACAGCACCGCGCCCGTTGGAGTACTTCTCTGTGACTCTCCTCTGTCCACTGCACTGTGTCCACCCTTCTGGTGAAGGAGGAGACGGCTGTTGGACATGCCAGTCCCAACCTGGCCACTTTGGCCATTTTCAGAGTGCGTGTGTGGGGGTGGGGTTGAGGGAGAAGGATGAAGAATAACCCCCAACCCCAACAGGAGAATTCAAAAATCAGAGAGCGAGGAAGGTGAACGCTCTCCCCTCCCCCGCTGTCGCTGGGAAGCCCCACTCTGCCCAGGTCTGGTTCCTGGAGCATCAGCGCCCCCTTTCCCTCGCCGGCAGGATCGTTTGCTCCCGACACTGGCCTCTCGCCTTGGGCTCAGGGTTTGGGGCTCAGCTGTCATTTCCAAGGCATTCGTAGGGTTCGACCCACGCGGCGGGAGGGAACGGAGGGAGAATCAAAAGGCACCCTCCCCCACGACGCGGAGGCGATGGCACGATTCCTCAAACGCCCAAGCTTGAGCTTTTTTGTATGCGAGATAGAAGCCAGGGCAACCTCGCCCAGATAACCCCGAAAACAAAGGCACGACCAGATAAGTGACTTCAAGGGAGTAAAGGTCGTTCTATCGGAGAACGTTCCAAACCTACACAGACCCTCTTTTCTTTGTACCCTATTTCAGACCACCCAGTCTTGCGCACACACACACACACACACACACACACACCACAAAAAACAAAAACTCATCATTGTCATATTGGACTCAACTGTTAGCCTAATCCTATTAAATAACTAGCAACTATATAGCCCTTCCCCTAAAAGACCCCTAGTTCAAAACGGCGCAACCGCTTGGAGATTTCTCCCGAGGGCCCTATTTCTAGTTGGGCCGAGTTTGTAGAAGGGACATTTCTTGATTCTAGATTTATATTCTCTCTGGGTATTAAATGCAATTTTGTATGTTCCTTTTCTCCTTTTCAAAGAGAATACATAACTATAGCAGTCTAAGAAAATAACCCCAAAATGGGGAGGCAAACTCATTCTGGAAATGATGGGCTGTTTGTAGTTTCACAAAACCTCTTTCCCGGCAGAGCACCAACACCTCCCCCTTCCACCCCCCCATCCCATCTGGTCTGCTTCTCCCCGCCCCCCAGTTGTTGTCGAAGTCTGGGGGTTGGGACTGGACCCCCTGATTGCGTAAGAGCGAAAAGCGAAGGCGCAATCTGGACACTGGGAGATTCGGAGCGCAGGGAGTTTGAGAGAAACTTTTATTTTGAAGAGACCAAGGTTGAGGGGGGGCTTATTTCCTGACAGCTATTTACTTAGAGCAAATGATTAGTTTTAGAAGGATGGACTATAACATTGAATCAATTACAAAACGCGGTTTTTGAGCCCATTACTGTTGGAGCTACAGGGAGAGAAACAGAGGAGGAGACTGCAAGAGATCATTGGAGGCCGTGGGCACACTCTTTACTCCATGTGTGGGACATTCATTGCGGAATAACATCGGAGAAGAAGGTAAGGGAAAAGAAAAAATGATTTTATGTTTATAAGGGAAGTCCCTGATCAGACTCTGGGACTGGAGAAAGCGAAGTAAATTCAAACTTTGGGCGACAAGAAAAAAAAAACGGAGCTGGATTCCAGTTGTGTGTCCAGAGAGTAATTTTTTTTTTTTTCGGAATAAACTTCACTTGGGGATGGGTGGGAGATAACCATAGAGTTAGAAAGTCTAGGTATTTTTTTTAAACACACATTTTCCAGACCTATTTTTAAAAACAATGTTTTTCTAACAACCCTATGGCCTCCCAAAGAAATTGTTTAGGCTTACATTTTTGAGGTTTCTTTTGGGAGTGGGGGTGGTGTTCGTGAATACTGGGCCGAACACCAAGGAACTGGGGGGGTGGAGGCAGAGGTGTTTGCCCTCTTCTTGGCAGTGGGTCCTGGAAGGCGACAGGTTTTAAATGAGTGTTTTCATTCCTCGCCTGCGGTTTGGCGGGACAGCGCTGCAGCCCGTGGTGTGGAGCGCGGCTGGGGGAACAGGGGAGGTGGGGAGAGGGGAGCGTGGAGGGGGGCGCGGGAAGGGGTTGCGGGGCGCAGGAGGCGGTCAGGGCTCGGCTGGAGACCGGACCTCCGTGCTGGCTTGCAGCACATGGAGTCGGCCGAATGCGCTTGATTACTGGACGGCGCTGCTCTGGGTGAGAGTCGGGGCCAGATTTGGCGCGGCGGTGAGGCGGCTGCGGGACAAGCAGAGGGGCGCGGGCGTGGGCAAGGGTTTGGGGCGCTCTGGAGCGGTTTGTTGGGTCAGTGAGGTGCCAGGGAGAGCGGGTGCCTGCGGGGCAGTGCGCTCGGGTTGCACGCCCTAGCGCGGGGGCGACAGCGGCGGCGCGGGCGGGCGGTCTGGAATAATGACAAACACATTTGGCCCTGAGTGAAGAAGTCGTCGTCGCCTCGCATTCCAGCAACTGGGATTTGAGGAATTTCGAACCGCACACCAAGGGGCCCTCATTGTGCGCCGTGGCCCCCGCCCCCGCCCGTCTTCCCGCGCCCCCTCCTCGGTGGAATCATTTCTGCTTTGCCCCGGGGCTCTGCTGCCGCTCAGTTCTCGCCACAGGCAGGAAAAGAGGAAAGGTCTCCAGGAAAGTGCCGAACTTCTTGTGAGGAAGTTAGGGACGACTTAGAACTGGGGAAACTTGTTTGCAGGTAAGACAGAAAGGTGGGAGGTTAACCACATTCTCCCTCCGGGCACCCGAGCCCTGGACCCCCCCTACCCGGCGCCCTTCTCCGCGCGGGGGTGCGTGGCACTTGCCGTCTGAGCTCGACCAGCGCTGCTCTGTCCTCTCTAGTTGCCCTTTTTTCCATTCCTCTCCCTGCCCGCTTCAGAGCCGTCTGTGCGTACTTCTCCTTCCTCTGCTGTTTACCCCCATGGAAACCAGCTTTACACACGAAATTAACTCCGCCCGGCTGCGCCCAGGGAGCGGGCGGCGTCCATTTGGCATTGAATATGTGGGATCAGCTGTTCTATTCCGGGAGGGTGTCGGCCAGGTCGGAGCGACGAGTGTGGCCCAACCCGAGTACGGTTGCCGGAGGGAGCCAGGAGCCGGGGCCGGGCCAGGTGTGCGAGAGCTGCCGATGGCCTGGCCTCGCGTCTTGGTCGGGAAGGACTTGCTGGCCCGGCAGGCTGTCCGTTGTGCATCCCTCCCGCAGCCGGAGCGCTGGTCCCGCACTTCGCTCCCCGAATTGTGCTAAGACCTCAGGATGTGCGCAAGGAGTGCCTGGAAGAACTTGCCACTCACTCCATCTCCCTGGGTGGGAGGCAAGCATGGATGGGGCCCCTATCAGGTCCCTACCGCCCCACGTCCGAAAAGCCCCGGGCTGGGCGGTGTGGGAAATGGCTTTTTGGCTCCGAGGCCGAATTGCTCAATGTTTTGGACCGACTCGCCTTGCCGCGGTCGCTCCTGACAAGAACTAGACAGATTTTTGGAGCAGGGAGCATCCAGGGCAAACGCACGACAGTCCTCCGCAGTGCATCTCACCGGACAAACATCCCCGGAGCCACAGGAGGGGAAGAAGGGGCTCTCCGGGCGTGCGCACCTCCCCAGCCGCCGCGCTGTCCCACCCCCGACCCCTAATCTGGTCAACCTGGACCCCGGCATTGCTGAATTGCATCCGCCTCCCTCTTCTCCCTCTCTCGTCGGCCTCCTCCTTTCCACAACCCTCACGATGAGGAGGCCCTGCCTCGACTCCCCGACAGGCGCAAGGCCGACCAGCCTCGCTTTGACGTCCTGGTCAGGCCCTGCTTCGGAGCTTGCAGTTTTGGGTTGACCCAAGTGCAGCTGGACCTCGTTCACAAGAGTGAGGGGACACCAAGAATGAACCCGTCGTTAGCCCCCGGTGCCCTGGCTCTTGTTTAAATCCTTAGATCGAGAAGGACTTGAAGGAGAGCCCAGGCTCCCAGCTCTCCGCCCCTGGGCCAGTTTCCTCTTGGGACGCGGACTGAGGGATGTAGGGGGAGGGACATTGGGCTGGGCTTTCCAGCTGCAAACACGTCTGGCGCCGAGGCGGGCCCATTTTGTGCCTCCTGGGGACGGACCGTGGGCGGCGCGCAGCGGCGGGACGCGTTTTGGGGACGTGGTGGCCAGCGCCTTCCTGCAGACCCCGCAGGAAAGGACTCCCTCTGACCTCCGGGGAGCTGCGACCAGGTTATACGTTGCTGGTGGAAAAGTGGCAATTCTAGGAAAAGAGCTATAAAAGCCGGATCGGTGACCGAAAGGTGTGGGTCTCAGGGTACCCCGGGTCTAACTCGCCGGGTCCAACCGCAGCATCAGCCTTGGGGCGGCAGATGATCTTTCGGTCTCGCCTGGGGCGCAAGATGCAGGATCGGGGGCAAATGGCTTCTCCCAACTTCTCCCTAATTCGGGTTCTGCCAGATGGTTGTCGTTTGCTGAAGTGGCTCGGCGGCATTTCCTTTTGTTTTAAACTGATCAATGAGCGAACCCGGGATAGGCTGAAAAAGTAGATTGTAGGAGGGAATAATGGGAAACCCGACTTGGGGCGCCTCTTTCCCTGCCTCCTACTGCAGTTTCTCGGTCCCCGCGAAAGGGGAGCGACAAGGGGGGGTGGGCGCGGACTCGTGAGTGGGCAGAGGAGACTATGGCGCGTGTCGGGCAAGGTGGCACCAGAAGGCACTTTTGTGTGTGTGTGACAAGAGTCTCGCTCTGTCGCCCAGGCTGAAGTGCAGTGGTGCGTTCTCGGCTCACTGCAGCCTCAGCCTCCCAGGTTCAAGCGATTCTCCTGCCTCAGCCTCCCGAGTGACTGGGACTACAGGTGCCCGCCACCACGCCAGGCTAATTTTTGTATTTTTAGTAGAGACGGGGTTTCACCATGTTGGCCATGCTGGTCTCGAACTCCTGACCTCAGGTGATCGGCCTCCCAAACTGCTGGGATTACAGGCGTGAGCCACCGCGCCCGGCCAGGAACGGTTCTTAAATGCCGAGAGAGCGCAGGCTAGCTCTCCCCAGCATTCCCGGTGAGCCGCTACCCACGGTCGTGCGGCTCTCGTGCCCATAGGAGGCGCTGGCGAGCGCCTGTAACCCTAAACCCCTCGGCCCCTTTCCCCCCACCCGCCCGGACTCTCTTCCCGCTCTCCCCCCTCTCCCCACACCCCGCCCGGCCCCCTCTCGGGTCTCAGTTGAAAACAATGCAAACGTCGAGCGTCGTGCCTGGGGCGCGGCGGCCTCTGCAGCTCTGAGGTTCAGAGCGCGGCGCGCAGGGGCGCAGGGGCGCAGGTCTCCGAAGCGGCTGGGCATCGCCACCAACCCCGGGACAACCGAGCCGCCGAGGGCTTGGTGGAGGTGGGAGGGAGAGCGGACCGCGCAGTGTTCCTCTGGGTCCAGGGGTCAGAAACCGGACAGTGGCGGGGGCTGGACCGTCCGAGCGCAGAGCCTCCCGGGCGAAGTCTGCGCGCAGCACTCCCGGCTGCGCTGTCGGGGACCAGGAGCCTGGGCTGCGGGCGAGCTAGCTGGCGAGCCGGGTAAGATTCGCGGGGCTGTCGCGCCCTCTAGTGGCCTCCGGGGGCGCATCCCGCTTTCCTCAGCCCCGGGCGGTCGGCGCCGCAATCTCAGTAGAGCGCAGCGCTGGAACCCCGGGGGCCCGGAGCGGAGGATAACCTGGGTCACCTTTCCCCTCCTCCGGGCAGCCAGTGGACGCCTTGCAGGCTCTGTGTGGGCCCGGGAGGCGCCGGGTGGACAAGAGGGGGCCGAGGTCTCTGGGTTTGGATTGAGAATGGGACGTCCTTGTAATTCAATGTGGGAGAAGCAGGGGAGTGTGGAGGAGGACGGGTCCCGTGCGTTCTTGGGGGGCAGGCGCCGTCTTCTGCGTTCCAGCCCCTCGCCAGCTCCCTTGCCCCGCGGGCGGCCTGTTGCTGTTTGTTTGTTTTACGACCCTGCGTTATTGTGCAACGGGAACAGTCGTTTCCAATCAGCTGCGCGGCCGTCGCGGCCCTCGCCAGGCTAGTTTATGGGGACGGCGGTGGCGCACGGACAGATAGGACAGCGCGGCCCGGGAACGGCGTCGAGGCCCAGGCCGTCCCCCCGCCCCGAGGGGGCGGAAATGCTGAGGTGGCGAGAGCGTGGGTTGCACAGAACCCTAGTAGCGAGTCCGGCTGAGCCTCTGCGGCCTAGCCCAGCAGCGTCGTCTTCCCGGCTCTGAAGACGTCTTCCCGAAGCCCGGCTGCCCCGGCGCACCCGCTCCCGGTGATGGGGATGATGATGGGGATGATGAGGATGATGAGGATGATGGGGAGATGTCCCCGAATTCTCCTGGGGTCCCGAGGAGATTTAGCCATTTTCAACAGCAGTTTTCCTATTTCTGCTTAAACCCCGCGGGCTTTCAACTGAGGTCACCACGAAAGCTAAAAGTACAACCTAAGGAAGGAAGAGACTGGAAGTTAACATTTGGGGTAGTGGAGCTCAGAATTCCTCGCAGCGGCGTCTGTGTCGCAACCCCTGGACGCACGTCCTTGGACCAACACTGCCATCTGCTGGCCACTCTCAGAACTACTGCGACCCGCTGTGTGAGAATGGGCTTCGCGGAGACCATTAGGAAGGTGCTTTTTTTTTTTTTTTCTTCTCAGTAGGACCGTAATAGGTGACTGATTTTCTTTTGCTGTGAGGCTACAAGAATTGCTGGAAGACAACATTTTTATTTCGTGGAAATTTGTGTTGTGTTTCGCCTTGGTTGTTAATGCTTTGCATTTACATAGTGAACATCTTATCAGAGCTGGCCTGTGAGGAAGGTAGTGGGGGGTATTGATGTTCCCGTTTCTGAGTGAGGAGACCTATGTCGGGGCCTTGGTGACCTCAAGCCGAATGCTCAAACTGCTACTGCTACTCCTAAGGTTGTGCCATTAGGAGTCACACCCGTTTGGTGACATTCAAAAGGATATGTCATTTTATTCTCCCGTGGTTAAATATCTGGTGAAAGGAGAGCAGGCATGTTTATGAGCCCAGATTGTCCCATAAAACGCTCCTGTGTAAAAACACTCCAGCCCCCTCCCATTACTGGAATGTCTGATGGAGCTCCGGGAGATCAAAACAACAAAACAGGCTCTGGTAGGGTGCAGAGGTCCTGGTAAACACACCCTCTGCTGGAAAACAGGGAGAAGTTTCCACCAGTGTAGACCTGCACTTGGTTTGCCTGGGCTGAAGTTAGGAGACTGCGTAGAAAAAGGAAGATGTGTAATTTTCACAGTTAGAATTAACTTAGGAGAGCTGAAATTAACTGAACCTCGGAAATCTGAATCTTGAAGTCACCAGTGGCTTTTGGGGCTGTGAGAGAGTCTCCTGTGGTCTTTAATCATGTGTGGGTGGGGTGAAATTCAATATTCAGTGGTTCTGCAACGGGATGCGCTGTGCAATTGGTGATTGAGAAGCCAGCTCTCTGGCTTTAGGAGAAGAATGTCTTGCTGTTAGTCCTTCTGGAAATAAAGCCTTGCATTGCCTGCTGTCTGTTTACACTACCTTTGCACATTGCCGTTGGTTATAGAGTCACGTCCAGTGGCTCTTTACTTCTGTTTGCAGGGCAGGAGATGGCACCCTGTTAAAGAGAAAGGATAGTAGCTGCAAAATCATTTGTTTCTCTGTTTCTGTGACTGTATATATTGGCTCATCTTTGAATGGTCTTTATAGCCACACCAGGCTGGAGGTAACAGGGTCATGGGAGTGGACTGCTGGTGTAGGCTGAATCAGAGTTCAGATCCATGTCTCCAAGAGGTAGGAAGTGCAGGGCAAGTCATGTGGCTTCTAGGGCATCCCTCACTTTCTTAGTTAAGGAGAAGTTGAAGTAGTCATTCTGAAATATTATGGGAGTCTGCAGAAAAAGTCATGAAAATCAAAGCACTTTCAATTAAACTATATAATTTAATCCTTACAATAATGCCACAGGGCAAGCAACCAGTCAGACCTTACTAGTCGTGCTTCCTACAAGAAAAGACTGAGGTTCAGAGAATTGGATAGAGTGTCAGATTTGGGATCAGTGGCTAGTCCAATGTGATTTCCATCCTTTCTTCTGAGAGAAAGCATAAGAAGGCCAAGAGGATGGCAGAAAAGCACAAGTCACTTGCCTGAGAGTCAACAGGGCAGGGGTTCTCTCTCAGTTTGTGTCTCTAAGTTATGGCAAATGCTTTTTGAGCTGTGATTATTGAGAATGGGGGCTGAAGTTCAACATGTAGTTGGCATGAGGGAAGTAATTATGATTGAAGAAAAGATTTGGATGAAATCCATTGTTCTTCCCTGCAAAGGGGGTTGTTCTCACTGAACCTTATAGTGCCATGTTTCTCAGAATTTGTAGCTTCAATTACTTATATTTGCACACCTGACTTTAGATGAGCTCCAGAATAGCAGTTACTAATTAAGGATGAGCATTTAGAGTAGATCAAAGTGGCAGGAACAGCAAGACTCACTCCCAGAGAGCCTCACTACAGGTCTAATAGGTGAGGAAAGTCCCCATCTTTCCCATTTTTCTTCATTACCTCCCTGTGGGGCAAGCACTGCCATTATTCATGAGTAAACTGTCTGAGTTATAGATAAGTAATGACATGAAACTTCACAAACACGCTGAGCACAGTGGCTCACGCCTGTAATCCCAGCACTTTGGGAAGCCGACGCGGGTGAATCACGAGGTCAGGAGTTCGAGACCAGCCTGGCCAACATGATGAAACCCTGTCTGTACTAAAAATACAAGAAATTAGCTGGCCATGATGGTGGGCACCTGTAATACCAGCTACTTGGGAGGCTGAGACAGGAGAATCGCTTGAACATGGGAGGCAGAGGTTGCAATGAGCTGAGATCATGCCACTGCACTCCAGCCCAGGTGGCAGTGCGAGACTCCATCTAAAAAAAGAAAAAGAAAGAAAGAAAAAAGAAAAAAAGAAACTTCACAAACAGGCCTAGATTTCTACCCAGGGAACCACTGTTATCAGAGATGGGAGTTTGGAATCTTAAGCAACAAACACATGTTGGTTCTCTTCCCTCCTGATGGCTTGCTCAGAGGGTCTGTTTCCATTGCCCACTTTTTTTGAGACGGAATCTTGCTCTGTCACCCAGGCCGGAGTGCAGTGGCGAGATCCTGGCTCACTATAACCTCTGCCTGCTGGGTTGAAGCCATTCTCCTGCCTTAGCCTTCCGAGTAGCTGGGATTATACGTACCTGCCGCCATGCCTGGCTAATTTTTTGTATTTTTAGTAGAGATGGGGTTTCATCATGTTGGCCAGGATGGTCTCGAACTCCTGACCTCAAGTGATCTGCCCACCTCAGCCTTCCAAAGTGTTGGGATTACAGACATGAGCCACCACGCCCGGCCTCATTGGCCACTTTATATGTCAGTAAATAATCTTTCCTGGCAGAGGGTCCACTGTATCTGGAGGCACTGAAGGAAATCTGGGAGTGTCTGGCCAGGGCAAAGCACTGCTTAGAGCTTGCACAGGAAAAGCAGTGAGTCCTTCTTTTAAGCTGGAGAATGCTTTAAAGATGCATCTTTGGCAAGTCTTGCCAAAGAAATATGGGATCTAAATGTGATAAAATCAAAGACATCAAGCTGGCTCTGGAGGCGTTCTTTGAAGTTTGCTGAGTGGATTGTCAGTGGGAGGCTGATATTTATATGTACAAACACACAAGCATTACTGCTAATTGTGGTAAATCAGGCTGGCCAGCCTGGCTCTGGGGCCCACTGTACCTGCCACCGCAGCAGTGTGGAAGCCTTGCATCCCAGGCACATGTCAGGATCCTCAGAGGCCATCAGCCAGCCAGCCAGCATTGTGTGAATTGCATTTGGGTTCACAGCACTGTAATTGTGTTTCTCCTGCTGTGGTGAGCAAAGGAAGAAAATGAAAGGAGGAGGTGTAATTTGCCCTAGGAAATAGTCAGGCAGGTGGCACACAGGGGTGGGATATGGCTAAAACACAGACCTTCCCTTGAGAGAGACCATATGGTGAAGGGGAGAGGTCATGGCCTTTGTATCACACGACCTTGTGTTCGAATCCTGGCTCTGTCACTGGCTGTGTGACTTTGGGTCATTTGCAAAACCTCTCTGAGCCTCAACTGCCACTTCTTAAAATCAACTCTAAGTAATCACAGGGTTATTCTTCACAAACACAGCATGCACATGCAAACTTTGGCTTAGTAAATAATGGTTTCTCCTTCTCTTACTTTGTTTTCTACGTACCCCACTCCCCTTCCTGTTAGGAGCCTTCCACCTTTTACTCTGTGTTCTCTTCCTCTCCCATTTTCCTGGTAGCATTCAATAAAACAGAAATCTGATTTCTGCAAAGTAGGCCATCTTACAGTAGAAATACATGATTAGGCCCCACCAAAAACTTTGTTTAGGCTATTATCTTCTGGATCCTGGATCCCCTCCAACCAAACCAAACCCAACTAGGGCTAAACACAGCAATATATGAATACATTGAATTTCTCTCTCACTCTTTCTTTTTTTAAACCAGTTTACTCAGGAATCACATGCACACATATTTTAGTTTCCAAAGTCAATGATGGAACAAATTGTGTCCCATTAGGGTCACTCCATTGTATGAGTTAGCATCAGAGGAGTTCATACCAGAGTGACCTCATCTTGAATAGGGCCTAGGTAAGAAGAGGATGAGACCTGCTGGGCTGCATTCCCAGGAGGTTACGCATTTGTAGTCACAGAAGAGAAAGGAGTTGGTATAGGAGTTGATAGATACAGGTCATAAAGACCCCAGTGATAAAACAGGTTGCAGGCCAGGTTTGGTGGCTCATTCCTGTAATCATAGTACTTTGGGAGGCCAAGGCAGGAAGACTGCTTGAGCCCAGGATTTCAAGACGAGCCTGGACAACATAGTGAGACCTTGTCTCTACAAACAATAATTTTAAAAACATGAGCTGAGCATGATGGTGCAGGCCTATAGTCCCAGCTACTGATCTGAGAGGCGGTTGGGGGGCAGGCTGAGATGGGAGGATGGAGGCTGCAGTGAGCTGAGATCAGGCCACTGCACTCCAGCCTGGGTGACGGAATAAGACCCTGTCTCAAAAATAAATAAATAAATAAATAAGCCAGCAAAACCAGGATGTAGTGAAGAAGCTGGCCAAAACCCACCAAAACGAAGATGGTGATGAAATTGACCTCTGGTCATCCCCACTGCTTATTACACACTAATTATAATGCATTAGCATGTTAAGAGACACTCCCACCAGTGCCATGGCAGTTTACAAATGCCATAGCAATGACCAGAGATACTCTAAATGGTCTAAAAAGGGGAGGAACCCTCAGTCCTGGGAATTACCTGTCCCTTTCAGGGAAAACTCATGAATCTTCTACCGCTTGTTGAGCATATAATCAAGAAATAACTATAGGTATACTCACTGATGAAGCCATACAGTTGCTGTGCCCATGGAGTAGCCACTTTTTTATTCTTTTATTTTCTTAATATATTTGCTGTCATTTTACTCTTTTGGCTTGCTGTTGAATTCCTTCCTGCATGAAGCCAAGAACCTTTGTGACCTCCCAGGCCAAACCCCAATTTCGAGGTTCACCCTATGACATTTTTCTGGTGACCAATGAAGGGACAATGGTAACCTCCCGTTGACTTTAAATTAAAACTGATTGGCACTGTTTGGGCTTCATTGGTGGGTGAGTCTCTCTTTGCCCAGATTCAACTTGCTAACATTTTATTCCCTTCAATTTTGGCTCCTTTGTCCTTTCTAATGTTCTTTATTTTGGACAGTTGGGAAAGTGGCTGTGAGGCCTCTGGCTTAGCAGCCTGATAGCAGCCTCCTATTGTCTGGGTGCCCCAGATGGCAGCACGCCTGACTGGCCACATCTTTTGCAACCCACCTTGTCATCCCTTCTCTGGGACTTTTTCTCTTAGTTTGTTTTTTAAAAAATTTTTTAATTATTTATTTATTTATTTATTTTTAGAGATAGCATCTCGCTGTGTTGCCCAGGCTGGAGTGCAGTGGCATAATCATGGCTCACTGCAGCCTGGACCTCACTGGCTCAAGTGATCCTTCCACCTCAGCCTCCCAAGTAGCTGGGACTATAGGCATGCACCACCACGCCTGGCTAAATTTTGTATTTTTCTTGTAGAGACAGGGTTTTGCCATGCTGCCTAGACTGGTCTTGAACTCCTGGGCTCAAAAGATCTGCCTGCCTCAGCTTCCCAAAGTACTGGGATTATAGGTGTGAGCCACTGCACCTGGCCTCTCTTTAGTTTTTAATGACTGGCTGTTTGACTTCTCTGCTCTTCAGGCTGAAATTCTTATTTCATGTTTGTAGTCTTTGCCTTGGCTATTTGGCAACTGTTTAAGGCAAGACACTTGGTTGTGAGAGTTCTCCCATTGTGTTGACCCTGGGACACCAGGGTCATTGTTCTGTAGCTCCAATTATGTTAGGTCTCATGCTTTTGGGTTTCACTATTGGCCACCCCCCAGATGCTCTGGGGTTTTTGGCATTTGGTGTGGGGACCCTTGTTAGCTGATACTCTGGGTTTTTTGGCATTTGGATGCTCCAGGGTGTTTGGCACTGACATTCCCCTCTAGCATTGTGGGTTAGAGTCTCACCCAAGGGGAATCTTGGTCTTGCCTTTTCTTGTTTTCTACTCTAAAGTTATCATTTTCTGTAAAAACATTTTCTTTTCTTATTGTCACTTTGTTTAATGCTTTGCTCCAGGAGGTGGGAATTTGCTGGGGAAAATAATTGGGCTCTCCCTATACTTAGAAAAACTTCTGTGTCTAGTAGAGATCCTTGTTAGACAAAGGGACAGTGGTGAGTCCCAGAGGACTCGTCACTAGGGTGCCTTTTAGGCAATTGGAGCAAATTCAAGTTAGCAAACTAAGTTTGGCCATTTGGATAAGTGCCAGTTTTGTCAGGGAAATAATTTGGGTCTAGCTATCTTTTATAGAATAGTGCGTTTGCGTTCCTATATTATGGCTAGAGCTCAAAGATAAAAGCTATTAGATCTTTGTTTATGTGTGTGTATAAATGTCTAGATGTGTTTATGTGTATGTACATTTATTATGTTATATATTGTGTCTACAGGGTACCAAATTGGCTTATAAATAAAAGAGTGCTCATAAAAAGAGTAAATAAGTCCAAGCATTTCTCAAGCTCATGTAACTTAAGTTTACTGAAATTTAGAGTTACTAAAAATTCATATATAACTCTGTATAAATGTGCCAAAGAAGATATGCTCTTAGTGAAAATAAATTCTTTTTGGCCAGTTCAGATGTCATTTATATGTGGGGTTTAAAATATGAATTTAGAAAGAAAATAAAAACAAGTAGAAAGAAATAAACAATAAGCAGTGGAGAGAGATGTGAGGAAAGTTATGAAAATGAAGATGTATTTTTGGTAAGGAATGTTATAAAGAAATTTTATGAGAAAGAATCTTATATGATAAATTCTTGTCCTGAGGTAGAATGACTGATTGTTTAGAAAAGCAGGAAATATAGGACAAGTCAGAAAGTCCAAGCATGTTGTAGATGACCTATGTAAGTCACAATAAAGTTTATAACAGAATTTATTAAAATTTAGATGTAATTAGCCATAACTGAAAGGAAATTTATTTATTTATTTATTTATTTATTATTTATTTTGAGAAGGAGTTTTGCTCTTGTTGCCCAGGCTGGAGTGCAATGGCATGATCTTTGTTCACTGCAACCTCCGCCTCCTGGGTTGAGGCGATTCTCCTGTCTCAGCCTTCTGAGTAGCTAGGATTACAGGCATGCACCACCACGCCTGGCTAATTTTATATTTTTAGTAGAGATGGGGTTTCATCATGTTGGTCAGGCTGGTCTCAAACTCCTGACCTCAGGTGATCCACCCACCTCGGCCTCTCAAGGTGCTGGGATTACAGGCATGAACCATCTTGTGTGCCCAGCCAGGAAATTTATTTATAATAGTCTATCTAAATTTTGGTGCCCTATGTTAAAACAAGTTTTTCTTCAAGTATTGGTTTGCTTTCAGTAAGATTGCAAGAAATATTGACTTTTAATTCTAGAATCTGTTTCCTTTGAAGGCCTCTCAGATTTATATCTGTTCCTTTTCCCTTGAAAAGGTATGTCCTTTGCAAGTTCAAAACTGACTTCCCTAGACTCCTTTTAGGAAAAGCAATACAGTGCTTGTTTCAGGCAGTGGCTCAATAGCTAAGCCTTTGTTCTTTCATGGTGGTGGCCTGGGTTCAGTTCCTGGCTTAGGGAATGAGAGGTTTGCAGTTTGCTACTTCTGGGACTTTTGTCATTTATTTATTCTTTTTGTCTCCGTCGACAGCTTCTGATTTTCTCACTTGAATTTTTTTTTCTGTGAGCTACCTTAAGGGTAATGCTGGATCTTGTAAAAATTGCTTGCCATCTCTTTGGAGACACCTCTTTTGTCCATGGTTAAGTTATAACCTTGGTTAAGGCCTGTTGGTTTCACTAGGGAAAATACCTTTAAAAAAAGGCTTAAAAGCCAGAGATGTTGGCTGTTTGTCCTGGCTAGAGTCTGGTATTAAGGAATTTAAAAGGATTTTTTAAAAGGACCTCTATAGTTATAAATCAGCTTAATTAAAAATGGATATTCCATATTCATATATATATATATATATATATATATATTTAAAAGACCTGTATGATTTTTTTTTCTTCTTGGAACTTATTTTTTTGAGAGAAAGTTTTTTGTGTGTTTGTTGTTTGTTTGTTTTTCTTCTCAGTGGACTGAATTATTTCTCCATTCTGTCTTTTTACCCCCTTTAATGCCCGTATTAGAGGACCTAAGATAATTTCTGACAGCCTGGGACTCCTTGGGAGGAAACAGAAGGTTCCACAGACCTCGTTTTGGAAGAAACCTCTGTTTTCTTCATGGAACCCCAAGAACTGTAAGCAGACAGGTCTCCCTCAGAATCCAAGGCTCTACTCTGTTTTACCTCACATTACCTGACCTGTGTGACTTTTGGGGGCATCAGAAATTACTTTGCATTATGAGAGAACCTTTAGCATTGGTGTGTATTACCTAGGTAGGATGTGTACTTTTAGGGATTGCAGTTGCTTACATGAGTGGTTATTACTACAGGCCAATACTTCTTTCTTCTCGCATTTAAATGAAAAAAAAGCATGCTCTTGGGCATCCACCTATGAATGGAGGATGGGCTGATTTGCTTTAGGTTGGCCACCAGCCTTTGGGGAACATCCTTGCAGTGAAATGCTTGGTGAAAGCATTGTACCGTCTGGTCACATAGTGTTCTATTTTGGGGGATCCAGTATTTGGTATAAATATGGGATTCTTGATTTTTGGAGATCTGTTTTGCCTTCCAGCTGTGCCTCCTTATTTGGACCTAGAAGCTGCATGCTTGAAAGAAAAACTTAAAAACTGACAAATGAAAAAAAAAATCCTATAACTACTGGATCTTCTTCTGTGTATTTATATATGTTCTGTGTGATATTTTTATAAAAGAGCTCTAATTCATTGGTTTAAGGAAAAATAAATGCTTAAATCAAATACAGTGTCAGAAAAATTGAAACTTTAATGCCTTTGAGTTCAAGTGACTTTAGTAATCTTTGGGAAATAAAGACAGTTTTAAAGATCATGGTAAAATAAAAATGTCTTCAAAATTTGGACATGTGGTCCAAATTAGGCAGGTTAGATACTGTTTTTTACCAAACAACATAAACTGCTTCTCTGAGTTTTGATAATTGTTCAACTTACCTGATTTGGAGCATTAGATGCTAGGTAAGGCCTGGGGACATGTGGAGTTAACTATGCCTCCTAGCTATGCTGGAAGGAGACCTTATATGCACTTCTGTCTGGTGTCCTAGGCTCAACACCTGCTACATAATTAAGATCACTTACTTACCAGGTTTTTAATCAAAATGAAATATTGCTAAGAGTTAACATTGTAGCATATGTAATTGAGATTATTGGAGAAACAGTTTTACCTATAAGATATGTAAGGAAAGCAAAATGTGTTTTTGGTAAAAGATTATAGGAAGGCGTGGGAGTATAATTTTTTATTTTGCTTACTTTAGTGGGTTAAAGGATTGTTTTAAGTTTGATAGGAGAAAGCTGAAGCATGAGCAAGTTGTGGAAGGTATATGAAAGATTAACATTTTAAAAGAAATTCTGTGTGTAAACTTTGGCTAAAGTTAAAGGGATATTATTATTATTATTTTTGTAAGTTAAACATTAGGATTAAAAAGCACAACAGAGTTTTCTAGAGCACTGATCTGCTCTGTAACAGAAAATTGTAAAGGGTTATAAAAGGTTTATGAGAATCTTACCTTATGGTCAAACTGATTAAGATTGGGAAGATTTGTCTATAAAGTTTTATTAAGAATTGGGTTTGACATTAATAATACACTAATGCAAAGGTGAAATTTGGCTTTCTCTCTTGAATAAGATTTTCATGTATTATTACAAGATAATGAAAGATTTTTGTTTGCTTTTTAAATAAACTATAGGAAAAATAAGGGAGAGAGAGGTGACAGATCATTTGGAAATCCAAGTCTCCCCTATAACAATGAGTAAAAGTTTTTACCTTTTTGAAATATTTGAGTTATCATTTTGGCTAAATAAATGCTTTATGGTGACCTGGGATTCTATTTTGTAATATCAACTGTTTAAACCTTTTGTATTTGACAAACGTTCCAAACTGAAATTCTAAAGTAAGTCTTTTTCTGACCTGATTAGTCTTTCTTGATATTAGGTCCCCTAAAGTCCAAAAGTGACATATTTGGCTTATTTGGTATATTAAAATCATACAGGATGCACTGTTAAATATAAAATACTATTTGGCTTTCTTTGGACTATACTTATATAAATGTGTTATTGGTATGTGTTCCAAAATTATGCAAAACTCCTATAATTCTGATATGACTTAGTGTACATTATCAGTAATAATTATAGTTCTTATGTTACATTATTGTGTGCTACAGAGTTAACCAAATTTCTTTGTCAATTGCATCTTTAATCGGCTGTCCTAAGACTTTTGTCACCCACAGACAATTGTTGTCTTGTTTTAATCCTTTTCAAAAGGTGGTGGTTTATAATCAGCTATAGGACTCTGATGGGTACTCTAAAAGGCAAGCCTCTGATAACTTTGAAAATTGTGCCATTGGCTGGGCATGGTGGCTCACAACTGTAATCCCAGTACTTTGGGAGGTTGAGGCAGGCAGATCACGTGGGGTCAGGAGTTCAAGACTAGCCTGGCCAGCATGGTGAAATGCCATCTCTACTAAAAATACAAAAATCAGCCGGGCATGGTGGCATGCACCTGTAATCCCAGTTACTCGGGAGGGTGAGGCAGGGGAATCACTTGAACCTGGGAGGCAGAGGTTGCAGTGAGCTGAGATCGCACCATTGCATTCCAGCCTGGGCTACAAGAGGGAAACTCCGTCTCAAAAAAAAAAAAAAAAAAAAAAAATAGAAAAAGAATATTGTGCCATTGAAATAGAAAAGAAAACACAAATAAACTTCCAGGATCCTCATAGAAACTTAATATATTCATAAGGAATGTGGCCCAATATCAGGCAAAACAAGAGTTAACAGCATGGACTAAACTAATAAGAGACCAAAACAATCTTTTAATGACTTTTTGCTTAAAACATTGCACATCCTTTCTGTTTTGCTTTTCAGAGTCAAGAAAACTTTTCCTTTGGAAAGTATTTACTGCTTTTAACAATTGAAAAAAGTATACTACTATAGACAAAATTTGGAGCATATGTCTTTCTTTTTACCTGATTTCTCCAGAATTTGAAAACTATTTGGGAGTATTCTTAACTAATGGCAATATAGTTATTTGCATAAGTGCAGTAAGAATCTTTTCTTTTGTAACAGGACACAATTAAAGAAACTGCTTATTTTATGAAGGCTTTGACTAGAATGGTGTGCTTTCAGATACAGACAGACTGCTTTAAGGGATCAAAGTTGATTTATAGAGCCAATAAAAGCCACTATGGAAAACTGGCCTCATTCCTTGTCTATGCAGTCTCTGTATGGAGTTCCTGACCTGTGGTAAGTGAAGAATGTCACTTTCTGACAGGCCCAGGAGCCCCAAGTTATCTTGGGACATCAAGAAGAAAGGAATGCACCCAACTTATACAGGTATTTGCAGGCACAGATAAATCTGTGGCTGGCTCAAGGCTTTAAGAAGCCTAATGTGAGATTCTTTATAAATTGAAGTTCCATTGAAACCAATTTTAAAAACAGCCTATGTGGCAAATAATTATTTTTGCCGCACTTTATACAAATAATCAGGCCAAATATAATAAGATTAAAACTTTATGGCAAACAAATTTGTCCCACTGTGATTTGTCTTTGGTGAAAATGGAAGGTAGGGAGAGAATTTGTTTCAAAAACTATGATACACCAGTTATTAGATTCTAGTCTCGTCTGTTGTTTTTGAGTTTCTTCTGCAATTTAGGCAGACCCTGCTTATTCCTGAGAATCAACCAGTGATCTATGGCTGTTGCTCAGAAGAAATAAGAGGGATGGCTAACGTAAAGATCTGGATTAGTATTCTAATTCTGGGCATGTATCAGAATTGGCTAGTGACCCCATATCAGCTTGGTTTTAACAATTACCCAGTTTATGGAAAGCCTTCTTATTTAGTTTACCTGGGATAATTGTGCTGATTTTGCTTTACTGTTGTGGAATATATTGCTGTTATCCTCTGTGTAGGAATGCAGGATAAGCTTATTTACCATTTTCTTAAATTGAACACTTATTAATCTTCCAGATTTCACCTTTTGTCAGAACTCAGAGTTATGATTTGCCCTCACTGTACTGACAACAGGCTCTGGTAGGGTGCAGAGGTCCTGGTAAACACACCCTCTGCTGGAAAACAGGGAGAAGTTTCCATCAGCGTAAACCTGCACTTGGGTTGCCTGGGCTGAAGTTAGGAGACTGAGTAGAACATTTGCTGCAGAAAAAAAAGAAGATGTGTAATTTTCACAGTTAGAATTAACTTAGGAGAGCTGAAATTAACTGAGCCTCGGAAATCTGAATGTTGAAGTCACCAGTGGCTTTTGGGACTGTGAGAGAGTCTCCTGTGGTCTTTAATCATGTGTGGGTGGGGTGAAATTCAATATTCAGTGGTTCTGCAACGGGATGCGCTGTGCAATTGGTGATTGAGAAGCCAACTCTCTGGCTTTAGGAGAAGAATGTCTTGCTGTTAGTCCTTCTGGAAATAGAGCCTTGCATTGCCTGCTGTCTGTTTACACTACCTTTGCACATTGCCTTTAGTTATAGAGTCATGTCCAATGGCTCTTTACTTCTGTTTGCAGGGCAGGAGATGGCACCCTGTTAAAGAGAAAGGATAGTAGCTGCAAAATCATTTGTTTCTCTGTTTCTGTGACTGTATATATTGGCTCATCTTTGAATAGTCTTTATAGCCACACCAGGCTGGAGGTAACAGGGTCATGGGAGTGGACTGCTGGTGTGGGCTGAATGAGAGTTCAGATCCATGTCTCCAAGAGGTAGGAAGTGCAGGGCAAGTCATGTGGCTTCTAGGGCATCCCTCACCTTCTTAGTTAAGGAGAAGTTGAAGTAGTCATTCTGAAATATTATGGGAGTCTGCAGAAAAAGTAATGGAAACCAAAGCACTTTCCATTAAACTCCATAATTTAGTCCTTACAATAATGCCATAGGGCAAGCAACCAGTCAGACCTTACTAGTCGTGCTTCCTAGAAGAAGAGACTGAGGTTCAGAGAGTGGGACAGAGTGTCAGATTTGGGATCAGTGGCTAGTCCAATGTGATTTCCATCCTTTCTTCTGAGAGAAAGCGTAAGAAGGCTAAGAGGATGGCGGAAAAGCACAAGTCACCCGCCTGAGAGTCAACAGAGCAGGGGTCTCTTTCTCAGTTTGTTTCTCTAAGTTATGGCAAATGCTTTTTGAGCTGTGATTATTGAGAATGGGGGCTGAAGTTCAACACATAGCTGGCATGAGAGAAGTAATTATGATTGAAGAAAAGATCTAGATGAAATCCATTGTTCTTTTCTGTAAAGGGGTTGTTATCCCTGATTCTTTTTTTCTTTTATCTTTTTTAGATGGAGCCTTGCTCTGTCGCCCAGGCTGGAGTGCAGTGGTGTGATCTTGGCTCACTGCAACCTCTGCCTCCTGGGTTCAAGTGATTCTCATGCCTCAGCCTTTCCAGTAGCTGGAACTACAGGAGTGTGCCACCATGCCCGGCTAATGTTTGTGTTTTTAGTAGAGGTGGAGTTTCACCATGTTGGCCAGGCTGGTCTTGAACTCCTGACCTCAAGTGATTCACCCACCTTGGCCTCCCAAAGTCCTGGAATTACAAGAGTGAGCCATTGTGCCTGGCCTGTTCTCACTGAATCTTATAGTGCCATGTTTCTCAGAATTTGTAGCTTCAATTACTTATATTTGTGCACCTGACTTTTAGGTGAGCTCCAGAATAGCATTACTAATTAAGAATGAGCATTTAGAGTAGAAAAAGTGGCAGGAACAGCAAGACTCACTCCCAGAGAGCCTCACTACAGGTCTAATAGGTGAGGAAAGTCCCCATCTTTCCCATTTTTCTTCATTACCTCCCTGTGGGGCAAGCACTGCCGTTATGCATGAGTAAACTGTCTGAGTTATAGATAAGTAATGACATGAAACTTCACAAACAGGGCTAGATTTCTACCCAGGGAACCGCTGTTATCAGAGAAGGGAGTTTGGAATCTTAAGCAACAAACACATGTTGATTCTCAGTATTTGCCTCCTGATGGCTTGCTCAGAGGGCCTGTTTTCATTGCCCACTTTATATGTCAGTAAATAATCTTCCCTGGCAGTGGGTCCACCATGTCTGGATGCACACAGGGAAATCTGGTGGGGTCTGGCCAGGGAAAAACACTCCTCAGGTTTTGCAGGAAAAGCAGTGAACCCTTCTTTTAAGCTCGAGAATGCTTTAAAGATGCATCATTGGCAAGCCTTGCCAAAGAAATACGGGATCTAAATGTGATAAAAGCCACGACGACATCAAGCTGGCTCTGGAGGTCTCTTTTGATGTTTGCTGAGTGGATTGTCAGTGGGAGGCTGATATTTACATGTACAAGCACACAAGCGTTACTGCTAATTGTGGTAAATCAGGCTGGCCAGCGTGGCTCTGGATCCCACTGTGCCTAACACCAGCCCTGCATCCCAGGCACATGCCAGACTCCTCAGAAGCAATCAGCCAGCCAGCATTGTGTGAATTGCATTTGGGTTCACAGCACTGTAATTGTCCTTCTCCTGCTATGAGGAGCAGAGAAGGAAAATGGGAGGGAGGGGTGTGTAATTTGCCCTAGGAAATTATGGGGGAGGGACAGGCACGGGGGGCGTGACATGGCTAAAACACTGACCTTCCCTTGAGAGAGACCATATGGTGAAGTGGAGAGGGCACAGCTTTTGCATCACACAGGCCTTGTATTAGAATTTTGGCTCTGACACCAGCTGTGTGATCTTGGGTCATTTGCAAAACCTCTCTGAGCCTCAACTGCCCCTTCTTAAAATCAACTCTAAGTAACCACAGGGTTATTCTTCAGAAACACAGCATGCACATGCAAACTTTGGCTTAGTAAATAATGATTTCTTTTTGTTCTATCTACTCCATGCTCCTTTCCCATTAGAAGCTTGCTACCTTTCACTCTGTGTTTTCTTCCTCTCCCATTTTCCTGGTGGCATTCAATAAAGCAGAATTCTGATTCCTGCAATGTAGGCCACCTTAGAGCAAAATACATGATCAGACACCACTAAATTAGGCTATTATCTACTGGATCCTGTCTAACCAACCCAAACCCAAATCAGGCTAAATACAGGAATACATGAAAACACTGAATTTCTCCCCTTTCTTTCTTTTTTTTTTTTTTTTTTTGAGACGGAGTCTTGCTCTGTCGCCCAGGCTGGAGTGCAGTGGCATGATCTCGGCTCACTGCAACTTCCGCCTCCTGGGTTCACACCATTCTCCTGCCTCAGCCTCCCGAGTAGCGGGGACTACAGGTGCCCGCCACCACGCCTGGCTAATTTTTTGTATTTTTAGTAGAGATAAGGTTTCACCGTGTTAGCCAGGATGGTCTCGATCTTCTGACCTCATGATCTGCCTACCTCAGCCTCCCAAAGTGCTGGGATTACAGGCGTGAGCCACTGCGCCCTTCCCTCCTTTTTTTTTTTTTTTTTAAAACAACAACAACAACAACAACAACAAACAGTTTGTTCAGTAATTATGTATATGTATTTTAGCTTCCAAAGTCAGTGATGGAACAAATTGAGTCCTATTAGGCCCACTCCGTTGCATGAGTTAGCATCAGAAGAGGTCAAACCAGAGTGACTTCATCTTGAATATGGGCTAGGTAAGAGGAGGATGAGGCCTGCTGGGCTGCATTCCCAGGAGGTTAGGCATTTGTAGTCACAGGATGGATAGGAGTTGGGTAGGAATGGTTTCACAAGATATAGGTCATAAAGACCCCAGGATGCAGGCTGGGTGTGGTGCCTTATGCCTGTAATCCCAGTACTTTGGGAGGCCAAAGCAGGAGGATTGCTTAATCCTAGGAGTTCAAGACCAGCTTGGGCAACATAGTGAGACCTCATCTCTACAAATAATATTTATTTTATTTTATTTTATTTTTTGTGATGGAGTCTTGCTCTGTCACCCAGGCTGGAGTGCAGTGGCACGATCTTGGCTCACTGCAACCTCTACCTCGTGGGTTCAAGCGATTCTCCTGTCTCAGCCTCCCGAGTAGCTGGAATTACAGGGGCACACCACCACGCCCGGCTAATTTTTTTGTATTTTTAGTAGAGATGGAGTTTCACCGTGTTGGCCAGGCTGGTCTTGAACTCCTGACCTCAGGTGATCCACCCGCCTTGGCCTCCCAAAGTGCTGGGATTACAGGCATTAGCCACCGTGCCCAGCCTCTACAAATAATTTTTGTTTTTTTTTTTTTGAGATGGAGTCTCAGTTTGTCACCCAGATTGGAGTGCAATGGCACGATTTCGGCTCACTGCAGCCTCTTCCTCCCTGGTTCAAGCGATTCTCCTTACAAATAATTTTTTAAATATGAGCTGGGTGTGGTGGTTTCACAAGACACAGGTGATAAAGACCCCAGGATGCGGGCCAGGTGTGGTGGCTTATGCCTGTAATCCCAGCACTTTGGGAGGCCAAGGCAGGAGGATTGCTTAAGCCTAGGAGTTCAAGACTAGCCTGGACAACATAGTGAGACCTCATCTCTACAAATAATTTTTTAAAAATGAGCTGAGTGTGGTGGTGCAGGCCTGTAGTCCCAGCTCTTGGACTGGGCATGGGGGTCAGCTCAGGTGCGAGGATTGCTTGAGCCCAGGAGTTCAAGGATACAGTGAACTATGATTGTGCTAGTACACTCCAGCCTGGGCAACAGTGCAAGACCCTGTTTCATAAATAAATTTAAAAACCCCAAAAACCCAGGATGCAATGAAGAAGGAAGCCCAAACCCACCAAAACCAAGATGGTGATGAAAGTGACCTCTCGTCATCCTTACTACCCATTATATGCTAAATTATAATGCATTAGCATGCTAAAAGATACCACCAGTACCATGACAGTTTGCAAATGTTGTATTAATGACAGGAAGTTACCCTATATGGTGGAATAAGGAAGGAAACTTCAGTTCTGGGAATTTCCTCCCTGTTTCTGGGAAAATCATGAATAATGCACCCTTTGTTTAGCATATAATCAAGAAATAACCATAAGTATACTCAGTTAAGCAGTGTGCCTGTTCTGCCTATGGAGTAGCCACCCTTTTTAATTCCTTTACTTTCTTGATAAATTTGCTTGAATTTCTTCCTGGGTAAAGCCAAGAACCCATGTGGCCTCCCATGGTGATCTCCAATTTTGGGATTCACCCTGTGACATTAGGAGCAACTTAGGGATCCAGTGCATCCCAGGCCAAGACTAATGTGGTGATTTTTGGGGGGTTATGTTAAAACTGGGGGCTCTGCCCAGGCCCCTCAGCGTGGCTTCTTGAGTCAATACCTGGGTACTTACTGGCCCTAGTGCCTACAAGTTCATTCACAGTTCCTTCTCACTGACTTCACCAGTGACCGCTATCAGTGACTTCAAGGGAGAAATGAGGGGGGAGATAAAATAAAGTGAATGGGGAAGAGAAAAAGAAGAGAGGTCTTTTCGCAGTTTGCCAGAATAGTCCCTTCAGTGGTTTTACCCCAAGTGCAACAGGGGCCCCCTTTTAATTTCTTTCTCTCTTTTAATTTTCTTTTCCCTTCCCTCCTTTCTTTTTGCCCATTTTTTGCCTTATTTGTGTCTCACTCAATTTCCATCTTTTTCTCTACTTCGTCATTCCCAGATTTGGCTGTAGAAAATTAGAAAGTTCTTGAACTTGGTTTGCACGGGTGCTTTTACTTTAACATGAAAATGAATGATCAGCCTCCTTCTAATTTTATCCTAGTCTACTGCATCCCTCCTACTCCCTGCACAGGAATTTAGTTGCACTTATCTCTCCCACTTTCTCTCCCTTCTTCACTTTCTCTATTGCTCCTCCTTTCATGCCTGTACCTGGTTTTCCATGCCCTGTTTAGCCTGGCTTGGGATCCAGCAGGTTCTCCAAGGGTTCCTGCAAGAACCCTGGCTGGGTGCCCAGGTCTGAGCCTGGTATGTGCCTCAGTATCACAAAGTTCCTCCTGTAAATGACATCCATTGTTGGAAGTTTCAGAAATTCTAGGTCAAAATGGCACTTAAATATTAAGGTATTTACTCCAACCCAAGCAACTTTTCTAAAAGTTGTAGAGGGTGTGACCTCTTTATTAATTGAAACGTGAAAATCAGCTCTAGTTTGGAAGCTGAGAAAAAAAATATATATATATATTTATTTCTTTGTTGTTTGAATTCTTAATATAAATGGTTTAAAGGACCATTGAAAACTGCATGCAATCACGGAAGGTTTTGGCTTCAGGCAGCTCCCGTCATGATCTTGGGGCCCCATTGATTCTTTCATCTTTCAGGCGTCTTACTGTTTGAACCTTAAATTTTAACCTGGGACATGTTTGACTAAAATGATGCTGTTAATATTTTCTATTGTGCAAAACACAAAGAGAACTAGGCTCCAGGGTTGTTTCTATTTGCTAATGCTCTTTCTGTTGACTTTTGACTTTTCTAGTTTCCCAGAGCTATGGGGACTTCCCATCCGGCGTTCCTGGTCTTAGGCTGTCTTCTCACAGGTACGGAGCCCAGTCCTCTCTGAGTTCCTTGTTTGGGTGTCTCGTTTTCTAAGCTTTGTGCTGCATGGGTTTATTACCAGTACTCTGCATACACAGTCCAAAAGAGTGAAAAGAAATAGAAAACTATAGTACATTATCCAGAATGACCACAAACCTTCAGTTCCCTTTGCTGTATTGCACTTACTCCATTTCAAAAGGAATGCTCTCCAGTGGCAGTTTTAGTACATATATAATGTTGGCATTGAAATGTTGTTAGTAATAATGTCTAAATTTACTTACTACTCTCTTCCTTTTCCTAGGACAAGGCTTCTATTAGAGCTGGATTAGATAAATTCAGGAATGGTCAGCTGTGGGAGGTGGCACATCTGTCGTCCCAGCTCCTTGAGCAGCTGAGGTGGGAGGATACCTTAAGGCCAGGAGTTCAAGGTTGCAGTGCACTGTGATTATGCCTGTGACTAGCCACCACACTCCAGAAACATAGCAAGACCTCATTTTAAAAAAATGTTCAAAGGAAATAAATAATAGAAAATTCTTGCCCAAGAAATCATACTTGTCTTAAATCATAACTCTCTTGATGAAAGATGCTTACATTGCTTCCAAATCTCAGAGTCAACTTTATCTTCTCTAGGAATCAAATTGATAGATGAATGTTTGGCTCTTGAAAAATCTTAAAAACTTTCCCACCAAAAGGATCATTGGGGTAATTTGTTGAAGTGTGTATTGGACTGTCTTAGTTTTCCTCCAGATATTTATGCACTGCAGATGTTCGCCATGAAACCAGTGCTCTTCTATTCTGAGGAGTTAGCTCAGCCCGTTAGTGTCTTTGTCTTACCTATTTGGATATGGTAGAATTGAGCAAGACCAGAGATTCAACAGTTCTAAGCTCCACTAAGTATACCCCATCTACAGAGTAATAGGTGATCCAGATGTACTTACAAATCCTATCTTAACAAGCTTTAGGAATTATAGTGGTCATATATTGAAGTTGGGTGGGAGTCTCACACCAGGTTCCAAGGGAGATTACAAATCATTAATTAATAATTAAGTCATAATATCTCTTCTGTCAGTCTTAGGTTTCTTGTTTTCTAAGTTCTGTGCTCCATGGGTTTATTATCTGTACTCTGCTTACACAGTCCAAAAGAGTGAAAAGAAATAGAAAACTACAGGACGTTATCCAGAATGACCACAAACCTTCAGTTCCTTTGCTGCACTGCACTTACTCTGTTTCAAAAGGAATAAGTGCAATTTCAGTCTAAATAAGCGAGACTGAAATTTGAGCTTCAAAGATGAACTTAGAGTTTTCACTCTTGGGTTTTACTTACCAATTGTGAATTAAAATCCATATCATCTGGCACCACTGCACTCCACCCTGGGTGACAGAGCAAGACTCCATCTCATAAAAATAAATACATAAATAAACAAATAAATAAATCCACATCATCCTGCTTTGGCCCTGGAAGTCATGAGGGAGAGATGGCATGCCCGAGGGCTATAAGAAATGGAAGATGTGGAATTATTGAGCACAGATGTGCTTTGTGTTTTGTTCAGTCCATGTCCTTGCCTCCATTCTCATTCCATGTGGGTTTTTTTTTTTTGAGACAGGGTCTCTTGCTTTATTGCCCAGTCTGGAATGCAGAGGCTCACTGCAGCCTCAATCTCCTGGGCTTCAGTGATCCTCCCACCTCAGCCTCCGGAGTAGCTAGGACTACAGGTGTACACCAGCACACCTGGCTAATTTTTTTATTTTTTTATTTTTTGTGGAGACCAGGTCTCACTACGTTGCCCAGGCTGGTCTCGAACTCCTGAGCTCAAGCGATCCTCCCACTTCCACCTCACAAAGTGCTGGGATTATAGACATGAGCCTCTGCACCCCAGCCTCATCTCATTTTAACTAAAGGAAACCTTTGCAGTAACTGTGAACCATAAAGAACCCATATGTGCTTGAGCCCGTGCCATCTTGGGATATTTTATGGTTACACATAAGAGTCTGAGATATGGAATTGGAATCAGACATCCTCTGTCTCTTTGAGTGTTTGGAGGGGTGAATCTAGTGGGGCTTGGTGGAGCTATTTGGAACATTTGCTGCTTTCAGCAGATGCAGTGGCTGTTATAATGGGGGAGCTTTCATGGGCATCCAGGCTAACGGATTTTTGTGTAGAAATGGTCATTGTTGATCTAAGCTGCTACTGTTGCTTCTCTCAGTTATCGGGATGAGACTGTCCTTTCTGACTGCATCCTATTCAGAGCGTGCTTCCTTTTGCAGGGATGAGCCTAATCCTCTGCCAGCTTTCATTACCCTCTATCCTTCCAAATGAAAATGAAAAGGTTGTGCAGCTGAATTCATCCTTTTCTCTGAGATGCTTTGGGGAGAATGAAGTGAGCTGGCAGTACCCCATGTCTGAAGAAGAGAACTCCAATGTGGAAATCAGAAATGAAGAAAACAACAGTGGCCTTTTTGTGACGGTCTTGGAAGTGAGCAGTGCCTCGGCGGCCCACACAGGGTTGTACACTTGCTATTACAACCACACTCAGACAGAAGAGAATGAGCTTGAAGGCAGGCACATTTACATCTATGTGCCAGGTGAGTTGGCTGGGTCCCCAAGACCAAGCTTCTTCTCTTCCTGTCTCTCCTGTTAAATGTACTAAGGTTTTAAACATATATATAAATAATTAATATTTATTGCGGGAAGTTTGAAAAATGTAAGCGAACACACACAAAAATCATTTGTAATATTATCAAAAAATATTCATTGTTAGCATTTCAGAGCTGTATTAAGTTTGGAAGGTCATCTTTGTTATGACATGTCCTGTATTGATACTGTATAAACAATCTGAAATATACTCATCTCTATTCAGTTCATTCAAGTTGCACACATACTCACAGTGTGTCCAGCACTGGGCTAAGTGTTGAGTACACAAAAATTAATAGGTAAGCCCTGTCTTGGAGTTGCTGATAGTTCATTATAATATCTTCCAAATAAACACTCGATTTTTCAGATTCACTATCAAGATACATTTATTCTCGGAGAGTTGGAAGGAATTTTCTTTTTCCTTTTAAAAAAGTTACATATATATGTACATATATATTATATATATTATATATGTATATATACACATATATAATATATTATATATAACATATATGTATATAATATATTATATATAACATATATGTATATAATATATATACACATATAATATATATGTATGTATATAATATATATACACATATATAATATATGTATATATATAATATATACATACATATATATTATATATATACATATATAAATATATATATTTTTTGGTAACAGGGTCTCACTCTGTTGCCCAGGCTGGAATGCAGTGGCATGATCATCATAGCTTACTGCAATCTCAACTCCCCTGGTTCAAGTGATCCTCCCACTTCAGCCTCCCCAGTAGCTGGGATTACAGGCATGCATCACCATGCCCAGCTAATTTTTATATTAGTTGAGACAGGGGTTTCACCATATTGACCAGGCTGGTCTTGAACTCCTGACCTTAAGTGATCTACCTGCTTCAGCCTCCCAAAATGCTGGGATTACAGGTGTGAGCCACTGTGCCCGAATTTTTATTTTTATTTTTGTAGAGATGGGGTTTCACTGTGTTGCCCAGGCTGGTCTCAAATTCCTGGGCTCAAGTGATCCACACCCACCTCAGCCTCCCAAAGTTCTGGGATTACAGGCACGAGCCACTGGGCCTGGCCTACTCCTGCATTTTAATTAAAAGGACAAAAGGGTCGAGCACAAGTGATGGCAATTTCAGTATGCAGTTGGGTAAATTAAAAAGGACTATGGCTAGAATCCTTGGTTTTAGAACAAAACATAAACTGTTTACGATTCTTGCTATCCTTGCTGTTTTGGCATAGGTGTGTCTTCCTACCTTTCTGCCTTTTCTTTTTCAGTTTTTAATGGTCTCCTCTTCCTACCCGCTATAACTACAGGTGTCCCCAGGGATCTAGACCCTCTTTACTTCTTTCATGATACTCTTATTCATATGAACCTTCCTTCTTAACAATTAAAAAAAAACAAAAAAACTTTGTTTTGAAAAGGGAAGGTATTTAGAATGTCACTCCAACTTCATTCACACTTAGATTCCTTCAGGAAAATCCTCTAGGTGTGGAGGGATTTTCCCCTGCTGTGAAGAGAATGGTAGGAATGTGAATGTGTTAAAGGCACACGAGTCCCTGAAGTTTTAATCCGTGTAAGATTGTCCAAAAATTCTTCTTGTTACAGCACAGACGCCATCCAAGTAGCCCCTGCATCGCTGTCTGACAGAGATCTTTTTATTCGCAATAATGGAGATTTAGGGGCCCTTTCTGCAGCTGATGTTTGAGACTCTTAGAACTTCTTACCACCGTAGCTTAAGTAGCTGTTTTTCTTTTGGAAAGGAAATTCTCAGCCTCCTTCTCCCTCTCCTTCTTTAAATTTTATGTATTTCTCAAAGGATTACTTTTTAATAAACAGATTTCTGTGCTACTTTTCAATCATACTGACTATAGGTGATGAGTTTTTAAAAGCATTTCATAATAAAACTAGAAATATTTTTTCCTGTTTTAAACAGAGTTGGACTCTATTATTTTATTGTTCATTTTTGTTTTTAGTTGTTTAAATTTTGATTTAGATTCCTGGTTAGTATTTATTTATTTATTTGTAGAGACAGGGTCTCTCTATGTTGCCCAGGCTGGTCTCAAACTCCTGAACACAAGCAACCCTCCCACCTTGGCTTCCCAAAGTGCTGGGATTACAGGCATGAGCCACAACTCCTGTCCAGTATTGATATTTATCATCAGTATTATCCATCAGGAGACAGGCAATTTGGTATTATTCATACTTAAAAATCACTTTGTGGCTGTCATGATAACTAATGCCAGTGGGGCACTTCTTCTGGATATATGTGTAAAGGTGAACTTCATACCTAATATCAATAATGCCAGTGGGATAGTTTTTCTGGATTTATGTGTAAAGGTGAAATTAATGTCTGATAGAGTCTTCATTCTTTTTTAAACCACAGACCCAGATGTAGCCTTTGTACCTCTAGGAATGACGGATTATTTAGTCATCGTGGAGGATGATGATTCTGCCATCATACCTTGTCGCACAACTGATCCCGAGACTCCTGTAACCTTACACAACAGTGAGGGAGTGGTACCTGCCTCCTACGACAGCAGACAGGGCTTTAATGGGACCTTCACTGTAGGGCCCTATATCTGTGAGGCCACCGTCAAAGGAAAGAAGTTCCAGACCATCCCATTTAACGTTTATGCTTTAAAAGGTACTTGTATCATCTCCTTCCTTCTTTAAATAAGAGTAACAGGCAAAATCATCAGGTGCATGTAGGATTTTTTTTTTTTTTTTTTAAATCATCATCACTGGTGATCCTAAATTCTGATTTGGGGATTTAGGACCCCAGCTAATACAATGTCTGTGGCTATAATAATAAGCTTAAAATTACTAAAGGCCAAAGCTTGATTACCCATGCAAGATTTCATGTTTCATCAGTTGACTTCAAAATACCGTAAGGAATTCTTTTCTTACATAAGCCTCTTACTTTCATTCAAATTCCTGACTATGGCAGCCCTAAAAACAAACATACACCCAGGGGGTTAGATGCCTAGATTAATTTCAGTAACTTAAGAAAAGTGATTTGAAGAAAGTAGTTTAGACTTCAACCGTTTGATGTCCGCAGTTAGTACGCTTGGGGAAGTATAATACATGCTGAGGTCAACAGATATTTCCTGAACACTATTCTACGTGGAGGAATGGGTAGCAGCAAGAGTACACTGTTTTAAAATCAGAGCACAGCTAATTTTGTGCCAGGCACCGTGCTAGGTTCTGGGAAAGTACTGAGAATAACTGAGGAGCAGAGTGGAAGAGAAGAGAAGAAACAATTGGATAGAAACAAAGTGTCTAGAGCAGTGTGGATCAGCAAAGGTTGGTTGATTAAATGAATAAATTTATTAGTCAAGGAGATCGCAGACGAGTATAACCATAACTAACCCACTGCTGAGGAATGCGGTGTTCTATTTGATTGGAATTTATTTTTATTGTTATTATTTTGTAATTCTGTATTATAACTTATGCCTAATTGTTGTACACCATTTCACAATCAAGCCTTGTGAGATTTTCCAAATTTTATCTTGATCAAACTGGTTTGCAAATTATTTTTCAGGGTTTTCTTAAAAAAAAAAAAAACAACACCCAAACTTTTTAAGATCCTGGCTGTCCTGTGGATTTTTAGGCCCTTGTATTTGTTCTTTTTTATAGCAACATCAGAGCTGGATCTAGAAATGGAAGCTCTTAAAACCGTGTATAAGTCAGGGGAAACGATTGTGGTCACCTGTGCTGTTTTTAACAATGAGGTGGTTGACCTTCAATGGACTTACCCTGGAGAAGTGGTAGGTACCCTCAAAACGTGCAATGGCTTGGAGCAGAACAGCAGGGCTCAGAAGACCTGCATTTGAGCTTGGTCTGTCACTGATGGGCACATCACTGAGTTTCTCTAGACCTTAGCTTCCCACCTCTGTGATGAACACATTTGATTAAATGGCCTTTAGGACTCCTTGATCAACGGGAGAGTTTCAAATGATAGTTCCTGGACCAGGCCCTTCAGAATACATAAAGAGTGTGCAGTAAGCCTCCTTTTTCAGAAGTCAGACAGAAATAGGAAGGTTCTTTGGCTACAAGATATCAACCAAAAAATTAGAAGAGCAAAAAAAACCACTGGATTTTACTATTGCGGAGACAGTGATTGATTCTCATTGTCTTGGCTTCTGTGCCCTGAGGTTTGATTCATCTGATAGTGTTGATTGCCCGCACCCCTTCCTCTTCTGCCTTGTTGGCACCCAGGACAATGTGTCTTCCTGTTCCACCTCTTATGTGCCTGACCTTTGCATGGCTCACCTTCAGTGAACAGTTATCATGTAATCATTCAGCAAAGGTTTAATGAAGTTTGCTCAATCCCAAGCACTGTACCAGAAGCTGGTTCAGTATTGCAGGAAGAAGGGAGGAGGGGAGATGGAAGTGGGGAAGGGGAGCCACCATGCTGCCTCTTGGTCACTGGAGATTTACACAGAGTCTCAGTCATTCTAATGTATTGTCACTAAGTGTGTAAGACAGCCATGTGTAAGAGGCTATGCATGCCCAAATGCAGGAATGACTAATATTCTTATGGAGAACAAAAACGAGATATATATATATTTCTTCCCTCCACTCCTGACTTGTAAATTTCTGCTCCCTGTTCTTTTAGGCATTTGACAGCTTTCTGTCCTTCTATCCATTGATCTCCTTCCTTTTATCCGTTTCTCTCTCCCATGCATTTGCCGCTGCTTTTCATTTGTCCTGGGGCATCTGACTGGAAGTTGGGCATTTTCACTATTGCCTCACAAACTTCACACAGTGAAGGGACATTTACAGTCCAACAAATGTACATCTTCCCTGAAATATGAAGTGATTTGGTTCTTCTGTTCATATTTGATTGGCTTTAATCCTTAACACATAAACACTGCTTTTTATTTATTGGAGACAGCAATGTTTTTTTCCAAACCAAAGTACATGCTATTTGGCTTACAAATATATAATCAAAGTATTGTTTCATACAGTATGTTTTTTCTGATTATAATAGTAATGCAGGTTTATTGCAGAAACTTTGTAAAATATGGAGAGACAAAGGAAAGGCTACTTCCCAGAGCATCACTGTTTATATTTTAGGGAGATAAAGCTTTTATTTTTCATTTGTATTTCTTTTTCTTTTTTCTTTTTTTGTTGTAGAGATGAGGGTCTCACTACATTGCCCAGGCTGGTCTCGAGCTCCTGGGCTTAAGTGATCCCCCCACCTTGGCCTTTCAAAGTGTTGGGATTACACATGTGAGCCTCTGAGCTTGACTGAGATAAAGCTCTTTAGTATTTCTTATCCATAGATAAACTTTGAATAATTAATAGGTGTTATTCTTTAAACGGTAATTTATTACATTCTTTATCCTTCAGCAGTATAGCACAAACACCTTATATGTGTCATTAACTGTCCTTTTAAAAAATGGGCTGGGTGTGGTGGCTCATGCCTGTAATCCCAGTACTTTGGGAGGCTGAGGCAGGAGAGTCACTTGAGGCCAGGAGTTTGAGATCAGCCTGGGCAGTGTATCGAGACTCTGTCTCTGCAAAAAATTTTTAAAAATTAGCCAGGTGTGGTAGCATGAGCCTGTAGCCCCAGCTACTCAGGAGACTGAGGTGGGAGGATCGCTTGAACCCAGGAGGTTGGGGCTGCAGTGAGCCATGATTGTGCCACTGCACTCCAGCCTGGGCAGCAGAGCAAGATTCTGTCTCTAAAAAAATTAAAAACAAAATAAAAAATCTCATGATTTTCTAAGCAGCTAGCTTTTTTTCTTTAGGTTTTATCTTTTAGAGCAGTTTTAGGTTTACAGAAAAATTGAGAGGTACAGAGATTTCCCATGTGTTTCCTACACCCACACATGCATAGCCTCCCGCCTTGTCAACATCGCTATCATCCGTTTGTTATAACTGATAAACCTCCATTGACACATCCATATCACCCAGAGTCCATAGTTTACCTTAGAGTTCACTCCTAGGAGCGAGCTTTTTAAAAGTCGGTTTTCTTCCCCTTTTGCTGTAGAAAGGCAAAGGCATCACAATGCTGGAAGAAATCAAAGTCCCATCCATCAAATTGGTGTACACTTTGACGGTCCCCGAGGCCACGGTGAAAGACAGTGGAGATTACGAATGTGCTGCCCGCCAGGCTACCAGGGAGGTCAAAGAAATGAAGAAAGTCACTATTTCTGTCCATGGTACATTCCGCTTTCTAAAATGTCAGTTGTCCATGCTGCTCGGGATCCATATGTGGTAATCATTATTTAATGGAAACTCTTCCCTGTGCAGAGAAAGGGTTCATTGAAATCAAACCCACCTTCAGCCAGTTGGAAGCTGTCAACCTGCATGAAGTCAAACATTTTGTTGTAGAGGTGCGGGCCTACCCACCTCCCAGGATATCCTGGCTGAAAAACAATCTGACTCTGATTGAAAATCTCACTGAGATCACCACTGATGTGGAAAAGATTCAGGAAATAAGGTAAAGAAACTCTCTGCCCAAGTATGCCTTTTTTTAGTGTGCATCAGAGGCGGACTGAGGTTTGTGTGTGTCTTACAACCCAGACCCAAAGTCAGTCTAGAAAATGTAACAATCTGAGTTAAGAGATGCTTGAAATCACATCCCTTCAATGATAACATTGCAATGTGGTATTAGTATGCTAGTAAGTATTTAATGAGAAGATGAGAAGAAAGAACTAAAAGCTCTGGCCCCTGGGGAAAGACAGGTCACTGGATTCAGCTAGGGTGGAAGAAAGGAAGTAAAATTGGACTCACCAGGATTGAATAGATTGAATATATTCCCTGATGTTCATCATCCATATTGCAAGTAGACATGTATGGTGATTACACCCATGAGGCAGTTATCACATCACCTTACGTGAAAGTTAACATCATAGGCTTAATCTGGACCCATTGAGGACTCCACAGGAAAGAAGAGTAGAGCCTGGCTAACTTTAATCAGGAGAGAGACGTGCAGTGAGTTGCTTGGATCTCTACCTTTTAATGAGAATGGTAGATTGCTCTCATCTCTTAACTAGTGGTGGAGTTTTGAGTGAGTCACTCCTCAGCCACAGTTTCCTCATCTACAATGTAGGATAAACAATACCTTATGTCCTTCAAGGCAAGGAATTGGATCAGATGATATCACGAGGCCTCTTGAAGTTTTAAGCTGTGATTAGAACCCAAGAGTCAGAAGGTACATCTCGCAGCACCCAGCTAACCAGCCCTATACTTTTGTCAGAAATCATCTCAGAAAGACAAAGTCAGTCCTGTATTTCAAGCCTTCAGGAGGAGGAAGAACAGAGCCTTTCTCATCAGTTCAGTTTGCCTCAGGATTTGCTTTCTTCTTTCTGAACTAAATTCCACGTGTAATTGAGAAGCAGTGTCTGAGAAAATGGAATTTTACAACCTCTATAGATAGAATAGTAAAGGAAAAATGAAGTGGGATACTGAATCTGGAAGGCTTTCTGTTGACACAAAATGAAGGTGTACAACAAGGAGGGCAGCTTTCCACGAGGAACTTCCATGAGGCTGTGCAGCCAGAGAGGAATAGGGTAACCCTGGTACAGCTAACACCTCCAACACGTGTGTGAGCACTGACTGCAAGCCATAATCCATAGCAATGACAGGACAGGCTCGCCAACTGAGTGGTTCTGGAAAGCTGCCTTTTCCTTTTAGTGATTCAAGGATCCTTCAACGTGTATTTTTTAGTTCCTGTTATGAGCCAGTGAATACAAAGATGAACATGGTAGATGGGGGATCTGGCTTCCTGGAGCTTAAAACTAGTGGACTCACTGGTTTTCTTGGCCGAAGAAGTGTAGACAACAAACAGCAGAGGATAATTTGGTAATCAGCATCCCAGTGCGCCCCAGGGGACTCTCTAAGGAAATCCAGTCCTGGAGCACACCCAGTATGGTCCAGCCTGCTCTCTTCGTAGGTCTGAGTGCCCCAGCATTTGCAAAGTGTTTTGGAGCCTATGAAATGCTTTCACACATACAGTCTCCTTTAATTAACTCTCACAATGACTCTGTGCTATGTGTACAATTATCACGTTTTACACACAAGGAAACTGAGGCATGGAGAATTCTAATAATGCCCGAGTTCTTCTTACTCCATGACCAGTGCTTTTCTTCTCCATTCCAGTTGCTTTTTCACACTGTGATGATTTATAAAGGACAATCAAATGGGCACATACTATATTTACACACATACATGCACACACACACACACACACCCACAACCAGATGTCATTTATAATCCATGTAAAATATTTTTGGGGAAGCTTCTCTTTAATAAAGTTTGAAGAGGCATATTTTTTCTAACTTTTTTTTTTTTTTTTTGAGATGGAGTCTTGCTCTGTCACCCAGGCTGGAGTGCAGCGGTACAATCACGGCTCACTGCAACCTCTGCCTCCTGGGTTCAAGCGATTCTTCAGCCTCAGCCTCCTGAGTAGCTGGGATTACAGGCGTGTGCCACCATGCCTGGCTAATTTTTTTTTTGTATTTTTAGTAGAGATGGGGGTTTCGCCATGTTGGTCAGGCTGGTCTTGAACTCCTGACCTCAAGTGATTCACCCACCTTGGCCTCCCAAAGTGCTGGGATTACAGGTGTGAGTCATCATACCCAGCCTATAACTTTTTTTTAATAGGTGATAGAATCCCATGCTTGAAAAATAATCAAAGAAAAAGAGAATGCATTGTAAGAAGCCTCACTGTACTCCTGTCCCCAACTGCCCAGTTCTCCCCTCCTCCCCACAGGGAAACATCTTTATTAGTTTCATTAGGTTCTTATGAAACCTTCCAGAGTTTCTTTAAGCAAAATACAAGCAAGTAGGAATGTCATATCCTGCGGACCACTACATACCAATATGTAGAAAGTGTCCTCATTTTATCCTCCAATGATATTCCATTTTTTGGCTGAACCACCTAAATGATGAATATTTAGGAGAAGCAAGTATTTTTTAAAAAAGGTAAAAATCAAAGGTTTTTATTTATTTATTTTTTTAAGAAAAGCTGATAGGCTGTGTTTATTCATTCAGAAGTCAGGCCCTGGATGAACTGATAGGTCTTGGAGATGGCCATTGCTCATCTCTGAATGTCTGGTTTTCTCTTGTAAGAATTGTGTGTATGATCCAGACCTTCAGTGTGTGCACTGTGTATTGAGAATTCCAGAAGAGATGATATGGACAAGAAAAAAAAGATGACTTTACTTTTTACAGTAAAAATAAAACAAATTGAAGAGTACAATTGTTTAAACAATTGGAACTTACTTAGCTGCTGCTTGTTGAAACAAAATCCTTTTTTTAAAAGGTATCAAAGCAAATTAAAGCTGATCCGTGCTAAGGAAGAAGACAGTGGCCATTATACAATTGTAGCTCAAAATGAAGATGCTGTGAAGAGCTATACTTTTGAACTGTTAACTCAAGGTATGTAAAGGGAGTATAAAGATAATGCTAGCTCTGTAGATGAGTGTCTTCCAAGGAAAGCCTGGCACTTTTCTCCCAGTTTATGGAAGAAAAGCAATACTTAGAGGAGAAGCAGTGTCTGCAGATGTCACATATCGGGGATACCTCTGCTGGACTCATGAATTCAGGTATTTCTGGGAGGTTCTGGGTTACTCTAGAGTAGGCGAGGAATCCCTAGGCTCCACTAGCTTTCTTTATTTTTGTAGAGATGGAGTCTTGCCATGTTGCCCAGGCTGGTCTCCCGGGTTCAAGCTATCTTCCCACTTTGGCCTCTCAAAGTACTGGGATTACAGGTGTTAGCCACTGCACCTGGCCTGCACCACCTTGCTTAGCACCTGCTTCTCAATCTGAGAAGAAGTAAGTGATACTTTTTGGTCCAGATGACCTTAGATTGTTCTGGAGAGTTTTGCTACAAGTTTTCGTTGTAGACATTGTACAGTGGTCTTTACCAGAATGGAGTGCCCAAGTCTGTTTACATTCGGGCTCAGCACCTATCCGGAGTCCCAGCCATGTGCCAGGTGCTGTCTGAAGTGTGCTCATGTGATCCTCACAGTAAAACCTGTGATACAAGCATCACCATATATCTAATTTATTTGACCACAGATTTAGAAAAGAATTTTTAAAACCTAATAACATACCACAGATGCATTTTGGTAAATGGTGCTTTAGATTATACTTTAGCTGAATCCATTAGTTGAATCCTAAGCTATAATATAATTTTAAGAACCTCCTTGCCTTTCAAGCCAAATAACCAAGGGACTTTCTCTCTCTCTTTCCCTCCCTCCCTCACTTCCTTCCTTCCTTCTCTCCCTCCCTTGTTCTCTCTTTTCCTTTCCTTTCTATCCTTCCTTCCCTCTTCCTCACTCTCTCTTTTCCTTTCTCTCCTTCCTTCCTTCCTCCCTCCCTCCCTTGTTCTCTTTTCCTTTCCTTTCTTTTTTCCTTCCTTCCTTCCTTTCTTCCTCCCTCTCTTTTCCTTTCTCTCCTTCCTTCCTTCCTTCTTTCCTTCCTTCCTCCCTCACTCTCTTCTTTTCCCTTCCTTCCTTCCTTCCTCCCCCACTCTCTTTTTTTCCTTTCTCTCCTTCCTTCCCTCTTCCCTCACTCTCTCTTTTCTTTTCCTTTCTCTCCTTCCTTCCTTCCTTCCCCCTCCCCTCCCCTCCCCTCCCCACCCCTTCCCTTCCCTTCCGTTCTCTTCCCATTTTTCTTCTCACCATGTTGCCCAGGCTTGCCTCAAACTCCTGGGCTCAAGTGATTCTCTTCCACCTCAGCCTTCCAAGTAGCTGGGGCTACACGTGTGGGGCATCACAACCATGGACTTTTCACTTTCTTCACTGCAAGTTAAAACCATCACAGGGATAAATCTCAAAACACCAAAACTGTGAAAATGCTGCTAACCACGTGGGTCTGTCTAAACTGGAGTGTTAATTGTACAACTGGTTTCAGCCCCTCTGGAGTGGTTTGAATGCCACATGAATGAGTTGTGAACTCATATTCCAACTTGTAGTCCCATATGTTCTGGGACATGAACTATTCCATTCTGACTTCTTTCTGCCTCTTGCAGTTCCTTCATCAATTCTGGACTTGGTCGATGATCACCATGGCTCAACTGGGGGACAGATGGTGAGATGCACAGCTGAAGGCACGCCGCTTCCTGATATTGAGTGGATGATATGCAAGGATATTAAGAAGTATGGAAAACAGATGTGTCTTCTTCTTTCGTGGTCAGAATCTTTCTCCCTTGACACAAATGATGTCAAATACATTTTACTTATTGACTATAAGATAGGGTTTTGGGTGTGATAGCTTCAGAGTATGTATCTTTTGTCACGAATAGCTGTGAGAAGAAGGTCCAGGGCTCTCATTAGACCTTCAAAATGTCTCCAATCTAAAAAAAAGAGTGAATTTTAAAAACCACTGATCTAAGAAGATTTTTACTACCCTGGCTCACATATCTTATTTGGTGAACTTTGTTTGGTAGTCGGACTGCATGTAAACATAAATGTGACTGCTTAGTCCCGTATCTGCCCACCTGCTGTTTGGTGGGTTAATTCGCCATTCCCTCCTCCCTCCGCCCAGTCCTCAGCCTTCTTAAATGGGCACATGAGCAGTGTGTTTACACTTCATCCATGGTAACTGGTTGTGTTCAGAAGCCTCAGTTGTTTCTTCCTCTAGACAGAGACTCCTCATCTTAACTTCTCCCAGGGCTAAGGACAGACTTGGATGTTGACTGGAGTTTCTAGTAGATTCCAGTGTGGAGCAGGAATCTAGGTCTTATAACTCAATCTGAGGATCATCGCAATCCTAGCGACACCTTAGGGTCTCTTCCCAGTGTGGGTGTTGAGAAGGGAGGGCTCCAGGCCTTTCTGAAGGGGTGGGAGATTGAGATCATGAAATATGGTTGAACTTGAACTGTTCAGTTTGCTCATAGGTTCAAGATTGGGGAATAGTAGTCATATTTTATTAAACTTGTTTATCTCTGCCTGCTATGTAAACACGTAGCTTTCAGTTGTTCATGTGTGAGTTATTCCCTCTTCAGCACATGCAGACAAGTTTTAATGTTCATCTGCACGTAAAATAAATCAGTGTGTATTGCCCCGAAATATAGGCAAGGTCCCAACTCCTTGCCATCTTAGAGTGTTCCCGTGGCTCCACTCATTGCCATGACTCTCAGGAATTGGCCCTATACTTAGGCCCTTTTTCTCTCTAGATGTAATAATGAAACTTCCTGGACGATTTTGGCCAACAATGTCTCAAACATCATCACGGAGGTCCACCCCCGAGACAGGAGTACCGTGGAGGGCCGTGTGACTTTCACCAAAGTGGAGGAGACCATTGCGGTGCGATGCCTGGCTAAGAATCTCCTTGGAGCTGAGAACCGAGAGCTGAAGCTGGTGGCTCCCAGTGAGTTGCTCAACAGTCAGGACAACTCATCAGCTGAGCCGCATCTCCCCCAGGCGGATCTTTGAATCCCAGATAGGGGTCATATAGAAAGGAAGGTCCCAAGGCAGAAATTCAGTTATGAATGCTCTTAAAGGCATGTGGGACTTTGTTTTATTTTGTTTTGTTTTTTGAGACAGTCTTGCTCTGTTGCCCAGGCTGTAGTACAGTGGCGCAATATTGGCTCACTGCAACCTCTACCTGGGACTTTGTTTTAGATTCAGATCCAAAACTGCATTTTTGCAGAGGCCCCTCAACATTTTGCTTGTCTAATAATATAGCTACAGACTCTACTTTGAATGTCTGTGTATGTGGATGGAGTGTGGGGAAGAAGGATCTTCTGTCTCATTGCTCCTTAAAAGATGGATGAAGCCAAAAGCAATATAAGCAAAATGCAACTTACAAAATAAGCTTTATAATAAAGCATATGAAGTAGAGGTGTCTGCCCATATAGTAGCTGTCAATTGCATGTATCCTATTCAAATTCTGTCCACAAGGTTACTGTTGGAGCAACTTTGGAGAAAATACTGAGTTCTCCTGATTGAATTTTGCCCCCTTCTTGTATAAAGAAAGAGTTGATGTAGTTTCCTGGGTGTAGATGGTTTGAGAGATGGTACTGCCTATCCCTAAAATGAACCAGGCAGCCCTCACACTTCCCCACCAGCAGTGAGAGATTCCTGGCTCAGACACAGCCACACTACCTTGCTGCCCCTGTGCATGTCTGCCAGGAAACTTTTCATTGTGCCTCTTTCTCTTGTCACTTAGCCCTGCGTTCTGAACTCACGGTGGCTGCTGCAGTCCTGGTGCTGTTGGTGATTGTGATCATCTCACTCATTGTCCTGGTTGTCATTTGGAAACAGGTAGATATTTTCTCATAAAACTAAAGATCTTTGAAGCCAATGAGAACAAGAATAGCAACCTAGTTCAGTGCTTGGCACAGAGAAGGAGCTCAGCAATTACATGTGGAGTGAACGTTGTTGGACTCTACTATGTCCAGTCACTGTGCTGCTTCAGTGAAGCTCTGATGCACTGGGACTTTGGTAATTCACCAGTTACCTGTCCTGGTCATTTATAGAAACCGAGGTATGAAATTCGCTGGAGGGTCATTGAATCAATCAGCCCGGATGGACATGAATATATTTATGTGGACCCGATGCAGCTGCCTTATGACTCAAGATGGGAGTTTCCAAGAGATGGACTAGTGCTTGGTAAGTTCCATGGGGTGACCTCCCAAGACCCCCTTTTCCCTTGCACACAACTTTGCAATTTATAGGCCTTGGCAGAATAGAGATCTGAGCTTGTGCTTAGTAAGAACTAGGCATGGAAATTTGCTTTCAGAAATACATTTCTGCCTTGACAATAAGTTAATTGGATCATTGCAATGATTTTTTAAAATCTCTTTCCATAACAAATTATAGTTAAGGAAAATTTTACAAAAGGAGAAGAGAATATGAAGAGGGCTGGCAAAGATACCCACCAAAATTGCTTTTCTTTAGAAATGACACAAATTGAAAATGAGATGAATTTCTGTGACTAAAAATGAGCAGATGAGAAATGAATGTGGACAACCACAAAATGTATTTTGATTCAGTACATTCTGAAGATGGATTAGATACTCCTTTTTATATATTTGGAATATGGAATATAAAAATATAGGTACATTTTAAGGCAAAATATGTAAAAATAAGCAAGCCAACTTATCACAAGCATTTCAAGTATTTCAATCCTGGGCTGAGACCAAATATATGAAGCTTTAGTCCAAGGGAGTATTTCTTTTTTAAATCACATTTCTAATGAATGAAAGCAAGACAAAGGCAAATGAAAGTAGAGGTAGAGGTTGTGTTTTGATGAATGATCTAACAGTATATATGTTAAAGAATGCCAAATGCAGGTTTTAATTATCCCCCTGTCTCATTGCAAAATACAGAATAGTTTAAGTCTTCTTAGAGAGTTAGGTAAACCGAAATCAAGCAAGGCACCAGAGTGAAATCACCTTTGCAAAAATTGTAACTGAGGAAATTATGACAGTGAATGAGATATGACCTAACCAACTCCATTTTGCTTTAGCCTCCAAGTTGTCCTTGTTCCTTCCTGGGCATAGGCTGAACTAACTTTGAGAGGAACTTAGTTTATAGTTTGACTTTGAAAAAAAGACAATAATAGCCCTTTGCCAAAACAAACCCTCTTTTTGCCTGGGAACTAGACTGCCTTTGCGGGACTAACAAATTAGCTACAAGATTAGAAAGTACGGTTTAGGGGTCACTGTTGTAAAACCTGAGGTCAGTGCTTGAGATATTTTGGAGACCCTGTATTTCGTTGCACCAGCTGACACCACCCAGGTCAATAAACTGGCTCATCTGATCTTGTGGCCCCTACCTAGGAACTGACTCAGTGCAAGAGGACAGCGTCAGCTCCCTATGATTTCATCTTTGACCCAACCAATCAGCACTCCTCATTTCACCCCCTACCCACCAAATCATCCTTAAAAACCCCATTCCCCCAGTTTCAGAGACACTGATTTGAGTAATAGCAGAATAGTAGAAATTGCCCCAGTTTCAGAGACACTGATTCGAGTAATGGTAGTAATAGTAGAATAGGTCTCCTGTACAGCTGGCTCTGTGTGAATTAAACCCTTTTTCTATTGCAATTCCCCTGTCTTGATAAATCGGCTCTGTCTAGGCAGCAGGCAAGGAGAACCCATGGGGTGGTTATAAGAGCTGCCCCCAATTTCAAATATTTATATCTAAGCTTTCTTTATTTTCCTGCCTATTTCCCAAAAAGGGATGAGGAGCTTAGGGAGTTAAAAAGTAGTAAAATATGGGGAAAAGGGCATAATTCCCATTATACCAAGAGGCATTGCTGGTGAAGCAATACTTTTCCACGTACGATTTTCAGTAACACAGATGTGCAGTAAGAGGCAGTGTTGGCTGTTAGTGTCTTTTATGAGCGAAGTCTTTCCCTGGCTTGGCTATCCGTGGTGAGACTGACACCCCGGGAAATGTTTCTCTCAGGGTGAGCTCTTTCAGGGTGGGACAACAGCTTCAATGTCTTTACGTATGCCTCCTCCCAACATGAAGCGAATTGCTGTGCTCTCGGGCATGTTTAGCTCTTGCTAGCGTGGCTTTCCTAACAAATAGGGAGCAGTGAGCCCAGCCTGAAGTTTTTATTTAGTCACTCCTTGGAATCAGTGATATTTTGAATACTGAAGTATTTCCAGTGGCTAGTAATTTACTAAGGCAAAAGATGCCCCTGTTTGCATATGGAAAACAGAAGGGGAGAGAACCAGGGGGTGTGGGTGAGAGCCCCCGAGGGCAGAGGATCCCAGGGGCTGGCCCAGCACGGAGCTGGTAGACAGCGCGCTCACACCAGGGAGGGCTGCACCCTCCTTTCTCCCGTCTGTGTTTTCTTTCCCTTGCAAATGTTATTCGACAAAAGCAATTATGCTAATTTCCTTCCCTGTGGGCTCAATTCCGTTTTTGACACGATGACTTGGAGGAGTCATTATGCTTACTCCAAACAGGAAAGACACCCGCCCAGCTGTCCACCCGCAGAGAGCTGGCTACCGTGCAGAAAGCTGAGGAGGCGTCTGGAGTTTTGGGTGTTAATGACTCTGCCTGCCCACAGGTCGGGTCTTGGGGTCTGGAGCATTTGGGAAGGTGGTTGAAGGAACAGCCTATGGATTAAGTCGGTCCCAACCTGTCATGAAAGTTGCAGTGAAGATGCTAAAACGTAAGTGCTCCTTCCTGGGGATTTTTTGAGCATGGGGATATTAAGGGAATTTCTCAAAATCATACAGCTAGTAAATAAGACATTTAGGACTAGGTCCTGATTATTTTGACTCCAGGTTTTATGTGTATTTAGATTAGGTTTATTTAGATTGCTCTTGCTGCCCATATGTTGGAAAATTAAGAGCTTGTTATTTCCAGTGACTTCTTTTTACTAGAAAGACCAGGAATTAGTTATTAGCATTGAGGCCAAGTAGCTATCTGCTTCTTTTAGACTTTTGGTAAATAGAATGATATCCAATCACAGGATTAGTCATATTCTTGGTTTTTTTCTGAGAACAGGAAGTTGGTAGCTCAGCTGGACTGATATGTGATTTATTCTTTCAACAGCCACGGCCAGATCCAGTGAAAAACAAGCTCTCATGTCTGAACTGAAGATAATGACTCACCTGGGGCCACATTTGAACATTGTAAACTTGCTGGGAGCCTGCACCAAGTCAGGTGGGCTCACTGACCTGGAGTGAGGATTTTCATTGGACACATGTGGTTGTGAAAACTGTTCAATCAGGCTTAAAGCCTCCACTCTCCATCCCCACACATGGCAGGGAATAGAAGTCCCTTGAATGGAGCTGACTGGTCCCTTGATTGATGGAAGCTCATTGTTTTTTGAGCAAAATCTGTTGCTAGTCCAGCCATAGCCATTCATGGCTCTTTTTAAAAAAGAAAAAAAAAAACTTTTTTGGTATCTTATTTTTTTCTGCCCCATATGGTCTGCAGGACAATTCGTGGCTTTTCTTTTCTTCATTTTCATACCTATCTCCTAACGGCTTTTGTCCCCATAGGCCCCATTTACATCATCACGGAGTACTGCTTCTATGGAGATTTGGTCAACTATTTGCATAAGAATAGGGATAGCTTCCTGAGCCACCACCCAGAGAAGCCAAAGAAAGAGCTGGATATCTTTGGATTGAACCCTGCTGATGAAAGCACACGGAGGTGGGTGCAAAGAGAGATGTTGCTGTCTATCATTATCTTACAGGCATCACAAATAGAAAGACCCATGTCCTCATAGATATCATGTCTGCAGGTTCAGTGCCCAAGGTAGCAAGACTTAGAGTCAAACCACCCTGTCCAGTCTTTCCATGATCATGCAGAGAGATGCATGATGTCTAAAGGTGTTTTGGACTGGGGTGTCACATGGGAAGGCCTTGCTGATAGGTTTGAATGAGAGTGAGTTAGAATGACTCTGGGAGCTCTTCTGCTATTTACATGTGATCCACTTAGACCTATAAAATGCAGCTCTGGCCAAGGATGCTTGAGTTTTGGAACCTTGCGAGAACTGTCTGTGGATCTCCAAGCTCGAGGTCCTTGCTGAACCTGGACCTATAAATGACGCCAATGATAGTGATCCCTACTGCAGAAACCTACTAGTGTCTATAAAGAGCTCTGTAGATAAGAAGTTCTGTAAGATCAGAAAGTACAATGAATTTACTTCATAATAAATTACTTGGTGGACACCAAATGGGTGCTAAATTGATTGGGTAGAAGGAATTGTATGCCCAAGCCACATGGCCACACGGCTCAAGTTCCAACCAAGGCTTGTAAGTTGAAAAACTGAGAAAGAATAATGACCAACTTAATGTAGTGAATTCTTCAAACTTTAAGTGTAATGGACTTACAGGTCCATGGGAGCACAGCCCCACTGTCTTAGATGTGGCTCTTCAGGATGTGCGGACTCCTGCTAAAGATGTGCAGGGAACCGGCTCTGAAAACAAGTGAACAGTAGTCATCATGGCAGCTGACATTTGTGGAGTCCTTTGTATGTGCCAGGTGCCATGACAAATATTCCCCTAGTCTTTCCCATCTTTGTCAGTGGGATTCATTCTACGTCTTCTGAAAAGTGCTTCCTTGACCCCCAGATCAAGTCATTTTTCTTACAAGCTATTGAAAACTTTCTTCCTTCACAGCATATCTGAGTTTGAGTTGATCTGTGTATTTATTTTGTTTGTTTTTTACATTTCTTTTTTTCCCTATTTAAAAAATTTTTTTATTTCCATAGGTTTTTGGGGAACAAGTGGTATTTGGTTACATAAGTAAATTCTTTAGTGGTGATTTGTGAGATTTTGGTGCACCCATCACTGGAGCAGTATACACTGAACCCAATTTGTAGTCTTTTATCCCTCACCCACCTCTCATTTTTTCCCCCTGAGTCCCCAAGTCCATTGTGTCATTCTTATAACTTTGCATCCTCATAGCTTAGCTCCCACTTATGAGTGAGAACATACGATGTTTGGTTTTCCATTTCTGAGTTACTTCACTTAGAATAATAGTCTCTAATCCCATCCAGGTGGCTGCGAAAGCCATTAATTCATTCCTTTTTATAGCTGAGTTATATATATATATATGCATACCTACACATACATATGTATAGATACATTGCAGTTTCTTTATCCACTCCTTGATTGATGGGCATTTGGGGCTGATTCCACATTCTTTCAATTGTGAATTGTGCTGCTATAAACATGTGTGTGCAAGTATCTTTTTTGTGTGACTTCCTTTCCTCTGGTAGATACCCAGTAGTGGAATTGCTGTGATGCATGTATTTGAGTGACTATTTGATTAATGCTCATTTCCTTGACTAGATCACCTCATGTGAAGGGTATGGATTGGTTTTGCTTTTACCCAGTTAGCTCCCATGCCTACCTCAGTACCTGGCACATTGTAGGTCCCCCAAAATCATCATCTACTGAAAGTGGAATGACCACTTCAGAAGGGCACCCTAGGTAAGATTTCTCTTTCTGTTTTTACAGCTATGTTATTTTATCTTTTGAAAACAATGGTGACTACATGGACATGAAGCAGGCTGATACTACACAGTATGTCCCCATGCTAGAAAGAAAAGAGGTTTCTAAATATTCCGACATCCAGAGATCACTCTATGATCGTCCAGCCTCATATAAGAAGAAATCTATGTTAGGTAAAAGTGTCTATACTCACTCTGGGTGTTGGGACTTTCCAGTGGTTTAATATGATACTTAAAGTATTTAGAGGGAAGTGTATAGGGATGGCAAGTGAACCTGGCAGCCCACGTGGTCTCTAAATGCAGGTCTGCACAACCAGTTCTGTGACATGTTTCCAGATTTGTGGCCTGTAAATTGAAAAGAATAAAAGCTGACAATGTAACAAATTTTTTAAACTTTAAATTTAATAGTTTTTAAAGAATTTTCCTGGTGTGTTCCTGCAGTAAACATTTTTTAAAAAAATAATTATTTATTCTGAAATAATGAACTTCCTTTTTTATTGCTGTCTTTTTCTTTTTTAATGAAAATATGTTGATTGATTTTTTTTTAATGCCCTTACTTGGCAGAATTACAAGTTGGCTGTCTTATGTTAGTTCCTCACATTGCTTTTTTTCCCTTAAGTTTTAGAAGTCTCTGATGTCTATGAGTTCAGTAACCCTTGCTTTTACTTTTCCTAACATTCAATTTGTGATAGGAACTCTAGAGTAGATAATTTGCAGTTATATTTTCTGGACCAGTGTTTCTGTTTAATGTATTTTGAAGGTGGGTCTATCTGTTTTTCAAGTACATGAATATGTGGCAGGGTTAAATTGATTTATAAACTCCAGGGAGTCCAGCTGATGCCCAGACCAGATGGACCACTTCACATCTGCTCAGGGTGGTTCCTCCAGAGCCCTGGACTGGTCACAGACATGAAGTTGGAAGTCTGACATTGGCTTGTCCTGTGAGCTTGCCTTTTTGGGTCTGAGCCCTCCCATTAGTCAATGCAAAAAATGCGTTGAGCTGCCCTGGACATTGTTTTGGAAATTATTGATGTGCTCTGAATGTTTTCAGGTTCTTAAGTGAAAGGTACAATCCATTTAAAAAAGAATGTGTTTGTTTTGCAAAGCTCAGTACACAATATTTTCCATTTCTGCGGTTCCAAGTTCCATTCACTTCTCATTGCCAAATGGGTGAACTTCCAAGCGCTTTTAAAAGATTAGCCAGTGAGAGTTATCGGAACCAGTACTTCCTCTCCCCTCCCATATTGTTAAAAATAGTTTACATTGCTTCCCAGGCTGGGCTGGTGGAGTTGGCACGAGATGTCAGAGGAACCTGAGTCATGCTCAGGCCCAAGCCCTGTTGGTAGGCAGACCACTGCTTTCTGGCCTTCTGTGGCTATCTGAAAAAATTGTGAATGGCTAGAGCTACTCTTCACTTGCTGAACATTTTCAAAAAGAATTGAGAACTTCTGGATTAAATTGCCTTCTTCCTCGAAAACCCTGGGACCCTTCCAGATGGGACTAACTGGGGAAAGTGGACAAGTTACAAACAAAGAAACTCAAAGCAAAGTCATTGGCACTGATCTCTAAGATGCTATCACATGTGATTGGTGGTTGATTTTATTAACAAATTATAAGCAAAGTACTACAAAGGTGGCTTTAAAAAGAAAATAAAGCAATTCACAGAAACTACTTTTTCATGTAGCTTGTATGTGTGCTCCATGTATTTCATCATGGAAGATTTTAGTGTGTGTTTATGTGTATGTGTGTTTTAAAGGTAGCTGAGATGATTTGCTAATTATGGTTGAAAAAAAGAAATTTAGGAGGTAAACAAAATAATTATGTGTAAGATTGGTCCTTGTGGCTGTGTGTGTGTTTTGTGTGTGCGTGTATGTCTCTGTGTGTTTTAGGCTGTTCTTTTATTGCTATAAATAAATACTTGAGACTGGGTAATTTATAAGGGAAAGAGGTTTAATTAGTTCATGATTCTGCAGCTTTATAGGAATCATGATATTGGTAGATTTGCTCAGTTTCTGGGGAGGCCTCATGAAGCCATGAAGTTGTGGCAGAAGGCAAAGCAGTGCAGGCACATCACATGGCCAGAGCAAGAGCAAGAGAGAGAGAGAAAGAGAGAGGTGCCACACACTTCTAAACAGTCAGATCTTACAAGAAGTCACTTACTATTGCGAGGACAGCACCAGAAGGATGGTGCTAAATTGTTCATAAGAAATCTGTCCCCATGATCTGTTCATCTGCCACCAGTCCCCACCTCCAATACTGTAGATTACAATTCAACACGAGATTTGGATAGGGACACATATTCAAACTATATCATATTGACCCTGGACCCTCCCAAATCTCATGTCCTTCTCACATTTCAAAATACAATCATCCCTCCACAATAGTCCCCTCAAGCCTTAACTCATTCCAGCATCAACTCAAAGTCCAAAGTCTTATCTGACACAAGGCAAGTCCCTTCCACCTATGAGCCTGTTAAATAAAGAACAAGTTGTTTACTTCCAAGATACAATGGGGTTATAGGCATTGGGTCAACATTCCCATTCCCAAAGGGAGAAATCGGCCAAAAGAAAGGGACTACAAGCCCCACAGAAGTTCAGAACCCAGCAGGGCTGAAAGCTCCAAATAAACTCCATTGACTCCATATCCCATATCCAGAGCACACTGGTGCAAGGGGTGGAGCTCTTGGGAGGGGTGGAACTCCCTGTGGCTTTGCAGGGTTCAGCCCCTGCAGCTGCTCTCAGGGGCTGGTGTTGAGTGCCTGTGGTTTTTCCAGGTGCAGAGTGCAGGCTGTTGGTGGATATATTATTCATGGAGGATGGTGGCCCTCCCCTCATAGCTCCACGAGGCAGTGCCCCAGTGGAGGCTCCGTGTGGGGACTTCAACCCCACATTTCCCCTCTGCAATGCCCTAGTAGAGGTTCTCTGTGAGGGCTCCACTCCTGCAGCATGCTTCTGTCTGGACACCCTGGTTTTTTAATATATCCTCCAAAATCTAGGCAGAGGCTCCCAAGTCTCAACTCTTACACTCTGTGCACCCACAGGCTAACACCACATAGAAGTGGCCAAGGTTTATGGCTGTCACAAGCTGAAGCAGCAGCCCAAGCTGCACCTGGACTCCTTTGAGCCACGGCTGGAGCTAGAGTCATAGGGATGCAGGGAGCAGTGTCTCGAGGCTGCACAGGGCAGTGGACCCTGGGTCTGGCCCATGAAACCATTCTTCCCTCCTAGGCCTCTGGGCCTGTGATGGGAGGGGCTGCCATGAAGGTCTCTGAAATGCCTTATAGGCCTTTTTCCCATTGTTTTGGCAATCAGCCCTTGCCTCCTTTTTAGTTATGCAAATTTCTCTAGCAAGTGGTTGCCCAGCAGCCCTCTTTAATTCTCCCCCAAAAAAGCTTTACTTTCTCTGTCACATGGCCAAGCTACAAATTTTCCAACCTTTTATGCTCTGCTTCCCTTTTACTTTTTTTTTTTTTTTTAAAGAGATGGGGTCTCGCTATGTCATCCAGGCTGGTTTGAACTCTTGGACTCAAGCAGTCCTTTCACCTCAGCCTCCCAAAATGTTGAGATTATAGGTGTGAGCCACTGTGCCCAGTCTCTACTTCTCTTTTAAATATAAGTTTCAACTTCAAGTCATTTCTTTGCTTCTACATCTGAGTGTAGGCTATTGGAAGCAGCCAGGCCATATCATGAACACTTTGCTGCTTAGAAATTTCTTCCACCAGATATCCTAGGTCATCACTCTCAAGTTCAAACTTCCACATATTCCTGGGGCATGGACATAATGTGGCCAAGTTCTTTGCTGAGGCTTAACAAGGGTGACCTTTACTCCAGTTCCCAATAAGTTCTTCATTTTCATCCAAGACCTTGGCAGCCTGGATTTCATTGTCCATATCATTATCAGCATTTTGGTCACAAGCATTTAACCAGTCGCTAAGAAGTTCCAAACTTTCCTTCATCTTCCTGTCTTCTTCTGAGCCCTCCAAACTCTTCTTATCTCTGCCTGTTACCCAGTTATCTTTACAGCAATTCCCCATTCCTTGATACCAATTTTCTCTATTAGGCTGTTTTTGCATTGCTATAAAGAAATACCTGAGACTGAGTAATTTATAAAGAAAAGAGATTTCATTGGCACAAGGATTCTGTAGGCTATACAGGCATTTGCTTCTGGAGAGGCCTCAGGAAGCTTCCAATCATGGTGGAAGGTAAAGGGGGGAGCAGGCATATCACATGGCCAGAGCAGGAGCAAGCGAGACAGAGAGAGAGAGAGAGAGAGAGAGAGAGAGAGAGAGAGGTGCCACACAGTTTCAAACAGGCAGATCTTGCAAGAAGTCACTCACTTTTGCAAGGATAGCACCAAGGGGATGGTGCTAAAACCATTCATGAGAAATGCACCCCCATGATCCAGTCACCTCCCACCAGGCCCCACCTCCAATACTGGGGATTACACTTCAACATCAGATTTGGGTGGGGACACATATCCAAACTATATCATTGCGTGTGTGTGTGTGTGTATAATTTTTAAACCAGATATATGTTTCTGCATATCTCTTTTCTTTCTTTCATTCTTTCTTTCTTTTTTTTTTTTTTTTTTTTTTTTGAGACAGAGTCTCACTCTGTCACCCAGGCTGCAGTGCAGTGGTGTGATCTCAGCTCACTGCAACTCACTGCAACCTCCTCCCCCCTGGTTCAAGCAATTCCCCTGCCTCAGCCTCCTGAGTAGCTGGGATTACAGGCACATGCCACCATGCCTGGCTAATTTTTTTGTATTATTAGTAGAGATAGGGTTTCACCATGTTGGCCAGACTGGTCTCGAACTTCTTACCTCAGGCAATCCACCCACCTCGGCTTCCCAAAGTGCTGGGATTGTAGGCATAAGCCACCATGCCTGGCCTATATATCTATTTTCTAAGATAGAATCTTTGCATAGTGATATTCATCTGTGAGATCTAAACATTCTACAAAAAAATTAAGAAAATATTTTTGGATGTGTTCTTTGGGCATGCCTCTGCAACCTGATGATTTCCTGCTGCCTGCCAGCACCAATACATTTAATTTCTTTTCTGCAGACTCAGAAGTCAAAAACCTCCTTTCAGATGATAACTCAGAAGGCCTTACTTTATTGGATTTGTTGAGCTTCACCTATCAAGTTGCCCGAGGAATGGAGTTTTTGGCTTCAAAAAATGTAAGTTCAAGGAACAGAGACCTTTTTAGACCCAGATTTCAGTGAGTGGAGTGTGGAAGGAGATGCTAGGAGATAGATCTTGGAAAGGCCGTTAATAACAGGGGCCTCTTACTTACCTGTCTCTCTCCTTCATCCCTTATGCAGGGCAGGGAGTCCGAAATCATCAGGCATCTACTCTTCTCTAGAGCTTTCCTTCTGTTGGGAGTGGGTGGAGTGAGAACCTGGGGGAAGGCCAGCCCTTTATATCCAGGCAGACAGCTCCAAGTGCCACCATGGATCAGCCAGTCTTGCAGGGGTGATGCTGGTCAGCTACAGATGGCTTGATCCTGAGTCATTTCTTCCTTTTCCATGCAGTGTGTCCACCGTGATCTGGCTGCTCGCAACGTCCTCCTGGCACAAGGAAAAATCGTGAAGATCTGTGACTTTGGCCTGGCCAGAGACATCATGCATGATTCAAACTATGTGTCAAAAGGCAGTGTACGTCCTCACTTCCCTCAATGGGCATGCTCACCCTCCTTCACTTTAATCTCTGAAGTCAGGTGTTGCTTCTAGAGATTCGGTGCCTGTTTTTTACAACATCAATAGACTACAAGGGGTCAGTACACAGTCTTGGCAGCAGATTGCCCAGGTGTGAGTGCCAGCTCCACCACTTACTTAATTTGGATTTGGGGCTAGATACTTGACTGTTCTGCCCCTCTGTCTCCCTGACTGTAGTGGGAGGTGATAATAGTACCTATTTGCTGAGTTGCTATGGGGATTAAATCAATGAATTCATGTAAAGTGCTTAGGACAGTGCCTGGCTTATAGAAACAGCACTCAATAATGTTAGCTATTTTATTTATTTATTTATTTATTTATTTTATTTATTTTTTTGAGACAGAGTCTCACTCTGTCACCCAGGCTGGAGTGCAGTGGCGCAATCTTGGCTCACTGCAAACTTCTGCCTCCCAGGTTGAAGCAATTCTCCTGCCTCAGCCTCCCAAGTAGCTGGGATTACAGGCATGTACCACCATGCTCAGCTAATTTTTGTATTTTTAATAGAGACAGGGTTTCACCATGTTGCCCAGACTGGTCTCGAACTCCTGGCCTCAAGTGATCCCCCTGCCTCAGCCTCCCAAAGTGCTGGGATGACAGGGGTGAGCGACTGCACCTGGCAAGTGTTAGCTATTAATATGTCAATCGCATGTATGCATGGACAAGCATGCGTTCCCAAGGATGGTGTCTTTATATTTTAAGCTTTTATCAGATTTTCAAAAGCCATCTGTGACCCCTAAAATATTGAAACCATTTGGGTTTATGTATCTTGGAGGCACAGTTTCCTTAAAGATACTCATTTTGTTGTCTACTTGAACCATTCTTCCCATCCCTTCCACTTCTCAGCAGATGACATAGCTCCCTGTGGGGATACATCTGCTCCCTGTAGGTACAATTCCAAATCATCTCACTGCACTGGACGTGAGACAGCTTATGGCAGCTGCTGCTTCCACCTAGAGAAAGACATGGGCCTGCATCCATGCTATGTGTGATTCATGTACTCATGTGGCCGTGATAGCTGTAATCGGCTCATAGATCATTGGATCTGTTCTTAATTTTGTTCCCAGGAATATCTAAAAATAGGAAACGGGTCCATTCAGGGCTTACACCTTTTGGGTGAAAATTCAGGTTTAATGTTTTTGGATATTATTCCTTTGGAGGACATAAAAGGCAATATTGACCATTCATCATTCATCTAGTATTTGTTGAGCACCTACTATGTGCCAGGGACTGAGAGTTCAGTAATGAACAAAACACATGTAAAAGACACTCAAATGGGACAAGATAATTAGCACAAGTTATTAAGATCCCAAGGGGAACCCTTTTCTATTTCCACTGCTGTGGCTCATCAGTGAGTAGACATGGGTTTAACTCTCTCCCTCCTTCCTTGCAGACCTTTCTGCCCGTGAAGTGGATGGCTCCTGAGAGCATCTTTGACAACCTCTACACCACACTGAGTGATGTCTGGTCTTACGGCATTCTGCTCTGGGAGATCTTTTCCCTTGGTATGGGCCTGACATCGCTGCTTATTTGGGCTGTTGTGAAACACCACTGGAAGGAAAATGTGTTCTTTCATGCCCCAGGATGTAGACAGTGTTAAGATAACCTGGTGTGAGGCCAGTATGCTGCAGCCGCCTCAAACCACATGTTGTGCCTTATTGTGTCTGAGATAGGCCCATGCAGGTGGAGATGGGGGTTTTTGTTGGTGGTTGCGTGTCACTCCTGGCCTCTGCCCCTCCTCTCCTTTGGGCTATGCCAGAGTGACTTCCTCCCACTGGAAGTGGTCCCAATGACATTCGCATCTCAGCTGCTTTTTCATTTTGGGCTTTGGGTCACATGGGTTCGCCCATGGAGAGTGAGCCCTCCCTCACCTGGTGGCGACTGATGCTCAGGTGAAAAGGGGTATGTGGAGGGAAGGGCAGGGCTCTCATTCCTGGTTGTCATTGGCCAGTCTTGACAACCCAGGTGCTGAACAACCCAGGTGCCCTGGGCTGTCCAGTGAGGTCCCTAAGAGAAGGATGAGCCATAACCCTGACATCTGGATGGTTCATCTGGGGAGATGAGACTTACACACTTAGGGATAAACAGTGTGGTGCTGATTTAAAATTGTAATTTGAGTTTTGAGTAAAGACAAAGGAGTCCTGGAATAGTGTAGGAAGGCTTCAGAGAGGGAACTTAACTTGACCTGGCCTTGGCTTTGAAAGTGTGAAATGTTGCATGAATTTATGTGTGATCAGGATGTAATAGTAAAGTGTGTCTTCCTGCCCCGTCTCCTTTTTCATCCTAGTTCTCGCTCCATGGATGATCACAATGGATCATCCCCCAGTGGCTTAATGGAGTCCTGTACTTCCTTAAAAGCAGCGAGGCCGCCACTTTGATTTTTGCTTTAGCTATTTGAACATACCTGGTGAAAAAGACTCTCTGGGTTTTAATGATTCAGAATTTCTCCTTGCTTTTCTAGTTCATTTTGTCTGTGTTGATCCAATAGTCATACACATTGAAAAACACTTGAACGCTTATTTCTAAAGATGTAGAATTTTTGTGATGGTACTTGGACTTGACCAACCTGGAGTCCTAATTAAACTTAAAGTTTGAGCTGGTCTCTGAAGTCAAGGAGATGATGACACTGAATTTTCTTGAAAAAACCAGTGCTTCAAGGCTATGGGATCTGAAAGGTTTTCTAACAGTGTTCTATCATGCCAAGTGTTTCAACAATGCACTGAGCGTTTGTTAGTCCTGGTGTTTTATTGTTTGGCTTTTAGGTGGCACCCCTTACCCCGGCATGATGGTGGATTCTACTTTCTACAATAAGATCAAGAGTGGGTACCGGATGGCTAAGCCTGACCATGCTACCAGTGAAGTGTGAGCTCCTTCCCCATCCCGGCGGCCTGTGTTCACAGTCTGTGGGTCTGGGGGAGGGAGGGGCCCTGAGACTTCCCCCTGTGCCCACTCTTGAGTTCTGTCCCCACAGCTACGAGATCATGGTGAAATGCTGGAACAGTGAGCCGGAGAAGAGACCCTCCTTTTACCACCTGAGTGAGATTGTGGAGAATCTGCTGCCTGGACAATATAAAAAGGTGTGTTTGGATCTGTGGGTGGAAAAGTCTGGATAAAGCTGGAAGTTATACCAGTGAGCTGTGCTGTTCCGCAGTTCTAGAGGAGCATTTTCAAAAGAGGCAAAAGATTGTGTGATCCAGTGGCTGGGCTTCATGGTGGTGCTCTACACGACCCTAGTAGCAATGATGAATGAAAACCCTCCCCTTCCCGTGGGGCTTTCCTTTCATTTTGTATGTGCAGTACCTGTAAGCACTATTCTCCAGATGTTTGAGTATCAGAAGTTAGTGTGCAGTTAGAAGACTCAGGGCATCCATGGCCATTACATCACTAATTTGAATGCACTTAAATCCATGCGAAATTGGCTTTTACCAGCTGACTGGAAGGAACAACCTCAGCTGTTATCTGTGGCACCAGCTGGTTTTTTGTGGAATAGGAAGCATTGTTCAAAGGAACAAATGTAATTTCATGGAACCAAACAGGATATGTAAATGAATGAAACAACTTTCTGCTGAGGTGTTGAGAGGAAAACTCAGACGTAACCTCAGTTTCTTGATTCAGATTAGTCCCTGTGTAGACTTTTTATACTTATCATTTTTCTTCCTTCTTCTCAAGGAGGAATAGCGTTAGGAGATTGTGTGCCGGACTGGAAGTTAAATACTTCTGTCTGTTAATTATCTCACTGCCCACTACAACTTTTACAGGTGAGGCAGTGAGGAGGCAGAAGGAAATTAACCCTCAGTTGCTCAAAGATGTTCTGACTGGTGGAAATGTGTTGGTGAGAAGAAATTGAAGTTACTGTTGAAAATTGGGTCTTTTCACATCCAATGTTAGACCTCTCCAATGTTTAAGGATCATGAAGGCTTTGGGTATTATCCACCCAATAGAAGTCCTCACTGCCTCTCTATGGGACCCATCCAAGCCCTGGAAAGGCAACGTGATGGGGACCAGAAGGGTTCTCGGTTGTAGCTGCTGACTTGGAGAAGGGGCTACTGGTATCTTAGCACCTAATGGCAGAAGCTCTTTACCATTGGTGGCCCCTTCTTCATGTTCTATGTCTCTGGGGATAGTTGACATGACTCTCCTTCAACTAAGTCCCACATCTTCCAGGTAGTTTGGAAATATGTACAGTTAAATAATAGTAAGTTCTGAGTGTCTCTATTCATTTTTGAGGTTTGGTTGTTAACACTTGATTAAATATGTTCAATGAATGTTTATAGAGTTATGAAAAAATTCACCTGGACTTCCTGAAGAGTGACCATCCTGCTGTGGCACGCATGCGTGTGGACTCAGACAATGCGTACATTGGTGTCACCTACAAAAACGAGGAAGACAAGCTGAAGGACTGGGAGGGTGGTCTGGATGAGCAGAGACTGAGCGCTGACAGTGGCTACATCATTCCTCTGCCTGACATTGACCCTGTCCCTGAGGAGGAGGACCTGGGCAAGAGGAACAGACACAGGTAGCTGTGGGGGCAGCCTCAGTGTCTCACCTTTCCCCTCCCCCATAGGCCCTGAAGGAGAGGACCCATTGTCCCTGATAATGGTGCACTCCTGGTTAGTAAATATGTACTCAGGGACAAGTTGCAGAATGCTCAGGAGGTCCGCGTGGTTTCGAAAATTCTTCCCAGATGATTCTAATATGTTCCCCCTGGGGCTGGGAGAGGGATGTGCATGTTGTGGGGAGAGGGACATGCTTCCCTGGTGGAGAATCTTTGAGCTAAATTCTCAGGTAATTTGATCAAATTGATACAGAACTCTGATTATTGGGATCATATAAGCCTCTCCTGCCATTGTCTTAAATAGTCATTGAACTAGGGAAAAAGTGAAGAGAGGCAGGACTGGGTCCTTTGATGCTATACCCTACCTGTGAATTGGAATCACCTGCAGAGATTTAAAAACTGCTGATCTACAAGCCTCACCCCAAATAACAAATTAGAATCCCTGGGGGTGGTGGCCAACTGCTCCCTGGCTGATTTGTTTCTTCTTTCTTTTAAATTTTATATTATGGAAGATTTCTAACATGTGCACAATTCACATAGTATAGTGAGCTGTTCAGTATCTGTCACCCAGCTTCAATGACTATGCACTCTGCCAGCCTGGATGCACGCATGGCCATGTCTGTCTCTCCTCAGCCTCCTCTGGACTGTTTGGACGCAAATCCTAGACACCTTATCATTTCACCCATAAATATTCCAGTGTGTGTCTCTTAAAGATAAGGACTCTATTTTAAAGAAGAACAACAGTTATTAAAAATAACTACAATGCCATTATCTCACCCAAAACAGGGACAATAAATCGTTAAGGCATCAGACAACCAGTTAAAGTTCAAATTATCTCACAAATATTATCGTACTCCACTAAAAAGTGGGCAGAGGACATGAGCAGACACTTTTCAAAAGAAGACATACATGCAGCCAACAAGCATATGAAAAAATGCTTAACATCACTGATCACTAGAGAAATGCAAATCAGAACCTTGATGAGATACCATCTCACACCAGACAGAATGGTTATTATTAAAAAGTCAAAAAATAACAGATGCTGGTGAGGTTGTGGAGAAAAGGGGAAGCTTTTACACTGCTTGTTGAAGTGCAAATTTGTTCAGCTATTGTGGAAAGCGGTGTGGTGATTTCTCAAAGAACTTTTAACAGAATTACCATTCGATCCAGTAATCCCATTATTGGGTATATAACCAAAGGTATATAAATCATTTTACCATAAAGACATGCATACGTATGTTCACTGCAGCACTATTCACAATAGCAAAGACATGGAATCATCCTAAATGCCCATTGACAGTAGACTGGATAAAGAACATCTGGCACATATACACCATGGAATACTATGCGTTGATAAAAAAGAACAAGATCTGAGATACCATCTCCCACCGGTCAGAATGGCTATTATTTAAAAGTCAAAAAACAACTGATTGTGGCGAAGTTGTGGAGAAAAAGAAACACTTTTACAATGTTGGTTGGAGTGTAAATTAGTTCAACCATTGTGGAAGACAGTGTGGCGATTCCCCAAAGACCTAGAGGCGGAAATACTGTTTGACCCATCAATCCCATTACTGAGTATATACCCAGAGTGATATAAATCATTCTATTATAAAGGCACATGCACGTGTATGTTCACTGCTGCACTGTTCACAATAGCAAAATCATGGAATCAACCTAAATGCCCATCAATGATAGACTGGATAAAGAAAATGTGATACATATACACCATGGAATACGATGCAGCCATAAAAAGGAATGAGATCATGTCCTTTGCAGGGACATGGATGGAGCTGGAAGCCGTTACCCTCAGCAAACTAACACAGGAACAGAAAACCAACCACCACATGTTCTCACTTATAAGTGGGAGCTGAACGATGAGGACACATGGACACATGGAGGGAAACAACACACACTGGGGCCTTTCAGGGGTTGGGGGTTGGGTGGAGCATCAGGAAGAATAGCTAATGGATGCTGGGCATAATACCTGAGTGATGGGATGATCTGTGCAGCAAACCACCATGACGCAACAAACCTGCACATCCTGCATATGTAACCCTGAACTTAAAAAGTGGAAAATACAAAAATGAAATTAAAAAAAGAACAAGATCATGTCCTTTGCAGCAACATGGACGGAGCCGGAGGTCATTATCCTTAGCAAACTAATGCAGGAACAGAAGACCAGATACCACATGTTCTCACTTATAAGTGGGAGCTAAAACAACGAGAACACATGGACACAAAGAGGGGAACAACACACACCAGGGCATAGCTGAGGGTGCAGGGTGGGAGAAGGAAGAGGATCAGAAAAAATACCTATCGGATACTGTGCTTATTACTTGGGTGATGAAATAATCTGTACATCAAACCCCCATGACATGTGATTTATCCATGTAACAAACCTGCACATGTGCCCTTGAACATAAAATAAAAGTTAAAAAAAAATATCGTACACTTGTTTTGTTCTGTTTGAGATCCAGATAAGAGTCACACATTGCACTTGGTTGCTATGTCTCTGTAAGTTCCCTTTGCCTCTTTTTTTTTGCCCTCTTACATATTATTTGTGAAGAAACCATAGTGTTTGCCTGTGGAGTTCCCACAATCAGAATTTTGCTGATTACATCCTTGAAGTGTCCTTCTCAGGTACTTCTGTCTTCTCTATGTGTTGTTAACTGGTAGTTCGTCTAGGAACTTAACCTGACTCAGGTTAGATCTTTGGCAAACATGCTTCAAAGATGATTCTGTGTGCTTCTGTCAGGAGGTATGCACTGTCCAGTTGTCTGCCTTTTGTAACATTATCAGTCATTGGGTGATCATTACCTAGAATTTCTTTTTTTTTTTTTTGAGATGGAGTCTCGCTCTGTCACCCAGGCTGGAGTGCAGTGGTGTGATCTCAGCTTACTGTAACCTCCGCCTCCTGGGTTCAAGCCATTCTCATACTTCCGCCTCCTGAGTAGCTGGGATTACAGGCACATGCCACCATGCCCAGCTAATTTTTGTATTTTTAATAGAAATGGGGTTTCAGCATGTTGGCCAGGCTGGTTTTGAACTCCTGACCTCAAGTGATCTGCTGGTCTCGGCCTCCCAAGGTGCTAGGATTATAGGCATGAATGACCTCACCTGGCCTAGATTCTTTAACTCAGCACCAAGGTGGAGCTAATGCCCAGGGAGGACTGAGAATCACTGGTTCACGTGGTCAGATGGAGGAGACCATGCCCCAGTTCTCTGCTCTCTTTGCATGGCCCTTGGACAGAGGTAGGAGAAGGTGATGATAGTGGCCCCTAGTTCAAGGTCCAAGTTTCTTGTGTGTGTGTTTTTTTTTCCTCTTCTTTCCCATCAGAGCATTATTTTGGAGGCTTATGACTGTGACCTTTGTTAACCAATTTAGGTATAATATGTAGACAGCCCTTGTTTATTTGTATGTACTGGGTAATTTTAAAAGTATGGCTTTTCTATTTTGTTTTAGAATATGTTATGTGATTTGAAGATGGGACACAGTGGCCCATCAGTCTTCGGTTTTTTATTATGCTTTGCTCAGGCCAGTTTTTATAACGTGTTTATATCTCTTGAGCAAATGGTGTTCCTCCAAGTTTTGGGGGTCTGCGATGGAACTTCACGGGGGTCAGGGAAGGCTGGGCAGTGAATCTAGGGCTCTCTGTCTCAGATCTTTTCTCAATTTGGTTACTTTGTATCTGTGGGCTCTGAATAATATTTGAGTTGTAAGAGGGTTCTGCTTTTATATAAAGTTAGAAAGTCACATTGGAATAAATAACATGAGAAAGGTGCCCAGAAGTTTTCTAGGGCTACAACAGGCTGAGCTGCAGAATTTGACACACCAGGAATTGAACTTTCTCAGTTGAAGTTCACGTTCAAGTTAAGTAACTTGTGTGGCATCACACAGCTAGTAAGTGGGGGGACCACTCCAGACCTAAGGCTTTCTGACTCCAGAACTCCCTTTTCAGCCACTTCTCTAGTATGTAAGGAGCCGTCACCTGGGCCTTCAAGTTGAGGGGCCGGTTGGGGGGCATTGGATGTCAAGAGAGAGGTGGAGAGGGCATTCCAGGCAAGTGGCAGGAGATCCTGAGAACATAGTTTGGATGCTCAGTAGGCTTCCGGGAGAGCACCTGATGGGCCTGGCTGCAGCTTGCACCCTGATGGGCCTGACTTCACCCCCTGCTCTGCCTTCCCAGGCCTTTGGATCAGGCATTGCTTATGTTCTCTTCCACTAGGATTGAGTAGGGAAAGTAGAAATTCTTGCAGCTTGTCAGTAACTTTGATGAAAGACCCGGCAGAAAAGCAGGAAAGCTGAAGTGTAAAAGTGATGGGTGGACCTTGGTTTTCCACATGGCCTACCACAGCATGTCAGGCCTGGGGGCAGAACCTTGCCATAGTGTGCAGCCCAAATTTGAATGCCAAAGGCTTTCTTTTGTCTCTGGGGGGCCACAGTCTAGTTCTAGTTCTGTGCAGGAGTTGTAGTCTTTGCTCTTCTCTCCCTCCTCCAGCTCGCAGACCTCTGAAGAGAGTGCCATTGAGACGGGTTCCAGCAGTTCCACCTTCATCAAGAGAGAGGACGAGACCATTGAAGACATCGACATGATGGACGACATCGGCATAGACTCTTCAGACCTGGTAGAAGACAGCTTCCTGTAACTGGCGGATTCGAGGGGTTCCTTCCACTTCTGGGGCCCCCTCTGGATCCCGTTCAGAAAACCACTTTATTGCAATGCGGAGGTTGAGAGGAGGACTTGGTTGATGTTTAAAGAGAAGTTCCCAGCCAAGGGCCTCAGGGAGCCTTCTAAATATGAATGAATGGGATATTTTGAAATGAACTTTGTCAGTGTTGCCTCTTGCAGTGCCTCAGTAGCATCTCAGTGGTGTGTGAAGTTTGGAGATAGATGGATAAGGGAATAATAGGCCACAGAAGGTGAACTTTGTGCTTCAAGGACATTGGTGAGAGTCCAGCAGACACAATTTATACTGCGACAGAACTTCAGCATTGTAATTATGTAAATAACTCTAACCAAGGCTGTGTTTAGATTGTATTAACTATCTTCTTTGGACTTCTGAAGAGACCACTCCATCCATCCATGTACTTCCTTCTTGAAACCTGATGTCAGCTGCTGTTGAACTTTTTAAAGAAGTGCATGAAAAACCACTTTTGAACCTTAAAAGGTACTGGTACTATAGCATTTTGCTATCTTTTTTAGTGTTAAAGAGATAAAGAATAATAATTAACCAACCTTGTTTAATAGATTTGGTCATTTAGAAGCCTGACAACTCATTTTCATATTGTAATCTACATTTATAATACTACTACTGTTATCAGTAATGCTAAATGTGTAATAATGTAACATGATTTCCCTCCAGAGAAAGCACAATTTAAAACAATCCTTACTAAGTAGGTGATGAGTTTGACAGTTTTTGACATTTATATTAAATAACATGTTTTTCTATAAAGTATGGTAATAGCTTTAGTGAATTAAATTTAGTTGAGCATAGAGAACAAAGTAAAAGTAGTGTTGTCCAGGAAGTCAGAATTTTTAACTGTACTGAATAGGTTCCCCAATCCATCGTATTAAAAAACAATTAACTGCCCTCTGAAATAATGGGATTAGAAACAAACAAAACTCTTTAAGTCCTAAAAGTTCTCAATGTACAGGCATAAACCTGTGCTGAACATAACTTCTCATGTATATTACCCAATGGAAAATATAATGATCAGCAAAAAGACTGGATTTGCAGAAGTTTTTTTTTTTTTCTCTTCATGCCTGGTGAAAGCTTTGGTGACCCCAATATATGTATTTTTTGAATCTATGAACCTGAAAAGGGTCAGAAGGATGCCCAGACATCAGCCTCCTTCTTTCATCCCTTACCCCAAAGAGAAAGAGTTTGAAACTCAAGACCATAAAGATATTCTTTAGTGGGGGCTGGATGTGCATTTGCCTGGATCCTCAGTTCTCAAATGTGTGTGGCAGCCAGGATGACTAGATCCTGGGTTTCCATCCTTGAGATTCTGAAGTATGAAGTCTGAGGGAAACCAGAATCTGTATTTTTCTAAACTTCCTGGCTGTTCTGATCGGCCAGTTTTCAGAAACACTGACTTAGGTTTCAGGAAGTTGCCATGGGAAACAAATAATTTGAACTTTGGAACAGGGTTGGAATTCAACCACGCAGGAAGCCTACTATTTAAATCCTTGGCTTCAGGTTAGTGACATTTAATGCCATCTAGCTAGCAATTGCGACCTTAATTTAACTTTCCAGTCTTAGCTGAGGCTGAGAAAGCTAAAGTTTGGTTTTGACAGGTTTTCCAAAAGTAAAGATGCTACTTCCCACTGTATGGGGGAGATGAACTTGCCCCATCTCCCGTCTTCTGCCTCCCACTCCATACCCCGCCAAGGAAAGGCATGTAAAAAATTATGCAATTCAGTGTTCCAAGTCTCTGTGTAACCAGCTCAGTGTTTTGGTGGAAAAAACATTTTAAGTTTTACTGATAAGTTGAGGTTAGATGGGAGGATGAATTGTCACATCTATCCACACTGTCAAACAGGTTGGTGTGGGTTCATTGGCATTCTTTGCAATACTGCTTAATTGCTCATACCATATGAATGAAACATGGGCTGTGATTACTGCAATCACTGTATGTGCTATCGGCAGGTGATGCTTTGGAAGATGCAGAAGCAATAATAAAATACTTGACTACCTACTGGTGTAATCTCAGTGCAAGCTCCAACTTTCTCATCCAACTTTTTTCATAGTAAGTGCGAAGACTGAGCCAGATTGGCCAATTAAAAACGAAAACCTGACTAGGTTCTGTAGAGCCAATTAGACTTGAAATACGTTTGTGTTTCTAGAATCACAGCTCAAGCATTCTGTTTATCGCTCACTCTCCCTTGTACAGCCTTATTTTGTTGGTGCTTTGCATTTTGATATTGCTGTGAGCCTTGCATGACATCATGAGGCCGGATGAAACTTCTCAGTCCAGCAGTTTCCAGTCCTAACAAATGCTTCCACCTGAATTTGTATATGACTGCATTTGTGTGTGTGTGTGTTTTCAGCAAATTGCAGATTTGTTTCCTTTTGGCCTCCTGCAAAGTCTGAAGAAGAAAATTTGCCAATCTTTCCTACTTTCTATTGTTATGATGACAATCAAAGCCAGCCTGAGAAACACCATTTGTGACTTTTTAAACGATTAGTGATGTCCTTAAAATGTGGTCTGCCAATCTGTACAAAATGGTCCTATTTTTGTGAAGAGGGACGTAAGATAAAATGATGTTATACATCAATATGTATATATGTATTTCTATATAGACTTGGAGAATACTGCCAAAACATTTATGACAAGCTGTATCACTGCCTTCGTTTATATTTTTTTAACTGTGATAATCCCCACAGGCACATTAACTGTTGCACTTTTGAATGTCCAAAATTTATATTTTAGAAATAATAAAGAGAAAGATACTTACATGTTCCCAAAACAATGGTGTGGTGAATGTGTGAGAAAAACTAACTTGATAGGGTCTACCAATACAAAATGTATTACGAATGCCCCGTTCATGTTTTTGTTTTAAAACGTGTAAATGAAGATCTTTATATTTCAATAAATGATATATAATTTAAAGTTATACTAAGGTTTCAGCATTTTTGTTTTTAGTTTAATCATAAGAATTAAAGCAATCCTGTTCTATTTACTTTCTTAGCAACATTTGTAGGACTCTATATTAGGCTTTTCTTTTTTTTCCTGAGACGGAGTTTTGCTCTTGTCATCCAGGCTGGAGTGCAGTGGTGTGATCTCAGTTCACTGCAACTTCTGCCTCCTAAGTTCAAGCAATTCTTTTGCCTCAGCCTCCCAAGTAGCTGGGATTATAGGCACCTGCCACCATGCCTGGCTAATTTTTGTATTTTTAGTAGAGATGGGGTTTCATCATGTTGGCCAGGCTGGTCTCGAACTCCTGACCTTAGATGATCTGCCTGCCTCGGCCTCCCAAAATGCTAGGATTACAGGTGTGAACCACCACGCCTGGCCTATATTAGGCTTTTGATGAACCAATAGAATATCTAAGGTTTAAGACATTATATGAGCTAGATTGTTCTACAACACAGTATTTGACTTAAAGATGATTGGCACTTGGCTCATCTTTGGTCTCATCTTTTTTTTGATTGTTCATCTTTATCCCGTGGTGTTTTCTTCCCCTGCATAAGGAATACAGGACTGCAGTTACTCTGTACAACATTCAACTGTCGTAAAAGTGTAGGAAGTAAAATGTTAAATTATTTTTTTCACCGCGTCTTCTTCCCCGTCCCTGTCCTGTTTCCAAGAGGCAGAGCTGCACCATTTGGTGTGTCTTTTAAACTTCCAGTTCCCTTTGTATGCATCTGTGTATATACATTCCCATACACACATCTCTACGTTTGCTTCCTATCTACCTAAATGGGATCTCATTTTATGTAATCCTTTGTAATGTTCTTTTTCCCTTTTCTTTTTATAACTATTTATTGAAGCAGTTTTAGATTTGCAGTAAAATTGAGTAGAAGGTACAGAGATTTCCCATGTGTGCCCTGCCCCCACACCAACATAGCCTCCCCATCACTAACATTCTCCACTTTTGCTACAGCTGATGAACCTACATTGCCAAATCATTACCCATAGCACAGTCCACAGTTCTGTTTTTTTTTTAATGCTGTTTTAGCGATCTCTGTGAAAAGTATATAGAGGCAGACTGCTCTCATTTTTATTAGCTTCATTGGATCCCATTATGTAAATGTACCATAATTTATGCAATCATGTTCCTGTAAAATGGATTTATAGTTTCCAGTTCTTTGCTATTAAAATGATTTCATGAACATCTTTGCAACATACATATTTGCACACAAAAAATGTGTTTTGTAGAATGGATTTCTACAAATGAAATTGCTAGGCCAAAGGGTGTGCAGAAATAAATTGATGTTGAGCTCAAGTTTTCAGATAGGATTGCTACATAAGTTCTTGAGCATCTGCATGTGAATCACTGGCTTTGCACATTACATGCAGTTTTCTAGTCTCCTTTGCTGCACATTGCCCAGGAATCATGGTCTTCAAAATAGGATTGGAAGAAATACAATGTGGTAAGTGTGAGAGAATGTGGATTTTGTGTTCTGAAGCATACTGAAGCAAGTGACTTTAGGAATTTAAAAAAATAGTACAACTCACCTTATTTTGAGCTCACGGATAATGAAAATTGATTATGTTGTTAATAATCAGAATATAGCACCCTATTCCAATATAACTCCTTATCCAAATTCAAGTAGCCTGCAGCTGGAAGCATACTTCTTTGGAGTTAAACCTCCAAGGAGGGATTCAGAAGATCATGGCATATGAGAGGCAAGACTAGATTGCAGCTCAGGACAGAGCAGCATGCAGTGGCTTGCATTGTGAATTTTAGCTCCAGATTGATTGCAAGGACAAACCAGCAATCCTGAGAGGACCCACAAACCCTCTGATGGAAGTGGACTTCTCCTGCAGGACCGGAGAGACACCCCAAATATTGTGAGTGCCCCAACTGCGGAAGTGGGACAGGGAGACCCTCCTCTACCGAATGCACAGTCCCACTGGAGAAGCTGAAGATTTGCTTGCGGGAGAAGTTTCCGACTTTACCTTGAGCTGAGTCAAGTTAGAGAGCTGAGCAAATACAGGGGTAGAGGAAGCAGCAGAAAGGCCCTGGGAGCTCGCTGAGTCCCCAACCAGCCCATTCCTGCCTGGCATCACAGGGATCCATAGGGAGGGTGGCCAGAGGAGCAGGGGGTAAAACTCCACAGGGAGAAGGAAATCTCTAGCTGAACTTTGTAACAATTTGAAAGGGGCAAGAAGCCTCCTGGCCAGAACTCGGGGGAGGGTGCAAATCGGGCGTGCAGACTTCACAGGCCGAGGAAGAACTAAAGCCCTTTTCTCTCCCAGCTGGGAGGAGGATAGCCTTGGGCAAGTTTTCAAGCCCATCTTGCCCTCTGCCTGGAAACAGACTCAGGGCTGTTGAGGTGGGCAGGGTGGGAGTGAGACAAGCCCTTCGATTTGTGGGGGAGCTGGGTGAGGGTTGTGACTGCTGGCTTTCCCCCACTTGCCTGATAACCTGCATGACTCAGCGGAGACAGCCATAATCCTCCTAGGTACACAACTCCAGTGACCTGGGAATCTCACCCCCATTTCTCCCCAGCAGCCTCAGCAAGACCTGCCCAAGGAGAGTCTGAGCTCAGACATGCCTAGCCTCACCCCCACCTGATGGTCCTTTCCTATCCGCACTGGTAGCATAAGACAAAGGACATAATCTTGGGAATTCTAGGGCTCTGCCCTCCACTGGTTCCTCTCCACACTACTATAGCTGATGCTTCCTGGGAAGTACCACCTTCTGGCAGGAGGCCAACCAGCACAAAGATAAAGCATTAAACCACCAAAACTAAGGACCCTCATGGAGTCCATTGCACCGTCCACCACCTCCACCAGAACAAGCACTGGTATCCATGGCTGAGAGACCCATAGATGGTTGACATCACAGGACTGTGTGCAGGCAACCCCTGGTACCAGCCCGGAGCTGGGTAGACTAATTGGGTGGCTAGACCCAGAAGAGAGAAAACAACCACTGCAGTTTAGCTCATAGGAAGCCACATCCATGGGAAAAGGGGGAGAGTACTACATCAAAGGAACACCCCGTGGGACAAAAGAATCTGAACAACAGCCTTCAGCCCTATACCTTACCTCTGACAGAGCCTACCCAAATGAGAAGAAACCAGAAAACCAACCCTGGTAATAGGACAAAACAAGGCTCTTCAACACCTCCCAAAATCACACTAGTTCACCAGCAATGGATCCAAACCAAGAAGAAATCCCGATTTACTTGAAAAAGAATTCAAGAAGTTAATTAAGCTTATCAGGGAGGGACCAGAAGAAGGTGAAGCCCAATGCAAGGAAATCTAAAAAATGATATGAGAAGTGAAGAGAGAAATACTCATGGAAATAGATAGCTTAAGGAAAAAACAATAAAAAATTCAGGAAACTTTGGACACACTTTTAGAAATGTGAAATGCTCTGGAAAGTCTCAGCAATAGAATTGAAGAAGTAGAAGAAAGAACTTTAGAGCTCAAAGTCAAGGTCCTCAGATTAACCCAATCCAACAAAGACAAAGAAAAAAGAATAAGATGCAGCCATAAAAAAGATGAGTTCATGTCCTTTGCAGGGACATGGATGAAGCTGGAAACCATTATTCTAAGCAAACTATTACAAGGACAGAAAACCAAACACTGCATGTTCTCACTCATAGGTGGGAGCTGAACAACAAGAACACATGGACACAGGGTGGGGAACATCACACATCGGGGCTTGTCAGGGGGTGGGGGGCTGGGGGAGAGATAGCATTAGGAGAAACACCTAATGTAAATGACGAGTTGATGGGTGCAGCAAACCCTCGTGGCACATGTATACCTATGTAACAAACCTGCATGTTGCGCACATGTACCCTAGAACTTAAAGCATAATAATAAAAAAAAGAAAAAAGAATAAGAAAATATGAACAAAGCCTCCAAGAAATCTGGAATTGTGTTAAACAACCAAATCTAAGAATAACTGTTGTTCCTGAGGAAGAAGACAATTCTAAAAGCTTAGAAAACATATTTGGGGGAATAATGGAGGAAAACATCCCTGGCCTTGTGAGATACTAGACAGCCATATACAAGAAGCACAAAGAACACCTGGGAAATTCACTGCAAAAAGATCTTCACCTAGGCACATTGTCATCAGATTATCCAAAGTTAAGACCAAGGAAAGAATCTTAATAGCTGTGAGACAGAAGCACAAAGGAAAACCTATCAGATTAACAGCAGATTTCTCAGCAGAAACCCTACAAGCTAGAAGGGATTGGGACCCTATCTTCAGCCTCCTCAAACAAAACATTTTATCAGCCAAGAATTTTGTATCCAGCAAAACTAAGCATCATATATGAAGGAAAGATACAGTTGTTTTCAGACAAATAAATGCTGAGCAAATTCACCATTATCAAACTACCACTATAAGAACTGCTAAAAGGAACCCTAAATTTTGAAACAAATCCTGGAAACACATCGAAACAGAACGTCTTTAAAGAATAAATCACATAGGGCCTGTAAAACAAAAATACAATTTAAAAAGCAAAAACAACAAACAAAAAACCAAACCACAGAGGCAACAAAGAGCATGATTAAAGCAACAGTACCTCACATTTCAATACTAACATTGAATGTAAATGGCCTAAATGCTCTACTTAAAAGATACAGAACCACAGAGTGGATAAGACTTCACCAACTAATGATCTACTGCCTTCAAGAGACTCACCTAACACATAAGGACTTACACAGAATTAAAGTAAAAGAATGGAAAGGGGCATTTTGTGCAAATGGACACCAAAATCGAGCAGGGTTAACTATTCTTATATCAGAAAAAAACAAACAAACAAACAAAAAAACACTTTAAAGCAACAGAGACAAAGAGGGACATTATATAATGGTAAAAGGCCTTGTCCAACAGGAAAATATCACAATCTTAAACATATATGCACCTAACACTGGAGATCCCAAACTTATAAAACAATTACTAATAGACCTAAGAAATGAGATAGACAGCAATGCAATAATAGTGGGGTACTTCAATACTCCACTGACAGCACTAGACAGGTCATCAAGACAGAAAGTCAACAAAGAAACAATTGATTTAAACTATACTTTGGAACAAATGGACCTAACAGATATATATAAAACATTTCATCCAACAACCTCAGAATACACATTTTATTCAACAGCACATGGAACTTTCTCCAAGATAGACCATATAATAGGCCATAAAATAAGCCTCAATAAATTTAAGAAAATTGAAATTATATCAAGGACTCTCTCAGACCACAGTGGAATAAAGCTGGATATCAACTCTAAAAGGAACCTTCAGAACCGTTCAAATACATGGAAATTAAATAACCTTCTCCTGAATGAGCAGTGGGTCAAAAACAAAATCAAGATGGAAATTTAAAAATTCTTTGAACTGAATGCCAATAATGACACAACCGATCAAAACCTCTGGGATACAACAAAGGCAGTGCTAAGAGGAAAGTGCGTAGCCATAAATGCCTACATCAAAAAGTTTGAAAAAGCAAAGACAACCTAAAGTCACATCTCAAGGAACTAGAGAAACAAGAATAAACCAAACCTAAACCCAGTACAAGAAGAAAATAACCAAGATCAGAGCAGAACTAAATAAAATTATAACCAAAAAAAGATAAATGAAACAAAAAGCTGATCCTTTGAGAACATAAATAAAATAGACCATTATCAAGATTAACCAAGAAAAGAAGAGAGAAAATCCAAATAACTTCACTAAAAAACAAAACAGGAGATATTACAACTGACACCACTGAAATACAAAAGATCATTTAAGGCTACTATGAACACCTTTATGCATATAAACTAGAAAACCTAGAAGAGATGGGTAAATTCCTGGAAAAATACAACCATCATGGCCTAAATCATGAAGAATTAGATACGCTGAACAGACCAATAACAAGTAGCGAGATTGAAATAGTAATTAAGAAACTATGAAACAAAAAAAGTCCAGGACCAGATGGACAGCAGAATTCTACCAGACATTCAAAGAAGAATTGGTACCAATCCTTTTGACACTATTCCACAAGATAGAGAAGAAGGAACCCTCCTTAATTCATTTTATGAAGCCAACATCACCCTAATACCAAAACCAGGGAGGACACAACCAAAACAACAACAAAAAAACCAAAAACAAACAAACAAACAGAAAAAACACTACAGACCGATATCCTTGATGAACATAGATGCTAACATCCTTAACAAAATACTAGCTAACTGAATCCAACAACATTTCAAAAAGATAATCCACCATGATTAAGTGGGTTTCATACCAGGGATGCAGGGATGGTTTAACATATGCAAGTCAATAAATGTGCTACACCACGTAAACAGAATTAAAAACAAAAATCACATGACCCTCTCAATAGATGCAGAAAAAGCATTTGACAAGATCCAGTATTGCTTTATGATTAAAACTCTCAGAAAAATTGGCATACAAGGAACATACCTTAATGTAATAAAATTCATCTATGACAAACCCACATCCAACATAATACTGAATGAGGAAAAGTTGAAAGCATTCCGTCTGAGTACTGGAAAAAGACAAGGATGCCCACTCTCACCACTCCTTTTCAACATAGTACTAGAAGTCCTATCCAGAGCAATAAGACAAGAGAAAAAAATAAAGGGCATCCAAACAGGTAAAGAGGAAGTCAAACTGTCACTGTTTGCTGATGATATGATCATTTACCTTGAAAACCCTAAGTAAGGACTCCTCCAAAAAGCTCCTAGAACTGACAAAAGAGTTCAGCAAAGTTTCTGGATACAAGATTAATGTATACAAATCAGTAGCTCTTCTACACACCAACAGCGACCAAGTGGAGAATCACATCAAGAACTCAATCCCTTTTATAATAGCTGAAAAAAAATACTTAGGAATATACCTAACAAAGGAGTCAAAAGACTTCTACAAGGAAAACTACAAAACACTGCTGAAAGAAATCATAGATGACACAAACAAATAGAAACACATCCCATGCCCATGGATGGGCAGAATCAATATTGTAAAAATGACCATACCACCAAAAGCAACCTAGAAATTCAATGCAACCTCCATCAGAATACCACCATCATTCTTCACAGAATTAGAAAAAACAATTCTAAAGCTCATATGGAACCAAAAAAGAGCCTGCATAGCCAAAGCAAGACTAAACAAAAAACAAATCTGGAGGCATCACACTACCTGATTTCAAACTACCCTGTAAGGCCATAGTCACCAAAACAGCATGGTACTGTTATAAAAATAGGCAGATAGACCAACGGAACAGAATACAGAACCCAGAAATAAACCCAAAAACTTACAGCCAACTGATCTTTGACAAAGTAAACAAAAATATAAAGTGGGGAAAGGACACCCTTTTCAACAAATGGTGCTGGGATAATTGGCTAGCCACATGTAGAAGAATAAAACTGGATCCTCATCTCTCACCTTATATAAAAATCAACTCAAGATGGATTAAGGACTTAAACCTAAGACCTGAAACTATAAAAATTCTAGAAGATAACACTGGAAAAATCCCTCCTAGACATTGGCTTAGGCAAGGAATTCATGACCATGAACCCAAAAACAAATGCAATAAAAAAAAAGATAAATAGCTGGGACCTAATTAAACTAAAGAGCTTTTGCACGGCAAAAGGAATAGTCAGCAGAGTAAACAGACAACCTACAGACTGGGAGAAAATCTTCACAATCTATACATCTGACAAAGGACTAATATCCAGAATCTACAACCAACTCAAACAAATCAGTAAGAAAAAAACAAATAATCCCATCAAAAAGTGGGCTAAGGGCATGAAGAGACAATTCTCAAAAGAAGATACACAAACGGCCAATAAACATGTGAAAAAATGCTCAACATCACTAACGATCAGGGAAATGCAAATCAAAACCACAAAGCGATACCACCTTACTCCTGCAAGAATGGCCATAATGAAAAAATCAGAAAATAGTAGATGTTGGTGTGAAAGCCATGAACAGGGAACAGTTCAACACTGCTGGCAGGAATGTAAACTATGACAGCCACCATGGAAAACAGTGTGGGGACCCTTTTTTTTTTTTTTTTGAGACAGAGTCTCACTCTGTCACCCAGGCTGGAGTATAGTGGCCAGACATGGCTCACTGCAACCTCTGCCTCCTGGGTTCAAGTGATTCTCCTGCCTCAGCCTCCTGAGTAGCTGGGATCACAGGCACCTGCCACCACTCCCGAGTAATTTTTGTATTTTTAGTAGAAACGAGTTTCCTCATGTTGACCAGGCTGGTCTCGAACTTTCTGACCTCAGGTGATCCACCCACCTCGGCCTCTCAAAGTGCTGTCATTACAGGTGTGATCCACTGTGCCCAGCTGAGATTCCTTAAAGAACTAAAAGTAGAACTACCATTTGATCCTACAATCCCACTACTGGATATCTACTCAGGGGAAAACAAGTCACTATTCGAAAAAGATACTTGCATACACATGTTTATAGCAGCAAAATTCACAATTGGAAAATTGTGGAACCAACCCAAATGCCCATCAATCAACGAGTGGAAAAAGAAACTGATATATATATACACACACATATATATATACACATATATATATACACATATATATATACACATATATACACACATATATACACATATATATACACATATATACACACATATATATACACACATATATACGTATATATGTAATATATATGTATATGCATATATACATATATAGTATATATACATACATATGTGTGTATATATATGCATATATGAGATATATATGTATGATGGAATACTACACAGCCATGAAAAGGAATGAATTAACAGCATTTGCAGTGACCTGGATGAGACTGGAGACTATTATTCTAAGTGATGTAACTCAAGAATGGAAAACCAAACATTGTGTGTTCTCACTGATCTGTGGGAGCTAAGTTATGAGGACGCAAAGGCATAAGAATGATACAATGGACTATGGGGACATGGGAGGAGGCAAGGGAGGAGGCAAGGGATAAAAGATTACAAATATGGTGCAGTGTATACTTCTCGGGTGATGGGTGAACCAAAATCTCAAAAATCACTACTAAAGAACCTAATCATGTAGCCAATACCATGAGTACTTCAATAACTTATGGAAAAATAAAAAAATAAAATAAAATAAAAACCTCCAAGGAACTAGCTGTAGGTGGGATATTGGCTGTATCTCAGTTCCAGCTCCAGGAAGAAGACAGATCATTGGGAACAAGAACCCTGCTGATTAAACAATAGCTGCCTAATACGGCAGCAACACAGGGTACTCCAAACTTGCTTGGATCATTTTGTCCTTTTAAAATGTACAATTCTACTTCTTAATACAATGCAGACAACTCCATCTACTTTATACTTTATCTAGTCATAATAAAATGAAAATGACTTTTACTCTTCAAATATTTAAAACTCGTTCAAAGATTCTTTCACATCTACTTCTTTTGATTCTTACAAAGGAAGGGAAGACATTTTATAGATGAGGAAGCCAAGATAGCACAAGACAAATGACTTTTAAAAAATTGTGTAACTGAATACTGACAGCACTAGGATTAGAAACTGCAAAAATACCAATGCCAGTGTCATTTATACTACAACAAACCATGGGAAAAGGAAGAGGTACAGAAAAATATCTGTGCTCAGAAGTAGGTTGCTTGCTTCTTGAGATATTTCAAAAGACAAGTGATGAGCTAGTCAGCCTGTGGAACTATTCTACACGTTTATAATCAGAACAATTTCTTTTCAGGGTATAATACACCAGTTCTAATAATGGGTATTTTGATTTTAATAGCTATGTGCTTCACAAAATGCAGTTCAGGAAAATGGCTAAGAATATCCGAATCCATCATAAACTAGGCAATTTTCCCTGGGATAACAGTGATAGAAATGTTTCATTATCTCTCGTTCTAAATACGTGTAAGGATTAAATCCAACTACATTGTTATAGCAAAATTAATATACTGTGTTTATAACAGACACAATTTCTTACCCCCTCCCATTAAGATATATGTGAAAATACATATGTGGCTTTAATTAGCAGATTATAACATTCTGTTCCATGCAGTTAGATACATAGCACCTGTGTCTTAAAGAATAATGAATATATTCTCCAAAATCTATTCATCTATGGGTAATGTTTCCATCACTCCCACTTTCGTTTACATATAAAGTGATGGAGACATCAAGGACACATGGTCTCACATGGCAGAGGGAGCATATTTGCTCCCTGTTTCTGGTTTATAGGCTAATTGGAATTTTAAAAAGATTTGCCACATTATGCTGGCAGATGGTATTTTGCTTTATCATTATTCATGGGTATTAATGACTTCCCTCTGGAGCATGTGTATCCTGTCTATTTTGAATTTCATTACATTTCATGCTGACTGCTCTGAACAGAATCGGATCCAGTATTTTCTGTGTGGTGTTTGAGCTGCAGATTGTGTGGCTGGTCAAAGTTTTAGACTTGATTAAGAATTAAGTAACTATTTGAAATAAAGAAAACCTTTTTGGTCTCTTTCCTGAGTATTCCATCAGACTTCTCATTTTGTTCAGCTTGCTATCCCACAGGGTTGCATATAATACCAGGTGTATATGAAGGCAATTCCAGAGTAGATGCATCTTTCATTAGCCTGAGATTATTAGACATCCTTTCCTTCTTTCTAGAAAGACTAGGATTTGGTTTCCTAAAAGGAGAAAATGCATGAAAACATGCTGTAATAATCCAGTCACGGAAAGTCACCTTTTATTAACTCCTTCAACAAATATTTATTAGAGAACAGCCTCCTCTTTGTTTAGCTGATCTCCGAAATGCCTAAATGAGAAAGCTGGTACAGTTGATTTCAACCAGCTAATTACCTGAGGGAAACACTACATCATAGAGAAGAAAACTGTGGTAGGTGGAGGCCACAGTCCTTCCTTAGAGTGAAAAAGTAGAAAACCGATGGAGTAGGATAAAGAATAAAGCTTACTGGAGCCTTCTGATAAAACTGAAGCATTCCTGCAACCAGAGAACACAAAGTATGGTTGCAGAATTTGAGAACAGGGAACTAAGTAAGGCCGGGGTAACCAGACCTGGTAGCTTTACTTCTGCAGTCCCTGTCTTTGCTTTAATTCCAGATACTTTCATGGCCACCTTCACATCCTTCCTCCCTAACTATTCTTCAATGTTATTGAGCTCTGCACTGTTTTAGGTCCTGAGGTTTGGTAATTAATACAACAGACAAGATTCCTCTCTATCATGGAAGAAAGAGAGAGTCCCTCTCTGGAGCAGAGAGCAGATTTGCTTGAAGTAGGTCCTGAGGTTTGGTAATTAATACAACAGACAAGAGTCCTCTCTCTCACATGGAAGAAAGAGAGTCCCTCTCTAGAGCAGAGGGCAGATTTGCTTCATGTGCAATATAATAAAGATGATGTCTCCTTCTGGGACAAACGTTTGTCAGGTTTGCTTGCAGCTCATTATAAAAGATTGGGGTTTCCTAAATGTTGTAGCTTTTAGTGCACTTATATATATATATATAGTTAACTTATTTATAAGTATTTCATGTTTTTAGCTGATGCTATTGTAAATGGTATTTTTAAAATTTCTATTTCTATCCAGTTTACAGAAATTTAATTGACCTTATCTTCTGCAACCTTGTATATTCCTCAGAATTTTAGATGTAGACAATGATGTTAACTGCAAGTAAAGAAAATTTTGTTTTTTCCTTCCCAACATGGATGTATTTTATTTCTTCTGCTTACTGTACTGCACTGGCTAGGAACTCCAGTACAAAGTGGAATGGAAATGGCAAAAGCCACATCGTTGCTTGATTCCTGATATTAAGGGGGAAAGTATTCAGTCTTTCACCATTAAATATGATCTTAGCTATAGACTTTTCATGGACATTGTTCATCAGTTTAAACACATTTCTTTCTGTTCCTAGTTTGGTGAGAGTTTTTTTATCTGGAATGGATGTTGGGATCTGTGGAAAGTGTTTTCTGCATCTCTTGAGATTATCACATAATTTTCATTTTTTCATTTCTTAATACAGTCAGCCTTTGAATCTGCAGGTTTCACATCTCTGGATTCAACAAACTGTGGGCGAAAAATAATTTTAAAAAACAAATAAAAAATAATAATACAGCAACACAAATAATACAAATAAAACAATCTAGTATAACAATTATTTGCATGGCATTTACATTGTATTAGGTAGTATAAATAATGTAGAGATTTTTAAAGTATATAGGAGGATGTGCATAGGTTTTATACAACACCACACCATTTTACATAAGGGACTTGAACATCCTCAGATTTTGATATCTGCAGAGGTGTCCTGGAGCCAATCCTTCACACATACTGAGGGATGACTGTACGGTAAATTACATTGACGGGTTTCCAAATGCTAAAGCAATTTTGCATTCTCCAGTTCACACCATCTTAGTTATGATATACCATGTTTATATATTGCTAGATTCAACTTGCTAATGTTTTGTTAAGGAGTTTTAACTCTATGTTTATGATCGATATTGACCTGTAGTTTTCTATTCTTGTCATGTTTTTGCCTTCATTTGGTAACAGAGTAATAATGGCATCACAGGATGGGTTGGGAAGTTTCCTCCTTTTCTATTTTCTGGAACAGTTTGTGTAGAATTGGTATTTCTTCCTTAAATGTTTGATATAATTTACCATTGGATCCACCTGGACCTGGTAATTTTTTGTTGAAAGTTTATAAATTACTAATCCAATTTCCTTAATAGACATGAGGCTATTCAGGATAATTAATTAGTTAATTAATTACTTTTTAGTGATGAGCTCTCCCTCTCTCATCCAGGCTGGAGTGCAGTGGCACAATCATAGCTCTGCAACTTCCACCTCCTGGGTTCAAGCAATCCTCCTGCCTCAGCCTCTCCTCAGTAGCTGGGACTACAGGCATGTGCCACCAGGGTCAGCTAATTTTTAATTTTTTGGAGAGACAGGGTCTCTCTGTGATGCCAGGGATGGTCTCAAACTCCTGGCCTCAAGCAATCCTCCCACCTTGGCCTCCCAAAGTGCTGGGATTACAGGCATGAGCCATCATGTCCAGCCAGGATATTTACTTATTCATGAGTAAGATGGGATAGTTTGTGTTTTTCAAGGAATTTGTTGATTTCATATGTTATTGAATTTATTAGCATGAAGTTGTTGATAACATTATTACTCATTACTATTGTAGGATCTGCAGTGTCCCTTCATTCATTCATGATACTGACAATTTGTGTGGTCTCTCTTTTTCTTTTGATGATTTTGCCTAGAGGCTTATTAATTTTAGAGATAATTTCAACGAATCAGCTTTTGGTTTCATTGTTTGTCTATTCCCTATTATTTGTCCCATTTTATATCATTGGTTTCTACTCATTATTAACTCTTTCCTTCAGCCTACTTAGGCTTAATTTGTTATTTTTCTCTTACTTTCCTATGGTAGAAGCTTATATAATTTATTTAAAATCATGATTTTTCTTTTTTTTTTTTTCGAGACAGTCTCACTCTGTCACCCAGGTTGGAGGGCAGTGAATGATCTTGGCTCACTGCAACCTCCAGCCAAGTTCAAGCGGTTATCCTGCCTCAGCCTCTCAAGTAGCTGAGATTACAGATGTGTGCTACCATGCCTGGCTAAATTTTGTATTTTTAGTAGAGATGGGGTTTCACCATGTTAGCCAGGCTGTTCTCAAACTCTTGACCTCATGTGATCCACCCGCCTCAGCCTCCCAAAGTGCTGGGATTAGAGGTGTGAGCCACCGCACCTGGCCAATTCTTTCTAATACAAGGATTTAATGCTATGTTTCCGTCTAAGCATTATTTTAGTTGCCTTCTACAAATTTTGACGAAACGCAGTATGGTAGATAATTCAAAGTATTATCAGACTACAAAGCAAAAAGCTTTTAGTCAGGCTAGGAGAAGTTGAAGAGAAGCATTTGAGTTGAGTTTTGAAGGATTTTTTTTCTAGTCAGAGAAGAAGGTAAGAGTATTCTAAGCCAAAAGAACAATAAGCCATAATTCATTAATTGATATTTCTCTTATAAAATGGATTCATGAATATTTAATAACTATAATCTACAGATAGAACATCTCTTTGAAAGGCAGGGATGGAGCTAGTCATTCCCATAAACCAAAAGTGATGATGGAGCTGCAAGGTTGTTTGGCTCTTGAAGTCATCCTCTTGAGCTGATCTCATTTTAAATGAGAATGGTATTGGTCCAATATAGAGTTAAAACAAAAATTCTCACATGTGAAATTCTTGGGTATTGATCAGAATAAAAACAAAATGAGGTTCGAATGGAAGCAATAGGGTAGTGGCCTGGTTATAACTCTCAGGTACAGGTACAAAGTCATTTAGATACATGTATTTATCAGAGAGATATTACCTTGGACACTCCAGCTTTCTATTTATTTCTACAGCCGTAAGATCCTTATTGTATCATTTCTTACCCTCTGCTGCAGATGCTGTATATATGACTGAGTAGATTGGCTCACTGAACATCTTTTCTAAACATTGCCATTATTACTTTTTTCTAATGCAAGTGTTGGAAAGCAATGTACTCAAATTCGCTTGCAGATGGAATTTTATTCTGGCCAGTAAGATGTAGGTGCAATTTCTTGGGAGGACTTCTTTAGTGCATTGAAAAAGTAAAAGCTTGAGGAAAAGGTTCTGTCTTTCTCATTTTGCTCTTCCCATTTCTTTCTGCCCGGAACTTAGAATCACTGCCTGGAGTTGCAGCAATCATCTTTTGACCATGAAGTTAAAAACTACACACTAAAAGTGGCAGTCCAGGAGACAGAAGACAGGCTTTTAAATGACATTCTTGCATAGGTGCATTAGCCCCGACCTATCTACCTCCATATTCTTTTTTGCATGAGAAAAATACATCTTTAGGCAACATTTTCAGTTATCCATTCTTTGTAACAAATAACATTTGTAAGCATAAGCGATACAACCTTTTTGCAACAAACTAAAAAGTTGTATGGGGATATCTGTCATTTTAATCTTTAATGTATGCTTTCTTCATTGGGCTTCCAAGATATCAAACTCTCTTGGTATTTCTCCTGCATTACAGGTTGTTTTTTTCTCAGTTGCTTTGCTGATCCTTTTTTTCCTGGCCTCTATTCATGTTAGAGTGCCCCAGGTCTCTAGGTTCGGTGCCGCAGGCTCTCTAAGAGTCTTTGAGACTCTTGTTTGTTTTTTTGGTCTCATCTAACTTCAGTGCTTCAAATACTATCTATATGCTGGCAGATCCTAAATGTATATTTGTAACCCAGGCCTCTCTCTCTCTCTCTCGTTGTGTGTCCAACTGCCTACTCAACATCTTCATTTGAATGTCAAACAGTTGATCTATCTATCTATCAATCTATCTATTATCTATCATCTATCTATCTATCTATCTATCTATCATCTATCAGCTATATATCTGTTTTAGAGATGGGGTCTCACTACATTGCCCAGGCTGGACTCAAAGAGATCCTGTGCTCAAGAGATCATCCTACTTCAGTTTCCCAGTAGCTGGGACTGCAGGCATGCCAAGTTATAAAGTAGCTGACTTCTTATCTTCAAAACAATTTCCATCACTTGAGCCCAGGAGTTTGAAACCAGCCTGGGCAATGTGGCAGAACCCTGCCTCTACTAAAAATGCAAAAAATTAGCCAGGCATAGTGGCCGGTGCCTGCAGTCCCAGCTACTCAGGGGACTGAGGTGGGAGAATCACCTGAGCCCAGGAAGTCGAGGCTGCAGTGAGCTGTGATCATGCCACTGCACTCCAGCCTGGGAGACTAGAGTGAGACCCTGTCTCAAAACAAAACAAAACAAACAAAAAACTTAACTTCCAAGCCAGATGTGATGACTCACACCTGTAATCCCAGCACTTTGGGAGGCTGAGGCAGGCTGACCACGAGGTTAGGAGTTTGAGACCAGCCTGACTAACATGGTGAAACCTCATCTCTACTAAATACAAATATTAACTGGGCATGATGGTGTGCACCTGTAATCCCAGCTACTCAGGAGGCTGAGGCAGGAGAATCACTTGAATCCAGGAGGCGGAAGTTGCAGTGAGCCAAGATTGTACCATTGCACTCCAGCCTGGGCAACAGAGCGAGACCCCATCTCAAAAAACAAACAAACAAAAAAACCAAAAAAACAAAAAACTTAACTTCTTCCTTCTCTCAAGCTTGATCCACCATCAGTGTCCATCATCTCAGTTGATGGCAACTCTAATTTTCCAGTTGCTCATGCCCCAAATCTTGGAGTCATCCTTGGCAATCCTCTTTCTCATGTTCTGTGTCTAATCTGCCAAGTTTCTGGTTCTACCTTAAGCATACCTGAAATCTATTCAGAATCTGACCACTCTCACTCTCTCTAGTGCTGCCACCCTGGGCCATGCCATCATGACCTTTCACCTGTATGACTGCAGTAGGCTCCTCAAAAGTCTCCCCACTTTGTTGTTTTCCCTCCCACAACAGACTATTTTCAAAGCAACAGCTAGAGGAATCCTTTTAAAATGAAGTCATGATCACTCTTCTGCTCAAAACCGTGCAATCTTTCCGTCTTACACTTGTCAAGGCCTGTCACGATCTGGCCTTCATCACCTCTTCAAAGTTCTCTTCTGTTCTCTTTGCTAACTTCCTTCCAATCTCACTGGCCTCATTGCAGTTTTTAGAGCACAACAAGAACACACCCCTGTCATGGCCTTTGAACTGGCTGTTCCCTTTGTATGGAATGCTCTTTCCCTAGTTATCTTTGGATAATCCTCTCACTTCCTTAAAGTGTCTCCTTAATTTCATCTTTTCCAAGAGGCCGACTTTGACAGTCCTATTTAACCTTGTCATCGGCACCATCCCACCATGTCCACCTCTATGCTGCCCCCTGTCCCCAGCACATCCCATCCCACCTACTCTGCTCAACTTTCTCTTTCTTCCCTTATGACGTGTAATCTTCTAACTTACTGTATAGTTTATTGACGTGCTCTTGGTTATTTTCTGCCTCCCCTTCTAGAATGTAAGCTATGTGATGACAGAATTTGCATGTTTTGTTCACTGATACATCCCTGGTGCCTGGAACAGTGCTGGTTCAGAGTAAATGCTCAGTAAATATTTGTTGCAGGATTGAATAAATTACCCATTCACAGAAGGATTTATGGGGAAGCTTCAGGGCAGGAGACTAATCGAGAAACCAACACTCAAATCTGGCAACTCCTGAAGCCAAATTGAATGTTGACCCCGAAGTTCCTTCCCATGTGCATCAACTCAGAATGCTTACAACATAATGACTGTGGCCGTCTCTAGTGAAAAAAGAACAACAGTATTGAGAGTGACTGTATGGGAAGCTTTTAGTAGGGACACAGCTGAAAAGCATCCTATGCAGTTAAATAGAGCTTCTCTTGAATCTGGAAAAACCAAACACTCCATAGAATGTACTCATTTGCCATGAGACTTATGGGAATAATTGTATTCCAGATTTTAAACAAAACCCAGAGTTTTACTGGCAACCTGTCCAAGCCTGGAGTGAGTGAGGCTAAAGGAAGAACTAGATATAGGGAAATTTTTTATCCCAAGCACTACTGGAATTAAGTACGTGGGTGATCTTGGGTGGTGGCTACTTTCATAAAATGTGTTTTTGTAGAACTTGTGAATTTCTCAGAAACACTGACTTGTACCTTACTGAGGCTGAGAATTTGTTCTACTGCTGGTCTAAATAAGCAAACGTTGTTTAGTTTCAGTTCCTCTTCAAATTCAGGACTCTTGTTAGATTTCTGTGAAAGCTACTTGGCAAAGGACCCAGTCCATCCATAGAGGCCTGCTTCAGCGTGGAGTACAGTGTACAATAGTGTGTATTTAGATTATGCTACAGCTGAGGACTAGCCACTTGATAGAGCTCCTCTATGTTAATGGTGTTAGAATGGAAATTCTTTATCCTTGTAGCTGTACCATAGGGTGGGGACCAGGGACACTCAACAGAGTTGTGAGTCCATGTGCCTCCTTAAATTTTGCACCTCGGGCATCTCACATGCCTCATCCTGGTTGTGATCCTGCTATAATCTGTTCTCTGAACCACGTGGAGTTAGCATTAAATGCTATGGGAAATCTAGAAATTTTCTCATGCTGAGTTCCTTTAAAGAGAGTCACCATCTTGGTTCTGATACTCTCTGACTGGTCTTGGACAAGCCTTTCTTTGTTAGCAACTTGAAACTGTGGGAGGCTCTCTGTGGAATTACTGTTATGTTTTGGAATAACAAGAACAGCATTTTGCTGCTGGAAAAGGCCATTTTCCTTCTGTTTGCTTTTTTTTTTCATGTATTGCCTTTCTTTTCTTTCTAAAACATCTTTTGTTTCATTTTTGTTCTCAAATCATTGTGTTTAGAACCACAATAATTGAGAGTTTAGCGGGAAGTTTTTATAAATTAACAATTGGGTTTAAACAAAGGCTTAATAGTCAAGTTCTGAATAGCTGGACTCCTGAAAAGTTCTAGCTAGAATGATCATAAATATAACATTTTAAAAAATACACTAGGGGAGTCCTTTTTACTAATTTTTCTCTTTTAAGTGAAGAGTTTTGTATGCATTAGGTAAGACCAACCAATCCAGTTTCTCATAGCTGTATATCTGTTGCTTGGTCAGATCACAGTGAATTTACCTGGGTTATAGGATACTCTGCATCTGGACAGGGGTGATGCTTCATGAACACGGATTCATTGACAATATTGTGCCTGTAAGAAGCTGAGTTTACTGGGAAAAAGGCACTAGCAGATCACATTCTTGAGAGTTAGTGATAATAATGAACATGATTATAATGTGCAAAGACTCTTATCACTTTTCTTTTTTTTTTAAGAGATGGGGGCCGGGTGCGGTGGCTCACACCTGCAATCCCAGCACTTTGGGAGGCCAAGGCGGGTGGATCACTAGGTCAGGAGTTTGAGGCCAGCCTGGCCACTATGGTGAAACTCCATCTCTACTAAAAATACCAAAGTTAGTCGGGCATGGTAGTGCGCGCCTGTAGTCCCAGCTACTCAGGAGGCTGAGGCAGAAGAATTGCTTGAATTTGGGAGAGGGAGGTTGCAGTGAGCCGAGATCATACTACTGCACTCCAGCCTGGGTGACAGAGTGAGACTCTGTCTCAAAAAAAGAAAAAAAAAGAGATGGGGGTCTCTTCATGTTGACCAGGCTGGTCTCAAACTCCTGGTCTTAAGTGATCCTTTCATTTTGGCCTTCCAAAGTGCTGAGATTCCAGGCATGAGCCACCATACCCGTCCTCTTAGCATATATTTTAAATAAGCCTCATGACAATCACATAAATTCTTTTTATTACTCATATATTTTAGGTGAGCAAAAGAAAATTCAAAGGTAGTAACAGATCTAGAATTACAAAGGAAAAGGTGTGATTTGTGCTCAGGTCTTAATTTTTAAAGCAAATTGAGGCCGGGCATGGTGGGTCAAGCCTGTAAGCCCAATGCTTTGGGAGGCTGAGGCAGGAGGATCGCTTGAGGTCAGGAGGTGCAGACCAGCCTGAGCTGGTGAGACCCCCGTCTCTACACAAAAAAAAAATTAGCTAGTCTTGGTGTTGGTGGTGCACACCTGTACTTCCAGCTACTTAGGAGGTTGAGGCAAGAGGAGCGTTTGAGCCCAGGAGGTTGAGGTTGCAGTGAGCTGTGATAGCATGACTGCATTTCAGCATAGGTGACAGATTGAGACCTTGTTATAAAAACAAGATAAATAAAAGGAATTGAGTGGTGTCACACAGAAGTTAATGCCATTGAAATATTTTTACTACATTTCCCAAGAAGAGAAGGCATGTCATGTCACACAGGGTCACATGGGGAAGCAAAAGAGGTCAAGAGGCAGAAGGGGAAAGTATAGGCCACAGCCTGGACTGGGATTTCTGCAGGAAAGGCAAAGCGGGGCAGGGTAAACAGTGTAGGACTGGCTAGTCTACATCCTTCTAGCAGGCTTTGGGGCATTGGGACCGTCTCTAGTCACCTGGTGCCTGGCCCTTGGGTGTGTGAGTTTGATAGGGGAGGTGATTTGGGGTATGGACTGAGGACTGGTTGGAAGGTCTGTAAATGATTTTCATGGACCTGTAGAAGCTGGATTTCTGGGGAGGTGTTTACAACTTTGGCCATTAGTTTGGCCCTCTGATTAATGGATGCCACATAGAAATGGATGCCAAATAGAAAACAGAACAAAGTGGCATCAGGGCAGGAGCCTTACTCCAGAGGCAAAGCTGTTTCCATGAAACCATCTAAACTCATCCAATTCTCCTCTTCTAATCTCCCCACCCCTTACCTTACTCCACACCTCCTGTTTGCAGTATCAGTTCTTGACGATCCCAGCCACTGAGTTGCTTTAGTTGGAAATCTGGCCATTTGCTAATCCCTTCAGTTCTCATCACACATGTCTCTTCAAGCTCTCCTTTTCTGTCTTTATGCCTCCACCCTTTACTTGGGTCAGACTCTCTTGACGTCACAGTCTCCTAATCCATCATTCTCCCGCAGCCCAACCAAGCTGCACCCTGTTTCCAGGACGATCTTTTGTAAATAATAGGTTTGATCGTGTCACCTCCTTACTTACATCCTACTTACCTCCCTATTGCCTTAAAATTTCCCAGCAGAACACAAAGGGCCCTTCAGGAGCCGACCTTTGCCTACTTCCTGGCTGTCTATCCTACAGAACTGTGGTATTGTGTCCATTGATTTACCTGAGCACAGATTTTATGAAATGTTTGGAGAACGGGGGAGACAGAGAGAGATTCTTAACCGAATTCATTCTCTTACAGAATGAGCTTCACTGGTGTGCAGAAAATTGATGCATTGCTAGTTTCTTTTTGGCTACCGCGAACTTTTTTTTTGAAAGGTATATGAGATTCTTGTGCCTAGAAGAGGGATTCTAATGCATTTGAGGTATCAGTTTCTTAGAGTTCAAACCTCTTGCAGCTAAGAGCAGGCCCTGGAAGAGGCACTGGGCTGCAGATTGTTTCAAGTACCACAAGGGGCTGCTAGAGAGCAACAGAAGCTCCAAAGAAATTTCTTTAAAATTTCCCCTTTTTGTCACATCCTCATTTCCTTAGTCTTGGTAGGAAGTAAAATGCTTTCCTCTTTTTGGAGTTTATATTAGTGGCTACAGCTCTGTCACAGGTTACCCATACCTGTCTACCTGTAATAAATTTCTGTGTACCAATCCCTCAAAGTGCTTATCTGCCTACTCGGCTGTTTGGAGGGACTCCTGATACGCCTTCCCATGCCTCAGCTTCTTGAATGCCATTTAGAGGAGCAAGGTGAGTGCATGTATCTACCAGGGGACTTGGTAATACATTAGCATCTCAGTGTCAATTGCCAAAAGATGCCTCTTATGGGGGAAAAATTGTAAAAAGTGCTGCTGCCTCCAAGTGGAACTGGCCCTACCCCCAGGTAGCCTTTGGGCAGAAAGACCAGGTTGGATTTTGGCCTTCACTTACCTCCTTTGTCAAGCAACCTGGAGACCAACTTCTGGAAGAATTAGTGGACCAACAGGAACTGAGAATCACATTTTATATATATATAATATATATATATATAAAATTTTCTGGAAATTTTGCAAGCAAACTTTGTACAGAATGAGTGTGCATTCAAAGCAATTGAGATACCTGCACTTTCTAAACTGTCTGAAATAAACTTTGCAATTATTCAATTATAGTTGTTAGGTCTTAATCACATTGAGCACAATTTTTGTATTTGCTTTCAGTATATGGAATTGACATGCACTTGTGATTTCAAAGATGCAGTTGCTAATAGACTCCCAAGGGGAGGGACTTGGGACATTCCGCTTTGGTTGTTGCACTCCCAGTTCAAGACATTGAAAGAAATGTGGAAAATTTCCCTGATGATATAAGACAGAACATTTTCTTCTTTCTTGCGGCAACCCGACCTGCATTATCCTTTCTTGTGTATTCCTATATAGTCTCTTGAATTCACTGTCATGTTTGGTTATTGTACGAATGATATATCAGATTAAGTTTGACAGCATAAATCACAAAATCCAAATATCAGTGGCTTATACAATGCAGAAGCTTATTTTTAATTTCATGTCAAAGAAACCTGGAAGTCACCCAGACTGGTAGGGTAACTTCACAGTCATCAGAGACCCAGAAACTATCTTTCTGCTCATTCCCCAACCCTTAGTGTATAGCTTCCATCCTCAAGTTTACTTCATGGTCCAAGAGGCCAACGAAGCCCCAGCCATTAGGCCCAAGTTCCAGGGAGGAAATAAAGACAAATAGAAGAGGCAAAGTTTATATGCCTCCTTGCTGAGTCAGCCCCCCTTAGGACACTTTTTAAAAGTCTCATTCAACAGCTGGGCACATTGAGACCTTTGACAATAGAGGAGTCTGTTGTCAAGGCAGAGGAGAGAATAGGTATGGGGTTAGCAACCATAGCCTCTACCACATATGAGAATTTAATTATCTGATGCCCATGAAAATGCAGACTAGAAAACAAAATGCAGGAAGAGTTACCACACAGAGTTGCTGCGTTGCCCTAGACAGTCATGGCAGCCTAGCCACTGGCTGGTCGGTGGACTCCCTCAGGCTCCTCTTACCTGGACCCACCCCGTTCATTTACCATTCACACTCTCTCATTTCCAGCACTGCCCTCTCTCAGGCTCCAGACTCGCATAGCAATTACTGACCATATGGCTCCTCACAGGACACTAAATTCAAGATGCTCCCAAATGAGCCAGGAACTGGCTCCTCTTAGAACCCATGCATCAGCTGCCCAAACTGCAAACCTGGGTGTTATCCCTGACTCCTTCTTCTGACTTGTACACTTTACAAGTTCTTCCTGAATTACTCCCAGATCCTCCCCATCCTCCTCATTTCCAGGACTGCCACCAAGATCAAGCCCGCATCACCTCTCACCTGGACTGCCGCCGCAGCCTCTTGACGGGTCTTGCCTTCTTTATTCTTCCCTCTCGCCAATCCATTCTCCACACAGCAGCCAGAGAAATTCATATTTTTTTAAAAAAGAACAAACCTGATTATGTCACTGCATGGCTTACTACTCATCAATGGCTTCTTACTACCCTTAGAGAGAAGCCCAGCTCAGTAAGGACTGAAGGCCCTGTGTGATCTGGCCCCTGCCCCCTCACTCCGTGCCCTTCTCCCCTTTGCTCTGGCCCAGCCACAGTGATTTTCTTTCCCTCTTGCTAATGAGCTAATCCCTGCCCTGCCTCGGGCCTTGGCATACACAGTTCTGTCTGCCTGGCGCTCATTTTCCTCAGATTCCTACCTCTTTGTTTAGTGCATTAAACAAAGCATTTTTTGAGGCATTAAATCCATATACCCCCAAACCATGCCAGGTTGCTGGAGTCTCTCATAGCTCACTGCCCTTGTGCTTTGAAGCATTCCTCAGCCTTCTAATTACTTACTCCACTGTAAGATCCTTGAGGCCAGGCCTCTTCTGTCTGTTCCTCTCTGGATCCCCTGTGCCCAACACATCACTGAACACCTATTCGTTCAGTGATACAGCCCTTCATTCATTCACTCATTCACTCAAAGACATTTATTGTCATCTCTGTCCCCATTTCTGGTTTGGTAGTGGAGAAAGACTTAGTAAAATAATTGCCCAAATAGTTTCTTTGTTAGAGTTAAAAATCACGGCTGCAAGCAGAAAAAGAAGGCATTATGAATGATGTAAACAAGACATAGGAGGTGCGGGGAGAACGGAAGTTGGATTATCTATCAAGAACATCAATGGGAAGATGTTCTGCCATATCAACTCTAATTCTTATCTCCATTTTCACCCCGAAACTTACGCTAGACCAAGTCACATAAACCCAGTGTGAGACAAGTTTAGTTGAAATATTCTTTAAACCAATTAATTGCCATTAGTGCTGCCTCCTTGGAGCTTCTGACTTCAGAAAAATAATCCAGGAACGTTCTGCCACTAATTCTTCTACCTTACCCGCCACCATTTTTCTGATTATTTTTCTACTCTCAGACACTCTCTCCATCATAGGCTGGCTCTGCTTGTCTTGGAGCCAGTGTAGAACAGGACTCCATGTGCCAAGCTAAATCTGCCCCGCTTCATCATCGCTTAGGCTCCCAAATTGGGTCAATATAGTTTTAGAATGTAAAAATATATTTCTATTCAGTATATATATTGTATATATATTTATGTATTCCAGTATATATACTGAAGTACATATTTATATATTCCAGTATATATATATATTCTGAAATATATATACGAAAGTTATAAATTGTATTTATACATACATAAGGAAAGAATAGAAACACCAAGGAAGGCCTGAGGGCGGCTTTGATGAAGATTATGGGATGGTTAACCACCAACTCTTCTCTTCCCCAGTCATCCTGGAAAATTGGCCATTGCTTTCAGCCTATTAACACCCTCAAGATGCACTGACATATATTGACAGTCAAGCACTGATGTGTCTTAGAGCATCAGCTGGTAAACAATGATAAGTTTCCTGGCTGGAATTTGGAGGTCAGAGACAATTTTGGGGTCCCTAATCTTCAAACACCCAGATTTCTTGTGGGCCAATCTGTCCTCCACCTGCCTTGTCCACGAAGGAGTAGAGAGTGGTTGAAGAAGCCGGATTCTTCACGTGAAATCTCTGAGCCTGGGGCATGGGAGAGCCCACCCAGGCTCAGGCCTCAGCCCAGGCATCTTACCTGCTTAGGTGGTAATCTCTGAACAGGGAAGACCTTTTGGAGAATTCTTTACTTCCTGTCCAAAGCAGCAAGTTGGCCACAAGGGGGAAGCATCACACAAAGATAGTGCTCTGGCCGACCTGCTCTTTGCTCTGACTTTCCTATTGTTATCTGGGCCAGGAAGGCAGGTGAGGAGGGCCCACTGCCGAAGAAGGCTGTGGTTCAGCTGAGACCATGCCCACCTGGTGTCTTGAATATGGCCATGAAGCCAATGAACACTCGATGAATAATAATCGACATGTGATGAATATTCAGGATTTAATTTATTAATGAAATTAAGCAGAGCCCTGGAAAAGATAAGCGTAGGTGGCAAAATTCTTAGATCTGAAGATTCATCATATGCTGAAAACTGGGAATTGAACAATCTGGTTCCAACATGAGCCCTGCAATGCAGTCACTGGTCGTGGGCTTTTCAGGCCATCTTTTGGCCTCATCTGTCACATGGTAGCATTCCCCTTTCTGTCTTTACTACAGTGCTGCTGTGAGGATGAAGCAAGAGAATAAGAAACTGGTGATGAGGTATTGCAAATGTACAAGACCTACAACTCAGGCAAGCAAAAAAAATGCAGCTGATCATTACTGTAGATGGTCATGACCTTCCTGAGGTGGGGGTGCGTGTGTGTGTGTGTGAGATTCAGCCTGGCATAACTTAGTTTTAATCTTAGGTCAACTTAATAATTGAAATAGCCTTTTAAGGCTAGGGTGCCAACCTTCCTGTTTGCCAGGACTTTTCTAGTTTTGATACCCCAAAGTCCTGGGGCCTGGAACCTCCCTCAGTCCGAGGAAAACCAAGACTCAACTCAAGTCTCCTCAGGCTCTCTGATCCCCTCCACGTCTTCATTTATTCTCCAAAAAGGCTCTGGGTATAATTGTGGAAGGGCGTGGCTCCCAGACTCTCAGCAGGAAAGATGAGCCCAGACCTTTGGGTCTCTGTGCAATACTCTGAACCCTGTCACCTCTTGAGGGTGACAGGACTGACTTTGCAGACTTGGTGGGCTCCCATGCTGGGGCCCACTGCTAGAGTCTGTGGCTTTTGCTCTTTATCTCAGTCTCCACTGACTCCATCCCCTTAACTCTGCCCTCTGGCCAGGCCAGCAGCCCTCATGCCCACCAGGGCCGCTCCCTCTGCCTGTGCACTTCCGAGTCATCTGCTCGCCATGGGGAGGACTTGGGCAGCTGGAAGTGCTGCCTTTGGCTCATATGATTATCCACCTCCACAACAATGCCTATCACTGCTCTTGTCCCGTTACAAGCTGCTGTGGCAGACAAGGGCTTTTCCCGAAGGCTTGCAGCCTCCCCAGAATGCCTGGGGCCACGAGCACTAGCAACATGTCTCCAGCCTTCCTCACACATCACTGGGTACCGGTGATGGCTTGTGCTGGGCAGAACTTGAAGATGACCACCAGGATTCCAGGCCCTTGGTGCACACACCTTCTCCCAGTATTCAAACACTCACCTAGGTGCTGTGTGTGGTGAAGGGCTTTTGCAGATGTGATTAAAATCCCAAATCAGTTGATCCTAAAAGAGGGAGATTACCCAGGTGGTACAGACCCAGTCACATGAGCCCTTTAAATACATGTTCAGAGGTCAGGGACAGATAAGTCAGAGAGATTGGAAGTGTGAAACAGCCAGAAGGAGAGGCCACATGGCAAGGAGCTGAGGGCATCCTCTAGCAGTCGAAAGCCATCCCTGCACAAAAGCTAGCAAGACATCTGTCCCACAACTGCCAGGAAAGGAATTCCGGAATTCTGCTTAACAGCTGGAACGTACTTGAAAGTGAACCTTTCCCTAGTTGGTCCACCAGATAGAAACACAGCCTGTTGACACCTTCTTCTGCCTTCTTCCCTCGGCTGAGGGCCCAACTAAAACATGCAGTCTCCTGACCCGTGGAAACTGTGAGATAATAAATGTGTATCATGTTAAGCCACTAAGTTTATGATAATTTGTTACATGGTATAGAAAACAAATACATTGCCCCTCCTTTGGGTAGATGAGAAGAGGAAGCACCTTTACATATTCCCTTCTCCCCAACTCCTTTCTCCCTTCTCCTTCCCTATAATCCTTCCAATTGGACAGACAGACTTTTCCTTCCTTAGTACAGCCAGACCTGTGGCCTTACTGCCATGTGGGAAGGAGTCTTTTCCCAACAATTCCAAAGATGTACATGATTTGAGATCTCCAGGTGTAAAATGACTGTACTCTGAATACCCTAGCATGATTTGGAATTGAAGATAAGTGAGGATTAATATGGTGGTTTGCCATTCCCCAAATACTATCCCCCTTACACGTTACGAAGATGCAAATGTTATATATGATTACAGCAAATGCTGCAAGTGGTGATCTGAACAAGAAGCAAAACAAATTTTACTCCTTGACATTTTCTGAGTAGGTGTTCAAACCTACTATTCCAAATTTATTTATTTCACTGATATTGTCTATTCCAAATTATTTTATTTCACAAATATTGTCTCAACTTTCTGTTACTGGTTGTCAACATAGACTTAGTATTGGAAAATCATTTACTTACATTTGTGAAATGTGTGTCCATTACCAGGGGCCACTAGGCTATGTGTTAAGGCCAGTTAGAAGCCACAGAATCAAAGCAACACTTTAAACTGGAGGGTCAATTTTATTTGAAGATTGTTAGGAAAAGCTAAGTACTTTTGATTTGTAATTTATTTTATTATTTTTTTGAGATGGGATCTTGCTCTGTTACCCAGGCTACAGTACAGTAGCATGATCATGGCTCAATGCAGCCTCAACCTCCCAGGCTCAAGCAATCATCTCACATCAGCCTCTTGAATAGCTGGGATCACAGGTGCACCACCACATCTGGCTATTTTTTTTTTTTTTTTTTTTTTTTGTAGAAACAGGCTCTCACCGTGTTGCTCAGGCTGGTCTTGAACTCCTGGGCTCAAGCGATTCTCCACCTCTGCCTCCCAAAGTGCTGGGATGACAGGTGTGAGTCACCACTCCTGGCTCGATTTGTCATTTAAAGCTTATTTGTAATATTTAAAAGGAACAGTGATCAGTTGTGGAGGTGAATGGAACCACGCATGAAATTTCAAGACAAAAACAAGTGTTTTCAGACAATTTATAGGTTTGATTTAGCCTGTGCCACAGAACTCAGTGGCCATGTGACCATTCCCTTCTATCACTGGCAATCCATTGGGGGATTAGACGACCATTACCTAATCACATGTAGAAAATGGATAGGGGAGAGAGAAAGGAGGAAGAGGTATCAGGGTTTATGAGAAGAATCAAAAAATTGGTGGTGGTAGGGGTCTACTCCCATGGTAGGAGCACCAAAGACCCAAGGCTGGTTGGATTAAAGTCATAGAATCATAACACATTTGAACTAGAAAGCTTTAGTTAGTCAGTTTTTATATGTGTAAATGGTACTGTGTTTTTATTTGTACATTATTTTCATATATTCAACCAGAAGTACAGTCCCTCAAGGAGGACTGGAATTTTTATAGTGGGGATACAAAGAGAATTAAGAAGTCAATGTTAAGATTTTGACAGCCAGAATTCACTCTCAATGTCCATTTCAGGAATAGTAGTTGGGAAAGCCACACATTGAATTGCAAGAGCCAGACACTTGAGAGAAAAAATAGCATATTTTTCAAATTCCCAAAGCTTTTCTTTAAATATTTAGTAACAGAGCTTGGAGGACCAAGCATAAATTTTTTACTATAAACCAAAAAGCTAGAAGAATGTAGGATATGACAAATTCAATTTCCTGCCACACAGGAAGGTAATTTTAAACTTTCTGAAGTGGGAAGAAGAGCTTGGAGGGAGAGGAGAGGAGAGAGCAAGAAAAGGCAAATGACCCTGGGAGAAGGTGAGCATTGGACACTCCCTAGGCAGGTTTGAAGGTGAGAGGAGAGAGGAAATGTCTATGTCATATCCTGACTGAAACTCTGTGGGGATGGAGCTCATCAAACACCCTGGGCCTATGCAATAAGAGAATTAAATTAACATTTAAAATCTTGTGTGATCTTTCAGCCCTGAATTCTGTGATGATAAATCTTCCTATGAAGATTGGATGCATATTTTGGAAATCTAGATTACTGGCTTTACTGAAATTTTTTCGAGTTTCTTCTGATTGTGAAATGTTTGTCACATTGCGGTTACAAGCACTGCAGAGAGGTGTGAGGTAGGGATCAGTATTCCTCTGCTCACAACCTCTTTTTCTACTGTGGGCTGAGAGTGGGTGGTCAGCTTTCACAGATGACCTCTGTAAACTTCTGTGAGAACTCTGACAGCATGAGCCGTTGGGTTTCCTTCTTCATGCTTATAAAGTAATTAGGAAGAAAAACCAGTGACCAGTGGAAGACAATCCCAAAGGGGAGACCCATATGAACTGCTGGTAATTGCCTGATCTTACACTTCATTTTTAAAATGGGTCTTATTGCAATATAATTCACATACCATACAATTCAACCAAAGAGTACAATTCAATGGTTTTTAATATATTCATAGATGTGCAGTTATCACAACTTTAGAACATTTTCATAACATCCAGAGGGAGCCCTGTAATGTTTTAGCTGTAATTTTTTTCCTCTCCTTGATCCACCTCCTCCAACCCTAGGCAACTAATAATCTACTTTATTTATTTAAATAGAATTAAATTTATTTAATTATTTTATTTATTTTATATTTTTAGAAACAGGGTCTTCCTCTGTTGCCCAGGCTGGAGTGGAGTGGTGCAATCACAGCTCTCTGTAGCTTCAAACTCCTGGGCTCAAGTGATCCTCTTGCCTCAGCCTCCTGAGCAGCTAGGACTCCAGGCCCATGCCACCATGCCCAGCTAATTTTTAAAAATATTATAGAGATGGGGTCTTGCTATACTGCCCAGGCTAGCCTCAGGCTCCTTGGCTTAAGCAATCCTTTCACGTTGGCATCTCAAATCACTGCGATTATAAGCATGAGCCATTATGCCTGGCCTACTTTCTCTACAGATTTTTCTGTTCTGGACATTTTATATTTAGGAATCACACAATATGTAGCCTTTTGTGACTGGATTCTTTCACTTAGCATAATATTTCAGTGTTGTAGCATCCATCAGAACTTTATTCCTTTTTATGGACAAATAATATTCCATTGTATAAATATGGCACATTTTGTTTATCCATTTATCAGATATGAACATTTGGATTGTTTCCTCCTATACTACATTTTGTGTGTCCCCTAGTGTCTGGGGTTTTACTACTAAGCTCCTAACAATGAGACCTACTTCCCTTTTCTGAAAACATAGTTGGACTAAGAAACCCTGTTCCCTCTGAAATTCAGGCAAATCAAATTACATATGTGTTGAGTGACACTTGAGGTGATGTCAAAGACAGAGGCCTAGAGAGTACCTTGTAGTGGTTTGTAATGATGGTGATCCAGGCAGAACCTGAGAGGTTCAGAGTCTGACATTCCCTCAGAGGTGATCAGGCTCAGGAGGCCTGACTCACATCAAACTCAACTGAAACCCCAACCTAAACCCAAACTACCTTATAAACCAGGAAGCTAATTTATGATTTTATAATATTTCCAAACAGACCTGGAGGCCAGAGTTGGCTGATTTACATACGACCTTCCTGTAGGAAAGAGTACAGTAGATGTCAGGTTACTATCAGATAATTGCGTTGCAGTGCAGGCATAGGGGACTGGATAACTTTAAAGAATTGACATTTAAGCCATAACAGTTGGACATGCTTCCATATATGCCTGATAAGCTTTCTTCTGGTCATGACACTGCTTCTCAATAGTACTGGATAAACACTGACCACCTCTTGCCATTTTCACCATCTCCTTCTTCTCATTCCAAGTTGAGCATTAGCCTTTTATGTATGCTGAAATTTTAGAACACAATTATTTAGAACAGTAATTTCCAAAAACATTTTGGGGAGTGCTAATCCCATATATATTTATTTATAAATTATACACATGCACTAAAATTTATTTGTATATTAATTTATATGTTAAATGAAAGTTTATTTCTATAAATATTTATTTTTTCAAAAGTCAACTAAAGATGGATATTTCAATAAATAAATAAATAAATAAATAAATAAATAAATAGTCTTGTCCTCCCCATTTAAGGATCCCTGTTTTGGATTTTGTTGTTGTTATTGTTCTTGCATTAAATCCATCTCAGGTCTACATTTCTATTTTAACCGTCTGATCTTTTGGTTGGGTTTACTTTCATTTGCACCAGCCTCAGAAGCCCATCTTTAAAGGGAGGTTATTTAGAAGAGGGCAGAAGGGCTACCTCATCTGGTTTATATTGATTCCGTTAGTTTCAATTTTAGCTGAGGTGACATTTTTTGTTTATCTCTCGAGATTCCAGAGAGAAGCCCACTGCAGCCTTCTAAGCACTGACTGAAATCTTGCAGGAGAGTTATATTACGGACTTAGGCTTCTCTGAGAAGAGAAATGGTAGGAGATGAGTGTCTGGAGTGGGCGGGGAGAGTTACTTCTAGCCTAGCAGAAGTGTGGGTTGATGGCACCAAGATCGTGAAATTGGGGGTAGTAAAAGAAGATGAGAATTGGCAAGAATGATTGAGAGCCAATGCTCATTAGCAGTTAGCCTGCTGGAAGTAGGCACTGTGTTCTGCCTTTAAACTACACTCAGCAACGTATCGATTGGACTGTGGAGATGCTCAGAGACATTGAAGTGAAGCTGGATCCCCTAGAGCACAGAACATGATGGTTCCAGAAAATTATCTGGTCATAAATGAGAGACACCAGTAAATTAGAATTTAGGTACTCTAGAGGGAAGAGTTTTGGCTTAAAGAAAGAATGAGTTGGGTTTCAGATGAAAAGGAACCTGCTTCCTGGGAGACCAATGTTGCTAAATGAGAGAATTCTATCCTTGGACTGTCAGTGGTTTTTAAAGTTGCAAATTGGAATAACCTGGGAAGCCATAAAAATGCTGGTGTCTGAGTCTCAGTCCTAGACTTCGTGATTTCATCCATTTGAGATGAGGTTTGGCCATTGAGATTAAAACAACCAAATACGGAAAACCTCCAGATGATTCTAATGTGCAGCCAAGGTTGGGAACCATTGCACTGGAGGGTGGAAGAATGGAGTGGCCTAAGGAAATTAGAGGAGGAAGCTTGGGGAGGAAGTGGAGGGACCTGAACAGCCTAAGTAATCCTAGAAGGCTGAACCACAGAGACTTTGTGACTTCATCCGCCTCACTCCCATAGACACTGTGGAGAAGGGATTCGCAAAGAAAAGGAAACAGGAAAAGCCTGGAATTTCTACTGCATGTCAGGAAAGTGACCATGAAACTGAGTCGTGGAGCCTTCTGTTTAGGAGCTGACCTCCGTCTTGGTTACAACAGCAGCTGTTACTCAATAACTCCCTCTCAAGCCCAGTGCTGGAAGCAGCAAAAGTCCTCCATAATTGGTGTCTCTCATTGGACCCTTTGCCTTCTCTCCCTTCCCTGCACCAAGCCCCCCACCCCCACCCTAGCCTCTCTGTACAGGGAGCCCTCCAGCCCAACCATGGATTTCTCTTCAATTCTACCATTTTCCAGCCATGAGAAGGAAGGGGAGGGAATGACTTCCTTTGGCCTAGAAATATCTGGGAGAATCTGCTATATGGTCCTTGAGCAGACACAAAAGAGAATATTCTGGAGCTGCATTTTCCAAAGTGTGTTTCTTAGATGCTGGATCCTCAAGGTGTTCCTCCCTGTGTCCATGCAAGCTTGGGAAATTCAGCAGGCTTCTGCGCCCTCGTTGAGATTCACACTGCCTGTGAGTAGAGTAAATGCTTTGAGATCTGCAGAAAGAAACCTGTTTGTTTTTCTTTAACCCTCACATCCCCAACTCATCTGGCCATGGAATTGTTTTTTTTCTGCTTAGCACATTAACATCTTGCCTCTTTCTCATGACACTTTTGGGAAACTGCCTCAGAAGCTACAATCAGTGGCTTCATTCACAAAGGACAAAGAAGGCAGCTGCATCCTGCACACATGAAATGGGGCAAGAACTCCAGTTAGGCCCTGGCCTCTCTTGGTAATTGTGCCCTTTTTCCACCCCCTCTGTAGCCCCCCATTCCCGTTGCCATGGCAACGCCCCGGAGAGTAAGGACCAGGTCTTCTATTTCTTTCCTACATCCCTCCTCCTCACCCTGCTCTGTGTCTAGAAGAGAGCTGAACACGCAGTAGGTAATGTTTGGAAAATTTGATTGATTGAGGGTTTGGGGGGTTTCATTTGGGCCATCTGCAGGTGGGCTGGGTAGCATGAGAAGGCCTCCCACGGTTTGCTTCTATGTATCTGGGTAGAGGAGTCGGAAAAGACGGTGGGAGAGTGCAGGTCTGGGAGCTCACACAGCTTTGGCACTGCCTGTTTTTTTTTGTTGGTTTGTTTTGTTTTTGTTTAATGCTACAATCATAAATATTTCACAAATTAGGAATGGAGAAAGGCATGACAAAAAAAGAAAACATTTTGATTTCTTGTATGTCAGGGTTCAGGGGTAAATTTTTCTTTCCATAAAATGTCTGGTCATGTTGCTTGTTATAATGTTTTGTTTTTTTTTTTGTAACAAATAATTTCTTTTTAAGTTGGAGGAAAAAAGAGAATGTCTTACTTTTGTCTGTATCTCTAAATGGTGACCATATTTTCAAAGCCCCAAACCAGGACACAGAGCCTGATACACAGCCTTAAAGGACATTTGAAATAGGGGGACTGCCAGGACAGAGTATTTGGAGTGGAGATATCTGGCCTCCTAGCTGCTATGCCCAATGCCTTAGGAGTAACATCATTTCTAAATTACAGATGCGGTGAGGCCAATTTGGATATCCAGTGGGGAAACCTGGGGACCATATATGTTCTAAATTGATATCTGCCTATATCTATCTATCTATCTATCTATCTATCTATCTATCATCTATCATCTATCTATATTTCTCTATTTATTGCCAGAAAGTCAAGAGCAGCCTTCCCAGAGGACAAAACAACAACAAAACCTACAGAAATTCTCTCTAGGGTCTCAGGGCATGCAAGACCTGGCTCTTTGCTGCCTGTGCGGCTGCCTGGCCTCAGCCTCAGCGATGTCTGAGTGAAGGGTTTGTGGGCATCTGCATGATGCAAGCCATGCGCTGAAGAGCCGCACAGTGTGGGTTCTGTCTTCTGGTTGGCTGAGAAGGCTTCTCAGGCTCTGAAAGTACCAATTCTTCAGGCGTGAGCGCTGGTGGAGGATTATTTTTTAAATCAGCTGGTTCTTATTTTCTTAAGTGTGAAAGAAGGAGGGTGGTCAGGAGTGTGTTTGCGTATGTGTGTGTGACGAGCCAACTTTTGTATAGTATCTGCCATGGGCTGAGAACTTTATGCAAATCTTGTATATAATTGCCATCTATCTATAGATATGTATAGATATATATATATAGATATATATAGATATTTGTGGATGTAGGTATATCTAGAGATAGCAATTTATGTATGTTTTATGTATATTAGATATATAGCTATATATATTTCAGATATATATCTGAATGTATATCAATATATCTATACACATCAAGTTATTTTATTTTTACAACACTCTTTTAATGCTGATAAAGAGAAAAGAAAATGGGCTGGGCACAGTGGCTCATGTCTGTAATCCCAACACTTTGGGAGGCCCAGGAAGGAGGATTACCTAAAGCCAGGAGTTTGAGACCAGCCTGGGCAAAATGGTGAGACTCCCATCTCTACAACAATTTTATTTTTTAAAGAGAAAGAAAAAAGGAAATAGAGGCTGAAAGTGGGGAAAAAAGAAGTCTTACTTTGGTCACACGGTAAGAGAGCAGCTGAGCCTTGTTCCCAGGTCAGGGCTGTCTGAACCAGAGTTCTCTCCATGTCACCATCTTCCCTACCATTTCAACCTTTAGAATACTAAGGATTAAGGCAGGAATGAGACTGAAAATATGGGCCAAGGATAGTGCAGCAATCCCAATGCCTGCCTGAAATTTCCAATTGAAAATCCTACTCTCCAGGCACTGCTGCTTATGCCTGTTGTCTTGACAGTGTGGGAGACAGAGGCAGAAGGATCAGTTGGGGTCAGGAGTTCAATACCAGCCTGGGCAACATAGCAAGACCCTGTCTCTACAAAAAAGAAAAAAGAAAAAACAAATCCTACCTTCCTTCCACACCACACTTCCTGTCCCTTCCTTCCTTCCTTCTTTCCTTCCTTCCTTCCTTCTTTCCTTCCTTCCTTCCTTCTTTCCTCCCTCTCTCCCTTCCTTCCTTCCTTCATTTTTCCTGGGTCTTCTTCATGGCATAATCCTGGATGTGGACTCTCCTCTCTTTCTCCACAATCACTTCCTAGATTATTTTACCCATTTCCAAGGCTCTACATACCATCTCTACAGTCTGATAACTTGGAAATTTTTATTTCTTGCAAAGATCTCTGTCTTCCATACTTCAAATCTATATGTCAAAGCATATATTCAATATTTGCCTTTGGATGACTCATAGTAATTTACCCAAATATGGCCCAGATGGAATTTATGACCCATTCCTCCGCCTGCTTCTTTGAGTTTCCTATCAGCAAACGAACTCCATGCCCCAAGTTTCTCACACCGGAAACCTTAGGGTTCTTCTTGATGGCGGCCTCCTTCTCATCCCCACATTCAATGAGTTCCCACATACTGTCTGCTTTACCTCATAAATCTGTCCAGAACCTGTATTCTTTTTATTTTAATGAGATGATTTATTTATTGGGCAACTAATGTGAGCTAGGTACAGCTTTGGTAAAGGTAGTTGAAATGCCTAAAAGCCCAGGCAGGTAGGGATGGCTTTCTCTATTTTCAGGTGAGAAAACAGAAGCTAAGAGAGGTCTGTTACTCTCCCAGCATCACATAGCCATTCAAGCCTCTTGTTCTTTTCAGCACATTTCAATATCTACCCTTGAAGGCCCTCCATAAAGAACTCAGGTCCCAAGTTCTCAAGAAAGTCCTAGTAGTTCACAAAGACGTTTCTGGAAGCTTCTGGATTAGAAGTAAATGCCAGAGCTGTGCAGGAACCCTAAAAGGACGGGACAGGAGGTGGGTAAACAATGGAGCCTGGAGAATCATCTAGGCAATTCTGACAGTAGTTATTCCTGAAAGAAGGAGAGAATCGGGCTCTGAGGATATTGCAAGTATGGAGAATTACTAACATTGGCCTGGGCAGCGATGGCTGTCACCTTGTAGAGCAAGACCTGGTGACTGACATGCTGGACAAGGTTCCTAGGGGGAAGAGTGGGGAAGGAAGTACTTACACCTTCCTTGAAATGCCTTCTGGTGTGTGAAGCCAGCTAATAGTCGATAAAAATTAGGGAGGCTGTCAGACCTGTTTCTGTTTTAATTGGTCTTGGCCCTTTGCAGTGATAGTCACCCAATCTCTCTCTTTAAATATTTTTTTCTGACGCTTTGCCAGTTTATAGCCTTTTATAGATCAATCTTTATATTTCATGTAGGGGAGAGAGACAGAGAGAAGAAAGCAAGGTTATTGATGACCTAAACTGGATTAGCAGAACCTGTATTCTTGTTTTTTTTTTTTTTTCTGAGAGAGAGTCTCGCTCTGCTGCCCAGGCCGGAGTACAGTGGCGCGATCTCGGCTCACTGCAAGCTCCGCCTCCTGGGTTCACGCCATTCTCCTGCTTCAGCTTCCTGAGTAGCCGGGACTACAGGCGCCCGCCACCATGCCCGGCTAATTTTTTGTATTTTTAGTAGAGACGGTATCTCACCATGTTAGCCAGGATGGTCTCGATCTCCTGACCTCGTGATCCACCCGCCTCGGCCTCCCAAAGTGCTGGGATTACAGGCGTTAGCCAGCATGCCCAGCCAGAACCTGTATTCTTATGCCCACATTCATCAGCCTAGTCTAGGCCACAATTATTTCTCAGTTAGGAGGTATAATAACTTCCTAACTAGCCTCTTAGTATTCATATTGTTTTTTGCCCTCTTTCCAGTATATTCAGCATACAGTAGTCAAAGTAATCCTTTAAAATGTACATTTGATTATGTCAGGCCACTGTCTACAATCTTCTAGTAGCCTCTCATTGGATTTAGAATCAAGTCTAAAATTATTTCCATATTCTGCAGGGGGATGTTATTCAAAATATTTACTCCCCTATACAGCAGAAGCACAAACCAGTTAGAACTGATGTTAATCTCAGTGCTGGAGCAAGATTTGGAGATGGGTGCCTGTGGTGCTGGTGTCACCTCTTTAATCCCAGGGAGTCCAAGGGGCTTCTGAGAAGGGCCACAGCAGCAGGGAGTGGGGAAGTGTCATCCTATTTGTTGTCAGCATTCAGTTTAGAAAACAAAAATCACCCTAGGTATTTCAAACACAGGGGTAATCAGGAAATTTGTTACACAGATGCCTGGATACGAATAACTTCAGGAAGCAGCTACCATTCCTAGGACTGAAGCAATTAAAAGGGAAGAGGTGGGGCCAGAAAGTAGCAACTCAGAGGAGGGACTCCTGCCTACTGATCCTGGCACCTCAGGTGGGACATGGTGGGGCTGGTGATGGGTGTGACAAAAGCAGCACAAGTCTAGAGGAGCTGCCCTGTGCTGTGGGGGTGACAGGAACTGATATTTTTGTACTGTGTATATCCAGCCCATTGTATATTAGCTGACTGGTAGCCCTGCCTCCAAAGATGCCTTGGCCTGCCTCCTCCAGCCCCTTCTGTCTCCTTTCACTCCACACCCTCCCTTGCTCATTGTGCTCCAGTCACACTGGCTTCTTTTCATGTCCTTGGACAGATGAAGCTCTTCCTGCCTCCAGTCTGTCACTCTCATTGTATACTCTGTCTTCTGGTTATCTATTGCTATGTAAATGACCACCCCAAACTTAGTGTTGGAAAACAACTGTAATCATTTATTTTGTTCAAGCAGCTGCAATTTGCAGGGATTGGAGGGAAGGCTCGTCTGCTCCATGCAGCATCACCTAGGGTGGATTGACTAGGGGTCACAGCATCCCCTCAAGGCAGTTCCCTCATGTGGCTAAAAATCTGCTGCTGTCAACTCAGCCACGGCTTAGGCCTGGGGTCTCAGTTCATCTCCACATGGGCCTATCCGTGTGGCTGGGTTCCAAGGGTGAGCTTCTAAGAGAGGAGGCTGATTAGAAGCTGCATCACCTTTTATGACCTACCTCCAAAGTTATACAACATCATTTCAAATATGCTTTCTCGGTTAAAGCAGTCACAAAGATCTGTCCAGGGACAGAAGGAGGGGACATGGACTCTGGCCCTTGATGGAGGAAGGGCAGGTTCTAGAAGGGCATGTGGGGCAGACATACGGTTGTGACTAGTTTTGGAAAATACAATCTGCCACTCTTTTTTTAACTAGTCATTTCTGAGAGCCTAGTTTAAATTTCACCCATTTCTCTAGGTTAGGTACCCCAGACACAAATACAATCAACACATTCCTCTCCTCCTTTGTGGCTCTTATCATAATTTCACACTATACAGTAATTTATGTAGCATTTTTGTTTATTGTCTTTTGTTTCTTGTCTGTCTTTACTGTAGACTGGAAGCTTCTGAATCTAAAACCATGTCTTCCTTATTCAGCCCTAATCTGCAATACTTGTTTCATCACCTGGCATGCAGCAAGTGTTAAATAAAATCTCACTGAATGAATACTGTAATAAATGTTGAGCAAAATCTGCCCCCTCCCGTCCAAACAAATCATGAATTCAAGTCGTATTTGGTCATAACTTCATCACGAACTCATGCATTAAATGATTGCAAATAGGAATGGTAACACAAATTTCAGTTATGACTTTGTAAATAGCTAAAAATTTCTTGACTTAATTTCACTGTTGTTGATAATTGTTCAGTACAGAAAACCATATATTCATGTGGGTATTCCTCCCAAAAAAGCTCTTTTCAAACCGGAGAGAAGTTTCATTTGAGAGGCTGTTGGACCAATCAGCCTGGTTATCACTCACAAGGCTGGTATAGTAACCTTCAGCCAGGGGGAGTCCGGCAATATCACAGAAAGGACAATTTCTCTTCTTGACTTGTAAACTGTTCACCTTCAGGCTGAGTGTGGTGGCTCACGTCTATAATTTCTGCACTTCGGAAGGCAGAGGTAGGAGAATCATTAGAGTCTAGGAGTTCGAAACCAGCCTAGTGAGACAACGTAATGCAACATAGTGGGACCCCATCTCTAAAAATTTTTTTTAAAAATTAGCCAAGCATGGTGGTGCATGCCTGTAGTCTCCGCTAATTGGGAGGTTGAGGTGGGAGGATTGCTTGAGCCTGAGGATTGCTCGAGGCTGCAGTGAACCATAATTGCGCCACTGAGCTTCAGCCCGGGCAACAGAGGGAGACATTGTCTCAAACAAAATAGAATAAACTAAAATAATTAAATTGTTCACTTTTGGTCAGAGACTTTGAACATCAAATCAAATAAAAATATTAGTAATTTATTCAAACTCAGAATCCTAAGATGTTAGAGAAGCCACTGCTGTCGTTCATGAGGTGGGGGCGGGGATGAGACGGAGGAACTGGTGGAATGGAGAAGGGGGTTCGGGTGGGGTTCTGGGTGGAATATTAATACTGGTTAAGGACAAGCTTCCTCCCAGGTGCTTTACATGCGTGATTTCATCTCAACCTTACCATAGTCCTGTGAGGTAGGTAGGGCCATCCCCATGTGAAAGATGAGAAGATCAAGGGTGCAAGTGGTTCAATAGTGCATCCACAGTGACACAGTTCACAAATGGATGTGTTAGGATTCCTTTTTCAGTTCTCAGTGGTTCCCAAGCCCACATAATTCCTTCTGCACCAAAAATGCAGGTTCAAATCAAGATATATCAACAAGCTGTTTTTGGGGGCTCTCAGGTACACCAAGTACTGGGCAAACAGTGGCCTAATAGGGACCACATATACTTCCTCCATTTGCTGATATGGGTTTGATATGGGCCCAATTCTTCCAAATCCTAAAATTATAAGAAAATAGGGATATCAGTGGCAGAATAAATTGGTATATTTCAGAATGTCAATTTTCCAAAACTTAGTAAGAGACTCAAAAATCTTTTGATCCTAGAATTCCACAATTCTTCAAGGAAAATAGATAATCAAGATCATGCATGAAACCAGGTGCAGTGGCTCATTCATGTAATCCCAGCACTTTGGGAGGCCTAGGTGGGGGGATTGCTTGAGGCCAGGCGTTTGAGACCAGCCTGGGAAACGTAGCAAAACCCCATCTCTACAAAAAATAAAAATTAGCCTGGGTGCGGTGGCATGTGTCCATAGTCCCAGCTACTCGGAAGGCTAAAATGAATGTATTGCTTGAGCCCAGTTCAAGGTTGTTGAACTCCAGATAAGGATGGCCATTGTAGTTATACCTACAAAAGAAAAAAGAAAAAAGGAAGGCAGGAAATCCAGTAGGGGATTTTAAAAACTGTGGTTTTTTATATAATGGAATATTATGCAGCCATTACAAATCACTCTTGGGAAAAAATGTATAATATAATAACAAGGAAATGCTGAAGATATATTTTTAAAGTGCAAAGAACAAGCATATACTCTTATTCAAGCTTGGCTACTTTATCCTTCCCTTGCTACCCCACAGTAGAGCTAAGATACAGCTCTAGCATTTGACTGGACCATATTATAGGTTTCGGGAAAATGAAAAATACAAACAGAGAGAGTAATAAGAACTAGACAGGCTGGCCTGTGAATTGCAGGTTATTCATATTCAGCTGTGACTCCATAAGGAGATGCCTCTTTCTCTGACCCTGGTCATGGGCAAGGGGCATGGTTAAGCCTCTGATAGGAGAGTGTCTTTGGGAGTGAGAAATAAGCAAGTCTCCTCATCTGCCCACAAAGCCCATATTCCAAGGTTCATCCTCCTGTCCGCCCACCTACCTCTTCCTGAATTATCAATACAGGGAACACCCAGCTTGTCTGGAGAGGACCACAGGACTGTAGATTGGAGGTGCCAAGAGATCAAACAGCATCAGAATGGGCACATGAAACACAAAAACTACTTTTAGTATATACCAATATAAAAATCTTATTTCCCTCAGGTAAATAGAAGGAAGCATCAAATCAAACAAATCAAGACTATAATCTGAAAGGCTAGAGCTTTGAATTGTGTTGATTTCTAAAAGAATGGCTTGTTAGCTCAAAGTAGCAAATAATTAATGGAAATTCTGTGTCCTCCCTTAAGAGTCTAGACCAACACTAGTCCAATAGAAATATAATAAAAGCACCTATATAATTTAAATTTTTTTAGTAGGCACATTTAAAAAGTAAAAAGAAGCAGGTGAAACAAATTTTGTATTATATGTAATTAATAACATGTTATTTAACCCAACATATCAAAAAATCACTTTATCATATAATAGTCATAATGAATTATTAATGAGATATTTTATATTCCTTTTTTGGCATCAAGTCTTGGAAATCTGGCGTGCATCTTACATTTATAATGTATCTTAATTTGGACTGGCCACATTTCAAGTGCTTGGTAACCTTGTGGGGCTGTGGCTACATATTGAATCCGAGGACTCTAAAATAAACCTAAATAGAAATTGGAACTAGAGGATCCTGGCGGATGGGAGGCAGGACTAGATTGCACCTCTAGAGAGAGCAGCATGTGGAGGCTTGCATTGTGAATTTTAGCTCCAGATAGACTGCAAGAACAAACCAGCAATCCCGAGAGGACCCATAGACCCTCTGAAAGAGGTGGACTACTCCTGCAGGATCAGGGAGACACTCCAAATACTGTGAGTGCCCCAACTGCAGAAGTGGGAAAGGTAGACCCTCTTCTCCCAAAAGTACACCCCCACTGGAGAAGCTGAAGTTTTGTTTGTGCGAGAAGTTTCCGACTTTACCTGGAGCTGAATCAAGTTAGAGAGCTGAGCAAAATACAGGGGTAGAGGAAGCAGCAGAAAGGCCCTGGGAGCTCTCTGGGTCCCCAAGCAGCCAATTCCTGCCTGGCACCACAAGGATCCACAGGGAGGGTGGCCAGAGGGGCAGGTGGTAAAACTCCACAGGGAGAAAGAATTCTCTAGCTGAACTTTGTAATAATTGGAATGGGGTGGGAAGCCTCCTGGCCAGAACTCGGGGGAGGGTGCAAATCTGGAGTACAGACTTCACAGGCAGGGGAAGAACTGAAGCCCTTTTTTTCCCCCACAGCTGGGAGACAGACAGCCTCAGGCAAGTTTTCAAGCCCTTCTCGCCCTCTGCCTGGAAACATACTCAGGGATACTGGGTGGGGGTCACAGTGGAAGTAATACTGGCCATTCAGTTTACACGGGAGCTGGGTGAGGCCTGTGACTGCTGGCTTTACCCTGCTTCCCTGACAACCTGCATGACTCATCAGAGGCAGCCATAATCCCCTTAGGTAGACAACTCCAGTGACCTGAGAATCTCACCTCCATCCCTGACAGCAGGTGCAACAAGATCCACCCAAGGAGAGTCTGAGCTCAGACACACCTAGCCCTGCCCCAAGCTGATGGTGCTTCCCTATACACCCTAGTAGTGTAAGACAAAGGGCATGTAATCTTGGGAATCTAGGGCCCAGCTCACCGCCGGTTCCTCTCCACACTACTGCAGTTGATGCTTTCTGGAAAGCACCACCTCCTGGCAGGAGGCCACCCAGCACAAAAATAGAGCATTAAACCACCAAAGCTAAGGACCCTCTCAGAGTTCATTGCACCCTCCACCACCTCCACTGGAACAGGTGTTGGTATCCATGGCTGAGAGACCCATAGATAGTTCATATCACTGGGTTCTGTGCAGACAACCCCTGGTACCAGCCCAGAGCCAGGTAGACTCACTGGGTGGCTAGATTCAGAAGAGAGACAACAGTCACTGAAGTTCGGCTCACAGGAAACCACATCCATAGGAAAAGGGGGAGAGTACTACATCAAAGGAACACCCCATGGGACAAAAGAATCTGAACAACAGCCTTCAGCCTTAGACCTTCCCTCTGACACAGCCTACCCAAATGAGAAGGAATCAGAAAACCAACCCTGGTAATACAACAAAACAAGGCTCTACAACACCCCCAAATAATCACACTAGTTCACCAGCAATGGATCCAAACCAAGAAGAAATCTCTGATTTACCTGAAAAAGAATTCAGGAGGTTAGTTATTATGGTAATCAGGGAGGGATCAGAGAAAGACAAAGCATGATGCAAGGAATTCTGAGAATGATAGAAGAAGTGATGGGAGATATATTCCAGGAAATAGATAGCTTAAAGAAAAAACAATCATAAATTCAGAAAACTTCAGACATACTTTTAGAAATGCGAAATGCTGTGGAAAGTCTCAGCAATAGAATTGAACAAGTAGAAGACAGAAATTCAGAGCTCAAAGACAAAGTCTTTGAATTAACCCAATCCAACAAAGACAAAGAAAAAATGATAAGAAAATATGAACAAAGGCTCCAAGAAGTCTGGGATTATGTTAAACAACCAAACCTAAGAATAATCAATGTTCCTGAAAAAGAAAAGAATTCTGAAAGCCTAGAAAATATATTTGTGGGACTAATTGAGGAAAACTTCCCTGGCCTTGTGAGAGACCTAGACAACCAAATAAAAGAAGCACAAAGAACACCTGGGAAATTGACTGCAAAAAGATCTTCACCTAGGTACATCATCGTAAGGTTATCCAAAGTTAAGATGAAGGAAAGAATCTTAAGAGCTGTGAGACAGAAGCATCAGGTAACCTATAAAGGTACATCTATCAAATTAACAGCAGAGTTCTCAGCAGAAACCCTACAAGCTAGAAGGGATTCAGGGCCTATCTTCAGCCTCCTCAAACAAAACAATTATCAGCCAAGAATCTTGTATCCAGTGAAACTAAGCATCATATATGAAGGAAAGATACAGTTGTTTTCAGACAAACAATTGATGAGAGAATTTGCCATTACCACCACTACAAGAACTGCAAAAAGGAGCCCTAAATCTTGAAACAAATCCTGGAAACACATCAAAAAAGAACCTCTTTAAAGCATAAATCACACAGGACCTATAAAACAAAAATACAAGTTATAAAGCAAAAGCAAAAAACAAAAAAACAAAAGTATACACATAACAAACTTTAAAGCAACAATGGTAAAAAGAGACAAAGAGGGACATTATATAATGATAAAAGGCCTTGTCCAATAGGAAAATGTCACAATCCTAAACATATATGCACCTAACACTGGAGATCCCAAATTTATAAAACAATTACTAATAGACCTAAGAAATGAGATAGAGAGCAACATAATAGTGGGGGACTTCAATACTACACTGACAGCACTAGACAGGTCAGCAAGACAGAAAGTTAACAAAGAAACATTGGAATGTTTCTTGGAACAAATGGACCTAACAAATACATACAGAACATTTTATCTAACAACCGCAGAGTACACATTCAATAGTGCATGGAACTTTCTCCAAGATAGACCATATGATAGGCCATAAAATGAGCCTCAATAAATTTAAGAGAATTGAAAATATACCAAGCACTCTCTCAGACCACAGTGAAATAAAACTGGAAATCAATTCCAAAAGAAACCTTCAAAACCATGCAAATAGATGGAAATTAAATAACCTGCTCCTGAATGAGCATTGGGTCAAAAACAAAATCAAGGTAGAAATTAAAAAATTCTTTGAACTGAATGATAATAATGACACAACCTATCAAAAACCTCTGGGATACAGCAAAGGCAGTGCTAGGAGGAAAGTTCACAGTGCTAAATGCCTACATCAAAAAGTCTGAAAGAGCACAAACTGACAATCTAAGGTCACACCACAAGGAATTAGAGAAACAAAAACAAACCAAACCCAAACCCAGCAGAAGAAAGGAAATAACCAAGGTCAGAGCAGAACTAAATGAAATTGAAACAAACAAAAACACACAAATAATAAATGAGACAAAAACTGGTTCTTTGAAAAGATAAATTAAATAGATAGACCATTAGCAAGATTAACCAAGAAAAGAAGAGGGAAAATCCAAATAACCTCACTAAGAAATTAAACAGGCGATATTACAAGTGACACCACTGAAATATAAAAGATAATGCAAGGCTACAATGAACACCTTTACACATATAAACTAGCAAACCTAGAAGAGATAGATAGATTCTTGTAAAAATACAACCCTCCTAGCCTAAATCAGGAAGCACTGAATATCCTGAACAGACCAATAACAAGCAGCAAGATTGGAATGGTAATTAAGAAATTACCAACCAAAAAAATGTCTGGGACCAGATGGATTCACAGCAGAATCCTACCAGACATTCAAAGAAGAATTGGTACCAATCCTTTTGACACTATTCCACAAGATAGAGAAAGAAGGAACCCTTCCTAATTCATTCTGTGAAGCCAACATCACCCTAATACCAAAATCAGAAAAAGACACGTCCAAGAAAGAAAGCTACAGACTGAAATTCTTGATGAACATAGATGCTAAAATCCTTAACAAAATACTAGCTAACTGAACCCAACAACATATCAAAAAGATAATCCACTATGATCAAGTGGGTTTCATACCAGGGATGCAGGGATGGTTTAACATATGCAAGTCAATAAATGTGATACACCACATAAACAGAATTAAAAACAAAAATCACATGATCCTCTCAATAGATGCAGAAAAAGCAGTTGACAAAATCCAGTATTGCTTTATGATTAAAACTCTCAGCAAAATTGGCAACAAGAGACATGCCTTAATGTAATAAAAGCCATCTATGACAAACCCACATCCAACATAATACTGAATGAGGAAAAGTTGAAAACATTCCCTTTGATAACTGGAACAAGACAAGAATGCCCACTCTCACCACTCCTCTTCACCATAGTACTGGAAGTTCTAGCCAGAGCAATCAGACAAGAGAAAGAAATAAAGGTCATCCAAATCGATAAAGAGGAAGTCAAATTGTCACTGTTTGCTGATGATATGATCGTCTGTTTTGAAAACCCTAAGGACTCCTCCAGAAAGCTCTTAGAATTGATAAAAGAATTCAGCAAATTTTCCAGATACAAGATTAATGTACGCAAATCAGTAGCTCTTCTATACACCAACAGCTACCAAGCGGAGAATCAAATCAAGAACTCAACTCCTTTTACAATAGCTGAAAAAAATGAAATACTTAGGAGTACACCTAACCAAGGAGGTGAAAGACCTCTATAAGGAAAACTACAAAACAATGCGAAAGAAATCATAGAAGACACAAACAAGTGGAAACACATCCCATGCTCATGATGAGCTGAATCAATATTGTGAAAATGACCATCATGCCAAAAGCAATCTACAAATTCAATGCAATCCCCATCAGGATATCTCCAATCATTCTTCACAGAATTAGAAAAAACAATTCTAAAGCTCATATGGAACTGGAAAAGAGCCTGCATAGCCAAAGCAAGACTAAGCAAAAAGAACAAATCTGGCGCATCACACTACCCGATTTCAAACTTCACTATAAAGCCACAGTCACCAAAACAGTGTGGTACTGGTACAAAAACAGGCACATAGAACAATGGAACAGTATAGAGAACCCAAAAATAAACCCAAATACTTACAGCCAACTGATCTTTGACAAAGCAAACAAAAACATAAAGTGGGGAAAGGGCATTCTTTTCAACAAATGGTGCTGGGATAATTGGCTAGCCACATGTAAGAGAATAAAACTGGATTCTCATCTCTCACTTTATATAAAAATCAACTCAAGATGGATTAAGGACTTAAACTGAAGACCTGAAACTATAAAAATTCTAGAAGATAACATTGGAAAATTCCTTCTAGACATTGGCTTAGGCAAGGATTTCATGACTAAGAACCCAAAAGCAAATGCAATAAAAACAAAGATAAATAGCTGGGACCTAATTAAACTAAAGAGCTTTTGCATGACAAAAGGAACAGTCAGCAGAGTAAACATACAACCCACAGAGTGGGAGAAAATCTTCATAATCTATACATCTAGTAAAGGACTAATATCCAGAATCTACAAGAAACTCAAACAAATCCACAAGATAAAAACAAACAATCCCATCAAAAAGTGGGCTAAGAACATGCATAGACAATTCTCGAAACAAAATATACAAATGACCAACAAACATATGAAAAAATGCTCAACATCACTAATGATCAGGGAAATGCAAATCAAAACCACAAGGCAATACCACCTTATTCCTGAAAGAATGGCCATAATAAAAAATAAAAAAACAGTCAATCTTGGCATGGATATGGTGAACATGGAACACTTCTACACTGCTGATGGGCATGTAAACTACTACAACCACTATGGAAAATGGTGTGGAGATTCCTTACGGAACTAAAAGTAGAACTACCATTTGATCTAGCAATCCCACTAATGGGTATCTACCCAGGGGAAAAGAAGTCATTATACGAAAAAGATACTTGCATATGCATGTGTATGTAGCACAATTCACAATCGCAAAAACGTGGAACCAAACCAAATGCCCATCAGTCAATGAGTGGATAAACTGTGGTATATATACACAATGGAGTACTATGCAGCCATAAAAAGGAATGAATTAACAGCATTTGCAGTGACCTGGGTAAGATTGGAGACTGTTATTCTAAGTGAAGTAACTCAGGAATGGAAAACTAAATATCGTATGTTATCACTGATATGTGAGAGCTAAGCTATGAGGATGCAAAGGCATAAGAATGATACAATGGACTTTGGTGACTTGGGGGGAACAGTGGGAGGGGAGCAATGGATAAAAGAATATAAATATGGTGCAGTATATACTGCTCGGGTGATGGTTGCACCAAAATTTCAGAAATCACTGCTAAAGAACTTACTCATGTAACCAAATATGACCTGTACCCCAATAACTTATGGAAAAATAAAAAAATTTTATAAAATAAAATTACCATAAATTAAAAAAAACCTAACATATTTATAGAGGTGAAAAAAGGAGCCCATTTAAATATTTGACAATGCTGGATTGGTTAAATAAACAATAATCTATACAATGGAACCTTATGTAGTCATTAAAAATACTGTTTTTTTGTTTGAGAGTGTCTCACTCTGTTTGTTGCCCAGGCTGGAGTGCAGTGGCACGATCTCGGCTCACTGCAACCTCCACCTCTTAGGTTCAAGCGATGCTCCCGAGTAGTTGGGATTACAGGCGTGCGCCACCATGCCTGGCTAATTTTTGTATTTTTTGTAGAGACAGGGTTTTACCATGTTGTCCAGGCTGGTCTCCAACTCCTGACCTAAAGTGATCCGCCTGCCTCAGGCTCCCAAAGTGCTGGCATTATAGGTGTGAGCCACCATACCTGGCCAGAAAATATATATATATACTGTTTTTTAAAAAGCAGGTAACCAAATGGTCTTTTTGGTACTATTTTTCTAAATCATGTGTTGTATGTGTGCATGTACATAGACATCCATGTCTCTCTCATTCTCTAGTCCCTTTCCTGCTTCTTTTTTCTTCTTAGCTGAAATCATTCAATTATATAACATATAATATGATACATTTGCCCAGTCATTTGTTCAATTTCTGTCTCCCCTGAGAAAACAAAAGCCTATTGTACATAAAACATATTTCTAGGTCCTGAGTATCAAACACCGAACCAAAATCTAAAATATGCCCCTGTCTGCCTGAGGCATAATTTTTAGTGGGGAAAGACTGTAAACGAACAACCGAATGAGCAAATCTGCCATATCATATATAACCTCCCTCCACATTTTATCATCTCATATGTGCTTTAATGAAAAGAGCAACACAGCAAAACAGAAAAGGCCAAGGATGAAGCACAATGGTGGGGAATGAGGAGCCCCTCTTTTAAGTAGGTGCTGAGGGAGGATTTCATGGCTGCTGTTTAAACAGAGACTTGAACGAAGTGAAGGAGCAAGACAAGCAGGTATCTGGGGGAAGAGATTTCCAGGCAGAGGAAACAGTAAGTACAAGGATGTTTATGGAAATGGGAAAGACTGTGAGAAGATGGAGTACCAGCGGGCTGGAATCAAGATTTCAGTGTGGCCATTTTAAAGTTGAGATGCCTTCATCAAAAGGACGATATTTAAAACTATCAACTGGTGTCCAACAGGCTGGTTAATCAGAAGGGATTTTCAATGAATCAGAACTGATAACACTTATAAACAAACAGCAAGGCTATATTGGAGCCTACCAGGGATGCCTATTAGATGTCCAAGTGGAGATATGTAATTCTGGAGTTCAGGGGAGAAATTTATATCAGGGCTGGAGATACAATGTGGGGATTATCAATGTACAGGTGGTAATTTAAGGCATGGGACTGATAAGATCACCAAGAAAGTTGGTATAGAGATAAACAAGTGAAAAGGTTGAGCACTGGGCCAATCTTAGGGTTGGGGAGAGGAAGAACTTGCACAAGTGAGAAGTGGCCTTGGAGACAGGAGTAAAACCAAGAGAGGATGGTGGGCTGGGAACCAAAAGAAGAATGTGTTTCAAAGAAAGTGGGAGAGATGTCAAGTGCTCCTGCCGGATTAAGAAGAGCACTGAGGACTGACCATTGGATTTGGACATGGGGAGGTCGCTGGCCTGGACAAAAGCAGTTTTAGTGGAGTGGCAGGAATGCAAGCCTGAGTGGAGTGTGTTCAAGGTGCAACAGGAGCCAGGGAGTGTAGACAACTTTGAAGACTGTGTGTTAAAAAGGAGAGCAGAGAAACAGGGCTGCCATGAGAGAAGGATGTGGGGGCCACAAAGATTTGTTCATTGTTTGTTTCTTTGTTCTGGATGGGAGAGATTATAGTATGTTTGCTTACTGATAGCAATCGTTTGGCATGGGGGAACCACTGATTAGGAGCTAATTGCAAAATGAATCTCTGAGTAGGTAAAAGAAAATAAAATCAAGTGCAGAATAAACAGTAGGAACACGGTCTGTTCATCCCTTGTACCAGGAGGGAAGGCAGGGTATATAGACACAGATGTGGGGTTGGTAGACTGGTTGGGGAGAATGTGGAAGTTCTCTTTTTACTGATTCAGTTTGCTCAGTGAAATACAAAGCTAGACCATTATAGCTGGAAGGAGCTATGTCAAGGTGTTAAAAGTAGCTCTCTCTGGTAAGTGGAATTACGGGCATTTTTTTTTGCTTTTATATTTTAAATTTCTCTCTAATATCATACATCTTTTCTTAATGACAGGCAGCATCTTTAAGTGCCCTCCTTTTCTGCTGCTCATAAGGGTGAACCTAACCTGCCACTTACCAGTTGTATGTCTTTGAACTACTTACATTTTTTTTAACTTTTCAAAATTTAAAATTTTTATTTTTTAAATTGGCAAATAGTTGTACATACTCATGAAGTACATAGTGATGCTTCAATACATATAATGTATAGTGATCAGATCAGGGTACTTAAAATATTTGTAATCTCAAAGTTACTTATTTTGGGGGGTCTTGGTCTTGTAAATGGAGATGATAATGTCTGTGCTATTTAGTCCACTGGTCTGGAAGAATCTTAAATGAGAAAATGTATATAAAAATAACTTGAAAGGAACCAGTATGGCATGGATAGAAAATGTTCCTATTGTGGTTATTTCTGGTCTCTGTAGGGAAGTAGGAGGCAGGGGAGGGATCTAAGAATAGGCTGGAATCATCAACTCATTCCTTACAAACTATTCAATAGTGGTAGGAGCAAAAACTACTTTTCTGATTCAGATAGTGCTGCATCCTTTTATCAAACTTTTGACTAATATTAAAAGCTTTGTGTTCAGCCCTGGAAAACAAAACACAGAACATGTTTCCTTTGCTTTTACGTTGAGTTAACTTTATTATTTGACACTCTAAGTTAAAATGTTTCCTAGTGAGCCAGGTTTTTCTTTTTGGCTTTAGTTACATTAGTTTTGAACATTTACCCACATTTTTGCATTTGCATTCAAAACCAGCCAGAGAATTTATAGCCATGATTATTCTTTTGTTATTTTTTCAAATTACTGTGATTGCATTGTTAGATATGCTTCAGCACATGGGCCCTGCTGGCCTGTCATCATTAGACAGATTCATAGAAATCTACTAAATAAAAAATCACAAGATAAAGATAAAACCACTTATTTAAGGCACTTTGTACGAATTAAGTAATGATAGTGGAGTCACATAACTCTTCCTCAAGTATAATTCTGAACTGCTTTTGTGTTTCTTGGCACTTGAATATTTCATTGTCAGCCTAAAGATTATAAAATAAAAAGACAATACCGAGCTTTCACTGTTCTACAATGTGTATACTATTGAAGATGAATGCTTGTTAATCTTTGCTTTCAATTTATTTACAGCCCCTCGCCCTTTTATGGTAAGACAGTATAACCCCAGCATTAAAGAAAATTTTGAAAAATGAGAAAAACACGACCACTGCATCACCTGAATATAATTATTTTCCCTTTTATGTGTTCCTGGTTTACCTTTGTCTTTTTATGTACATAGCTTTACATGGTTTCAATCTCAGTATGCATACAATTTTGAATATAAATTTAGGTTTTCATTTAAAAGAGAATTTTTTCAGGCTACAGCATAATTTCATGTTTCTACCTTTTGTCAAAACTCGACTATGTCAAACAAAGCCTGAGATCAGGAGACCTTGTTAAGACATCTGAAACAACTTCAATGATCTCACTGCTCTGTGCTTCTTCAGGACTGCAGAAATAATTGATCACCTTGGGTACCTAACAAACTCCTCACAGGGCTGCTATGATTTCATTCTGAAGGGGCCCCAGACTTGGAATAATCTTCCATAGAATCATCAGGAATCAAAGCACTCTTCTTCCAGAGCGGGAAATGCCTCTTAGGGGGTGGGTCAGGGACAAGATCTGATGGGTGTCTCCCATGTCTTCTCAGATGGTCCTTAATTAAAATTTTGAGTACTTTTTGGTTTTCATCTTGGTGAAAATCCTATGATCTACACTGTCTCAGGATAATTACAACAATGAAGCATATTTCATAATTGTTGCTTATTTCCTGTACCATTATGTTTCCAGTTTGTGGTAGGTTGATCGCAAACATGGCCCCAATTTTCCCCCCTTCTTGTATCCATACCCTTTGCAGCATGACTTTGTGACTATTCCCCATCTGGAATCTGGGCTGGCCAGTGGAATGCATTAGAAGTGATGGAGGATTAGTTCTGAGTTTAGAATTTAAGAGATTGTGCCCACATCCTCTCTCCCTGGTGGAACATTATCTAACTGCCATGTCCACTAGACTGCGTTAGCCTGCTGGAGAATCATGTGGATTAGGAACGAGTCAACCGAACTGAGGCCGAGACCCCAAACCTGCTGACCACACATGCCCGGGGGAGCCCAGTCAAATTTAGCTAAGCCCAGTACAGGTAAGCAGAACTGTCTAGCTGAGAAATCATGCCTAATTGCTATTTAAGCAAGTAGGTGTTTTTTTGTTGTTGTTGTTGTTTTTTAAGACAGAGTCTCACTCTGTCACCCATGCTGGAGTGCAATAGTACAATCTCAGCTCACTGAAACCTCTGCCTCCCAGGCTCAAACCATCCTCCTGCCTCAACCTCCCAAGTAGCTGGGACTACAGGTGTGCACCACCATGCCCGGCTAATTTTTGTGTTTTTTGTAGAGGCAAGGTTTTGCCGTGTTGCCCAGGCTGGTCTCGAACTCCTGGGCTCAAGTGATCCGCCTACCTCAGCCTCTTACAGTGCTGCTATTACAGGTGTGAGCCACTGCGCCCAGCCTACATTGTTTTTAAAAATTATTTATTCATTTTCCATTTTTCGTTAATGAAACACATCTAATGCATATGCCCTTTGACCCAGCAATGCCATATCTAGAATTTACAAATATGTATACATTTACATATGTGACATGACAAAGTACAATGACTTTGGTGCACTGTTTATGATAGTAAAATACTAGAAACAGTCTAAAGTGGTTAAATAAGTTATGTGCATTTATTTATTTTATTTGTACAAATTTATAGGGTACAATTGTAATTTTGGTTACACGGATATATTGCGTAGTGGTAAAGTCAGGGCTTTTAGGGTATCTATCAAACAATGTATATTATACCCATTAATTTCTCATCACCCATCCCCTGCCATCCTCCCACCCTTCTGAGTCTCCACTGTCTATCATTCCACACTCTAAGTTCATGTGTACACATTATTTAGCTCCACTTACAAATGAGAACATACAGTATTTGTCTTTCTGTGTCTCAGTTGTTCCTCTGAAGATCATGGCCTCCAGTTTCATCCATGTTGCTGCAAAAAAAAAAAAAAACCCATAATCTCATTTTTTTTTTATGGCTGAATAGTGTTCCACTCTGTAGACATACTACATTTTCTTTATCCAATCATCCACCGATGAACACTTAGGTTGATTCCATGACTTTGCTGTTGTAGATAGTGTTGCTATAAACGTGTGTATTCAGGTGTCTTTTTTTTTAATATAATAGTTTTTTTGGGTAGATTTTAAGTAGTGGAATTGCTGGATTTTATGGTAGTTATTTTTAGTTCTTTGAGAAACCTCCATACTGTTTTCCATAGAGGCTGTACTAATTTACATTCTCACCAACAGTGTAAAGTGCTCTCTTTTCTCTGCATCATTGTCAACAGTTGTTGTTTTCTGTTAAGTGACTACGTAGTTGGGTGATTTACTGTACAGCAGTATTTTGGAAATGCATATTAATAAAAGGTTCTATCACATTTTGGACAATTATTTTTTTCCTCTTGGGTTCCTATTGTTGCGAAATTGAGGTGGGGGGCCATAGAGAGAGAGAATATGCCTTCCTCCCATTACCACTACTTATATCCATGAGAGGCCTAAGATTTTTTGAGGCTGTAGATTGAATGAGGAGGACTTCTAACTGCCCTTGCCCCTGAATTCTTGAGCTCAGACAGCCGACCTTAGAGCTTTCTTGCTGCTTTCTTAAATAAGGTTAGTGTGAAGTAGGACTACATTTATTTTATTTTTTCTCCTTTTAATCTGATCTATCAAACCTATAATGTCTTCTCAACAGATTTTCAAGTGAGCAGGAAACCGGGAAAGATAAATGAAAGGTTGAGTGGTATTGTTAAAGGAGAAATGGTCTCTACGGCTGTAAGGTAACATATAATCAACCTCAGATTCAGGCCAGGACTCAGATAATAGAAGTGCTCAATTCAAAAGAAACTCACAAACCACCTGAAATGTAAGCAATTCCTCTTTACATAGGAAATATGCTGTTGCTTTTGTTATTTATTTTCATTCTAATTTTAAATTATTTATGATATTATACTCACCTTTATCTCAGATGTAGCATTTCTTAGTACAGCATGTATATAACTACATAATTCATCATATAAAATTATATTGTTGTATGGGCTTTGGTATCTCATAGACCAAGAAATTCCCCAGAAATAGCAATAATTCTTCAACGACCAGGCCCAGCATGAGCTAATTTGGTCCTGTATGTGACACTGAGTTCCTGATTTCTTATTAACGTGCTCTGATGAGGAAGTTGATTGAGTTATTTCAGGAAAAGAAAGAGGTGAACTAAATCTGCCCTTCTCTTACATTTAAACATTCATTTTCTACATTTTATTGTAAATAAACACATATACATATACACACACAACTAGTTTTAGAAATTATCAAAATACAGAAAGATAGAAGGAAGAAAACTAGCCTCTCATAATCCTATCACCCTGAAACAATCACTATGAACGGCTTGGAATATTTATTTCCAGTGTTTAAAATTTTTTCCTATACCTAATTGGAACTGCAAATACATAAACAGAAGACACTCATGTAAAACCTAAGTGAGAGGTTGGGCATGGTGGCTCTCACCTGTAATCCCAGAACTTTGGGAGGCTGAGGAGGGCAGATCACCTGAGGTCAGAAGTTCGAGACCAGCCTGGGAAACATGGTGAAACCCCGTCTCTACTAAAAAAATACAAAAATTAGCTAGCGTGGTGGTGTGCGCCTGTAATCCCAGCTACTTGGGAGGCTGAGGCAGGAGAATCGCTTGAACCTGGGAGGTGGGAGTTGCAGTGAGCCAAGATCACAGCATTGCACTCCAGCCTGAGCGACAAGAGTGAAACTTCATCTCCAAAAACAAAACAAAACAACAACAAAAACCTAAGAGAGGATAAGAACAAAGTCAGAAATTCTTCTGTATTTGGAAGACAAGTGCATAGCTCTCCACCCATTTCCCCCTGTAAAGGGTGAGCACAATGACAGTCACAGGGAGAGTGGTGGTGATAGTGAAGTGAAGTCGTGGACAGACAGGTTTAGCTCAGGACCTGGTAGAGTGCAAAATTCACCATTAATCACAACAAACAGAGCAAACATCAATCTAGTGTTTACTACATGCCAGACACTGTTCTACTGAATTCCTGTATTTTAACTCATTTAATCCTCCCAACAATTCTGCTAGAAGCGGGTGCTAGAATTCCCATTTTACACCTGAGGAAATGAGGCGCAGAGCCATTAAGTAACTTGCTCAAGATTGGAGCCTGGATTAAAATCCACAGTCTGTTTATGGTGTTGTTTCTCTTAAACACCATGTGCTCGTTTTATTATTCTCTTTATTGTAATTGTTCATCTCACTCCCTCATGGACTCCAATAGACACTCTGGCCATTTTGAAGGAGCCCATTTGGCACAGCTGTGGAGACTTCGTCTCACCATTGCAATCATTTATCGACTTAAAAGCATATTCCTTTGAAACTGAAATCTGAGTATCATCCATCACAATTCATTTGTATTATTGCCCATCCATACCTTTTCGTCTTTCCACTTTTCTTTCAGAACACAATAAATTATATTCAAATGGCAGTCAAGGAGGAAACTTTTCTTCCTCATCAACAAAGCTGATCGATGGGGGCTGAAGCCCCAGGGAAGCAGCATCTGTTGTAACTCAAGGATCCCGGCTTGAGCTGAGGATGGAATTAACAGGCGCAGAGTGGTTGGCAGCCCAACGTTTGTGCAAGTCTGGCACATGCACACATCATTAGCAACTATGCTGGAGAAGAATGATCAAGGAGGTGAGGAGGGGAATGGACCTGATTAAGGGGATGTTCAAGAAAGGAAATTCCAAGCACTTGGATAAAAGCTTCATAGCTAAAATGAATGAACTCGTGAGCAAAGCAAACAGCCAGGTACATTTGGGAGATGCCGACAGACAATCTGGATAATTTTGCCTCTGAAACTTTCAAAACAAAGTCATTTCATGCAGTGAATTCCCCAGAGTGGCTGCCTCTTTCACTTAGCTCCTTCGGCTGTGTCTCCTTCACTAAAATGAAGCACCCATGAAGGCAAAAATTTTGCTGTCTTTTTCACGGCTCCAATATTGGCTCCTGGTTGACAATATTAAATATTCACGGAATAAGTTAATGTATACTTGTGTTGACTCAAGCTAGGCAGATAAGGTCTGAGATATTCAACAGCATTCAAAAGCAATGTGCATGCTGGAAGAATGGCATGGTTCAACTAAAACTGATTGTTCACGATAGTGTATAGAATCAGTGGTGAAATACTGGCAGAATATCTCTTTGTGTGCCCACCACTACTGTAAGCAATGGAAGAGATACAACAGAAACACGATCACGATCAGCAGCAAACAGTTGCCGAGGGCTTGCTGTTGGCCCAGCATGTTCTAAGCTCATTACTAGCGTTAGCATGTTTAATTCTCAGCACCACCTATGGGGTTGGTAGGTACAAGTGTAATCACCCCCATTTGACATCCAAGGCAGCTGGTGACAGGGCGATTTAGCAACTTGCCCAGAGTCCTATAGCTAGTACATGGTAGAGCTGGGATTCCATCTGCTCTGCTGTTTCCTGCCAGTCTCTGTAGTCCTGACCCTCCAGAAATTTACCCTTAATTTAAGGACACAAAAGGGACACATATGAAGCAGAGAACAATTAAGTCTTAAACTCTGTGGCCCTGAAAACAAAAAAGGGAGCAGTAAGTGTAGGATGGTTTTCAGAGAGACCTTCTGGAAGGAGGCAGTACTTGCGCTGTCTTGAATTTCATCATTAGTTTGTATATCCATCCACCCAACCTCCAATCTAGTCATCCTCTCATCCTCCCATATACTCGCCTAACAAACGTTTATTAAGCTCCAGCTATGTGCCAAGCCCTGAGCACTGAAGTGTGGGTTTTGTGCTGAAATACTCATATTTCAGTTGCCTGCTTATATAGGGGGTCTTCCTTAGGAAGGACAGATTGGTGCTGTTGATCAAAACTGAAAATGCTCACACCCTGGGTACAGCAATCCCAACAGAATTACCCGAGGTGAAATGACCTGTGTTCAAGGTTATTCTCTGCAGTACTGTTTTTGACAACAAAGGATTAGAAATAGCCCACATGTTCATCAAAAGGGAACTGCTTAAATAAAACATGATAGCACACCTAAAGAGATTACTAAGCTGCTGTGACAGGAGTGAAGAAGCTGAGAGGGAGAAATCTTTAAGACATTTAAGTGAAAAAAGCAAAAAGGCTATGTATAGAATGCCACCATTTGGATAAAGGGCAGGGGGGAATAGAAACATCTTTGGTTTTTTATCTATAAAATATTTCTGGAAAGATACACCAGACGCTGATAAGATTTATGGCTTTCAGTGGAGGGAGCAGGTAGTTAAAAGGCAAGAGGAACAGGAGGGGTTTTCGCTGAATGTCCCTTGGTATGTTTTAAATTTTGGACCTTTTTGGGAATGTATTGTCTATATTCCCCTAAAAAACACACACACACAGAAAAACCAAAATTCATGTGCCCAGACCCCAGTGTTAGTGGTATATCAATGGTGGAGTTCTAGTTTAGTTCCTCAACTCTCCCAAGGCAATTAGAAGGGAATGCTGGGTGCCAGGATAGGTTTCTCAACTGCCTGACTTGCACCTAAGTGACATATTGTTTCTGTCCTTGGCTGAGCCAGGTTCCCTCACAGGAGTCCTCTCCTTTAGCCAGGGAGCTTCTTCCTCCATCTAGTGTTTGCAATTTGGAAGAGGGTGGCCAGCATGGGCCTGACAGAGAGGATGACATTTGTGCAAAGTCTGAAGTAGGTGAGGAGAACATGAGCCCTGAGGGCATCTGAGGGAAGGGAATTCCAGAAAGAGGGAATAGCAAGTTCAAGCATTGGAGGCAGACATGAGCTGGACCAGGTGGCAGGTGTGCCTGGAATAGAGTAAACAAAAGGGAGAGAAGCAAGAGGCAAAGACAGAGGGAATGCACATTTTGTGTGGGAGTGAGGGTGGTGTGAACTGTGCCGAAATAGTCATATATTTCCTTGGAAATTCCACATCCAGACACTGCTGTTTGTTTGCTCTGCTGTTTGTTGGCATTGAAGTCCCAGTTCTACTAATTGGCCTACTTATTGGTTCCTGAGCCCCACTCCCCATCCAGCACTCATGTCTGGTGTTGGTGTCCTAGCCTCATTCCCTGTCTTGGTAACCAGCTCTGTAGCCTGGTCTCTCCCAGCTGCCACTTGGGAATGGGGATCTGTCGTGGAATCCTGGTCTGGGCTGGAGAGTGCTCCCAGTTCATACCCTGCGGGGACTTCAGGACCATGAAGAGGAGAGACTGGAACAGGGAATCCAGGAGCTCTTCCTTTAGCCCTGGTGCTAAGGCGGTCTTCCTGATGTCTCCCAATCCACACACCTTTACCTCAGGTAACTGAACTTGTTGACTTTGCACAAGTTACTTCCTCATTTTGCTCAGATGAAACATCCTTGGTGTCCTCAGAGAGGCACTCCCTGACCTTCTGTTGTAAAGTAGCCACCTTCTAGCCCAGTCTCTGTCCCTTTACCCACGTAATTTCTTTGCTGCATATATGGTTTTGTTTATTGTCTCTCTCTCCCCACTGAACACCAGCTTGAGGAGAGTGAGGGCTTTATCTAGGATCCCAACATCTGCGGGCAGTTTGGCCCTCCTGGTACTTGTTTCAGTGAGTGCGTCTGGTTCTAGATTTGGTTTCTCCAAGTCAGCCCTCTGTCTCACTGGAGTGCCAGACTCTCACCCTGGTGGGAATGGAGACTCCTAGGAAGTTGGATGAGATGTGTGACCACACAGAATGGCATATGGACGGGGTGCTAGGAACACAAAGCCCTAGCCCTGGTCCCCATCCTGAAGCAGAGGTGACAGAGACAAGAAAGGTAGCGTTCACAAACAATTTGCAGAAAAAAATACAGGGTCCTTTCACCTGCTCAAAATTGTACTTCGTTATTATCAGAGATTTAAAATGAGTGTAAAGTGCTTATTATTTGAAGGGTCACAGTTGTTATGGGATGGCAACCCACTTTTATTCTTATTGATTCTTTATTCTTGAGAAGCAACTTTGACACCAGTGGATTTGGGTTCAAATTCTGGCTCTCATACTTGCTGACTTGGGGCAAATCAAGCCTTGCTGAGCCCATGTCCTCATTTGAGATGGGGATGGGGCAGTGGGAATGAGGGGATAATATCTACCTTCACCATTGACAGGATATAACATGTGGAGTAGAGTCTTTAGTACACAGTAAATGCTCAATGAATGTTCAACATTTTTCTTCTTCCTCAGCCCTCCTCCACATCTGCTATTATGAAAGGTAGTTTTCATGTACTTAGTGGTCTACAAGATTAATACTTGCCTGGAAATTGTGAGGACTATGAAAAGAAAGTCTATGATCTTTGAGTTCATTCTCATTTATTATGTATGTTCTTTGATGTTCAATGTCCTGGTCACAGATCTAATATCCATAAGAGCTCATCAGTTAATATTTTTCTTGTATTAGAGTCATACTATAATTCAGCCCGTATATTCACCAATGCACAGGTGTGTTAGTCAAAGTCTAGGCTCAGCTGCTGTAACAAAAATACTCCCAAACACAGTAGCTCAGGGATAGGAGCTTATGTCTTCTTACATAATAATCTGGGAGTAAGTGGCTGGGCTGAATTTGTGGCTCTGATCTAGAAGGATATCCAGAGGCCCAGGTTCCTTCTCTCTTGTTGCTCCACTATTCCCTAGGGTGACACTTTTGTCCACACTATCCAAAGGAGAGCAACACCACTATATCCACATTTTAGTCTGAGGGGAGAGACAGGAAGTCCAAAGCTTATCCTTTCCTTTTAAAGAAGTTGCATTAACTGCTTCTACTCCTAATCTTTTGGCACAAACTTAGTCATGTGGCTGTGCCTGGCTCCAAGGGTGCTTGCAAAATTTTATCTTTAACTGAGTGGCCGTAGGCTCTGTGAAAACTTAGTAACTGGAGGTCTATCACTAAAAGGAAGGTGAGGACTAAGGACATGGGCGGGGTGGGTGGGGGCAGTAGACTTCTTAACACTCTTGGTCTGAATGGAACCAGATGAGGGTATGACTGATTGGCTTGGGGCAAGCCAATGGCCACTAGAGAAAAGCAACTGCTGACAGATGCCCAGAGCTTCCTTTAAGCCTGCATGTGGTAGGTTTTGAGTAAATAGTGAGTACATACCTTTTTCCCCTACCATTAAAAAAAATGGATGTCATCCAACAAAACCAAGGATAAACAATATCATGCCCGTATTGTATTTTTAATTGTTTCATACATTTGGATCCATATAATAATTGCATACTTGGATCCAGTTTGCTTTAGATCTCAGCTGAAGTTTGTCTGAAATTCAGAACCAAGATGTTGTAGCTCAGGAGGGCCTCAAGACCCTTGGCCATCTTTAGGGTCAGTGCAGAAACTGAAAGCTGATGCGGATCATATGCTCCTTCGATGGTGTCTGTGGTTGCACAGAAAGCTGTACGGTCACAGGCAAAGCATCTGGACCAGGGTGCCAGGCCTTAGGTTTTCTAATTCCAGCTCTTACATTGATAAACTCTAACTTCAATTACCTCAGCATTCACGCTTCCAGTTCCATTTCCATAAAGGCCAGAAAGAGCAGGATGCCACAGTATTTGGGGGAAAGAATAACTTTTAACAATCATGAAGTTCTCTACAAATGTCAACTACAGCTGCATGGTGCTAGGATCTTCAGGATCCTCAGACTGAGTTGAAACAGACACAGCAGAGAGCACACTTTGCTTCTGCTTGTATTCTCATTTCAGTTCAGGGAACAACTGTATACCCGTTCTCTCCTTTGAGCCTCTCATTTGAAGTGGACAATTATTGTATTATTGTTATTATTTTCATTTTACAGATGAAAAAACTGAGATGCAAGGAGATTATGGGTATGATTCAAGGACATTTCAATGATAGCTGGTTCTCTGCTACCTCTACTTCCATGATATCGAGATCGATTTTTTTTTTTTTTTTTGAGACAGAGTTTCTCTCTTGTTGCCCAGGCTGGAGTGCAATGGCGTGATCTCGGCTCACTGCAACCTCCACCTCCTGGGTTCAAGCGATTCTCCTGCCTCAGCCTCCCGAGTAGCTGGGATTACAGGCACGCGCCACCATGCCCGGCTAATTTTGTATTTTTAGTAGAGACAAGGTTTCTCCATGGTCAGGCTGGTCTGGCACTCCCGACTTCAGGTGATCCACCCATCTTGGTCACCCAAAGTGCTTGGATTGCAGGCATGAGCCACTGCACCTGGCGAGATCGATTTAAAAAATTACATCAGGACATACCTGTGAAATGAATGGGTAGTACTGGTTAAAAAAAAAAAGCAGTCATGTTAGAACACTTTAGACTTTGTCCTACTAAACAGAACTCCTGTGAACACCTCAGTTAACTTTCCACCCACTAATGCTTTGGTTATCAAGATAGGGAATAGTATCAGTGCTATGGAACAGGTAGTCTTTTGGGAACGTCTCACGTGTTTTGGCCACACTCTGGTTGATAAAGCAAGTTCACACAAATCAACAGGCCTGTGAGCCGAAGGAGGATGGGACTGAGTCATATTTCTCTTTGCAGGTGCTTCTAAAATCCTATGGGATGAATGCTCTTGTTTGGTCCTCAGGACAGCTCAGAAAAATAAGCATTCCATGACATTTCCATGGAGTAGGCCCAGAGATGGAGGCTGGAGGAGGCCCGGTCACAGGCTGGGTGTCACAGAGCTAAGACACCACGTGGCTGGGGCTGGACAGTGGTTCCCTGTTCTCCTATCTCAGTGCGTCTCTCGCCCCACACCCTGCTCAGCCCTCCAGCTGCCTTGTCTCTGAACCCAAAGCCCTCACTTGTATGCCCTCTGAAGCCTCCTGTGATTATCCGTTTTCTCTCAGAAGAAGCTGAAGTCTTTTCTTCAGGGAATAAATTCAGAACTTGAGACAACTGGCCTGCTTCTTGCTTTCAACAAATGCAGAAATGCATCCATTAAAACACACAGTTCCTGCTCCCGAAAATACAACTGTGTTTTCCTCCCCTTCGTCCTTGCTACAGAGATTTGATCACAGGTGTATTTTATCACTTGGTTTTTCTAACAAATGAACAGAAGCAGAAGAACTATCTTCAGAGTCCCTGAGGCCTCCTCTTGTCCTCTGTCCCAGAAACCCAAGTTTCATTTTCCACAGCCTAGTCTCTTTTTCCACAGTTAAACTGAGGTAAATTCCAAAATTTTCTGCAGATCCTATTTTGATCTCCATTGACCACCCTACTCTTTGCCCCTCAAATCAGACCCTCTTTTTTTTTTTTACAGAAATAATAAATTAATCCATCAATTTATTCAGAGACAGGGTCTTACCCTGTCACTGAGGCTGGAGTGAAATGGCATAATCATAGCTCATTGTAGTCTTGACCTTCTGGCCTCAAGCAATCCTCCTGCCTCAGCCTCCCAAAGTGCTGGGATTATAGGTGTGAGCCACTGCACCCAGCCTAATTTTGATAAATGGCACCATTTATAAGTAAAAATCCCAGGCACTACCTCCCTACCCCTCATGGTAGGTGGATTGTAAAATGACCCCAGTGATTCCTGGTGCTCACCTTCTTGTGTAATCCCTCTCCTTGAGTGTGGGCAGGATGTGGGGATGTGGGATTGGCTTTTTTTTTTTTTTTTTCCTGAGGCAGGATCTCACTTTGTCATCCAGGCTGAAGTGCAGTGGCGCGATCTCAGCTCACTGCAGCCTTGACCTCCCAGGTTCAAGCGATCCTCTCACCTCAGCCCTGCTAGTAGCTGGTACTACAGGTGCACACAACCACACCTGGCAATTTTTGCATTTTTTTGTAGAGATAGAGTTTTGCCACGTTGCCCAGGCTGGTCTCAAACTCCTGAGATCAAGCGATCCACCTGCCTCAGCCTCCCAAAGTGCTGGGATTACAGGCCTGAGCCACCACACCTGGCCTGGGATTTGCTATCAACCAATAGAATATGGCAAAGGTGATGGAATGTCACTGCTGTGATTAGGGTAATACAATTGCAAGTCCTATTTTGTTAAAAGACCTAGTCTTTCATTGATTTTGATAGTTTGCAAGTCTGGGTTGGGAAATGGGCCCCTTGCTGTCTTCTCCAATCCCTAATCTCCTCCAAGCAGACCCCTGCTGCCGTGCAAATCGGCTCATGCACATGGATGCATCAGACAGGCTTGAGGCCTGGGCTCAAACTGGCTCCACCTGTTTCGTGTGTTTAACTGCTGGAGCTCTGCAGGCAGGACTGGGTTTTGTCTTTCTCTGTATGCCAGCAGTGTTGTGCATGGTGGGAGTGTAATGAACATCCTGTGGGTGGATGACCTGCCCAGCATTCCCCAAGGAAGTGGACTGAAGGATGCCCACAGCAGCTGGGTCTTAGCAGCAAGAGTGTCATCTGTAACTACCCTTTGATAAGAAAACGAGAGCAGGACCATCTGTAGGCCATCTGGGAGGCCCAGCTCTGGTGACTGGGTCCTGGCACATGTATTTGCTTTGGCTGCCTCCTTTTCCTCTAGAGAGCAGGGACTTTGTATCCCCAGAGTCCAGCACAAGCAGGACCTCAATCAATGTAGGTTTGAATGGGGTTTCAATTGCTATCCAGTGTCTTAGCTTGGATTCTCCTCAAAGCAGACCCTAGGACAAGACTTGGGTGCAGGTCGTTTGTTCAGGATGTGATCCCAGGAAGCAGAAGTAGAGGAAGTGATATTGGGAAGAGAGAAAAGTCCACGAAGGGCACATTATTGCGTGAGTTACTGCTGTGGGCCAGTGGGCTTAGTCCTGTCAAGGGGTCTCTGGGAAGCTTGTGCAGCCTCCACAGAGTCACCCACCAGAATACAGGGAGGCTGAGGCAAATTCGCCAACTCCAGTCCCATTGGTTAAATGTTGCATAAATAAATAAATAAATAAATACAAAAAAACAAGGTTGCCTCCCTGGGGACTTAATTTGCCACACTTCTGGGTTGTTCCTGACATCAGAGCAAGCTCTGGGATGTGAGAAGCCCTCAGGCGGAGGAGCAGAGAGTGTGACAGGCCAGAGATGGGAAGCTGTCAGCAGGCTGAAGCTAGTTGTCCACCTCCGCCGCAGGTGAACGCAGGTAGATGCAGGTGGACACAGGCAACTTGAGATGTGGTGGGGGTGGGCAGCAAGGGGCTCTGCTACCCCAGCCTCTGGGATCAGGAGGGGAAGGAAGCACAAAATCATTGTTTTTCATTGAAAAACATCTGCTCCTGGAGTCAGTCTCTTTGAGGCAGTCTTGACAATTTGTTTTTGGAAGACACAGAAAGATCAGTATTTTTAGTCATTAGTTTTAGTAATTATTAATGACACCTCCATTCTCCAAAGAGTTCTGCTTTGGAAAATAAATTGTCAGAATACCATTAGACAGTAACTGTGATCACACCCACCCATTCCCACTCCCATCACTAAGAGCTTGTTGCACGTGTGTTCTGTGTCCACCTCCGTTCTGAGCCAAGAATCTTCGAAGCTGGCCAGGCACAGTGGCTCATACCTGCAATCCCAACACTTTGGGAGGCCGAGGCAGGTGGATAACTTTAGGTCAGGAGTTCAAGACCAGCCTGGCCAACATGGTGAAACCCTGTCTCTACTAAAAATTCAAAAATTAGTTGGGCGTGGTGGCATGCACCTGTAATTCCAGCTACTTGGGAGGCTGAAGCAGGAGAATTGCCTGAACTCAAGAGGCAGAGGTTACAGTGAGCTGAGATCGCGCCATGCACTCTAACCTGGTCAACAGAGCTAGACTCTGTCTCAAGAAAAAAAAAAAAAAAGAACAAAAATCTTTGGAGCCAATAGGTGACTCTGTGAAGGCTGCACAAGCTTCCCCATGGAGCCCTTGGCGGACGGAGCACACTGGCCCACAGCAGCAGCTCACTCATTAATGTGCCCTTCATGGACTTTTCTCTTCCCAAATCACTCCCTCTACTCCCTCACTTCTGCTTGCTGGGATCACTTCCTGAGCTCAGAATCTTCTAAGCCAATGAGATCCAAGACTTCAGGGTCAGGAGCTGGCTTCATCCCTATTTATACAGTAGAGCGGGACACCCAGAGGGCCAGGGAAGGGCACCCCTTTCCCATTAAATTCGCTGCAGCCTGCCTCCCTCCCTACACTAGCAGAGTGCTTGGCCCGTCCACTTGTTTAGCTTTCAGTCCATCCTCCTGTCCCAGGTTCCATTCCAAATTCCTCTGGGACTCCCAGGTGTCTCAAACCCCTGGTCAGCTGGCGCCTTGACCTTCTCATCTTCTTTCAGCCCATTTTCTCTAGGGCTGGACCCAGCTTTCCGATCCTTCCCTGACTTACAGTGCTAAATATGAAGCACCCACATTTTTGCCAGAAGCCCTCTCCATGCCCCCACACCCTTGGCTCAGACCTGAGTCCTGCACTACATCAGAATTTAGTTCATTGCACCCCTTGGCCTTGAATCTGGGCTGCTGGAAGGGTTTGCCTTCTGCTGCTGCCTCAGTTGCTTTTCTCTTATTTCCATTTCAAGCAAGTCCTGGTATTCCCAGTGTGCTCTTCGACCAAGACAGAGTCTGGGTCATAACAAGATTTGGCACAGAGGGTGCTGAAATAAATGAGAAAAACTGAAGGAACAGAAATGATGAGTTCCATGAGATTTTTTCATTCATAAAAGTGTGACTGAAATATCGAGCAACACAGTTCCAGAATGACAGGAACTATTTAATGCTTATGGACTTGCATAGACACAGGAGCAGGCCCAGAAGTCCCAGGGCTTCTGACAACCAGATGGGTGAGAGTAGGGAGACATCATCCTCATTCATCTCCCATGCAACTCAGAGTGCGGATTCCTCTTGTGGCTCAGGAAGGATGGCGTTTGGCCAGGAAAAGTGCATTGCATGTAGTGTATCAGCTACATGGCCCTGGAAATAGCAATAGTGTTGGGATGTTTTTTGCTCAGGCCTCGAGTTTCCATGAAGCAGGTAATTCTGTCCTCTTTCTGCCCACTATTCACTTATCCCCCTGCCTGCTCCTAACCTGGCTGCTCACAGGAAGGGCACATTCAGCTCTGCTCTAAGTTTTATGGGGCCAGGCATCTGGAAGCAATTCTGTGATAACCCCCTGTTGCTGGGACTTGGGTGAGGAGTCCAATACTGGGCTGCAGCATTAGAAAGCCTAAGCCTTAAGCCATGCTGTCCTTATTGGCTACGTTGTAATAAAGGGTATTTTGATCTCATTTTCCAGATACTCATGTCTATCTATCAATTAGTTCTCAACTCCAGTGGGAACAGGGAGGTTAATTATTGGACTTCCTCAAAACTCACCATGTCATTCCACCTTCATAGCGTTGGTATAAGGATTAAATGAGTCTTTAGAACAGGGCTTGGCACTTAGTGAAAGTTCAAAAGAGTTAGCTATTTTTTTATTATTAGTAATAATAACAGTAACTCAGCCCCTCGTTACACCTACATGTTGAGAAAAAAATGAACAATATAAAGTATGTACTTCAAGCATTGGCAAATAACATTTGAGACAAGGGAAGGAGAAGTGGATGGAATAGCATACAGCAAAATGAGAACTGGGAGAAAAAAGTGGGCCCCATGGGATCAGTCACTCCAAGACCTAAGGAGAGGCACAGACTGCCTCCCTGAAGGAAAGCTCAGGACCTTGCCTCCAGCTGTGGGCTGCTGTGGGCAGTTGGTCAGCTCCTTCCTGTAGCAAATCCTGAAAAGGATCATTCTCCCATTGTGTGGCAGGAGTGCCACACCCATTGTCACCTCAAAGGCCAGGAGTGGGGAGGAAGGTAGTGTCTTTTTCTCTTTTTCCATTTCTTGCTCCTGGAGGGAAAATGGAGAAAAGGAGAAAGCAGCCCAGAACCTCCAAACCATATTAAGTCCAGGTCTTGCTGAGGCCGAGAGGAGGGCCATGGATGCAGATTTCTTCATTTGTTCATTCAAAGTTCTGTTGGTGGGAAGGTTCATCTGTTCTCATTATTTATAATTAAAATATTGATGGAGTGGCTGCTATGCAACTACCTCAGCTCACTGTTTAATTTGGGTGTTAACTTGCCCAGGGAATATCTCTAAGAAAGATGCCAATAACTCATTAGCAGCTTATAAAGGATCTTTTTACTTTTCTTCCAAGCTATTTTAAAATGCAACAGTTGGGAGATTTATCAAGCATTTGTTATTATAAGTTATTACTGGGTGTTTCTTATAACTTGCCTGAGGGTGGCAGCATTTACAGGGGTCTCCCTAATTTTCCAGTGACTCCCCAAATGCACACTATGACTTTCATTTTTATTTTGAAGGAACTCAAAGAAATTTAATATCCTTAGAGGGGATAAGTGGAGAGATAGATATCATGGAAATGGAAATGTTCCATTTTACATTATTCACAGAGACAGTTAAAGAGCCTTTCTGGCAGCCAACACATTGTTTAGAGTGTCTCTAGCAAGTCTGTGCTAGGAGTAGTGGGTGAGGGGGAAGACTTGGTGCCCCTGGCCCTTCCAGTGATCTGTTCTCAGGACATTCCAGCCTCACCTGGTCCCTAGTGATCCAAGATGAAGCAGTATTAAAGGAGAGCCACTTCTTCAATCCCTTTAGTCTCTCTGACTATCTGACTCTTTCTTCTCCCCTGAGCAGACAGTTGGGACTGGGGTGGGGGGGCGGGCTATGATGTTTGGCTCCAATAGCCAAGGGACCCGAGTCTAGGATTGGGTTTGGGGACTAGAGCTCTAGGTGCATGATTGTGTGGGATTGCATGAGAGAGGCTCTAAGAAGCCTGATAGTACATAGCACTGAACCCCTAGGCACCTCAGCACTCCCTCATTTATGGGGATTCCTACCACTCCCCTAAACCTGACTTATTTAGCAGGATAACTCTTATTGCTATGTAGAGAATAATTATGGAGAAGGAGGCAAGAATGGAAGCAAAGAGAACTGTTAGAAGGCTACAGAGATAATCCAGGGAAGAGATAGTGGCTTGGACAAGCCACTAACTATTAATAGTGGTGGCAGGTTCTCCACCACTATTAATAGTTTATGTTGGATAATTCCTTGTTGTGGGGGGCTGTCCTGTGCCTTGCACAATGTTTGGCAGTATCCTTGGCCTCTATCCACTAGATGCCAGTAGCACCTCTACCAGATGCCAGTAGAACCCTCTCCATGTGACAGTCCAAAATGCCTCCAGATATTGCCAAATGTCCATTGAGATGCAAAGTTGCCAAATGAGATTGAGACTAACTGGACTAGGGTGATAGCAGTGAAGATGTAAGAAGTGATCAGATTCAGGATTTGTTGAGTTTATGCATGAGGGATGCGAGAGGAATCAAGGATGACTTCAAGGTTTTGGGCCTGAGTGAGGGGAAGGATTGAGTTTCCATTTACTGAGATGGGGAAGACCATTGGTGGAACAAGGTTTGAGGGCAGGGCAGCCTGGAGTTCATATGAGAGTTCTGGACTGGAGTTCAGTATATGTATCACATTGCTTATGTAATTTCAGAAAAGGCAGGAAGGAGCTAATGGCTAAGTTCATGGAGATATAAATGGTATTCTAATGACTACGGGGAAAGGAAGCATTACAAAGACTTCTGAGGACCTTGGGGCCACAGATATATTCTAGGCGGTCATGTCTTCTCAGGTTTGAGACTTAGGGTTAGATATGTCTTATCTCAATGAGGGTCAGTGGTTACCCTGCACTTTAGATTCTTCCTACCAGAGAGGTCAACAGGATGTCTCTGGACCTTTAGAATCAAAGCAATGGGCCAGAGCCAAGTCTCTGATGTCCACAGCCTTGGGTCTGTATGGAATTATTTATGATTTCATATTTGCTTTAATTATTCAATGTTTGATTTCACCACATGGAAGAGGAAGGCATAGTTTGGAGAAGAAACTGACACTTGAATGACTTGCATATCTGATTTATCAAACTGAAAAAAAAACCATTTTCTTCATTTGCAAAAAGTCCATTGCGCTTTACCTATCATCCTTTGGATAGAGCCTGAGCTGAAAAGTATTTTGCTAAAGCAGAGCTATATATAGAAACTTCTCATCTGTCTGAAGATATAAACAACTGCAGGAAGTTTGGAATATGTTGTTAAGACTGTTCTCTTGGTTTCCTCGTCACAGATCCTCTTGCTATTCTGCAGGGAATATGTTGCTGTCTATTTGGTGTGTGGTTTCCGCTGCTCCTCTCTTCCTAAAATTTCAGCGGAGCCTGTTCTTACTTCACTACGTTGAAGATACTGACTAAAAGAAAATGGTGCACTGCTTTCCAGTTGAATGAGCAGATTTTTCCAATGTCTGGGAAAACAATAAAATCCTCTTCTCTTCTCTTCTGTTCTCTTCTTTTCTCTCTCTCTTCCTCTCTCTCTCTCTCTCTCTCTTTGACAGGGTCTGTCACCCAGGCTGGAGTGCAGTGGTGTGATCACAGCTCACTGCTGCCTTGAACTCCTGGGCTCAAGTGATTCTCCTGCCTTAGCCTCCCAAAGTGCTGGGTTTACAGGCGTGAGGACCGTACCCAGCCAAAAATCTCACTATTTCAGAATGGAGCTTGCAGGAGAGAGGGGTCAGGAGGTAGAGAGAGAGGCCCTGACTTAATTAATAAAAATTCTGCTCTAAAGAATTTTGTTTTTACTTTATTTCTTTTGAGTAAATACAACAAAAACTGAGCTAATAAAAATTCTTTAAGCAGTAGTTCTGCTGGAATACACTTTAATAAGTGTAAAAAATATATAATATGTGCACATTAAGTGCTTTTTAAAGATTGCCTAAAAAGAGAATTTCCTTTAGAGTTTCTATATAATTAACTAAATTGGTACGTTAAAAAAATTGCAATTTCACAAAGTCTGTGTTAGTGGATTAAGATCAATGAGGTTTTATGCCTGATGCTCCCTTGCTGTTACAGGGCTTGCTAATTTGCCTAACAGACATGGTCTCTGTGGCAGGGTGATGGTATTTCAAACATAGGTTAAAATTAAGAGCAATAGGAGTAATTAATCATAAGGGTTTTTTTTTTTGCTTACCTTTTTTTCAAGTTTGTGCCTTAGGTCCATGAAATCATAAGTTTATTTTACCTTCTTAAATTTAGATAAGCCAACTATTTCTCTGTTTGTTTTTCTTTTCAAAAATCTTATCTTCTCAAAGAAATACAAAGAGAATTGCCTACATTATATTCAGGGTCTAAGATCTGGGGTCTTCATTTTCTCACCACATCCTTAACAAAACCACCACCAAGCACCTCCCTATTTCCCCAAAACAAAACTTTTATGGGCATTTAGGAGGTTTCTAGGGTCTGTCCGATAGAACCTTCTGCAATGATGGAAATGTTCTACATCTGCTTTGTCTAATACAGTAGGCCTTGCCACTTGTGGCTATTGAGCATTTGAAATATGACTGATGATGAATGGAATTTTTTATTTCAATTAATTTTAATATTAATAGCCACATGTGGCTAGTGGCCACCATATTGGATAGCCATACTAGCTACACTGTTTCAAGACAGTGTACTAAAGAAATAGAATTCTGTATAAGCTTAAGACTGTCCCTTCCCCCTTCCTCTCCCCTTCAACTCTCCCATCCTCTGTCTATCCTCCCTTAAACCTGCACTAAGTACCTACCACCTGCAGGCACTGTGTTTGGCCCTGGGGAGCAGAGACTAAATACAGCCTCTTTAGGAATCAGCAAAGAAAAACCAAAACCAACTCTAGGAACCAGCAAAAGTTGGGAAGACAGTGACAAGTTGTAGGAAGAACAGGTATGCAGTCAGTGCCCAATGAAAAAATATATTCATATCTCGGGTATCTATTTTTGCCCAATCTTATTTTTCTTGTATGCTAAAACTCACCAAAATATTCATCAAAAGTAGCCCAGTAAGGTTTATCAAAAAAATTTAATGAAAGATTGATGACTTTGAGATCCTAAAAATGTGGAGTGAGAGAAGTCATGAGGAAACAGAGAAATGGGAACAAGAGGAACTGGGGGTTAGTCGGGGATAAGTGGACGGGGAGGCTCCAGCTAGGGGCATTACATGGTGGCCTTAAATGGGTTAGGATGATGAAGGCCAGGGAGGAGCTGCTACAGGAAGGATTCAGGGCATGAGGATGGGAGAACCTAGAGAAGGGCATAAGTACCTAGGTCCCAGTTTGTCTTGGCCTAAGAATTATGCCTGGAAACCTAGGCAGGAAGGATCTCAGCTTTTTTATTTACATAGTTGACAATAGAGGGTTCTGGGTTGGACCCAGAATAAAGGGGAAATAAGAGATTAAGAGGCTAACGACATGTTGGCCAGCCAGGCTGATGGAAGCCCAGGTCATGTTCATAATTGTCTCTGGAATGTACTGGGCTCTCCAACTGTGATTAATGCTATATATAGTGTCTGTCCCAGTCTTGCAGTGCTGTCCTTGATCCTACACTCCAATGTATGTCTGAGTGTCACGTTACTAATGAGTCATCTATGAAGAGGGCAGATGAACTGTTCTGCCTTGGGCACATATTAGGAACGAGGGAATAAAAAGGAACAATCTGAATTCCAGTGACTAAGTTAAAGAAGGCACTTCCAGAACTTGAGCAGTGGCAGTGAGAGAAGTGGGGGGTCTAAGACAACAGATGTCCTGTTGGAGGGTTGCTGGGCACTTAGAGTTCTAGCTGTCATTCACTTATTCTATTACTGCATTCATTTATTCATTTATGTCTGTTCAAGACATTTAATATTCATTCCAGAGACTGTGCTAGGTACTGTGGACACAGTAGGGAAGAAGACTTATGATGCAGTGGGGCAGAAGGATGTTAAATAACTATAAAAAGTACAATAATTGATTTATGTTTCTGATATATGCTGTGAAGAAGAGTTACAAGGTGCATTATATAGGAAACTGACCTAACTTGGAACTCATGGTGGCATTTTCTGAAGATGTGACGCATTAGCTGAAGAGTTATGCAGGACAGGGTGGGAAAGAAGAGCATTTTAGGCAGAGGGAACAATACACTGTACTCTTCCTTCCTGGCACCTTTTGCACCTGGCATTATGTAGCCATTTATTTAATTACTTGTTGATTCTCTGTCTCCCCATCCAGATTACCCACTCCAAGAGGTCAGGGGGTGTATTGGACTTGGTTACTGCAACACGTTCCGTGTCCATCCTAGTGCCTGGCACATGTGAGGTCTCAGTTAGAACCCATTGAATGTACTTGTGTGGAAGCTCAGAAGGAATTTGGAGCATTTGAGAGTCTAAAAGGAGGTCATTGTTGGTGAGCACAGAGTGGGGGGGTTGAGAGGTTCAAAATAGGATGGAAAAGTTACCCTGGGCCTTGTGAGCCACATGAAGGATTTGGGGCTCTATTTCAAGAGCAATGGGAAATGACCAAAAGGTATTAAATAAAAAGTGATGAGATCGGATTTGTAGTTTAAAAATAACATTCTGGCTGCTGTATGAAGAGTAGGTTGGAAGGGAGCAGGAGTGGGCACAGGAAGGTCATTTGGGTTGCTTATGTAGTGGTCCAGCAAGAACATGATGGCATCTTTGACTAGGAAGATGAAAAGAGATGGATGGACTCAAGAGGTTAGCTAAAAAGACAATTGCAGACCGGGCACAGTGGCTCACGCCTGTAATCCCAGCACTTTGGGAGGCTGAGGCGGGTGGATCACCTGAGGTCAGGAGTTCGAGACCAGCCTGACCAATATGGTGAAACCCCATCTCTACTAAAAATACAAAAATTAGTCAGGCGTGGTGGCATGCACCTGTAGTCCCAGCTACTCCAGAGGCTGAGGCAGGAGAATTGCTTGAATCTGGGAGGGGGAGGTTGCAGTGAGCTGAGACTGTGCCACTACACTCCAACCTGGGTGACAGAGCGAGACTTTGTATCCAAAAAAAAAAAAAAGACAATTGCAAAATGGTCAAAGGCTCTGAGTAGACATTTCTTCAAAGAAACTATGCAAATGGCCAATGAGCACAAGGAAAGATGCTCAACATCATTAACCATCAGGGAAATGCAATTCAAAACCACAGTGAGCTATCACTTCATAACCACTGGATGGGTAGAACTGAAATGACAGATTATAACAGGTGTTGGTGAGGACATGGAAAAATTGGAACCCTCAAACACTGTTGGTGAGACTGTATAATGATGGAGCCACTTTGGAAAGCCATCTGGCAGTGCCTCAAAATGTTCAACATTGAGTTACCATATGACTCAGCAATTCTGCTCCTAGGTATGCACTCAAGAGAAATGAAAAAACAGATGTCTACACAAGCAGTTGTACACAAACAGATGTCCACACAAGCAGTTGTACACAAATGTTCATAGCTACATTATTCATAATAGCCAAAAATGGTAACAATCTAAATGTCTATCAACTGAAAAATGGACGATAAAATGTGATATAGCTATACAGTGAGATATTATACAGCAATAAACAGGAATAAAGTATTGATACATGCTACAACATGGATTGACCTTGAAAATATATGAAGTGGAAGAAGCCAGGCACAAAAGACCACATATTGTATGATTCCATGTATATGAAATGTCCAGAACAGGCAAATCTATAGAGGCAGAAAGTAGATTAATAAAAAGGCAGAATAGAAGGAGAGAATGACAGAAGTGAGAAGGACACAAGAAGAGGGGATGAAAAACCATAAAAGGGAAAATTTAACTAATAAATCTGAATATTTTCCAAGTTTGTTTTCAGGAACGTGGCAAAGTGGTTCCCTACATGGAGCCTCTAGTTTGGGCACAGAAAATTGAGGGTTTGAGAAAATCCCCTTAATAGCTATAGGTTGCTTATTTAAACCACTGTCCAGTGGAGGAAACAATTTCGAGCCTTCCTAGAAGCACTTACACTTTAAAGACCCTCCTATCTGCTGTGTCATTAGGGGACCAGCATGGCAGCCATTAGATTAATTTAATAGACTTTTATATAGCATTTATCAGCATCTGTATGGCAGCAATATCATACAGAAATGCCAGCAGGGGATGTACAAAGCCTGTAACTAGTGAGAGTGAGATCAGTGGGAAGCATGAGGGAGCTGAAGGCCCCTGATTCGTGTTAAATAATAATATCTTCCCTGGGGTCACAACGCCACCGCAGATGAGAGGGTCTTTAAAGTTTAACTGCCCTCACTGGAGAAGCTGGCAGTTTTATCCCCAGGGCAAGCTATCAGAGAGGGGACAAAGCAGTGTTAGGCAGGCTCATGGATTAAAAAGAAATGTCTATGAGTGGCATGTGTAATATGTGGATTTTGGTTAATCCCTTTTCTGTCCTGAGGCCTGGAGATGCTCTGTGATGTTTATGTGACCCGAGGAAAGGATGGGGAAGCAACAGGGGCTCCTGGAGTGGCAGTAGGATCTGAGATTGCCAGGATTTCAATTTAAAAGGAGACCAGGCTCCAGAGGCCAGAGACGTCTGTGAAAGGAGAGGAAAGGCAGGAAGGAGTCACTGAAAAGCGAGTGAGGCTGAGTTAGGATGGGATGGCCTGCAACAGGAGTTAGAGGTGGAAGGTGTGAAACTTTCTGAAAGGAAGCTGGTTGGACAGGGGCCTTTGGAGCTTCAGGAATTATCTGGCAAAAGTTGAGACTCGGAAATAGCTCAGGTCTGGAGAGCAAAACAGAAGGGACCTGTTACCTCAGCAGCCACAGAATCATTGGTTCTTGAGGATATCTCAGAGGTCATCTGGTTAAACTCTAGGTCTACAGAGGTGACACATCCCTGAGCTGTTAGGGGCAGGAATCCCCTAGTCCAAGTCCCAACTCTGGCAAACATGAAGGTGAATGGGATCTCCCGGGAAGCAGGTTTTCTGGCCTCAGCAATTCTGTAGTGAGAGACAAGCGAAGCACCATGGTAGCCCAGTACTAACTCCCTACTCACCATTCGGAAAGGATCTGGGGCTCAGTGTCCCTAAAAGCCTACACTCCATTCACGCCTGAGATGTCAGAAACACAGCACTCAAAGGGAAATAAAAATTCAAGATACGCTGGAAGGAAAATAATTTTCTCAAATAAGACCCAGTGCCTAAGACTACCACCACTGCACATTTCCAACAAGGCCTCACTCAGCGTGGAGATGTTTCCTCCCTAGACTGTGTCACCATTATGTCCTTCATGGAAGAAGATCTCAACTGAGCTTGAATTCCAGCTCTGGGCCTTTAGTGCAGATCCTGGGAAGACTAACTCTGCAATTTTTTTTTTCCTCCTCAGATAACCCCGTAAGTCTCTGCTATCATCTTTGCCAACATGACACACTAATTCCAGGAAGTTAATTTTTTCCAGGAATCGCTGAGAGTGCTTTTGTTTCCCAAATTTTGTGGGTAGGAAGCTAGTGCTATAATAACTATACGTCATATTACATCTTTGGATTCTCTAAAAAAGATGGCATTATGCGAGACTTTGAGGCTTGAAGAAACTATCCATCCCAGTGAGAGGAAGGTGAGCATCGCTGCAGAAAGAACCTGAATCCCCTCCCTGCCCCTCAGCTGAGTTTTTGTTTTTGAATCAAGAACTCTCTAATTCGACTTAAGAATTTTGGGCTTGGGACTCATAAATGCAACATCATTTGTTTTAAAAATTTGTTTTCTTTCGATTTTCATTTACAAGAGGATTTAGTCCTTGGACTTAAATTTCTCCCCAAGAATTTAATAATAAAGAATCATTTTTATTATTGGAATATGTTCATGTGGTCAGTAAGTCTAATTTCAGAACCTCTGATGAGCCGTATTGGATGATGTATTTTGGTATGGAAAACACAAGAGAGAGTGAATTTTCAGCCTTAGATTAATGCCCTATTTGGGATTTTGATTCACGTGCCGGTTAGATCTACTTGTGAACCTTGCAGTGGGTAAATCTGCACTTTCACCTGTAGACCCAGGAGGGTCACCAAAGGAGCAGTGGTGAGTGGTTACTGGGGCACCGCCTCATGGAAGTGGAAACAACACTGACTCGAGGATACTGTTTTCCTCGAATAGCAGCCCTAGCTCCTCTCTGTCCTATGTGAGTGGTGAGTTTGGGAACAGGCTCTTCTCTCTTGGGCTCCACCTGCCTGCTGAGAAGGTACACTCTACTATGCATGCACAGCCACAGGTAAGTGTGGCAAAGCAAGTCCTGTCCATGCAGAGGATACTGTGTGCCCCATCACTACCCATGGCTGGTGGATTGGTTGAATTCAAGGAAGCAGAGTCCATTAGCTGGCCCACTTGGTCAGACATTGGGGCCACATCCTCTAGCATAGCTTTGGATCAGGGATCCCCATCTGTCTGACTCACGTGTCTATCTTTTGTTCTCTTTTCTATAGAAAAATCATAGTGTGTACATTGCTTGAATGATCCTTTTGGGTTTGGCTGTCACTCACAGGTGAAGGAGACATTTCCAAGGCTGTAACCAGAGTCATTCTAAGCACAGTCCTTGCAGCAGTAGAGACGATCCCAATGACTACAGGAAATCCTCAACTCTCATCCAGAACCTGTAAGCTCAGGACATGCATCATAGGAAGGCTGTGAATTGCTGAAGTGCTTCCATGGTCGACTTTTGCTCCCTGCCTACGTGGGCAAGAAGCTGTAGATTCTGGGATAATTTGGATGATCCCAGCATGGGTATACTCCACTCTGCTTCATGGCACTTACCAAGGCTGGAGAGAGACCACACCCATCCCTTCTGTTTTCCATTGCATACCCTTCCCCAAACTTTCCATCCAGAAATTCTTCTTTGGTTGACTCTGCCACATTGTATATTCTTGTTTTTCCCCCACGATGCATTTTCTTTCAGTATCCTTAGATTCCTAATAAATCGATTATTTAAACATAGACAATGTCTAGATTAATTTCCTACATAAAAATACAAATTCTAGGGTTCCTATGACACCTTTTACAAGGTGTGGTCTAGTCTTCTTATACTCTATGTTGACAGTTTTCATTTCAACAAAAATTTAGGTGACTGCTTACTCCGTACATCTCAGTGTTTCTGGCATTGTGTTAGGTGTGAGAGACAGTGAAATGAAAGTCACAAGCCCAGTTGTCAAAGATCTCACTCTCTTGAGGGCAAAGAGTAAGTAAAACAGGATTAGAGAACAGTACAATAAGTGAAAGAATGGAGGTATAAATGGGTTGTAATTTGTGTGTAGAGGCTAAGGGGGAGGGCATTAAGTTTAGGGAAGACATAGTGCACCCTACCTGGTCCAGTAGGTTGTATTACATGCAAACGATCAAGTTTCACTGCATATTCGATTTTCACATTTCACATATGTCATGATTTTATACATACTGCAACATTCAGAACCCAATATCTTGCTATTGGTTTTGCTGAAAATATAACAAAAGCCTACAGGAAAAAGATGTTTTTTAAAGGATCTCCCCTGGTGTCCTTTGGTTTTCTTTCCGCAGACACACAGTGGCCAGTGACTGCAGGTGTGAGGAACCTCATCAGCTGCAAAGAGTAGAGAAACTCCTTCCACTTTCCTCTAGGAGTGGTGGTGCAAATGGTTGTTATCAACATCGTGGGTAACATTGAAACCAGTGCTTCTCATGCTTTAACATGGAAACGAATGACTTGGGGATTTGTCAAAGGCAGGTTCTGATTCCAGTAAGTCTGAGATTCTGCACTTCTAACAAGCTTTCAAGAGACGCTGATGCTGCTGGTCCTTAGATCACACTTTGGGTAGCAATAGTCGAAGCATGTATAAACTAATAGGATGCATATATACAATTTTCCTGTTTCCTTGGATAACTACCCTGTGGTGCTTTATGTTCTGATCATCAGGACTCCCTTCTGAATGCCAGAAGCCTTCCTGAAATAGGTTTTAGGTGCTCTCAGCCTTTATAGAGAATGACCAAGGATGGCCAATCAAGCACCCCTTCCTTATCCCAAGACTCATCATGTTCCCTGTGTCATTCATGGGGTGCCTACAGGAGCTGCCACTTTCTAAAATATCACTAATGTTATCTCCTATACAGATGAGGAAACTGAGGCACAGAGTGACAGTTTCTCACCAGGCTAGGATTTGAACCCAAGTAGTCTGGATCCAGAGCCCAATACTGTGCTTTTCTGCCTTTCAACTATAATGCTTTGATGACGGATGACTCACCCACCCAAGGGTTGTCCCCTGCTTTAAAGAAAACAAAAGGCCGAGCATGGTGGCTCATGCCTGTAATTCCAGCACTTCGGAAGGCTGAGGCCTCGGGCGGATCACCTGAGGTCAGGAGTTTGAGATCAGCCTGGCCAACGTGGTGAAACCCCATCTCAACTGAAAATACAAAAATTAGCCAGGCATGATGGCAGGTGCCTGTAGTCCCAGCTACTCGGGAGGCTGAGGTGGGAGAATCACTTGATCACCGGGAGGCGGAGGTTGCAGTGAGCCAAGATCGCGCCATTGCATTCCAGCCTGGGTGACAAAGACAGACTCTGTCTCAAAAAAAAAAAAAAGAAAAGAAAAGAAAACAAAAAAGTTATATTGAGCCCTGTGGAAGGGTGTTACCTTTCCTCCGAGACCTGAGTTCCTTCTCATTTCTTCTTCTTTTTTTACAATCTAGAACTAAACCAGTTAAAACATTCTCACACACAAACTTGAAATCAATTTAATATTACATTTATTTTCTTCTATCCCCAAAGAACTCTTTAATCCTTCAAAGTAAAAAGAAGGAATTGGAAAAAACAACTGTATTAGCCTGCCCTGGCTCCCATAACAAAATACCACAGACTGAATGACTCAAACAATAGAAATGTATTTTCTCACTGTTCTGGAGGCTGAAATCTGAGATCAGGGTGCAGGCATGGCTGGTTTCTGATGAGGGCTCACTTTCTGGCGTATAGATGGCCGCCTTCTGTGTCCTCACATGGCAGAGAGAAAGAGAGCAAGAGAGAGGGAAAGCTCTGATATCTCTCCTCCTAAATGCACTAATCCCATTATGAGGACCCCACCCTCATTACTTATTTAAAGCTAGTTATCTCCCAAGGGCCTCATTTCCAAATATCGTTGCTTTGGGGGTTGGGGTTTCAGTTTTAGAGAGACAAAATTCAGTCTGTAGTAACAACCCAGGGATGGTCAGTCTTCTGTATGCTCTGGGTCCAGAAAAGCTTGTCTTCTTCAGAGCGGTCACTGTGTCTCAGGGCAGGACAGAAACAGTGTGGGGAGTGGCATGTGTGACAAGGGACACCTCACAGGACTTTACTGGAAAGTCCCATGGGCTCTAAGATGTGAGTTGAGGGGGGAGTGGGCAGCATGTATCTGTGGTAGGGGCGAGAATATACTTTCTACTAGTTTTACAAGTGGAGAACAATTATCTGAAGTGGGCACCTGGAGGCATATCTTCCTGCCTCCCAGATTCCATCTTCCCAGCTTAGTCAAAATTAAAATAACCTAGCCTGAGGGAACAAGCATTCTGCAAGACAGCCTACACAAGAAATGAATGTTTTCTTAATCAATTTTACTGAAAGGAAGAATTGAGATTGGCATAAAAAGCTGGATTTGGTGAGACAATTAGAAAATGAGGAATTGGAGTTTTTCTACAAGTATTTTGCACAAAATTGGGGGTGGGCAGGGGATCCTTTCCACCATGTTTCCCTAGAAACTCAGAGTTTGGAAATAGTGCCCTACAGGTCTGATCTCACCTGGGCCAGTGGGTATCTTCCCCAGGAATTTCTGGGTTTGGGATGAGAAAGCTGGGAGAGTCTTTCTAGTGACAGAACCCATAAGACGAAAAAGTTTGGGCTGTTGGCAGCCATGTCTGCAAGTCTTCAGATAGATGGATTGAATGGAGAAGAAGGGGTTAGAGATGGAGGTTCAGAATGGCCTGAATTATGCCTCGTCCCTGCCTCCCACCCCACCTAAAAAATTTATATGTTTAAGTCCTAACACCCAGGACTTCAGAATGTGACTATATTTGGAGACAGGGTCTCCAAAGGGTTAATCAAAGTTAAATGAGGTCATCAGCGTGGACCTTCATCCAACCTGACTGGTGTCATATAAGAAGAGGAGATTAGGACACAGACACAGAGACCATATGAAGAAATAGAGAAGACGGCCACTTACAAACTAAGGAGAGAGGCCTCAGAAGAAACCAGCGCTGCCAACACCTTTATCTTGGACTTTGAGCCTCGCCTCCAGAACAGTGAGAAAATAAGTTTGTGTTGTTTAAGTCACCCGGTCTGTGGTATTTTGTGATGGCAGCCCTAGCAAACTAATATGACCCTGATCTAAGAACTTCTGAAGCCTAAGCACATTCCTGTTCTTGGAGTCCATGAGACAGCTCACTAGCCCAATGATAAATTCCTGATTTCTCCAAGCGATTTGATGATGCATCACTTCAATTACATGGCTGTCTTCTTCCTGTGTGTCTTGATATCATACTCCCTTTTACATGTGTGTCTCTGTGTCCAGTTTCCTATTTACCTAAGGACAACCATCATATTGCTAAGGGCCCACCCTAATGACTTAATTTTGATTTGATTACCTCTGTAAAGACTTCCTGGCTCTTCCTTCCTTTCTTTTCTTTTTCTTTTTCTTTTTCTCTTTCTTTTTTTTTTTTTTTTTTTTTTTGAGACAGGGTCTCACTCTGTAGCCCAAGCTGGAGTGCAGTGGTATGATCTCGGCTCTCTGCAACCTCCACATCTGGGGCTCAAGTGATTCTCATGCCTCAGCCTCCCGAGTAGCTGGGACTACAGGTGTGCACCACCATGCCCAGCTAAGTTTTTGTATTTTAATAGAGACGTGGTTTCACCATGTTGCCCAGGGTGGTCTTAAACTCCTGAGCTCAGGCAATCTGCCCACCTCGACCTCCCAAAGTGTTGGGATTATAGGCGTGAATCACTGTGGTAGGCCCTAGCTCTTCCTTTCTTCCTTCCTTTCCTTCCCTCCCCTCTCTCCTTCCCTCCCTCTCTCCTTCCCTCCCTCTCTCTTTCTGTTCTCTCTTTCTCTCTCTCTCGCACCTACGCATGCCCATGTGCACGCATGATAGGATCTCATGTTGCCCAGGCTGGTCACAAACTCTTGGGCTCAAGTGATCCTTCTGCCTTAGCCTCTTGGGTAGCTGGGACTATAGGCACACACTACCGCACCTGGCTTTTTTTTTTTTTTTTTTGGTAGAGATGGGATCTGGCTCTGTTGACCAGGTTGATCTTGAACTCTTGGCCTCAAGCTATCCTTCTACCTCTCCCAAAGTGCTGGGATCATAGGTGTGAGCCACTGCATCTGTGGTACTGGGGATTAGGACTTCCATGTATCTTTTTTGGAGGTCACAATTCAACTCATAACAGTGGACTCCTCCTTCCTGGACTGATTGGCTTCCTGGTACTTTGGAAAGATGGCAGTGAGACTCAAGAAAGAAAGGCCTCAATGATGTGGCACCGAGTTTGAAAGATCACAGGCTGTGCAGGATCTGAGCGGCCATATCAACAGGTTACTGAGGGCCAACCTATGGACTGTGATGCTTTCTCTGTGCACCACAACCCCAAACCCCAGATGCCCTGACACCCTGGAGATTTAGGACAGTGGCATTAACATGGCACACAGGGCATGCTTACTTCACAAAGAAGTGAGGTTTACTGTTGAAAGTTCTGAGAAGTAATTAAAAAGGTATGTTTCTTGTATACTTAAGCATGTGCACCAAGATTTCTGCCACTGCACCTCTGACCAGTGCCCCCGCCACTAGGCCTGTCATTAGTGGTCTGTACCTCTCTTTTTGCTCCCACCCTCAACAAGCCAAATGCTGATCATGCCAGCCGTTGTTTCATAGCACATGTTTATCACTGACTGCTTGATTTTTCTCCCCTCTAAAGTTCTTTTTGTTCAATACTACCAGTATCGATATTAATAAATGTTATATTAAAAAAGCCTATTGCATTTGTGAGAAAAACAGATGGTGAACTCTCATAAATAACTTGCCTGGTCATTGTGTCTTCTTTTCATTTCTCTCCTTCTTTCCCTTTTTTTTTAAAAAAATCTTTTATTTGATGTATACTACAGACAGAAGCAAAGGGAAAAAATACATAGAAAAGAATATGATTTCATAATCATAGAAGGAATTGTGTTCAGAGATAGAGAACATGCAGTAATTTTCTATAGTGAAAAGCAATTTCCTTCAAACATAAGCCATAACTTTTTACCCTGTTCACAATAATTTTGCAGTTTCCACATTTCCCTGGGAAAATAACCCCTAATTTCCTGACCTTGCTTAAAAAGTTCAGTTTGGGAAAGCAGCTCCTGAGTTCATCCCCAGTCACTGGTTTATGGGAGGAAGCTCCATTCTGCAAGAAATAAACAGCTGGAGGTGCCCTAGGCCATGGTCTCAAACCCCTTACATGTCTAATTGGCTGTGTGATCTCAGAGAGGAAATAAACAAAGGGCTTCAGTTTTGCTTTATCTCGTCAGAAAACACTAATGTAAAAAATCAAGTATGCATTGTTCTCTTCGGTTGCTGCTTTATCAAATATTGAGTGCCTACTATACTTGAGTTTATAGCTCAGCTGGGAAGACAAGCAAAAATGTGAAATCACAACCTAGATAAATGCTAAGAAACGGAGGTTAGGAGTGCATACAAGGTGAATTTGAGCTAGTTAGGGATTCAGGGAAGACTTCTCTAAGGAAGGACCCTGCATGCTGTCGTCTTAAAGACTGAAAGATGGGGTGCAGAGTGGTGTGTGATGGGCTGGAAGGTAGACAGGGCCAGCATGTGCCCACGCAGAGCCTTCCAGACCATGGTAAATATTTGGTCTTTATTCCAAAGCAGTGACTGGGGAGCATGTTTTATGTGTGTGTGTGTGGGAGGGCAGGGGTGTGATTGTTCATCCACATCAAGTCCCTGGTGACAGACGTCATGATAAAAAGTGAGTCTCGGCCAGGCACTGTGGCTCATGCCTGTAATCCCAACACGTTGAGAGGCTGAGGCAAGCAGATGTCTTGAGCCGAGGAGTTTCAGACCAGCCTGGGCAACATGATGAAACCCGGTCTCTGCAAATAATACAATTAGCTGGAAGTGGTGGCATGCGCCTGTTGTTCCAGGTACTCAGGAAGCTGAGGTGGGAGGATTGCTTGAGCCCAGAATGTCAAGGCTGCAGTGAGCAGAGATCATGCCACCGCACTCCAGCCTGGGCAACAGAGTGAGAATCTGTCTCAAAAAAAAAAGAAGAAAGAAAAAAGCAAATCTGTTTAGTTCTTTGAGAGGTTAACATTAAAGACAGTTTTTGGTTTATCAGATTCTTGGGTATGTTATTTGGTTCACAATGCATCCACAGAGAACCAGAGCTGAATTGTAATTAGTATATAGGCCATCTGTAGCCACAAGATTGTAAAGGATGATACAATATTTATTAAAAATATTGATAGACAACCAGATAGTCATGTAGATTAGCTGGAAGGATGCATATCAAAATGTTGTCTCCTGGTTAAGGGATTTGTTGGTGACTTTTGATTTTCTTTTTTGGTACATTTTATATTTTTCAAGTTTTCTGGAAGTAATTTTTTTAAGAACTCCCTAAAAATATAACTGAGTTTCAGAATCAACTTCAAGGCACCAGGCACGCATGCCCTTTTTATTTGGGAATTGAATAGTATGGGATCAGGTTACTGTGAGGCAGGGGCTTCAAAAGAATAAAAAACACTGATGTGCTATAGACCAAATTATGTCTTCCCCAAATTCATGTATGGATGCCCTAACTCCCAGTGTGGCTATATTTGGAGTAAGTAAGTAATTAAAGATAAATAAAGTCATAAAGGTGGAGCCATGATGTGATAGGGTTAGTGTCCTTATAAGAGATACCAGAGAGCTCTTTCTCTTTCTCCCCACCATGTGAGGTTGCATGAGGAGGCACCATCCATGAACCCGAAAGCAGGCCCTCAGTAGAAACTCAATTAGCTAGCACCTTGATCTTGAACTTCCCAGCCTCCAGAACTGTGAGAAAGAAATGTCTGTTGTTTAAGCTACACAGTCTAAGGCATTTTTAAAAAGCAGCCCAACAGACTAAGATGGATGGTTAAATTCCATGGCCACAGTTTTTCTGAAAAGACGCCACAGAGAAGGAGAAATGTATGCTGTACCTTGTTCAATTTTATTACATTTCATGTTCCTTTTGTGATGAAAAAAAAAATGCTACCATCTAATGCCTACCGAAAAAATCAACAGATCCTCACAAGAAGCATTTGAAGTATGGGAGCATGTCCAAATGTACATTTATGTGCATGAAATGCTTGGAGAGACATGCACACTGGCCCCAAATAAAATTTGAGCCAAGCTTTATCCACAGAGACCGAAACAGGATTTTTGCACTGTGCTGTGTGCTGAAGGGTCTACAGGCTTCTGAGAGTCAGAGAACTTCTTTGTTCTATGAGAAGAGCAACATTACAGGGGCTTCAGAGATCGGAGGAGGCTCTTCCCCAGGCAGAAGCAAAGAGTCTCAGGGGAAGGGGTGTTAAAGCTGCGTTCTGAGGTATGGATAGGAGTTCACTGAGTGGGTGAGGAGAGAGAAAGTTCCCCTGTGAGTTTATGAGAGCAGGAACCAGGTCTTCTTTTTCTCTGTGCCTGGTAGTTCCGTAATGCTTTGTGGAGTGTATGAATAGAGGAGCACAGAGGTCAGATGAAGCAGTATGTAGAAAGGTCCTGGGGCTAGAAGCAGTGTAAGATGTTTGAAAGATTCTAAATTGTCTGATATTGTTTGTGTATGTGTGGGGCCTGGGAGCAGGGTGGGGTAGTGTGGAGGGGCGAGAGGATGGCTGGAGTAGAGGGAAGTGGAGCACAAAGGAGGTGAGGATGGAGAGATAAACAGGGGTGGGATCATGCAGGGCCTGTATACTGCGCTTGGAAGTCCAGACTCGGCTGTGTGGGCAATGGCATCGTAGATTTGCCAGCAGGTGGAAGAATCAGAGTGGTAAGTGGGTCTTCAGATCTTAGACATGATTCCTCCATTTCCATCCAACGTAGTTCTCTTTATCTATCATGTAACTTCGCAGGGAGGTGTCTGGCCTTAGAGGCCTGGGGTCACTGCCAGGCATGGGGATGCACCTGGGTGAGATTTCCAACCCTCCCCACTACCCTGTCCTCAGGCAGAGCTGTAGAGGGGCAGGCCATCTTCTCTTTCCTTTTTAATTCTGTCATTCTCCCACACACCCAGAATCCCTGCTGCTCACTTTCCTGAAACCGTGCAGCTCCTCTCTGAGTGGCATGTACCAATTTAGGGTTTGCTGGGTAGGAAACTGTACAAACTCTGAGGTGGGCCTGAGGCAAGGTGAAGGGAGGTTGTGTAGAGCATAGCCTGGAGGAGGAGCTGGGATCCCTGTCTCCCTGGAGCCAGTGGAGGATGCTGAAGAATGGCATCTGAAGCTGCCCTGCGAATGTTTGGGGATCATGAGAAGTTTATGAGCTCCACACACCTCCAGCAAAGAGCAACACAGAAGATGGGCTTTTGTGTGTTGGGCAAAGAGGATGGCAGGAGGCCAGGAGGCTGTTCTGAAGGATGGCAGTACCCTGAAGACTCATCACATACATTGGATGTGTAATCTTACCTCCCTGTCTCTGTGCCATACACTCCCCCAACCCTCCAATACACCAGGCATGATCCCATAGCCAGCTCCCCCCTTCACCTTCTGATGCCAGACTGGCAGAAACAGTAATAGGAGGCTCCCCACCATAAGGAACCCAACTGGAGTGAAAAACCCCAGCCCCACTGCTAGGCTATCAGGTGCCCGTGCAAACCAGATAGATACCCCTGCCTTGAGCCATTCTGTAGCCACCTGCTGCAAACAACCTGCATCACCACATTTACCTATCCCCCGTGCTCCTCAACTGTGTTAGTCTTACTTTGGAAGTCCTGTCCAAAAGAGACTCTCTCAGAGGATCATCCTGTGGACAGAGAGATCCAAGATTAAAACACATTTTTAAAGGGCATTGTCAAGACTGCATGGAGAGAAATTGCATGAAAGACAAAAAAAAGCCCAAATCAAAGATGCAGTTGCCACCAGCTCTCTGTCTCTGTCAGACAGGTATCCGAATCTCACAATGAGGCCCCCGGATGCGTCCATGGGACACACTCTGTACGTGCCACAGAAGGTTCTCACTTCATACATATTTCATCTGTTTGAGTGTATGTGGTTTGGGGCAAATAAAAGCAAAGCGATTTTTGTGTCTCCAGCTCTGCCTTCAATATTTAGAGATTGTATTTCCACCAGAGCCTCTGAGATGTAAGTAAATGCAAACGATCCCCGCCAAAGAGTGTTTGAGCTCTCTGTGGAGAGGGGGGCTCAAGGTTGTAGATTCCCATTAGCAAATTGGCATCTCATCCTCTCTTCTCCCCAATGGGCCCTCGTATGAAGCTGAAATGCCAAGTTATTTCCTCAGAGAAATGTTTCCCTCACATAGAGTCACACGTCCTCAACTGTAACTGACTATCTCTCTGCCAGCCTCCATCTATGGTAACTGACATCAGATGAGCACATCACATGCAAAAGTGCTGGTGCCATAAATCTTTCAAAAGATTAAAGAGAGGCACAGAATCAGGCACCAAAGCAGGGAATAGAAACTATGGTGAATGACAAAGACAAAGGCTGTTGTGATTTTCTATAAGATTAAGAAACTATCAGAAATGACCAGAAGTCCTGTAATCTGCCTGGGCCTATCCCATGCAGATCTGCTGACAGTGCTTATCAGTGCCTTCTGGTCTCCCAAGGAGATTTTTAAAAAAGAAGTTGAACAGAAATAGTCATTGCAAATATCTTTATTTCCAAATATATCTCCTCTGAACATGTCAGATCTCATTCTGCCACCTCATTGCTTAAAAACCCCTGATGGTTCTCAGTGTTCACAGAAAAGAAAGCACAAATTTTTTAGCATGCAAGTCCTTTATCTAACATCTCATCATACTTTCCTGGGCTCCTTGTCAGCTGCTCATTTGTGCGTGAATTATATTTGACCACTTGGGACTCTCATGTATTTTAATACCACGTGTCTTCGCTTATGCTGTTCCTCTGCTGGAATGCTGTTCCATGTATTCTGTGCCTGGCCTCCTCTGACCCATTCTTCACATCCAGCCCCCTCTAGGAGAAACCACTGCAGGAGAACTCATGCTTGCCTATGCATGTTACAAAAGTCTTTATCAATTCCTCTATTACAACATTGTTAGACAACATTGTTATTATTTGCCCACACTTCTCTCCTTTGCTGGACTCTGAGTTCCAGTCTTGATATCTGACAATATTCATTGAAGCCCTGGCACATAGTAGGGGCTCAATGAGCATTTGCTGGACTGAATGGAATGGAACGTTAAAGAAGAGACATAATATCAAATCCATAAGTGATTGATAAGACCCAATGGTATGTTCTGACAAGATTTAGAATAGGCCTATATAGTGTATTAGTCTGTTTTCACATTGCTAATAAAGACATACCTGAGACTGCGTTATATATTTATTTATTTATTTATTTTATTTCCATACATTATTGGGGAATAGGTGGTGTTTGGTTACATGAGTTAGTTCTTTAGTGGTGATTTGTGAGATTTTGGTGCACCCATCACCCAAGCAGTATACATTGCACCCTATTTATACTGTTTTATCCCTCACCCCCTTCCCACCCTTTCCTCAAATCCCCAAAGTCCATTGTGTCGTTCTTACATCTTTGGATCCTCATAGCTTATCTCCCACTTATGAGGGAGAACATATGATGTCTGGTTTTCCATTCCTGAGTTACTTCACTTAGAATGGTAGTCTCCAATCTCATCCAGGTCACTGTGAATGCCATGAATTCATTTATTTTTATGGTTGAGTAGTATTCCGTCATATATATATATGATGAAATATATATGTGATGGAATATATATATGATGGTGTATATATATGTATATATACTGTGATATATATATATGTGTGTGTGTATATATATATATATATATAACAGTTTCCTCATCCACTTGTTGATTGATAGGCGTTTGGTTTAGCTCCATGTTTTTGCAATTGCAAATTGTGCTGTTATAAACATGTGTGTGCAAGTATCTTTTTTGTATAATGACTTCTTTTCCTCTGGGTAGATACCCAGTAGTGGGATTGCTGGATGAAATAGTAGTTCTGCTTTTAGTTATTTAAGGAATCTCCACACTGTTTTCTATAGTGATTGTACTAGTTTACATTCCCACCAGCAGTGTAGACGTGTTCCCTGTTCACCACATCCATGCCAGCATCTACTACTTTTTCATTTTTTGATTGTGGCCATTCTTGCAGGAGTAACGTGGTATTGAATTGTGGTTTTGATGAGCATTTCCCTTATCATTAGTGATGTTGAGCATTTTTTCATGTTTGTTGGCCATTTGTATATCTCCTTTTGAGAATTCTCTATTCATGTTCTTAGCCCACTTTTTGATGGGATTGTTTTTATCTTGCTGATTTGTTTGAGTTCCTTGTAGATTCTGGATATTAGTCCTTTGTCAGATGTATAGATTGTGAAGATTTTCTCCCAGTCTGCAGGTTGTCTGTTTACTCTGCTGACTGTTACTTTTGCTGTGCAAAAGCTCTTTAGTTTAATTAAGTCCCAGCTATTTATCTTTGTTTTTATTGCATTTGCTTTTGGGTTCTTGGTCATGAAATCCTTGCCTAAGCCAAAGTCTAGAAGGAGTTTTCCAGTGTTAGCTTCTAGAATTTTTACAGTTTCAGGTCTTAGATTTAAGTCCTTAATCCATCTTGAGTTGATTTTTATATAAGGTGAGGGATGAGGATTCAGTTTCATTCTTCTACATGTGGCTTGACAATTATCCCAGCACCATTTGTTGAAAAGGGTGTCCTTTCCCCACTTTAGATTTTTGTTTATTTTGTCGAAGATCAGTTGGCTATAAGTAATTGGATTTATTTCTAGGTTCTCTATTCTGTTCCATTGTTCTATGTGCCTGTTTTCGTACCAGTACCACGCTGTTTTGGTGACTATGGTCTTATAGTATAGTTTGAAATCAGGTAGTGTGATGCCTCCAGATTTGTTCTTTTTGCTTATTGAGACTGGGTAATTTATAAAGGAAAGGGGTTTAACTGACTCACAGTTCCACATGGCTGGGGAGGCCTCACAATCATGGCAGAAGGCAAATAAGGAGCAAAGTCATGTCTTACATGGTGGCAGGCAAGAGAGCATTTGCAGGGGAATTCCCCTTCGTAAAGCCATCAGATCTTGTGAGAGTTATTCACTATCATGAGAATAGCACAGGAAAAACCCACCCCCATGATTCAATTACCTCCCACCAGGTCCCTCCCAAAACACATGGGGATTATTACAATTCAAGATGAGATTTGTGTGGGGACACAGAGCCAAACCGTATAATATAGTTATAAGTAACTCTGAAGAAGAAACTGCAGAATTCTTACGGTATAAAACCTACACTGTTTTACTTGACTACTTACTTGTGTTGTTTATTAATTTAACTGTTGCTTATTTAAGGCCTAATATGTGCTAGGCATTGTTGTAGACACCAGGGATTCAGCAGCAAACTGAATAGATAAAAATTCCTGCTGTCATGGGACTTATATTTTAGAAGGCAGAGTGTAGTGGTTACAGTGGGCTCTGAGTTCAATTCCTAGTTTCATCACTTACTAACTGTGTGACCTTGGGAAAATTACTTACCCTTCCTGTGCTTCAGTTTCCTCATTTGTAAAATGGAGATTAAAAATAGTCCCTACTTCATAGGGCTATCTGAACAATGAATACGTTAAACACTTAGAATAACGGCTGGCACATAGCAAACACTCAACAAATCTTGGCTATTATTATCTATTAGTTTATTTTACAGCTGAGAAAACAGAGGTACAGACTTTACATTTAGCTGTTGTTCTTATCTCTCACTCAGGTTGTCCCCAGAAGTAATGAGCTTGTAAACTCCTGTCTGCAGGTGCCTCTTTCCTTGTGTGTGTGTTCCACCTGGAGCTCCACCCTCCATTCACTCCTTCTCCTCCCCATCTGTCTCACCCGTGCCTTGATTGACACTTACTTGTCCTTAATATCTCAGCCTAGAATCATTCTGTTTGGGAAACCCAAGGATATAGAAATTGGAATGACTTAAAGGTGGGGTTTACTGCAGATTGGCCATCTAGATAAATTGACACCATATTTAGAGCTGAATTATTCAGGTGAGTTCTTCACCATGCATCAACCTTATTGCTCACCTTCATGTTCTCTAGATCTAACCAGAGGGAAATTCTGAGTAGTTTTAATCAGAATGAAAATCTTCTCTCGACAACTCAGCACAAAGTCTTGTCATTTACTACTTGTTTTTCCTTGAGCAAGTTATTTAGTTTCTCCATCTCTTGGTTTTATCATCTGCAGAATGGGATTTAGTTGCACACAGAACTGCCTCATTAAGTCATAGTGAGAATTCAATTGCAGAATTATGCAAAACCTTTAGTACAGTGGCTGGAAGATAGTAAACACTCCATAAATGACAACAATTATTATTATTTAACTTCTATTTTTTACGGAGTCCAGTTGTGGCCTTGTCTAATTGCTTGACTCCATGGGATGATATTTTATTGGCAACTTGAGCAGGAGGAAGCAGTGCAACAAATATCCTCCTTAATATTAATAGCCTCTTTAACTTCTCTAAAAGACTTCAAAACAAACAAATCAACTGCATTCTAACCCAAATTCCTTTCTTCCTCCCTTCAATAAACACTTTCAAGGAGAGTAGAGATATGATCCAGGTTATTCTGCAATAACAAACACTCTCCAAATCTCAGCAGCTTAAAACATCAAAGGTTTATTTCTGTTCATGATATGTGCCTGGGGTTGGCAAGGGGATTCTGCCCATTGAAGTCCCTCAGTGGCCCTAGGGAATGGGTGGCCGTCATCTGAAATGTTGTTGTTGCCCCTGGCCAGAGGGAAAAGAGCTGTGGATGGTTTCAATTGAGCAATGAGGTAAGCACTTCAACCTGGAGAGGGCATTCATCACTCTGCCCACCACTTACTGACCACACTTGTCGCCTGCCCCATCCAGGCCCAAGGAATCTGGCAGTGCAATTCCAGGAAGGAGGAGAACTGGGCATATTTGACTATCATGGCAACCACAATGCAAAGCACGGTGCCAGGCACAGTAGAAGACACGATGATACATACCCTTCCACCTTGGTCCTCAGGTTACTTACTATCTGGCTGGAGGGATAAGGACAGCAGATGGTAGAACACAGCAGATATGATTTCTGGGCTTCCAGCAGCATTCCTTTGAGCCTAGAGGATGAATGGAGTGGTGAATTCCCATGGCCCTGCTGTGAACACTGAAAAAATCCATTACCAGGGGTCTGGCAGGGACTGCAAAGATGTTATCTGGGAGATGAGAACCAGGGTAGTAATAGCTCATCATTTTTAAAGTTCTAGTGAAGGCTGTCATCACTAGCCCCATAATTTATTTAAACATCTATCTGTCTGTGTGAGGGGCCCAGTGAGGAGCAGATGGAATTCTGCCCTGGGAGAGCCTGGGAACCAGAGAGGTACATGCACAGCAGCGAGGGGACAAGACATGCCTGGGACACACTCACACTTGAAAGGATTCGTTTTCAGCATGATCCAGCCTTTCAACCACAGATGCTTATTGGGCACTCATTCGGTGCAAGAAAACAGTGAAGTCAACATGGGAAATACAGCAAAACAAAGGGCTGGCCCACCCTCAAGGTGCTTATAAGATATTAAGAGAGATAAGACAGAGATGCAGGGAAAATATCACCATCAAAACATAGTAATGATGAGAGCCTAAATGAGTGATTCAGACACGTCCCACAGCAGCTACAGAGGAAAAGCAAGCTCCCCTGGTAAGAGAAGTCCAGGAGTGAAAAAGGAAGAGGTAAACTCTTTAGCCCTAAAAGATGGGTAAGTATTTGGTTGATGGAGAAAAGGGACATCATGGGAAATGACGTGTGCAAAGGTGTTTAGAAAGGAAAATGAAAGGCCCAAGTAGAGTTTAACTAGAACACGGCTTTGTATAGGTGAGTGGTAGTTAGAAAGAAAGGTTGGTGGGGCCAGGAGCAGTGGCTCACACCTGAAATCCCAGCACTTTGGGAGGCCAAGGTGGGTGAATCATGAGGTCAGGAGCTCGAGACCAACCTGGCCAACATGGTGAAACCCGTCTCTACTAAAAATACAAAAACTTAGCTGGGCATGATGGTGGATACCTGTAATCCCAGCTACTCAGGAGGCTGAGGCAGGAGAATTGTTTGAACTTGGGAGGTGGAGGTTGCAGTGAGCTGAGATCACGCCACTGCACTCCAGCCCTGGCAACAGTATGAGACTCTGTCTCAAAAAAAAAAAAAAAAAAAAAAGAAAGAAAGAAAGAAAGATTGATTGGTGGGAAACACATTGCAGAAAAATGTAGTTCCCAGTGCAGAATTTATCCAAGGGGCAATGAGAGCCTTTGAAAGGATGCAAACATTTATGAAGCACTAACCGTTTAACATTTATGAAGCACTAACCATTTAAGGGCCAATGTTAGACACCTTACATATATTAGCATATTTTATCTTCTTCCCAACTCTCAGAGGTTAGCAGAAATAACCCTATTTAAAGAAGAGGAAATTGAGGCTCACAGGTCATCTGGTAATAAGGGAAAGAGCTGAAATTCAGACCCAGGACTATCTGGTGTTAAAGCTGTGCCTCTTCTGTCACACCACACTGACTGTCCGCAAAGACTGTGGGTTGGAACGTGGCATAGTTATACAACACATTAAGAAGATCAAGCAAACTGTGGCATAGAGAAGAGAGACTGCTGGTGGGGAGTTTGACAAGGATGTGATTGTGAAAGTCCAGGTTTTGGTAAGGACTTGAATTGAGATGATGATGCAGGAAATAAGTATGACCATGAACAATAGGGAAGTCATAAGAAATTGCCAAATTGGGAGGAAAGATGGTGCCTTTGATTATGGACACAGTTAGTTTGAAGAAGACAGATAACCAGGTTGTTATTTGGCAGTAGGAAAGCAGATTAGTGAAGTGTTAATAGTTAGCAGCACAGGCACTGTGCAACCTTACTTAGGCAAGCTACTTAACTGCCATAAACCTCAATTTCCCCTTCCTTAGGGATCTGTGTAAGGATTACTTGAGGTAATGCATGCACAGTATTGAACATAAAGTTTGAGAAACAGGAAGAGTGCTAGATTAGTGGGAGTAGACATTTTATTGGAGAGAGAGGGAAGAGCCCAGGAATGTGCCTTTTCCACGTTTATCTTCCTTGGCTTGGCAGGTGTTGCCTGGTGAGCCCTGGAAATGCTGCCTGCAACTTCATCATACAATTGTCCGATTGATCTTGGGCTTGCCCATTTGAACAGTGCACTTGACTTTCGGCACCTGCACCTCCATGGTCGGGGGAGGAGTCTGGTCTGCCTCATGGTTTAACAGGCATGGGATTTTCGGGCTTCCAGAAAGAGGAAGACACCAGTACCCATCATTTCAGTCCACTGTGATTATGGAGCTGTTAAAACGTCTTCTGTATATCATCAAATTACACTATCTTCACAGGGAGTGACTGAATGTTCTATGCAAAGTGAGAATTTGAGAGAAGAGACCCTCAAACCACAACAACCATCATCACCACAAGGTCACACAAACACTCCCTGTTCTTATCATACAGCAATATTATCTGATGCCAGAGAATTTCATAAACAAACTTGAATGGGCAATAAAAAGAAGCCCCCACACTAGGCAGGCAATCAAATTTCTACATCTTAAAAGCCCCAATGAATTACATACAGAGTAACCAGGTTTGTCCTCATAAAAGTCATTCTGCTATCCTCAAACTCATCATAAAAAGATCTATATTAAAAATCAGCATGATGATGTCCATAAAAGATTGAAGCAAAAAAAAAAATGCAATGTTGATTCTCCCAGGGCCTAAGGCAACCCTGTCTTCAAGGCAGAGCTTCCATGAATGTCAGCATAAGTAAGGGTCTCCATCAATTAGTTATTTCATAAAGCCAAGGAGTAGCTGAAACCATATACTTGTATATGTGTTTGACTCTTTGGAAGCTGAAGAATGATCAGAAAACATAGGTGAAAGTTTTACTATTCTGTTAATACTGTCTTAATTTTGGTCCACCCCAACCCCAAACAGGTCTTATAGGATTAAATTCTTACCAGTCTAAATATTTATTTTATCCACACAGTCTTGAATTATTTTTTCAAAATAAGACATTAGCTGTCTTGGACATTTCTTATTGCCACAATCGGCTGGTTTTCCCTCTTGCTTTCTCTGTTTGTTCCCTTCCTTAAAGCCAAAGAGTTTGAATTTCTTTCCCCAGACCTGAGTGAGGTCTTGTACACTGGTAAATTGACACTGAACACGAAAGACATAGAAGCTACCTTCTTGGCCTCAACATGCTTAACTTAAGAAGAGCTGTTGGGGAGGGAGCCAAGATGGCCGAATAGGAACAGCTCCGGTCTACAGCTCCCAGCGCGAGCGACGCAGAAGACGGGTGATTTCTGCATTTCCATCTGAGGTACCGTGTTCATCTCACTAGGGAGTGCCAGACAGTGGGCACAGGTCAGTGGGTGAGCGCACTGTGCGCCAGCCGAAGCAGGGGCGAGGCATTGCCTCACTCGGGAAGCGCAAGGGGTCAGGGAGTTCCCCTTCCAGGGGTGACAGACGGCACCTGGAAAATCGGGCCACTCCCACCCGAATACTGTGCTTTTCCGACGGGCTTAGGAAACGGTGCCCCAGGAGAGTATAGCCCGCACCTGGCTCAGAGGGTCCTACGCCCACGGAGTCTCGCTGATTGCTAGCACAGCAGTCTGAGATCAAACAGCAAGCGGCAGCAAGGCTGGGGGAGGGGCGCCCGCCATTGCCCAGGCTCGCTTAGGTAAACAAAGCAGCCTGGAAGCTTGAACTGGGTGGAGCCCACCACAGCTCAAGGAGGCCTGCCTGCCTCTGTAGGCTCCACCTCTGGGGGCAGGGCACAGACAAAGAAAAAGACAGCAGTAACCTCTGCAGACTTAAATGTCCCTGTCTGACAGCTGTGAGGAGAGCAGTGGTTCTCCCAGCACGCAGCTGGAGATCTGAGAACCGGCTGACTGCCTCCTCAAGTGGGTTCCTGACCCCTGACCCCCGAGCAGCCTAACTGGGAGGCACCCCCCAGCAGGGGCAGACTGACACCTCACACGGCCGGCCAGGTACTCCAACAGACCTGCAGCTGAGGGTTCTGTCTGTTAGAAGGAAAACTAACAGAAAGGACATCCACACCAAAAACCCATCGGTACATCACCATCATCAAAGACCAAAAGTAGACAAAACCACAAAGATGGGGAAAAAACAGAGCAGAAAAACTGGAAACTCTAAAAAGCAGAGTACCTCTCCTCCTCCAAAGGAACGCAGTTCCTCACCAGCAACGGAACAAAGCTGGACGGAGAATGACTTTGACGAGCTGAGAGAAGAAGGCTTCAGACGATCAAATTACTCCGAGCTACGGGAGGATATTCAAACCAAAGGCAAAGAAGTTGAAAACTTTGAAAAAAATTTAGAAGAATGTATAACTAGAATAACCAATACAGAGAAGTGCTTAAAGGAGCTGATGGAGCTGAAAACCAAGGCTCGAGAACTACGTGAAGAATGCAGAAGCCTCAGGAGCCGATGCGATCAAATGGAAGAAAGGGTATCAGCCCTGGAAGATGAAATGAATGAAATGAAGCGAGAAGGGAAGTTTAGAGAAAAAAGAATAAAAAGAAACGAGCAAAGCCTCCAAGAAATGTGGGACTATGTGAAAAGACCAAATCTACGTCTGATTGGTGTACCTGAAAGTGACGAGGAGAATGGAAACAAGTTGGAAAACACTCTGCAGGATATTATCCAGGAGAACTTCCCCAATCTAGCAAGGCAGGCCAACATTCAGATTCAGGAAATACAGAGAACGCCACAAAGATACTCCTCGAGAAGAGCAACTCCAAGACACATAATTGTCAGATTCACCAAAGTTGAAATGAAGGAAAAAATGTTAAAGGCAGCCAGAGAGAAAGGTCGAGTTACCATCAAAGGGAAGCCCATCAGACTAACAGCAGATCTCTCGGCAGAAACCCTACAAGCCAGAAGAGAGTGGGGGCCAATATTCAACATTCTTAAAGAAAAGAATTTTCAACCCAGAATTTCATATCCTGCCAAACTAAGCTTCATAAGTGAAGGAGAAATAAAATACTTTACAGACAAGCAAATGCTGAGAGATTTTGTCACCACCAGGCCTGCCCTAAAAGAGCTCCTGAAGGAAGCGCTAAACATGGAAAGGCACAACCGGTACCAGCCACTGCAAAATCAAACCGAAATGTAAAGACCATCGAGACTAGGAAGAGACTGCATCAACTAACGAGCAAAATATCCAGCTAACATCATAATGACAGGATCAGATTCACACATAACAATATTAACTTTAAATGTAAATGGACTAAATGCTCCAATTAAAAGACACAGACTGGCAAATTGGATAAAGACTCAAGACCCATCAGTGTGCTGTATTCAGGAAACCCATCTCACGTGCAGAGACACACATAGGCTCAAAATAAAAGGATGGAGGAAGATCTACCAAGCAAATGGAAAACAAAAAAAGGCAGGGGTTGCAATCCTAGTCTCTGATAAAACAGACTTTAAACCAACAAAGATCAAAAGAGACAAAGAAGGCCATTACATAATGGTAAAGGGATTAATTCAACAAGAAGAGCTAACTATCCTAAATATATATGCACCCAATACAGGAGCACCCAGATTCATAAAGCAAGTCCTGAGTGACCTACAAAGAGACTTAGACTCCCACACATTAATAATGGGAGACTTTAACACCCCACTGTCAACATTAGACAGATCAAGGAGACAGAAAGTCAACAAGGATACCCAGGAATTGAACTCAGCTCTGCACCAAGCAGACCTAATAGACATCTACAGAACTCTCCACCCCAAATCAACAGAATATACATTTTTTTCAGCACCACACCACACCTATTCCAAAATTGACCATATCCTTGGAAGTAAAGCTCTCCTCAATAAATGTAAAAGAACAGAAATTGTAACAAACTGTCTCTCAGATCACAGTGCAATCAAGCTAGAACTCAGGATTAAGAATCTCACTCAAAACCGCTCAACTACGTGGAAACTGAACAACCTGCTCCTGAATGACTACTGGGTACATAACGAAATGAAGGCAGAAATAAAGATGTTCTTTGAAACCAACGAGAACCAAGACACAACATACCAGAATCTCTGGGATGCATTCAAAGCAGTGTGTAGAGGGAAATTTATAGCACTAAATGCCCACAAGAGAAAGCAGGAAAGATCCAAAATTGACACCCTAACATCACAATTAAAAGAACTAGAAAAGCAAGAGCAAACACATTCAAAAGCTAGCAGAAGGCAAGAAATAACTAAAATCAGAGCAGAACTGAAGGAAATAGAGACACAAAAAACCCTTCAAAAAATAAATGAATCCAGGAGCTGGTTTTTTGAAAGGATCAACAAAATTGATAGACCGCTAGCAAGATTAATAAAGAAAAAAAGAGAGAAGAATCAAATAGATGCAATAAAAAATGATAAAGGGGATATCACCACCGATCCCACAGAAATACAAACTACCGTCAGAGAATATTACAAACACCTCTATGCAAATAAACTAGAAAATCTAGAAGAAATGGATAAATTCCTCAACACATACACCCTCCCAAGACTAAACCAGGAAGAAGTTGAATCTCTGAATAGACCAATAACAGGAGCTGAAATTGTGGCAATAATCAATAGCCTACCAACCAAAAAAAGTCCAGGACCAGATGGGTTCACAGCCGAATTCTACCAGAGGTACAAGGAGGAGCTGGTACCATTCCTTCTGAAACTATTCCAATCAATAGAAAAAGAGGGAATCCTCCCTAACTCATTTTATGAGGCCAGCATCATCCTGATACCAAAGCCTGGCAGAGACACAACAAAAAAAGAGAATTTTAGACCAATATCCTTGATGAACATTGATGCAAAAATCCTCAATAAGATACTGGCAAACAGAATCCAGCAGCACATCAAAAAGCTTATCCACCATGATCAAGTGGGCTTCATCCCTGGGATGCAAGGCTGGTTCAATATACGCAAATCAATAAATGTAATCCAGCATATAAACAGAACCAAAGACAAAAACCACATGATTATCTCATTAGATGCAGAAAAGGCCTTTGACAAAATTCAACAACCCTTCATGCTAAAAACTCTCAATAAATTAGGAATTGATGGGACGTATCTCAAAATAATAAGAGCTATTTATGACAAACCCACAGCCAATATCGTACTGAATGGGCAAAAACTGGAAGCATTCCCTTTGAAAACTGGCACAAGACAGGGATGCCCTCTCTCGCCACTTCTATTCAACATAGTGTTGGAAGTTCTGGCCAGGGCAATTAGGCAGGAGAAGGAAATCAAGGGTATTCAATTAGGAAAAGAGGAAGTCAAATTGTCCTTGTTTGCAGATGACATGATTGTATATCTAGAAAACCCCATTGTCTCAGCCCAAAATCTCCTTAAGCTGATAAGCAACTTCAGCAAAGTCTCAGGATACAAAATCAATGTGCAAAAATCACAAGCATTCTTATACATCAATAACAGACAAACAGAGAGCCAAATCATGAGTGAACTCCCATTCACAATTGCTTCAAAGAGAATAAAATACCTAGGAATCCAACTTACAAGGGATGTGAAAGACCTCTTCAAGGAGAACTACAAACCACTGCTCAAAGAAATAAAAGAGGATACAAACAAATGGAAGAACATTCCATGCTCATGGGTAGGAAGAATCAATATCATGAAAATGGCCATCCTTCCCAAGGTAATTTACAGATTCAATGCCATCCCCATCAAGCTACCAATGACTTTCTTCACAGAATTGGAAAAAACTACTTTAAAGTTCATATGGAACCAAAAAAGAGCCCGCATCGCCAAGTCAATCCTAAGCCAAAAGAACAAAGCTGGAGGCATCACACTACCTGACTTCAAACTATACTACAAGGCTACAGTAACCAAAACAGCATGGTACTGGTACCAAAACAGAGATATAGATCAATGGAACAGAACAGAGCCATCAGGAATAATGCCACATATCTACAAGTATCTGATCTTTGACAAACCTGACAAAAACAAGAAATGGGGAAAGGATTCCCTATTTAATAAATGGTGCTGGGAAAACTGGCTAGCCATATGTAGAAAGCTGAAACTGGATCCCTTCCTTACACCTTATACAAAAATCAATTCAAGATGGATTAAAGACTTAAATGTTAGACCTAAAACCATAAAAACCCTAGAAGAAAACCTAGGCATTACCATTCAGGACATAGGCATGGGCAAGGACTTCATGTCTAAAACACCAAAAGCAATGGCAACAAAAGCCAAAATTGACAAATGGGATCTAATGAAACTAAAGAGCTTCTGCACAGCAAAGGAAACTACCATCAGAGTGAACAGGCAACCTACAAAATGGGAGAACATTTTCGCAACCTACTCATCTGACAAAGGGCTAATATCCAGAATCTACAATGAACTCCAACAAATTTACAAGAAAAAAACAAACAACCCCATCAAAAAGTGGGCGAAGGACATGAACAGACACTTCTCAAAAGAAGACATTTATGCAGCCAAAAAACACATGAAAAAATGCTCACCATCACTGGCCATCAGAGAAATGCAAATCAAAACCACAGTGAGATACCATCTCACACCAGTTAGAATGGCAATCATTAAAAAGTCAGGAAACAACAGGTGCTGGAGAGGATGTGGAGAAATAGGAACACTTTTACACTGTTGGTGGGACTGTAAACTAGTTCAACCCTTGTGGAAGTCAGTGTGGCGATTCCTCAGGGATCTAGAACTAGAAATTCCATTCGACCCAGCCATCCCATTACTGGGTATATACCCAAAGGACTATAAATCATGCTGCTATAAAGACACATGCACACGTATGTTTATTGCCGCATTATTCACAATAGCAAAGACTTGGAACCAACCCAAATGTCCAACAATGATAGACTGGATTAAGAAAATGTGGCACATATACACCATGGAATACTATGCAGCCATAAAAAATGATGAGTTCATGTCCTTTGTAGGGACATGGATGAAACTGGAAATCATCATTCTTAGTAAACTATCGCAAGAACAAAAAACCAAACACCGCATATTCTCACTCATAGGTGGGAATTGAACAATGAGAACACATGGACACAGGAAGGGGAACATCACACTTTGAGGACTGTTGTGGGGTGGGGGGAGGGGGGAGGGATAGCATTGGGAGATATACCTAATGCGAGATGACAACTTGGTGGGTGCAGCGCACCAGCATGGCACATGTATACATATGTAACTTACCTGCACATTGCGCACATGTACCATAAAACCTAAAGTATAATAATGATAATAATCATAATAATAATAAAAGAAATAAATAAATAAATAAATAAATAAATAAATAAAAACTACTGGTGAAAAAAAAAAAAATAAAAAATAAAAAAAAAAAAAAAAAAAAAAAAAAAAAAGAAGAGCTGTTGGGAAAGCTGTGGTGCAGCCTGTCTGTCACTGGCAGGGGGACAGGGCATGGCATCATGGGATATGGCTTCCAGGGTCATACGAACAAGCATGGTAGAAATGATAACACCATGGGGCCTGAGCAAAAGCCTCAGCCTTATGGAATATTCCTTGTGGCACATGGGCCAGAACGTGCTATTTCATGGCAGGTGAAGACATTGGGGCCTAAAAACTTACAATGATCTGTGAAATATCAAAGCTCAACTTCTTAAAGTCTTCATTCCGTAATCTATAAAAGGGGGGCAACAAAATAAGGATGAAATGAGATTACCTGGAAAACTATGGACTTCTTTTCATGTTCAACCGTTGCCTAGCCCTGCCTGCGTCTCTGAACAGTGGTGAAGACACATTTCTATCCCAGTCCCATCCCCTCCTCTCCGGAGTCCTTCAGTGCTGCTCACCACCTCTCCTGCACCTCCTCTCACTTCTCCTCCAAGAAGCTGCAATGAGGAAGGTGTCCATGTGGCAGAGTTTGGGTTGAGACTCAGCCAATGAGACTAGACTGAACCCACTGGCCCCGGCCAGGGCCTCTCTATAATCATGGGAGTTCTGGGCTACCTGCACAAAGAGGATGGCTTGCAGGGGAGGAAGGAGGCATGGCCATGCCTGGACGCCTTCTCAGGGCTCACCTGGAGGACAAGGCCTCCTCAGCGTTCCCCTCCCCACCACCCATCTTTGTTGCACACTCTCCTTTAAAACCAGAAGCCCTCCATCTTTCTTCCTCAAGCAGGGGAAGTGGCCTGGCAAGGGTAAGAATGAGGTTCTGAGTCAGGGGAGGCAGAGAGCAGTGGAGGGAGGATGAGAGTTTCATTCCATCAATGTTGGGGGCTGACTCCTTCGAAGAGGAGGCCTGTGCCTCAGAGCCATGGGTAAGGTCATCTATAGAAACTTTGGTTTCTATAAATGGGGTGGGGTTTCTGGAGTGGCTCATATGTGCCACAGATCAAAGCTCGCACAATTGCCACCACTTCCTGGCTGACCCTTGACCTCTGGTTTGCAAGGCCAGGGCTGCCTCCCTCTCCTTCCTGACCAGTAGCAGGGACACTCCTTGAGGGCTGGTGCCTCCACACTGGTTACAGCCTCATCTCCAGCCTGCAGGAACAGGGAGGTCTTTCAGTAATGAGAAACCTTCACATACCCTAAGTTCCAGGGGACAAGGTGGGAGACCCCTCTCTTAAGGTCCATCTTAGTTCGTGGTGATAACTCAGATCCAGGGGGAGAAACAGATTGGTCCATTCATCCCTATCCTTACCTTGGCATGGGAAGCCACTACCCACAGTGCCCAAAATTGGCCTGGGCATGCCTCACCCCTGTCCCAGCTGTCTCAGGCCATATCTTCTTGGTCATGCACTGGGAGACCCTCCCCTCCAAGTATGTCTGTTTTTAGTTTTTAATTTTATTAGCTTTGAATCCCCCAAATGGTCTTTATCCTCCAAATATGTCTATCAAGTGCTGCCACCCAACCTCTGTTGGGGAAATGACAAACAGTAAGTTTCTGCTTTCTGACTTGCCTACAGGGCCATAAGCAACTCCATCATGCTTGGGTTAGAGTGAGTGAAAACAGAACAAAATATTGGGATTTGATGTTACTGAAGCATATCTATGTCCTGGAGCTGACAGATCTTGTCTGACAACTTTCCCAGAGGGTCTTTCTGGGTGTCATCAGTGGGACCTGGGCTTCTAAAACTGGGTGGGGAGAAACTCATATTTTGTCCTTGTCATTTTTCCCCAGATTATTGTCACCCAGACAGACAGACAGACTGGAATGAGGAGAGAAGGCAAGACAAAGAGAGAAAATTAGTGTGGGCCAAGAGGCAGGAGTTTATCATTCCTGAGGCATAGGATGGGGCCTTCTTCCTCTTCTGTCTCTGGGGTGACTTCTGCATCTCTATCTCCATTATCTCTGGCTTCTGGCCTTCACAACCTACGCAAGCACACTCTAAAGTTAAGAAAACAAGGAAACAAGGGAAGGAGATAAGTAAAGAAAAAACTACATCCATAAAAGAACTGTGATTCTGGGATCTGAAGAGAGAGTGCTAAGACATCCCTAGTAATTAAACTTATTTTGATTGGAATTTATTTATTTATGTATCCATTTCCTAAGATGTTAATTAGCAGCTTCCAACAAAAGATGCAGATATAAGAAAATTAAATCATTTAATTAGAATTAAGTGTGAGTCTAATATGTACAAAGTACTGGGTTGCATGGAGTTCAGCCTTATGCAGAGAGCAGGGGCTTTGGAATACCTTTTAGCTGTGTAACTTGAGAAAGTTAGTTAATCTTTGAGCATCAATTCCTCTTCTGTAAAACCAAGTTAATAATTGTAGAACCTACCTCACAGACTTGTGTTATGGGTTTAAATAATATATGTTGAAGTGCTTAACATAGTCTCTGGCAATTCAGTGAGCACTTAATACACAGTAACTATTACTGTGATTATTCATTTCTGTGCTAAGAAAGAAAATGATGGTGGGGACATTGTCCCTGTTCTGAAGGAGACAGAGAGGTAGGGAAGGACTTGATGTGTTTGGGGAAGGGTACACAGGTTGCTGAGTGACTAATGTGTACACAAGGGGAAGAAGGAAGCCAGGCTGCACAAGGCTTAACTACGAATTTATCCTATGGGCAATGAGAAGCCACTTGGCAATTGAGAAAGATCACTCTGGTGGAGGATGGATCGAAGTAGGAAGAGATGGGAGCCAGGAAACAGTCATGGGCCTATTGAAAGACATGAGGTAGAGAGATAGAAATAACCTTCACTGGGGCCTTGGAGTGGAGAGGGGGCCAGATTCCAAGGCATCTGGCTTGTGTTACTTGGGTGACTCCACTAGAATGTCAGCTCCAGGGCAGGGGACTTGTTTTGTATGTTGATGTAGCTCCAGCACCTAGAACTGTGCCTGGCACATAGTAAGAGCCCCATAAGTATTTGTTGAATGAATGGATGGTGGTGACATTACACTAGGAAGGAAATAATACAGAACAGCAAATCTGGGGATGAAGATAATACTTTTATTCTAGATATGCTGAATGTAAGCAGCCTAGGGGATATTCAGGTGAAAATGTCTCATGTGAAACATAGAAATTTGGGCCTGATACTCAGGAGAGAACTTTGGGCTGGAGTAGAGTTTTGAACATGTTGGTCTATAAGATGGCTGAAATCATGAGATGGTTCAGATCAACCTGTGAAATTGTGGAACAAGAGGGGAAAGGGTAGAAAATAGAGACAGGTGAAAATCTACATTTGTGGTGGGATTTAAGAAGGTGAGCCAAGAGATGGAGAGAAGATAAAGAGCAGTTAATACAGTAGCACGGCTGGGTGCAGTGGCTCATGCCTATAATCCCAGCACTTTTGGGAGGCCAAGGCAGGTGGATCACCAGAGGTCAGGCGTTTGAGACCAGCCTGGCCAACATGGTGAAACCCCGTCTCTACTAAAAATACAAAAATTAGCCAGGTGTGGTGGCGGGTGCCTGTAATCCAAGCTACCCAGGAGGCTGAGGCAGGAGAGTCACTTGAACCTGGGAGAAGGAGATTCCAGTGAGCCGAGATCATACCACTGCAGTCCAGCCTGGGTAACAGGGTGAGAAAAAAAAAAAAAAAAGACAGTAGCAGACAGGCTCTGCAAGGTAACTTCAAGAAAGCAGTAATAGTACTAGCTGCTGCAGAGGGCTTGAGTAGACAGAGCATTACAAAGGCCTACTTAATGTGGCAGCAAGCAGCACGAGACAACCTGGAGAACAGTAGGGATGAAAACTTTCTTGCAGCCCCCATCCCCTTCCATCAGAATGGCTTTCTGACTATTTTCCACTTTCTTATCCAAATAATTAGCAAATAATCACAAATAATTCTAATTAAATGCAAAATCAAATAGGCACATTTATGCAATACTGAGGAGTGACTTTTTCCTCAATTTGTCACGTTTACAATAATGTCACCAATTTAAACATCAGGTTAAAAAACAGAAATATTCAAGTTCTAATGATATCGTTGCCTTTCCCGCTTTGCTTCCATGTGATGTTTTAGGTTATTCTTATAGCTATTAATAGTGCTCTAATCCACACAGTTTGGGAGCAGAATATCGCCTTGGAGGACTTTAGATTGGGTGTGCACTTCCCTCTATTTCTATGAAAATTTCATGTTTCTTAAATGTCTTTTTTTGAACTTTAGATATGCAAACTTAATGTGAGACTCTAAAATGCAATGATTTCTTTTTACAGCCATGATAGATTTGTTTAAATCATTGGTCAGCTCTGACAGTTGTATTAAAATCTTTTAAAAAAAATGATAGAAACCAGAACATGCTATCTAAAGTATACATCCTCTCCTGTTGTTTTGGAAAGCCAGTGGCACATACTTCATATGCAAGACCCTCATTCTTGGGACCATTACATATGGATCATCAAGTGCTGGTTACACATTTTTATATAAACTCGATCTTCCATAGCTCAGCTGCTTTGCTGAGGCACAGTCCTAAGGAAGGTTGCTTGGATTCTCAGTTTAGCATAACATTTGAGTGATACAGCACAGCATTCCTGTTCATGTAAATATTTTAGGTTGAAAAAACCCCTTTTGTTATTTTTCTCTCTGCCCAAGAAATACTTTCATGAACCTTCCCATAACAGAGCACTTCCCTGACTTCAGTAACCCTAAAAAGAGACAAGGAAATAGCCTCTTGGCACTGCTGGTTTTCCACAACTAAAACATTGAGAAAATATGCAGAACCACACCACTTTTAGGTGAATAAAGAGTTCCTTATTTTCTTTAAACTGTACATCCTGTCTCCTTCCCAGTTCTGGATGTGGAAAAATTAACACTGGAGTTAATAAGGAAGAAGGTATATGATCACACTATTAACCTCAGAGAGCCTACTTTGGAAGTTTCCAATTTCCTTCCCATTTGTGGTTGAAGTGTGACCTGTAATCTGGATTTTCATCCAAGAATTATTTCTATGAAGGTGTCTGTGACTAATTTTGGTCACAAGTTCTCTTCTCTTCCTTCCTTGTCTTCCTTTCTGCAGTGTGTGTGTGTGTGTGTGTGTGTGTGTGTGTGTGTGAGAGAGAGAGAGAAAGATTTATCTTTTTCCTTTATCCTCTTATGTTTTCTATTTGCTTGTTCATGTATTTGTCTCCCCTCATTTCTCTCGCTAACTTATAGAATACTACAAAACAAGGATTATATCTTTTTCTTTTGTTTTTCATTTCAAAGTACCTAGCCAGAGATAGAGTATCTAGGCATAAAAGAAGTGTTTAATCAGCACTCATGGATGAATTATGTTAGGACAAAAAACTAGATGCTAGGATCTGGTGTTGCACGCTTTCATCCTGAATAATGCATTTTGCTCAGCAATTATCACCCCAACCTTCATTGGCGATTCGTGAACTCACCAAAAATTTAGTGTGTGTTTGTGTGTGTGAGAAAATATGTGTGGGTGTATGGTGTGTGCGTTTGCCCGGTCTGCAGCCTGCATCAGATTCAAAGGGGTTCAGTCTTCAAGAGTTCAGGGAAGGAGTTCTTTCCTTCACCTTGGTGCTGGCAGATGAAAAGTGCAAGGACTCAGCACTTTTTTCGAACCAGTCAAGGTCTTGCAGACATGAGGAAATGTACATCAGAAGTTTTAGAGGCCAGGTGTGGTGGCTCACAACTGTAATCCAAGCACTTTGGGAGGCCGAGTTGAGAGGATTGCTTCAGGCCAGGAGTTTGAGACCATCCTGGCCAACATAGCCAGACCTGGTATCTACAAAAAATAAAAAAAATTAACTGGGCATGGTGGTGCACGCCTGTAGTCCCAATTACTAGGGAGGCTGAGGAGGGAGGATCATTTGAGCCCAGGAATTTGACCTTTCAGTAAGCAATGATTGCACCACTTCACTACAGCCTGGGCTACAGAGTGAGACCATGTCTCACAAACAAACAAGCAAACAAATAAAAGCCTTAGGGATGAGATGGGATGGGATAAGGAGGGCTCTGAGTTGGCCAAAGATCAAAGTCCAATTTCACTTGAAGACTCTGGGGCCTAGTTATACACAGAGAACCTCTGTGGTTATCAAATACAACTCAAGCCTGCAGTGTGTTCGGCATTGGCCTTCCTCCAGGACTTTGCCTCTAACGGCTATTTCAGTTATGAGTTCTGACAACAATGATTTCTTTAATATATTCTGGCCATTAATGGCTGACAGTGAGGCAAACACTTAGTAATCAACATTATAGAGTAAGAAGAAGAGGAGCTGGAAGAAGAGGAGAAGAAAGAGAAAGATTTAAGAGAATAAAGACAGTAGAATATGAAACTGACTCTGAAATATATTAATATAAAGGATTAAGGCAATTGAATGGAAAGGCTCCTAAGGTTTCATAAAGGGAAAATTGTTCACTAAACTGGAAATAGAAAAAAAAAAGAGTAATTTTAAGTGCACGTTTCAGATAAATTATCTTACTTCATTTAGTACCAATATTTCTAATGAACACTTAGGGCTGATACGAATCATTTCTCTGCTGACTCCATTAGGAAACCTATTGGGTGTGCAATTTGAGTGACATTACAGAGAGAGATGTTGAGAGATCGGTGATTTAGAAGGTGGGCAGCTCTTCTCTGATAGGTTTGAGTGTCCTCTAACTCCATGAAGAGAGGGCCTGAGAAGCTCAGCTGCAGAAGAAGCCTCTGGTTAAGAGAGGCAGCACTGGGTCCTTCAGAGAATGGCTGGCTCAGAGGAAATTTACACTGGTAATTCACTCATTGCCATGGTAACCACTTGAATGCAGAGGAGTACATTTGTTCATTTTTACAATTATTCTATTATTTATACTGAGGCATCTTTGAGAGGATGATATATATCTGGGAAGGAGTCAGTTACCCCTTGAACAAAAGAGACAATTAACCACAAGATGCCCCAAATTGGAAATACATGTTTCCTAATCACCAGTGGCACAGCCTCTTTCCACCTAGCCCTGAGGGAAATCTTCAATATCCAAGAAGATGTTCTGCTAGCCACAGAACAGGGAAATGGGAACGTCTCACTTATCAAACTCAGTTCTCAGGAGTAGGCCGACATTTCTTCTTCTTTACCAGATCTTTTTCTTTTTGATTCAGGGTTTTCTCACAGTGCATGATTTATTATACTTAATCACCTAAAATATGCCACTACATGCAAAAGTAAGATGGCTTTTAAAAAATTCACCTGAGAAAACGTCTTGTTTGACCCGGAAGACATAATGGAAAAGCTAGGCTTAAAATGTAATGAATTTTGGTTTTTTACAAATCTAGCAAAATAAATGAATAAATAAGCATGGTGGTACATACCTGTAGTCCCAATTACTAGGGAGGCTGAGGAGGGAGGATCAGTTGAGCCCAGGAATTAGATCTTGCATTGAGCAATGATTGCACCACTGCACTCTAGCCTGGGTTACAGAGTAAGACCGTGTCTCACAAACAAACAAGCAATCAAACAAAAGCCTTAGGGATGAGACGGGATGGATAAGGAGAGCTCATAAGCAGGGAAATAAACAAATAATCTTCCCAAACATTTAATACTTAGTGTGGATAATTTGATATACTCCACATTTTTGTTGCCTTGATTCTATGGATTTAGAGTAAAAGGTATAGAAATGGAGGAAATTCCTGCAGAGAAATAGAAAGTGAGAGAAGGTTCCAATCAAGTGAGCACAGATATATTGTCAAGAATAGTTCTCTAAGAGAATTGATTATTACATAATTATATATAATCAATATGCATAACTGCATATGTAATAATTTAATACATATGTGCATATATAATACATAGGTACTGGGACTAATTTAAACATTTCAAAATGCAAGATATGGTTTATACAAGCAATGGAATACCTGCAGCTATAGCTGGTAAGAATGATGGTGGAAGTAAAATTTGTTTACATGAAGTGGGGGTGCAGTGACTCACATTTGTAATCCAGCACTTTGGGAGACTGGGGCAGAGAATCGCTTGAGCCCAGGAATTTAAGACTAGCCTGCGCAACATGGCAAAACTCTGTCTCTACAAAAGATTAGCCGGGTGTGGTGGCATGTGCCCGTAGTACCAGCTACTTGGGAGGCTGAGGTGGGAGGATCACCTGAGCTTGCAGTGAGCTGTGATTAAGCCATTGGGCGACAAAGTGAGACCTGTCTCAAAAAGAGAAAATTTTTGTTTACATGAAATAATGCCTATGACATACTGAGGTTTTAAAAAGTAAGAAATGAGGGGAAAAAAGAGCAGATTATAAACAATTTGTATCTTATAATCACATTTTGCTTTAAAATATTCCATTTCTTTATATATATCTATTTGTCTATGTTTGTACTTATAGAGAAAGAAAATCTAGAAGTAGAGTCACCAAAGGGTTAATAATCATCTCTGGTGATGGGATGGTGCATAATTTTTCTATTTTTCTTCCTTCATAGACTGTGAGCAGAATACGTATACGATCATAGTTGTATCCTATCTATAATTTATTAATCATCTATTATGTATCAAACACTTTATTATGTTCTGTTCTCCTAGAGCTTGTGTTTTATGACTGGATATATCAGCCGGCATTCTTAGTTGCAAACAACAGAAACCATGCTGCCTAATTTAAGTAGAATGTGATGTATTAAAGGATGGTTCTCTCCGGAATTGTTCCCCAGAATTGTTGGGAGAGCTGGAGAAATAGAGTCAAGGCTAAGCTTTCAAGAGCAACGCCCCAAATCACGTCGCAGAACTGACCTGATGAGGTAGCCTCCTTCACTGCTATTGCCGCTGCCAAGTAGGAAATGAAAGGAATTGACTAGTGTAGCTCCTACTGCTCCAGCACCAGTGCTGCTTCTGAGCCAAGGACTTGTATTTGTAACCCCTGCCGCTCCTGAAAGCTGAACTCATCAGCTGCTACCTGCATCCGCAAAGATGGAGGCAGCATGCACATGTGGGACCCAGTGTGCAGACAGTGAGATGGTTGCCAGAGCCTGGGTCACATGCCTGCCTCCTAGCTGCCGAAGCGGCTGGAATTTGGGTTCTGAATTCTGCATTGATGAGGCTGAATTCATAATGTGGGAATTTCCCTCATTAGAGAAGGCTATTTAAATGATAAGTGGCCAGGCGCGGTGGCTCACGCCTGGAATCCCAGCACTTTGGGAGGCCGAGGCGGGTGGATCACGAGGTCAGGAGTTCGAGACCAGCCTGAAGAAAATGGTGAAACTCCGCCTCTACTAAAAACACAAAAAAACAATTAGCTGGACTTGGTGGCAGGCGCCTGTAATCCCAGCTACTCAGGAGGCTGAGGCAGGATAATCGCTTGAACCCGGGAGGCAGAGATTGCAGTGAGCCGATATCGAGCCACTGCACACCTGCCTGGGCGACAGAGAGAGACTGCGTCTCAAAAAAAAAAAAAAAAAAAAAAAAAGGTAAGTGACAACAAGGACCTGACAAAAGTGCTTGTAGGTTATTGATAGTAGTGAGAACTTGTTTTGAATACATGTAAAGGAAACCCAATACAAAGTAGGTTAAGGAAAAGAGGGAATTAATAGGCTTACAAAACCAAAATGTCCAGGTTCATACTGGCCCCTGTCGTAACTGGATCCAGGAACTCAAATGATGTCATCAGGTATCAGTCTCTCACAAAACCAAAATGTCCAGGTTCATACTGGCCCCTGTCGTAACTGGATCCAGGAACTCAAATGATGTCATCAGGTATCAATCTCTTTCTGTCCTCAGGTTCTTTTGTGTGGATAGCATAATAGCCCCTTGGCAGCCTCACACACCGATACAATTTCATTAGCAGAAATGGAGAATTTCCCCAGGGCTCAGACAAAAATGCATCCATAAAGGGACTTTGATTGGTTCAGTGTGGTCACGTGACTGTCCTTGAACCAATCATGTACTGGGGGACCTGGGTCATATCCCTGGGGTGTGATGGTGTCAACTCCACTCCTGAAATATGGAATTGGTTCCCTACAGAAAAAAAAAAGACATATCCTGGCTCCACCACATACTAATTGTATCATCTTGGACAGGTCACAATTTCTCTGAGCCTCAGTTTTCTCATCAATAAAATGGGAATAATAAGAGTGTGGCATCACAGGGTTGTTAAAACAAGGTTAATATAAGAATTTATATTTGTAAAGCACAGAAAAAAATCTGTCATGTAATTAGTGGTATATAAGTGTTTACTGCTGTAATTACATTCTGTTGGTCAGAAGAAAGGAGAAGAAATTACAGGCAAGGGAAACACATATTTCTACTTCACCCTCGATCAGGCAGTTGAAAATGTGAGTCTAGAATTTTAAAAGAGGTCTTGGCTAGAGTCTGCAGAATGAATAAGAGAGTAAAGTATATGACCCCCTCAAGGGAGAAAGTGTGGAGATGGAAGAAGATGAACAGGGTGGAACATAACTAACTCCATAAGTGGATGAAATTCACAATACTGACGTTTTTCACATCATACCCCATTCAATGGAAATTCAACTTGCCAGTTTTAAACATGCTCTTTTTACTGTGTCACATTCCCACCATGTGTCTAAGTCCTTTCTTGAGATTCTTCTGAACTCTATAAACTTTAAGGATTTTTAAAAAAAAAAATAACAGATTATTTGACCACATTGAAATTAAATATTTCAGTTCAAATAGAACAAACTATAGATAAAGTTAACAGATGGGTGACAGACTGGAAATAAATGTAATACGTGATTAATTGATTGGGATTAGTATCTAGAATATGAGTAACTCCAAAAATAAAAAAAGTAAAAGATGTGAATAGGAATAGAGAATTATCGATTCCTTATCACAGAGATACCCACAAAGAGGTCCGTAATGCAATCTGTACATGAATATTTCTAAAAGCGATGTAATAGCACGAATTTGTGCACAACCTAGATATTCATTAGTAAGGTTATAGATACTGTAACTGCACAGTAAGGAAAATCTTTGAACTAGATGTACAAACATCAATATCAACAGATCCTAAAACCACAGCGTTAGGTTAAAAAAAAAAAAGATATTGAAGTCAATGTCTTGGTAAATTAGAAATACAATGTACATAAAATAACACAATGGATTTAACAAGGATACAAGCATGTTTAAAAATATAAGTATATTAGAGTAGATGACTTTTGGGGGAGAAAGGAGAGAACTGAAAAGAGAAATAAATGGAAAAAGTCTTCCTTTCCATTATTTCCTCAGAGAGTATACATGTGAGAATTTGTCAGATCTCGACATATCTAAAGGCTGAAAATTTGGGTGAAGTAATGTACTTTTTGGTTTTTTTAGTAGTGAATAGTTTCACATGTGTCAAACCTGGAAACTCTTTCACATTTTGTATGCAATTAACTAGCACATCCCTTTTTTCTTCCTTCAAATTCTATATAAAATCTACCTATGCCTTGCCACCTCCATTGCTATCACCTTGGTTCAATTGGTGGTCTTCTGTTGCCTTTCCTAATGTAATTACCTCCTAAGAAGTTTTCCTACCAAGACACACCGCCAGCTCTCCTATTCCTAAACAAATCACCAAACCAAAGCCAAAGTAATCTTTTAAATACCTAGTTCGGATTATATCACTGTTTCATCTAAAAAGCCACCAGTGGTTTTCCATCTAACAGAATAAAACCCTCGAAGATGTATATCTCCAAGGTGCTACATGATCTGTCACTGCCCCATCTCTCCAAAACACCTCTTAAAACTTCAAATCCTACCTCAGGGCCTTTGCCCTTGCCCTTTCCTCTGTCTGGAACCTTAATCCCTTCTTAGGTGTGTTCTCATCAGAGGAGACTTCCCTGACCACTCTCTAAAATAGTCAAGGCGTTCAGGAAATGCCACCCCCAAATATGCCACTTTGGACTTCAAACTCAGGGCACTTGGGGAACAGCAAATGCCTTGAGGGGCTTTTCTCTGAACTTTATCTGCCTAAAGACAGATCCTTCAAAAAGATCTCAATTGTCATGAGTCCCCTCCCCAGGAATCTCATCAACCAGGGAAGATTCAACTCGCCTCCCAGGAGAGGAGACTGGGGATAGTCCCCACACCCAGACAGACTTCATCACAGGATACCACCTGTTCTTCGGTGGGCCTATTCATCTTTTCCAGAAATTATTTCCCCTCCCCTAAGTTGCCTACATCCCCAAACTCTCTTGCCTGTGAAGAGGGTACTCAGTGGGTTGGTGGATATTCTTTATTTTTCCCTGTGATGTCCCCATGCACATGATACATCTTTATTCTTTCTTCCTGCTAATCTGCCTACTGTCAATTTATTTCAGACTCAATTACCAACCGTTAAAGGGTAGAGGGAAAGTTTTCCCTTCCTTAAGACAGAAAATCCCCTTTTCTCAACCCAGATCTATTCCTCTTTATCCTGTTTTATTTTTCTTCGTGACATTTATTTGTTACCAGTTACCTCTATCCCATTAGAAAGTAAGTACCTTGAGGATAGGGATGATGTTTTGGTGTCTATTCAGTTTTTCAGTGCACTCAATAATACTAGTTGACAGGATAAAACAATGAATGAATGAATGAAACAAGGGGAAAGAGAGAGACATAAGACAGGCAGACAGAGAAAGAAAGAAGAGAGGAACACTCTGGTGGTCCCACTATGCTTGAAGGTTTTTCTTTGAAGTAGAAATGGTTCTTGTAACAAATCTTTCATCCTTCTTCCCTTGCAGACTTCCTCCCTGGATTTCTTTCAGGTTTGATGATTGACCAAGTAGCAGCTGTAATATGGGATGGAGGCATGTTCTGACTCTGCTAAGAGAGAGCCACCTCCCTGTGATATGGGTGACATTTTGATTTATTCCTCTGTAAGTCATTTTTTTTCTGTACATGTTCACTCCTACATGCTCATATCTACTTTAGAAAAAAGAAAAATGGGATTTAAAAAATGACACTTTATGAGATTGGCATTTTCCTCTGTGATATTCTTCCCCCAAACACATAAGTTGAGTGTAATTGTGAGAAAAATATTAGACAAATTCCAGCTGAGGAATGTTCTACAAAATACCAGTAGTCTTTAAAACTATCAAGGTCATGAAAAACAGGGAAAGTCTAAGAAACTGTCACAATCTAGAGCAGCCTAAAGAGACATGAGCTTTAAATGTAACATGAGATGCTGGATGGGATCCTTGAACAGAAAAAGGATATTAAGGGAAGAATGAGAAAATTTGAAAAAGTGAGGACTTTTGTTAATGACATATTGATTTTGGTTCACTAATTATAAGCAATGTACCACACTAACATACAGTGCTAATAATAGGGAAACTGTAGGGTGGGGGGCAGTATGTAGGAAGTCTCTCTACAACATCTTCACAATTTTACTGTACATCTAATGATGTTCTAAAGTAAAAAGGTTATTTTGAAAAGTTGTTGTTGAAATGTTAGTCCTCAAATTTATTAGTGCCCTACACGGGGGGTTGGGGGAAAGATTGCTTCTGGAGGTATGTCATGTTTAGTAGAACATTTCATCCCAATTCAGTACCCCCCTTCCCTTTCCCGTTACTGATGAGTGAGGCAGGTAGATAAAACTTGTCATTTCTCATGAAGGAAATCCCTGAGTTGTTTAATTAGCTCTGTATCAGATATAGCCTGAGGATTTACATGTTTTGCCATGTTTAGGTTTCATCTTGGAGCTCAATCCTGTTATTTTAAGATTTTTGGCCATTAACTGCAAAGGGGAAGCACGAAAAACACCTCTGTTTTTATAACAGTACGTGTCTTAACAAAAATAATTTACATGAACATGAGCCAAGGGACAAGTCTTGGAAGTCAGCAGTCCTGTGCAGTGAGACGTCTGTGTGGCATTTCCTTATTTTAAGAAAATCTTTTTACATAGCCTATTTAAAGAAGGATAGTTTCCCTCTCATTTCCTCCTCTAAAAAATAATAAACTTGAACACTGGGTCAGGTCTATTTTTAAGGAGCCACTGATAGAAATGAATTGCTTTTGGGTTTCAACTCTGAGATCTACCTTCCCCAAATTCTTCTCCAGCCCACATGCTTTTTTTTTCTTTTTTTTCCCTTGGTGGGTGAATTCTATTAGAGTTTTCAAGTATTCTCTATTTAAGACAGCAGATACCTTTAGGTAGCTTCAAGAGTTATTAATAAAATAATTAAAATAAGAGCTACAGGCCAGACAATTTACATGTGAAAAAATGGAGGCCAAGATGCCTAATTTTTAGGGAGATCATGAGGGTACAGGGAAAATTGCATAAATTCAAGAAAAGGGAATGCTAATTAAGGCCAATGGAAAATGGCTGCTTATTATGAAAAACAAATGGGAAGATGTATTGCTTGAGAGTAAGAGTTTCAAGAAGTAAGAAAATTGACTTATTGGGAGGAGCTGCAGATTTACATTGCAAAAGGAGAATATACAGGAATAGCAAAAATTAGGCCTGTTTTGTAATAAATCTACCACAAGATACAGTATAAGGTATGTGTATATTCTCTAAGTATATGTTCTGTATAAACACATATATGTTCTACATACACATTGCATGTTAGATCATATTGGGTATATTGGGTACTAGATCTCTCTCTCATGAAAGCATAGAACAAATGTTATAAATGAAATACCTCTGCACTCATCACACAATTTAAGTGAGAGAATATTTCAATATATTTGAATCCTCTGTATTCCTCCTTAATCACATCCCTCATCCTTTCACCGGTGGTAATCACTATTCTAAATTTTATAGTTATTTGTTCCTGTTTTCTGTACAGTTATTACCACACAAAAATATATCTCTGAACAATATATTTTCAGTTTTGCTTGTTATTGAAATTATATAAATGGAATTAGACTGAATAACCATTTCTGTGATATTGTGGGATCTGGCCAGCAGCCTGCAATGCAGCGGGGCTCTCTCTTTGTTCCCAGGTGCATTGGCAAGTTAGAAATAATAGACACACACAAGATAGTGAAAGCTGGTTCCAGGGGTCACTGCCTTCTGGTCCCGTAGTGCCAACAATGCACTGGATATACCAGTATTTATTACTAAGTTTAGTGAGGGCGGGGGTAGGTTGCTGAGGGATTTAGGGTCATTTGATTATGAGGTGAGATAGTCACATGGGGATGAAGTAATTCTTTAATATAACATTTGTATGTAGAAGTACAGTACATTTGTATGTAAAAGTACAGTATACAGAGATAAGAATTTATAATATAGTGTGTGCATCAGTAATTTCTAACAGAGCCTTAAAACAGAAACACAATCTTTCCATAACCTATGATTAGCAAGATGTTAATCAGCAGTAACAATTGCAACAAAAGCTGGTTACAAACAATCCATGGAAACAGGACGTGAAGCTAGACAACTGGTTGGACCACAAATTCTCAGAAGGGAGTATGCATTAACCCTAAAGAGGCCTAGAAGAGCCATGGCAAGATGAGGTCGTTTATAGCCCTATCTTATCCATATGGACAGGCGCCCCCCATGCATCCGTTTATAGGCTCTCCACAAGGGTCGCATTCTATTCCCAGAGCTATGAACATCTGCTTTTCTGGGATAGGAATCTTGGTGATGTGAAACCTCCGTGACTGCACGTCCATTCATAGGCTCTCTGCAGGGGGAAGCACATCACATGCTGTTGGCTCATTCTGGTAGTCCAGCCTGGCATTGTCTTTACACAATCCTGCATGCAATTTTGTATTTACAATAATCAGGAGCATTTCATCTTTTATTCCATAGCAATAGTTTCAAGGGATCTCCTTACACTGTGACTTTTTGAAACTCAAAGTTATAAGCATTTATTTTATATGTTATGATAAGATGTTTTAAAATGTTCACATTTACGGCTTTTAAAAATGATCTTATTATCATTTCCACATTTAGTTACTTAGTAATTAGAAAAGATGGCCTGTATAATACTCATTTTTTGAAATTGTTGATATGTTCTTAATGGTCTTTTATGGAGGTAATATTCATATATGTTCCCTGAGAGACTGAAAAGAATTTGAATTATTGAAATGTTGAATGCAGTGCTGTATATAGGTCCATTAGATCATGCTTGTTAATTTTGTTACTCAAATGCTATATAGACTTTCTAAACTTTCTTGTCTGCCTGATCTATCAACCATTGAAATAGCTGTGTAAAACTTTTCCAATATGGTTGTTTTATCATTTTCTTCTTGCAGTTTTATCAATTTCTGTTTTTTACATTTTGAAGCTCTATTATTAGGTGCATATAAGTTTAGAACCATTGTCTTTTATTAATTAAATTATATTTTATTATCATGTAATGGCTCATTTTTTTTCTCCAGTAATAAATTTTGCTTTAAAGGCTACTTTATGGACATTAATGTAACTAAACCAGATTTTTTTTTTTTGAGACGGAGTCTTGCTCTGTTGGCCAGGCTGGAGTGCAGCGGCGTGATCTCAGCTCACTGCAACCTCTGCCTCCCAGGTTCAAGCAATTCTCCTGCCTCAGCCTCCTGAGTAGCTGGGATTACAGGCATGCACCACCACGCCTGGCTAATTTTTGTATTTTTAGCAGAGATGGTGTTTCACTATGTTGGTCAGGCTGGTGTCTAACTCCTGACCTCATGATCCACCTGCCTCAGCCACCCAAAGTGCTGGGATTACAGGTGTGGGCCACCATGCCAGGCCACTAAACCAGATTTTTTTTTTTTTTTTTGAGACGGAGTCTCGCTCTGTCGCCCAGGCTGGAGTGCAGTTGCGTGATCTCAGCTCACTGCAAGCTCCGCCTCCCGGGTTCACACCATTCTCCAGCCTCAGCCTTCCGAGTAGCTGGGACTACAGGTGCCCGCTGCCACATCTGGCTAATTTTTTGTACTTTTTAAATAGAGACGGGGTTTCACCATGTTAGCCAGGATGATCTCGATCTCCTGACCTCGTGATCTGCCAGCCTCAGCCTCCCAAAGTGCTGGGATTACAGGCTTGAGCCACCGCACCCAGCCTAATCCAGATTTTTAAAAGTTAATATTTAACTAGACTATTTTTTTTATCTTTTTACCTTTAGTATTTCTTTTTTGTTATGTTCTGGATATGTCTCTGTGAACACCCTAAGATACATCTTATTTTTAAAGTTAATCTGATCATCTTTGCCTTTTAACTAGAATGTATAATTTATTAATATTTAATATAATTACTTTTATTTTGAAATGTATTACTACCACTGTATTGTGTGCTTTCTATAGGTTCTGCTTTTTCTTTTTCTTTTTTTCTTCCCACTTGTCCTCTTTTGAATTAATTGAGTTGTCTTTTTTTTTTTTCAATTTTCCCCTAATCTAGTTGGAAATGTATGCTTTATTTTAGGATTATTCCAAAGTTTGTTGTTCTCAACTTAACAATATTGAAAGTAACTTAACATCTTTATCTCCTCCAAAAAAAGAAAAGACCTTAGAATACTTTAAGCCAATTTGTCCTTCTGACATATATTGTATATTAGCTAGGGCTCTCCAGAGAAGCAGAGCTAGTAGACTATTCAGATCTAGATTTAGATCTAGATGTATAGAAAAATAGATGAGACAGGATTTATTATAGGAACTGACTGTGGCAATTTTTGAGGTTGAGAAGTACCATAATATGCCATCTGCAAACTGGAGAACCAAGAATGCTGATAGTGTGGCTCAGTCTAAGCCCGAAGTTTTGAGAAACAGATGAGCCAGTGGTGAAATTCTCAGTCCAAAGCTGAAGGTCTGAGAAACTGGGGGCCTGCCAGCACAAGTCCTGGAGTCTGAACCAGAGGTCATGGAATCCTGATGTCCAAGGGCAAGAGAAGATGGTTATCCCAGCTTCAGGAGAGAGAGCAAATTCACCTTTCCCTCAGCACTTTTATCCTCGATCCACTGGATGGTGCCTCCCCACAGTGGGTGAGGGCAGATCTTCCTCATTCAATCCACTGATTCAAATGCCAGTCTCTTCCAGAAACATCCTCACCGACACACCCATAAATAATGCTTTACCAGCTATCTGGGCATCCCTTAAACCAGTCAAGTTGACAACTAAAACTAGCAATCACAAATGGTATTTGTGATCAATATTTTAATTCCACTTTTTTCTGTAGAATTAATCAAATTTACATTTTACTTTTAATTTAGGAATACATTTAGATGATTCGAAATTTTAAAACTATTGAAAGATACTGTGAATAGTCTCCCCATTCCAGCTACCCAATTTTCTTACTTGGAGGCCACTGATGTTAGTTTCTCATGTATCATTACTGAGACTTCTTAGGCAGGTGAATATATCCTTTTACACAATTTTATTCTGTTCTTTTTTCCTTTCCTAATATTCCAAGATTTTCTTTTATTATTATTTTCTTTCTATTTAGAGGACTTCCTTTAAACCATTATTTTATAGTAGGTCTGCTGGTGATATGGTGACACTATCTCTTTGTTTCACTTCATTTGAGAATATCTTGATTTCACCTTCATATTTTCACAGGTAATTCTTGGTTGAGCATTCTTTTCTTTCAGGCCTTGAAAAATGTGCCAGTTCCATTCGGCCTCCATAGTTCAGATTAGAAATTTGCTGTAATTTATTATTTTTCCCTTATAGTAAGGTATCATTTATCTCTTGTTGCTTTATGATTTTTTTCATTGTCTTTAGTTTTCAGAAGTTTGACCATGATGTGTCTTCTTGTGATTTCTTTGAGTTTATCCTTTTTGGATATTAAATATGCAGGTTTGTGCTTTTTGCCACATTTGGGAAATTTTAAACTATTATTTATCTGACTACTTTTCAGCCCCACCCTCTTTTTCCTCCCCTGGGATTTCTATGACACAAACCCTAGATCTTTTGCTATAATAATCCCACATGTCCTGGGGCTTTGTTCTTTTTTATTCTTTCAGTCTATTTTCTCTTTGTTGTTTAGATTAAGCAATTGCTACTTTTGTATCTTCAAGTTTGCTTTTTTGTTAATCTACATTTTTGACAATTTCAGATTGCCAGTCTTTCCTCCATCCAGTTTTAGATACATGAGGCAAGAAGAAAACCTAGGGCTATCACCACAGTGCTGTCCCTCAGGTCCCGAGGTCACTGGCTGATCTGCCTTCTTCTCTCCACCGTTCAGAGTCTTCTTAGGTTTATTTTCTATATAATATCCAGGGTTTTTAAGTACTTAGCAGGAGGAACAGGGAAAAGTCCATTAACTCCCTCTTCAACATTATTATTTTGTATAGTTAATGTCTCTATATATTTACCCACATGGTGTCTTTGCTCACTGTTCCTTCTTGCATGTCAAACCATATTTCTAGTATCATTATCTGAAGTATACCCTTCAAAAAGTTCCTTCAGTTAACTGTTGGTAGAAAACTTTCTCATTTTGATTGTATGAAATGACTTCTCTTACTCTACTTTTGGAAAAAATCATTTTATTTAGTACATCCTTATATATTGACAGTTGTTTCTCTCAGCAATTTGAAAATATTTCTCTGCTGTCCTCTGGCTTTCAATGCTGCTGTTGATTAGTCAATTGCAATGTTACTTTTCATGTCATACATCCTTTCTCTCAAAGGATCCTTTCTTTGTTATTGTTGATCTGTAGTTTTCCCATGATGTATCCACTTTAGATTTCTTTGCTCATAGCTTGTTCAGCTTCCTGAATCTGAGCCATTAACTCAGATTGTTGTATTTCATCAGTTCTGGAGAATTCTTGGCCAATATCTCTTCAATATTATATCTTGTCAATTTTCTCTGTTATTTCCACCTGGTACTTTTAAAAAGGTCATTTCACCAGATTCAGTGTCTGGTAAGGGTCCACTCTCTTATTCATAGGTGGTGACTTGTGGCTATTTCCTCACATGGTGGAAGAAGGAAGGCAGCCGTCGGTGGCCTCCTTTATAAAGGCACAATAAATGACACAATAACATCAAGCAGTAGTCCTCTTATTAGATGCATTTTAGCCTTCTGAGTCTGCCTTCCAGGTATCTCAAACTCTGATATAGTTAATTTCTTTGTTTCTCTGTGCTGCTTTCTTGGTGATTATTTCAGATCTATCTTCCAGTTCACTAATTCTGTTGTTAATTGTATCTGATATGACATATGTCGACTACATCTCTAATTTTATTTAGTATACTTTTTTATTTTTCAACTTCACTTTTCTTCAAACCTCCCTGCACATTAAAAAGGTATCTATGTAAGATAAAAAAAACTTCAAGCATATCAAAGTAAAAAGAATAGTGTAGTAAAGCCATATGTACCCATTATCCAGCTTCAACAATGAACAATTCATAGCTAATCTTGTTTTCTCTGCATCCTTACCTACTTCCTTTCCCACTCCAGATAATTCTGAAGCAATCCAGACATCATATTATTTTATCTGTAGTAGTTCAATATGTATGTCTAGTAGATAAGGATTCCCCTTTAAATAAACAATACTACCATTTTCATTCCTCCTAAAAGTCCACTGTAATACTATTTGTAATTAATATGAAATAGTCTTTTAAAAATATTTTATGGTTTGTCAATCATACTTTTAATATCCTCCTTTATTTCTTCAAGCACATTAAACATACTAAATTTACATTTTATTTTTTTTTTAACAATATATTTAGTCCTTGTGGGCCTGGTATTTTTATTTGTTTTTTTTTCTGCTGGCTCTTGCTCATGGTAGTTTGTTCCCTCATGTGTTTGTGATTTTTTTTTTTTTTTTGGTGGGGGAGCTTATGGTCATTGGAACTCTGTAGGAATTCTTTGAGATTTTGGTTAATGTTCATTTCCCCAGAGATTTGTGATTGCTTCTTCCAGGTACTAGGCACCTTGGACCCACACTAACCTGTAATCATGAGAATTCAATCCTCAGGTTGGGTTTTTCAGGCTATAGTGTAAATTTCACACCAAGTTTATGTGACTGTCACCTATTATTGGTAATACTTAGAAGAGCCTTTATTTTTCTTCCTTACCCACAGTCAAAGCTGAGAGAGTCAAGACTGTTTATGGTCTATTGCAGTGATATTAATTTTATTTTTCCAACTTGCCTTCACTAAGGCTGTTGCCTTTTGTAGAACTTGCTCTTGCCTTCACTACAAAAGTTCTTTTGTAGAACTGGCTCTATGCGAGGGTCTCAATTTGCATAAACCCCAGACGCTGTGTCTTGTCCCTCTGCACAAGCCTATACTCTGTTTAAAAACTCTTAATGATCATGTATTGGCAGATTTCCTGAAGACAAGATTTAGTTTCAATGCTCAGTTATTGCTTGGATTCATGCCTTTTTACTACTTTTATCCTATGAGGGTTTCTTTCACTGTGTTCTACTCAGCTAAGGATTTAAAATGGTATTATAAATATTTCATTCAGCATTTTAAGATGCTCTGTACTAGGATTCCTCAGAATATCTGCTGTGCTGCCACATTCCTACAAAGAGGAAGGAATCCAAATTATTATGCCTTAAGTCCCACCTGATTTACTGCCAGAAATTAGCCTTCATCACAGTGTCTCCCAGCTGTTCCTGAGAGCTTCTCATTCAGGGGGCTATCTGATGTTGTCTTAGTTTATTTGGGTGTTTCTAACAAAATACCATAAGCTGGGTAGCTTATAAACAACAGGAATTTATTTCTTATAGTTCTGGAGGCTGGGAAGTTTAAGATCAAGATGACAGCAGACTGTGTTTGGGGGTGTTAACAGTGAAGGGTATACAGGTTCTTGGCATTTCGAACAAAGAATTGGACAAAATGCACAAACAAAGCAAGGAAGGAATGAAGGGTTTTATTGAAAATGAAAGTACACTCCACAGTGTGGGAGCAGGCCTAAGCATAGGGGCTCAAGGGCCCTGTTACAGAGCTTTTGTGAGTTTAAATACCCTTTACTTGGGGTACGCCCTATGTAAATGAAGAGGATGTAGTAAATTTACAAAGTCATCTATGGCATTCACCCTATGGAGAGGGTATTTCCTGTTATAGCTGAAGTGTGACTTGGCCTTATGTTTCCTGCCTCCAGACCCTATTTTCCTGCCTCAATGAGGGTCTGCTCTCTTGTTCATAGATGGTGCCTTCTGGCTATTTCCTCACATGGTGGAAGAGGGAAGGCAGCCGTTGTAGGTCTCCTTTATAAAAGCACTAATCTCATTCATGAGGGGTCTAGCCACTTCCCAGAGGCTGCACTGCTAATACAATCACATCAGTCATTAGTTTCAACATATGAACTTTCTGGAGGACACAAGCATCCAGACCATAGCAGATTGGTTCTTTGGTTCAGATCCTTTCTCCTCTGTTCTGTCTGTCTCATCTGACCCTCATGCCTGTGTTGCTGATAACTCTCATTAGTTTGTCATTCTGCTTGACAAAGCTGTCCTTTGTTGGTGACCACCAGTGCCACTACTAGTTTTGGCAGCAGACGTTGTTCTTTTCTTTTACTTCAGGCCAAATATCGGATAGGCCCTTGTCTTCGATTCTCTAAAGAACAGAAGGTATGAGAGAAAGCATTATAACACAGAAATGAGCTTACAAATACTTCCCAAGGCCAGAACCGGACTCAGGACTTCTGGTTGACCTGCCTCTCTATCTCTCCTACCTTATTGCCATGGGCCAATGGGTAGTTTACTTTTCAACACCCAAGTTCCTCTACTCACTGATGGGCTTTGGAGTCTAGGCTAAAATTCAAAGTCCTAAAGAGGGGAATTTTAATGCTCCTTTGCCCAGGCCAATCCCTGCCTTCCCAGTCCCTATTCTCTGCCAGGAATGACTGCCACTCATAGTCATTGCAGGAGGATGTTTTTGTGTGTGTGTGTGTGTGTGTGTGTGTGTTTTCCCAGAAAAGCCCAGAGAGATATGGCTCTAACCTATGCACCCCTATCTAAGACGTTAAACTAGTCTGACACTAGTGCATTTTTTCAAGGTCTAGGTCTTTGAGTGTCATGTTTAAGACTTTACCAATTCATCTCAGTTTAGACTGCACTAAGCCTAGTCCATTTCTTTTTCTGACATGCTATAGATAACAGCTTAGATAATAAACATACACGAGCCTGCCCAAGAAACACATAATACCAAAGAGGCACAAAGCAGTCTAAAGCTGTATTTAGAAGAATAACTGCTCTCTAAGGGACAAATAATCCTCAGTGATGCAGCTGTCTTTAAAACATCTACCCAATTTACCTGACTACACAGAACACTAAATATTCAGGTTACTGCACTGCATTTAGGTTTTTACCAACAGTGGGTGGTAATATGCCTTAGATTTGCCTAAGAGTCTCCAGAGTGGTAGGTGTTCCAGAAAAACAAATGGAAACAATAATCAGCCTCAAAAGTCAACTCAAATCTCCACCTGGGACCTCTATCTCTCAGACACACACTTACAAACCAAAAGCTGCAACTCTTTGAATGGAATTTTCCAGCTGCTGCATTCATATATTTTCTAATAAGAGTGTTCATCTACTACACCCCTTACATATCTTTCTTAAGCTATCATAAAGCACAGTGTCTTACTCTTAGTGGATACTTGTTAAATGTAGGTTAATGTCACACATTAGTGTGAATGATTCTTAGTGAGCATGATTCCTCTCTCTTCCTACTGTGCTATGGAAATTAGGGCTTTGATGCAGGGTGGGGTTGAGGTTTCACTGCAATATGTGGCACTTGAAATCTTTAAATCCCTGTTCTGCCAAATATTGTGTGACCTTGGGTAACTTATTTTTTCTAAGCTTCAGTTTCCTTGTAAAAATGTTAATGTATTAAAGAATTCAGCAAAGTGTCTCAATGAATATTAACACTCTTCTCTTTTTGCTTCTACCACCTCTCAGCTTCAACATACCAGAGGCCACCCTGGCTCCAGGGATGACCAGAAGAAGATGCAGCCCAGACCATTCCTGCCCATGTTTCTGAGTTCTAGAGATTATTTGTAGTTATACTGGGACGTCCCCAGTTCAGATGTGCTACTTGCTTTCTTTGGCTCCTTCGAGCATTTGTAGGTTATTCCCTAAAGCTAGAAAGGGATCAAGGAAGGCTCAAGCCCTATTGTTACAGGAAAGGAGTCCTGGTCCAGACCCCAAGAGAGGGTTCTTGGATCTCACACAAGAAAGAATTCAGGATGAGTTCTTAAAGTGAAAGCAAGTTTATTATGAAAGTAAAGGAATAAAGAATGGCTACTCCATAGACAGAGCAGCCCCAAGGGCTGCTGGTTGCCCATTTTTATGGTTACTTCTCGATGATATGCTAACCAAGGGGTGGATTATTTAGGCCTCCCTTTTTTAGACCATATAGGGTATCTTCCTGACATTGCCATGGCATTTGTAAGCTGTCATGGCACTGGTGGGAGTGTAGCAGTGAGGACAACCAGAGGTCACTCTTGTCGCGATCTTGGTTTTGGTGGGTTTTAGCTGGCTTCTTTACTGCAAACTGTTTTAGCAGTAAGGTCTTTATGACCTGTATCTTGTGCTGACCTCCTATCTCATCCTGTGACTTAGACGCCTTAACCATCTGGGAATGCAGCCCAGTAGGTCTCAGCCTTATTTTACCCAGCTCTTATTCAAGATGGAGTTGAGCTGGCTCACACACCTCTGACACTATTAATTAGTATTTTTCACACTGTTAGTTTTGACTTGGTGAATCCTGAAATTAGTGAATAACCAGCACTTTGAAAAATTATATAGTATAACAAAAAGAAATATTCATAGTTAGCAGAAATAATGTTTTGTGAAACTTTTGTATGAAATGAGTCACATTGGATATACAATGTATTTCTTATGTGAAAGTTGTTAGAATCAAAACGGAGTGGCTAATGTTAAAACAAAGCAAAACAGCCCTGACAAATAGAGCCAGGGAAGGCAATGAAGAGAGGGTTCTCATGACTGGTAACAAAAACTGTCACAAAAGACTGCAAAAACTACAACCTTGCACAAAGGTCATTGCAACCTTACACAAAAAACACTTCTGCAAGGTTATCTACTCATCAGCTGCCTGTCCAGCCTTGGACTGGCACCACTCTTGTTATTGACCTTTGTAGCCAAGGATAATTATTTCAAAACAATTATGTGATAATCCTCCTCATTTTTTCCTTTAATGATCTTTGCCTTCCTTTACCTCTCTGAATACACTTTGGTTCACATAGTCCCATTGCAATACTCTATTCACAAAGAAACATTGCTTTCTTTCTTTTAGAGAGTCTCTCTTTATTATTTAGATTGACACTTACTGTGGATTGCCATCAAAAAAATCTGAGAGACACTACTTTCAAGAGTTTTGATAGGTCAGGTGTTGTGGCTCACACCTGTATTCCCAGTGCTTTGGGAGGATCCCTTGAGGCCAAGAGTTCAAGACCAGCCTGGGCAACATAGCAAGACCTCATCTCTACTAAAAAAAAAAACGATAGTCATGTATGGTGGCATGTGTTGTAGTCCTAGCTACTCAGGAGGAGCTATGATCACACTACTGTACTCCAGTCTGGGTGACAGAGCAAGTTTTTAAAATAATAATAATAATAATAATTAATAATACAAAGAAAAGATTAAAAAGAGTTCAGATAACATAAAAATTGTCTTAATTATATAAAAACAAATTAACATAAATGAATATTCTCAGGTAAACAAAAATAGCATGCTCCATTTGATAGATTGATTGCTCTATTGGCCCTAATTGTTTACTACTCTGTATGTACATCCTATGCCACAAAACTTGTAGTACATTCCCATTCTGACCATGCACTCAGTTTTGTGACTTGATTTGGCCAATGAGAGATTAGCAAATGAGATGTGACTAGAGGCTTGAAAAGCACTTGTGAAATTAGGCTTGCTGTTACTCTAGTATTTTGCCATCACTGTGAAAACATGTCCAGGCTAGCCTGCTGGAGGATAAGAATCACATGGTGCAGAGAGAAATGGTCCTTATCTCCCAGCCAAGATTATCCTAGACCTGGTGAAGATAGCCAACCACCCTAGAAAAGATCAGAAGAATCACTCAGCTGAGCCCAGTCCAAATTGCCCAGCCTGCTAATAATGAATTAAATAAATCTTCTTTTTATATGCAATGGGGGTTTTGTAGTTGTTTGTTATAGAGCATTATTGTGGCAATAGATAATTTATATACCAAATAGGAGATTTAGCCATTAATAAAATTCATAATAATAATAATCATTGTAATAAAAGAAGTATCAATTTTCCAAAGACCATCTCACTTGATAATCTTGAAAATAACTTTTCATCTTTGTATTTCACAGTTTACTGGGTGCTGCATATAAGGCCTTTACTAAGGAAAGGGTTTATTTAGTTAATTTAATAGAAGACAAGGTGGCAGAGGAAGTAGATTTGCTCAAGGTTACTCAACAAGGTTCTGTTACTGGGAGATCTGGATTCAGTCTCCCAAGAATTCTCTTTATCAGAACAGTCTGCAAGTTGCTGACCTTTCCCATCTTCCAAAATGAAAAGCCTGATTCCTACCCATTCTTCTGGATCTACCTAAATTTTCATAAAAGTTCCTGTGGGATGTCAGTTTGAATAATTAGAATTGACGTTTTGCTTGCAAGCAAAATAGAGGCTCTTTCCTCAGGAAACCACAATGACATTAATATCCTCTGAGAGCATTCTGTCCTCCAAATAACCTGATTTGTTTTCCCTAAATTTGCATTTTCATTTGATCATTAAACATGAGTTATTCTTTGTAATAGGAAACCTGTGATTCTCTTGAATAGTCGAGTTTGACCTGTTGGTTATCACAGCAAGATCCTGGTGCCATTTGCTCACTGGACATTCAGTTTTCAGGTGCTACCAGTTATTCCTGCCCCTAAGAATGAATATTCACCTTAGCCAATGATGAAGGCATGGAGAATGGCAAAGTGGTAGTGGAAGTGGGAGTGGGGAGCTTTGAGGTTGCTTTTACGGAATCCATATCAGTAGGTTAAGAAAACATCCATTATCTATATTAAAGAAGTGTGTCTGTGTGTGTGTGTGTGTGTGTGTGTATGTGTGTGTATTTGTGTATGTTGATAGGAGAGAAATGGAACATAGGGCAAAATCCTTGAAAGCCCCCCCTTGGTGCCAGCAACCTCCATCAGACAGACCTGATAATTTATGAATCAGAAATAGCCCCACATACCCTGAGTCTTATTGATAATGGGGCTAGTAAGCAATAACTTCACGTATGTCTCAGGTATATTTCAACGTCACGTTTATGATCCCAAAAGAAGGGACATTTGGGGGGACACCTGCTATGTATTGGTCAGTATTTTGGGTGCTGGAGAGATACAAACAAATAAGACTCAATCCTAAACTAAGAGAACCTAGTCTGCAATTGGTTGATGTGTTTGTCTCTGTGACACCAGGGAAGAGGTCAGTGTTTTGGCTCTATGATGACTTCATTTCAATAGCCCAATGAGGCTTCTTCCTCCCCTTAAAATTTCTCTGATTCCTTGATAGCTTGGTTGTTGTTTATGTCTTCTGGTGCTTTTACTTTGAGTTGTCCTGGGGTTTGCATTTGGCACAAGTAAATATTGAATAAAAAGTATTCATTAAATAAAGATAGAAGCAATGATTTTTTTAATGTCTCAAAATGAGTGATCAGTTGGTTTGACAGAATTCTCAGAAGACAGTACATGTGTTTGTGTGCACACAAAAATATGTTCAAGAATCAGATCTGATATATATTTTTAAGAACATAAGTACTTTTTCAGCTAAGGATCTAAGGTTGACTTGAATCAAAATTTGACTTACATTTCCCCTACTGCTTAAAGCTTGATTCGAAGCTTAAATACTTGGGTTCAAAGTACTTCAGTGTTTAACAAAATCCTTTGGATTCCATCAAAATAGTCGATTAAGTATGCTTACTTCAATCCCCTGCCTCACAAAATGTGACTGCAAATCTATTTTAATGAATGTTTCACATAAGTCTTTTCTTGAGAAATGATTAGTAGGAAAGTTTAAGACAATCAATTTTAGTTAGAAAAGCAGAACATTTCTGAACGAATTTAAAATAAGATTTGTTTTATTAAGGGTGTTTTTAAAATCAACCTTGAAATCATGTAAGTTATAGGAAAATGAAATTAAAAAAAACATTTTTGCCGTCATGGTGCACTTAAGTATTTTTAAAATATGTTAGTTGTCATATCTTTTTGTGTTGCTATACATGTATTATTTTTATGAAATAAAGTGGCACTCATCATGAGGTCACTATTTAGTGATCCATTATCACATTATCACCAATAATTATAATCACTGAGTGGTACACACATGTATCATACACATTTTTGTTTAGGGTTAGATTATTTTTACTCTAAGTGCCTGTAATCTATTCAACCTCATAAAATTCATACAGGATTTAAAAATAATCAATATAAACATGTCCTGAATATAGGTGTGATGGTTAATACTGAGTGTCAACTTGATTGGATTGAAGGATGCAAAGTATTGATCCTGGGTGTGTCTGTGAGTGTGCTAATATTTGAGTCAGTGGGCTGGGAAAGGCAGACCCATCCTTAATCTGGGTGGGCTCCATCTAATCAGCTGCCAGAACAGCCAGAATATAAAGCAAGCAGAAAAACATAAAAAGATTAGACTGGCCTAGCCTCCCAGCCTACATCTTTCTCCCATGCTGGATGCTTCCTTCCCTCAAACATCAGATTCCAAGTTCTTCAATTTTGGGACTCAGACTCATTCTCCTTGCTCCTCAGCTTGCAGTTGGCCTATTATGGGACCTTGTGATCATGTGAGTTAATACTTAATAAACTCCCCTTTACATATATACACATACACACACACACATATATATATATCTCCTATTAGTTCTGTCCTTCTAGAGAACCCTAACTAATATAATAGGTATAATTTATTATCATGTATTCCAATATTGCCTTCTACTTTTGAGGAGATCAGAGGGTTGTGTGATCATGTAGAAAAATGTAAATAAAATATAGTAGAGCTGGAAAGAACACAACATAATCCAAGTCCTTCATTTAACACGGGAGATGACTTGACTCATAAAGGTTAAGTGATTTCTTGATCATTCTAACCTCATATACTAAGACAATTTCAGAAATGTTCACCCTGGAGATGGCAGTTGGAGTAACTTATACATAATTGCCTCTGCTGAGTCTTTTACCAAGCACTTTTGAACTTCCCAGAGTACAGTACAAGGGCAAAATGTCAGGCTACATATGGGAGCTATGAGTGGGTAGTTTGGCTGATGTGTAACTATGATGTGTTCTTCATTACTCATGTAATACTCATGTTGCCAAGAGCTCACACCAGAAACTAAACTAAGAGAAAGGAGAGCACCAGAAAGGAATAGCAAACAACTCCACTGGAGATAGCATGCTGGCTCTACACTGGCAAATATTCACATAGAGATCAAACTTTTTGCTAGAACCGTTAGGTGATATTAGTTTCTGAATCAGAGGGTTTCACACCTGTGTGCCACTCAAAATCAGGTGTGTGGAATAACCCGGACAAGACTAAGGTTTATGAATGCATTAGTGAGATGCCGAGATAGTGTCCCTGGTTCACGATCAATTATGATAACACTGCGAAAATTGTCTTTCAGGAGGCTGGCAGTCAGAACAAGCTTCTTCAAGAGAAATTCCATATTGAAAATTGCCAGCATTCATATGACTAGTTCAATCGGGTTTTTGGGTGAGGAGGCAGTGCAGGATAGTAGAAAGGACCTAGGCTTTCAAGGGAAGCAAACCTGAATTGAACCTTAACTCTACTGCATGGTGATTGTGTGGCTTGTCTGTAAAATGGGAATAATGATACTGCTCTGTCAGCATGGTTTTAAGAATTAGAGGCAGGTATATACAAGGTATATAGTCGATGCTCAGTGAGTGGTAGTCTTTATTAATTTTCCTCCATCCATTTGAAGAAGGACAATAATAGTACATGGGCTTCCATTATTAAGCCATTATTATTATTATTATCATTTGGGAGACAGGGTCTTGCTGTGTTGCTCAGGCTGGAGTGCAGTGATGCAATTATAGCTTGCTGTAACCTTGAACTCCTGGGCTCAAATGATCCTACTACTTCAGCCTCTTGAGTAGCTAGGACTATAGGCGCACACCACCATGTTTAGCTAATTTTTAAATTTTTTGTAGAGACAGGATTTCACTATATTGCCCAGGCTGGTCTTGAACTCCTGGCCTCAAGGGATCCTCCTGCCTCAGCCGCCTGAAACATGCACTGTACCCAGCCCTGAACCTTTATTAGATGTCAGGAAAGAATTTAATAAACAATCTTTTTGAGTTCTTCACAACAACCCTATGGACTAAATATTATTGATGTAATTTTTCATAAACAGGAAACTTGGACTTGCTAAGTTTATGTAACATACCAAGGTCATGGACACTTGGAAAGTAAGATACAGAGGCAGGGTTCCAACCCGGGTCTATCCAGCCTTTCCCTACCATTCTACACCCTTTCTCATATCCTTTGGAGTCAGGAGACTGATTCCGCTCCATAGATGGTCCTTCTTTCCATGTCTGTTTAGGCTGAAAAGAAAGACATTCATGATTAACTAATAAAAATGTCTTTAAAATCTCAGAACTAACTATTTAAAATGAATGTGAGGGGGAATAGGTCCAAATTTCTGCAGCTTTTAGTTGAGACCCTCAGAAACCAAGGTGAAACTAGAAGACAGTGAGACAGATGTTTGACTTTTAGCTTAAACAGTGAAATTTTTAGTGCTCTGTGTTTGTTTTAGAACATATTTTATAGTGGTTGTTCTTAAAATGATGAGAAGATAGAAATCTCTTTTAGCGTTTGGAAACACTTATTTTTTTCATTTTCGTTTGAGTTACAATGTTACAATTGGCTTTAGAAGATAAAGTTTTTAAGACATTTATCCTAACTTCCGATGTTAGCTGATTTCCATTAGCTCTGCTGTAGTAAAATTCAGGTAAACACAATTTTATTTCATTCCTTCCGTTAACAAAGTCAAGTCAAAAGATGAAAACATACAAGGTCACGTTCCTTTCAGTCTGACAAAGCATTTAGCTGGGATTATATTTATTGCCTTGGGGTTTTCTTGCTTCTAAAAGATTGTTCTGATTTCTTTAGGTTAAGTTGTCTAGTGACACCGTGTTACCTGGATGTGTAGCTGGAGATGGTGGTTGGTTGTTTTTATACCCCAGGACCTGCGGGGACCTGGCAGGGGGCTCTCCCTTTCTCCCACATCCCTGCAGATCCTAGGGTGTAAAAACTTTGGGAAAACAGCCTATAGCAAAACTGCTCACAGCTTAATTAATACAATTGAATATCAATTTGTTACCTTACTGATCTGTCCTTCTTTCAGTGTTACTATATTTGAAAAGACAAATTACAACCAGTTAATCCACCAACAAGTATTTTAGGAACATTTTAAAGGGTATCTAGCAGGCTATTGACACCTTGGCAGTTGCAAGGAAGTATAGCATACTGGAATGAGCAAAGAGTTCCTGGAGAAGAAAGTTTGAGTCTGATGATGGTAAGACAGTGGTGCTGCTGTAGATCATGCTGGTGCGGGTACTAACTGCCCATTACTGAGCATCTTTCAGGTCTCAGAATTAGTGATCTGTCTGTTTCTAAAACTCACACTCTTTCTAACACACCCTACTTCTTATAACTGGTGCACCTTCTCCCGCATGGTACTAACTCTTGGGTCACTTACTGTAATGTCACACTGTTAGGAAGTAATGTGCATGATGCAAATGTGATGCCAGAAATGTAAACTACATCCTTCAGCTCTTGAAACTGCATTTTCCTGGGGATGATCATACCTATGAGATAATTAAAGGGTAGTTGTAAGGATCAAGGAAGAGGTTGATGCAATGTGCCAGGTGCATGGAAGATATTTCATAATTAGTAGTAATTATTAATATTATTACTATTACTGGACACTGTCTTGCCCTCTAAGAAGTTTCAGTGATGGGAGGAGAGTTTTAAGAATACAATTAACAGTGACAAGTGCCAGAGAGGAGCCAAAAGTTAAAGAAAATAAGACTCAAGAAAATAAGACTCAAATATTGCTTTGTTAGCTCAGAGTTTTTGAAAAAGGAACTCAGGGAAGTCATGAGGCTGGGCATGAAGAACTCACTGAAAATTCATACACCTTTGCTGGGGTGGTGGCTCATTCCTGTAATCTCAGCACTTTGGGAGGCTGAGGTGGGATAATTGCTTGAGCCCAGGAGTTCGAAATAAGCCTGGGCAAAACGGCAAAATTCTGCCTCTACAAAAAATACAAAAATTAGCCAGACATGGTGGTGCACGTCTGTGGTTTTAGTTACTTGGGAGGTTAAGGTGGGAGGATTGCTTGAGCCCAGGTGCTTGAGGCTGCAGTGAGCTGTGATCATGCCACTGCACTCAGCTTGGGCAGCACAGCGAGACCTTGTCTCAAAAAATAAAAACAACAACAACAATAAAAAGAAATTCACACACTCATTCCTGCACATACAACGCATTAGACAGTGTCTCACAGCATACTCTCTCACTTAGCAGTTTCACCCTGGGGCTGTGTTAAAACTGATTTCCAAGCCTCCTCTCCCTGGTCTTTGGGTAGCTCCATTTATGTTTCTGGGACAGACTCAGCCCCATTTTTCTGTCCAACTGGTCCTGCTGAAGCCACCAGTGATGGCTTCTCTTCCACAGAAGAAAGGCTGAATATACTGAAGCTGTCTTTAATCGTAGCCTCGTGGTTCGTAAGTAGCAAACTCTGAAAAGTTATAGTCCACCAAATGCTGTACAGACAGACTGAACTGATGAGAACTATGTCTCTGCCACCTGTTAACTGTAATTGTCATTAGCTTTGTTGTCTAGTTTGTTGACAGCGGACTGAGAGACATCCAAATGCTGCTCTATTCTGCCTCTGCAATTGTTCCAGCAAGTCTCAGCACTGTACTTGTTTTTGTCTTTGTTAGTTAAGAATAAATTTAAATTATGTAAACAAAATCTTGCTTCTCTTGATTATTTCAGCTTTTCTGTCTTTCCCCTGGACTGCTCTAAATCTGCATGAGAACAACACTGGGCTTCAGAAGCCCCTTTACAGAGATTCTCAACTAACACTACTGAAAAACAGCTCATAGGTGGCATCTATTTATCTGTTTGTTTGTCATATCGAGTTTAAAAAATAGGTAATACGTGTTCATAGTAAAGTTTTCAAATGAAAAAAAGGGTTTGTAGTGAAAAGTAGGTATCCTTTCCCAATTTCCCTTCTAACTTTTTTTTACAGCACGTTTGTGGTATGATACAGTCTGATCTGAGCACAGATGAAATTTGAGGTTTCATGTTGAGGAAAACTTTATCAATGCTGTCAGTTTACAACTATGAATATATTGAACTTACTGACAAGGAGTGTTCCCTGCACTGAAATATGACAGCAGCAGCAACAGACAGGAAAGAGAGCAGAGGGAGAAAAGAGAGCACATTAGAGGTGGGTGAAGACAACATCCAACTTTTCCATTTTTTTCCTTTTTTTTTTGAGATGGAGTTTCGCTCTTGTTGCCCAGGCTGGATTGCCATGGTGCGATCTTGGCTCACCACAACCTCCGCCTTCCAGATTCAAGAGATTCTCCTGCTTCTGCTTCAGTCTCCCGAGTAGCTGGGATTACAGGCATGTGCCACCACTCCCGGCTAATTTTATATTTTTAGTAGAGACAGGGTTTCTCCATGTTGGTCAGGCTGGTCTCGAACTACTGACCTCAGGTGATCCACCCACCTCGACCTCCCAAAGTGCTGGGATTACAGGTGTGAGCCACTGCGCCTGGCCGTAACTTTCCCATTCTAAGCTGGCATGTGACCAGCTCGTGAAAGGACTGATTAGGGAGCTTCGTGGTGAAATGTACCATGGAAGTCAGATTCTACCCCCATGGAACTTTAGGGAAAGCACCACCAAAGTCCTCTGCTCCAGCTTTGCAAAATAATTTCAAAAGTTATTTTGAAAACAAAATCTACATAGTCATTAGGACTTCAAGGAACCACTCACATTTCCCTGGCTGTCCTGAAACTCTTATTACCACTTCACAGCATGAACCCAAGAATAGAAAAATCTGTTTACAATGCTTACCCGTAGGTTTTTCTTCCAAATACCTATTTTCATTAAAAAAAAAAAAAAAAAAAAAAACTAAAGTAAAAACAAAGAAACAGATGAAAACTCCAAAAGTCAAAGAAAAGCCTCAAGAGTCCTTCTGTGCCCCAGGATGCTCTTAATTTCTTTACAAGCCTGACTTCCTTGGGTCTCCTGCATTAGGTTCAGGGTAAGTACAGACCAACTGTTTATTTGTTTGTCATTTACCTGCACAAAAGTATTTTGACGGAGATGGTCACTGGAAGTTCAATTAGGCACCTGCTAATGGTAAAAGATACCATTTCCAAATTTAAATATTTCACACATGGATCATAAATGATAAATTTTACTCTCACCTACCACCACTCCCTTCATCTTCCCTAAATTCTCCAGGCTTTGAAAATCCCCAGTAGAGCTAACAAACGTGCAAAACCTAATGAAAGCTGGGCACGGTGGCTCATGCCTATAATCCCAGCACTTTGGGAGGCCATGATTGGAGGATGGCTTGAGCTCAGGAGTTTGAGACCAGCTTGGGCAACATAACAAAGCCCTGCCTCTACAAAAAATACAAAAATTAGCCAGGTGTGGTGGCACAGGTTTATAGTCCTGGGTTCTCAGGAGGCTGAGGTGAGAGAATCACTTGAGCCTGGGAGGTGGAGGCTGCAGTTAGTGGTGATTGCACCACTGCACTCCAGCCCGGGAGATAGAGCGAGACCTTGTCTCAAAAAACAAAAACCAAAAAAACAACAACAAAAAACACCTAATGAATTTAATCTCAGGCCAGCCAGAACCAAGATTTAATAATTATTAATTCATTATTTAATAAAATAATTAATAATTTCTATTTCAACAACACTTCCAAAATGATAAATAAATGGTACACTATGTATTTGTCAGATCAGGTAGTTTTTTCAGTTCTCCACTCTCCATAACCTAGTCCTCTTTTCTTCCCCTGTTTTATTTCTAAATGTACTTAAAATTATGTACCTTTCAGTTTACACATAGCCAGGAACTTATCCTGGGAGAATTTGCCTCTTCAGCAATATGTCATTCCTGGCATATATATTCCATTTAATTATTGATTCTAAGTTTCTTGAGGCCAGGGTCTGTGTCTTACTTTATATCACATTTGTAGCTTCTAAAGCGTTATGGATTAATGATGCCCAAGTGAGTGACTAAAAGGAAATTTAAAACTTGACATACGAAACAACAGTTTCAAAATTTAGGAAGGTCAAAGGGGCATGACAGACATCAAAGATAATTATAAAAGATTAAAGCAGCAGCAGAGAGATAATGTATGCCGATTTCTTAGAAAAGCAAGGACCATCAAAATCATTAAAAGTTTCCAATACTTTCTTTTTTAAGTGAGAGGGACTAAAGCCATCTATTGCTTCTTTCTTTTTAAAGTTTTCAGTTGTAAAAATTAGTCTATCTTCCAAACATGTTTGGAATATATAAGTTGTCCATCTGCTTCTTTTGCTACTTATTGGGAAGAATTATGCTCAGGGTCATTAGAAAAGTAATTCCCTCTTGATTTTTCAAGAAAATCCCAGATGTGACCTGCACATTGATAACAGAGAATTTAGTTTGCCAGCAAGAGCTAAATTGGATTTTGGTTGCATTTTTCAAGTAGAGTTGTTATACTTTCTTCCTTTCTCAAGGACAAATTCAAATATCTTTTTTCTTCTTGTCCATGACAGTTACTCTGATGGGAAACTCTGCTAGAATGTAAATATTTTGAGATGGTAAAACAAAAACAAAAAACAAACAAACAAAAAACAATTGACATGTTTTTTGAGAATCCACTTGTGAGATCAAAGTATCAAATTCAACTCTGAAATGTCATACCTGGGGATGCAATTATTAGTATCCTAATCTTGCTCTCAATAATACTACATGAGAGGGGCTGAGTGATTATGCAAACCAGATGCTGTAAATTAAGTCACTTTGTTTAAAATGACCAAGTCTTTAGTGGAAATTAATCACTTGAACCCTGGCATTATTTAGACACAAAACAGTATGATCCAATGGTACAAACTGTCAATCATGTACACACAGCATCTATTAATGTTACCTAGATGACACTTTACTCTGAACTAATGATAATAAATTTCAATCTCTTAATACAAATGATGGGCCTTATGTATTAAAGTAATGTAAAAGTGAGAGAAGGAAATTATTATGAAATATATGTTGTCACATAAATTTGCATTTTGACCAAACGCTGGGCTCCATGTGCGATCTGAGGACAATATTAATAAGTCCTCTTTAACTTGAGTACAACTTGTGAAGCAGAAACTTTTGCCTAAGAGATAAAGTTCTAAAACAGGCTGGGCATGGTGGCTCACACCTGTAATCCTAGCACTTTGGGAGGCAGAGGTTGGCGTTTGAGGCCAGGAGTTCGAGACTAGTCTGGCCGACATGGTAAAACCCTGTTTGTACTAAAAATACAAAAAGCTAACTGGGTGTGGTGGTGCATGCCTGTAATCCCAGCTACTCAGGACACTGAGGCATGATAATTGCTTGAACCTGGAAGGCGGAGGTTGCAGTGAGCCGAGATCATGTCACTGCACTCCAGCGTGGGTGACAGAGTGAGACTCTGTCTCAAAAAAAAAGTTCTGAGATAACTTCCAAAGTGAACATAACATGGCAACTACAAATTCAAGAGTGTGATGGCATTTAAGTTTATTTTCTTCTGAAGTATTTGATGCAATTCAAAAAAATGGCTACATGTTAGGGACTTTAGAAAAAATAAACATATTAAGAAAAACTAGAAGGAAATTTGTAAAACTGGAAATAGTCATGTTGGGCTGGTAAGATTACAAATGGGTTTTTCTCTTCCAAATTTTTGAATTGTTGTAATAAAAAGAAAATTGCTCAATTGTGCTCTAGGTCTAGGGTTTGATTGATTGGGTTGGGAGTGCTCTGGGCACTGGCTTTTCCCCTGGAATTGTCTACTGTTTGCAGAAGCTGCTTTTGTGTTTTTATTAAGACCTAGAGGAAAAGAAGAACAGATATATGTGTGTGTATTTGTGTGTGTGTGTGTGTGTGTGTGTGTGTGTGTGTACATGGTTCTTCCTTATAATGCTGCCCTTTTTTTCTGCATGAAAAAGGGTATTTTCTTTGTACACATTCTCTTTTTCCTCCTTTGCCTGCTTTCTAGGATGACTTGCTGAAAAATATATCAAGACAAAAAAAAATCTTTCTAAATCTGGTTACAAGTAATTATGGTTTCCTGTTCTACGTTGTACGCTTGTAAAAACACTATCATAATCTGTAGAAATGCACATGATTACCACACCCTTCAGCAGAATTTCTAAATCATATTAGCAGTTTAAGGTAATTTTCAAGTCACTTGCACAATGCAATTAAAAGACAGCACCTTTTGTTTGTGTAAGCAGTCCTCTACATATAGTCATATAATAAATTTTGGCTTTAAATGTAAAAGTAAAACTGAGAGAGAAGATAATATTGAATAGTGAATGAAGTAGGAAAGTATGTATTCAAGTTTTGAATATATATTTGTTTGCTACTCTTAGTCCCTTAACAGGTCTTAGACTCAGTTTCCCCATCTCTGCAATGGCTATAATGCTCTTACCCTGTCTGTCTCAGAAGATTGATGTGAAAATGCTCTATGAGAACTGGCAGTTATCAATAGGTCTGTGCAGGTCACTCTGAGTTTCATTTTGTTGTTGTTTTCTCTGAAAACCACAAAAGAAAACCTTCAGCTCTTCTCTCCAAGAACACATCCTAGTCATCCAGCCCAACCTCCTTTTGTTATGTAGCTCACACACATTTCGTCCTTTCTAGTACTACCATTCACAGGCATGGATCTACATGCAATCAGAGACCCCTTAAGCTGCCTGGACATTTATTTTCAGTGACTCATGATGCTCATTGAAACCAGAAGGACCATCATCCAAAGCCACTGTCTCTGGCACTAGTTCTTTCCAGACAAGAGCTCTTTGCTGGCAGTAGGCTAACTCACTATCTTGCCATCATATTCTATGACCAAAATGTCTCTGGAGGACTTTTAGTTTATTGTCATCTGTGGAAAATAGGAAGCCTGCATGAGGCTTTCTAAATTCTTAATGTATTAGGTAGGATTTTGAAACAAGTCATAGCTACAGGCAGAAATAGTAAAAAATGAAGCCCGGGTTGACTTACGAAATACAGGAACTTGTAGTTGCCTGGACATCAGGCTGCTCCTGGTCTGTCTTTTCAATTTGCCAATATTTTCCCTTAAGCCTTTTGATGTGATTTTGCAGTTGTTTTTCACAATAAAAGGTAGAGATTTCAGGGTATGTCTTCCTTCCCTTCAAGAATATAGCAATGGAAACACAGAAAGTTCTTGGTCTATCCATAGGACAGAGGCAAAATTCTAGGGGTCTCTGAAATATCAGAGGAGCTAGGAGATGGGAGGCAGATGTTCAACAGTGTTTGGTGGAGGAGGGGAAGACCTTGGTTCTGGAGGAGGGGAAAGGAATACAGTGCAAAGGAGGCTATGCACACCCGGTGAGGCACCTTCACGAAGGGTTGTAAATAGGAACCAGAGGAGAACTGTGTACATTTAAATACAAAAATGAAACAAGGAGAACAAGAACAGTTGAATGAATATTTAGTTGGGGGTGGCGACTGAGTTTCTCTGAGTTTAGGATCGTATTAAGCTCATATTAAGGGCCCGGCCAGGTAGCTCATATCTGTAATCCCAGCACTTTGGGAGGCCGAGGTGGCAGAATCACTTGAGCCCAGGAATTTGAGACCAGCGTGGGCAACCTAGCAAGGCCCCGTCTGTACAAAAAATTAAAAAAGTAGCCAGGCTTGGTGGCACACACCTGTAGTCTCAGCTACTTGGGAGGCTGAGGCAGGAGAATTGCTTGAGCCAAGGAGGTTGAGGCTGCAGGGAGCCGTGATGGTGCCATTGCACTCTAGCCTGGGTGACAGAGCAAGACCCTATCTTGAATAAATAAACAAACTCACAATAAGGCTCGACAGGTTGGGGAAGAGGGGCTAGCATTTCATATTATCTCTATTAAACGTGGGCAAAACAGATCCATTTTCTGTTTACATGAAGCATATGGGGGAATAGATTATTGTACAGTTAGACAATCACCCAGGTTGACCATAATTATAAAATGTGGGAGGTGCCACAATTAAGAGAACACCACTGTGAGCTCAGAAGAATGCACGCTTATCTCACTTACACCTATTCTAGTTGTGGGTCAATAAAAGATTTCCCTAAGGTGGAGACCTTTAGGCTGAGACCAGTAGGATCTCTGGAGGTACAGGAAAATGAGGAACCTCTGTGAGCTGTAGAGTAAGCCAGAGTCCAGAGCAGATGGCTTCAAAGGGACCATTCTGAGACTGAGAGAGTGATTAGGAGAAAGGTATTCATCGTGGATTATGGATTCCTGAGGAAGGGGTGGGATCATTTGGAAAGGAAGGAAAGCAAAGCCTGGCGGGGGTGGGGTGGGGTGGGTGAAGGCCTCATCTGCCCATTCCTGCCCCTTTGCAAGGACTTGCTTAAGCAACCCAGTCTCTGTGTTTGCTGCATTGTTTACAAAGTACATCTGCCACTTCTCCAGCTCTTGACCCTTACCTGCATGGCCTTTCGTCAGAAAGACCTGGAAACTCTTAAAAGTAGGTGTGAGTACCCCAGAAAGCTGTAACACTGAACTTCTTGGAAACTCTAAGAAATGGAAAGAAATTGACCAAAAAGATACTTCTTAGGTGAGGCTGAGGACCAGGGGTTTGGGATTCGAGTGGCCGCTGCCTCCTGCTGGCAGAAGAGAGAGCGAGCAAGTAACAGTTCAGAACTTGGGGCTGAAAAGCCTGTAATTTATACGATGACTCTCAGATCATTCCAATGCACTCAAATGGAGAGCACGATATTGGTCTAACCATCAGGAAGTTTCTGCTTTATCTCAATTTTTAAAGAAAAATTTAGTCCCTTTCTGTCCACAATGATAGCCACTAGGCACATGAAGCTGTTGAGCCCTGAAATGTGCCTGGACCAAATTGCAATGTGCTGTAGGTATAAAATCCATGCCAGATTTTGAAGCCTTAGAAAAAGGAATGTAAAAGCTCTTATTAGTAATTTTTTAATTGGTTACTTGATGAAATGATGGTGTCCTGGATATATTGGGTTAAATAAAATACTTTGTTAAAATAAATGTCTCTTTCTTTCCCCTTTTTAGATATGGGTTACTAGAAAGTTTAAAATGACACCTTCATGTTTGTGCCTCTCACTCTTTCTACTGGGTAACGCTGGTTTAATCAGACAAAACATCACCTTCTCTATTTCGTTTCTTTTCCTGCAAATAGCAATATTACCCACCACAGCAATGTGATTCAGAACATCAGTGATGGAAGAGAAGGGCCACCTGATTCTGTGTTCGCTTCACTGTGCTGCATTCTCCTCAACTCAGCAATCTAAGACATAGTGAAAAAAATGCTCTGACCTGTACAAACCTCTGCTTCCTCGAAGTTTCTGCCAATAGAAGGATGGATTGGCCACTCTTCTCCCGGCTCCCCTGAGCTCGTCATCTGCCTGGCTTCCTAGGCACTTGTGCATTGAGGATTGTTCCTGCCAGTTCTGTCTTTCACAGATGTGGCTTTGGGGAAGGACCTGCAACAGTTCTCAGGGCATGGGGGGAAAAGGTGGCATTGAACCAGGATTTTTTTTTTCCTTCCAAATATAGTGTTTACAAAGGCAGCTGCAAAGCCCTCACTTCCCCTCAACACAGAGCCTTACACCTGACACCTCTGTTCTCCTTAAAACTGGAATAGGCCACTCCCAGGGGAATCTGCGTGTTTAGGTGGATTTTTTCAAAGCCCCTAAAGCTTGCAGTATGAAAAAAAAAATGAGCCACTAATGAAGTCGTTTCAAATCTGATGGCAGAGAGTGAGAAAGAATTTATCCCCTACTCGCTCTCCTTGTCAAGCCAGCCTCAGGAAGTGTCTAGAGTTCATCTTAAAGGGACCTAATGGAGATGGATTTAGAGCTGAATCCCAATGATATTGAAGAATTTGGGTTGAGAGAGAAGTGAATGTGATCATTACAGTAGTAGCTTGTGTTGATTAAGCCCCTTTTGACCCTGTTATCAATTAATCTTTGTAACAGTCCTATGGGTTAAGCACAATTGTTACTTCCATTTTGCAGCAGTATAAACTGAGGCAAGGGGTGGCTACGTAAGATGCTTAAAGTCATAACCTAAAAGACAGCAAAGACTCCTTCTAGCCTAACTCCAGGACCAGTGCACTCAACTTCTCTAAACCTCCCTACTACCCTGTCTCCCATATGTGAAGGGGCTGCAGAAGAAATGAGCAAGCTTGGCTTCGTCTGTGTGTTCCCATCAGTAAATTTAATTTTTCCCCATAAGTTCCAAAATTTTATGAGCCTGCAGACATTTTTGTAACCCCTGAAATATTCATGATTGTTCCTACACTTAATGCAAGGGCTTGGCTTTCCTCAGTGTTGGTGGAGAGCATATTGGATAGAAGATAACTTCCGATATGTGATATTTTAAACTTCTAGGCACTGCAGCCCACTGAAATGTAAGTTTCTTGAGGAAGGAGGTTTTTCTTATTTGTCTTTGTGTTCCAAGTTTTCATGGCGGTGTCTGGCATGTAGCTGGTATCTATTAACTATAACTAACCCTTCCTTCCAAGTCACATTTGAATAAAATGAACAAAAATACAGACTGGAAGAGTTAATATTCCCTTTCCGAAGAACTAAGGGAATAGTTACTCACTAGAAGATAATATTACTTATTATCTGTTATATAACCTTTTAAATTCCTTTCACCCAGAAACTTTAATTACCAATGGGCAAATGCTTCTCTAATTATTTGGACCCAATTCCTATGTCATAGTCAAATAATTGGACTTGTAAATTTTAACAAGAATAACTACAAGCAAGTAAACAAACTAAATAATGCAAACATTCATATTTCACAGACTTTCTTGGATCAAAAAGGAATATTTTTGGTAACTGATAATTTTAGGGAACCGATTATATTCTATTCATTGCATTTTTCCCTACTCAAAAAGTATGAAACAAATGTTCATTTTTTATGAGTCAAAATTGCAACATGTATAAATAATTGGTTTTCAATGATGCATGCAAATAATATCAAAACTTGTTTTAAATGTGGAAGCAATTGTGGATATAATTACAGAGTATGCAGTTCAACACCCTCTTGCTCATTAATATATATGGACCCTCTAATGGATGTTCATCATTCCTTGGGAATCAAATCTGGCAGGTCAGATCCAAAGAAGATCATTCTTCCTGGTTGTCAAGTAGATAATAGCCTAAAAAGCAAATCAATAGCAATATCCAAATCAGTTGCACCATTTAGAACAGTAAGGCCCACTTAAAACTCAAATTCCAATTTTGTTAGTACTCAGAAAGAAATATTAATTATAGGGATACAAAATATGCTATATAAATCTCACCTCTTCTCATTTGACCTCTCCCGCTCATATTTTAGTGGGTGGTAGCCAACAGGTATATTTTGGCTTTGGTTGTAGTGGTTGGGGATGGGTGAGAAAAGTTGCTTCCTGTATTTATATAACTCGTCTGTTTGTGTGGACCTACTCACAACCATTCTTGTCATTGTTGCAAAATTCATAGTAATTTCTCAGTTTTACAGATTTTGCAAACTTTGGCTTACTCACATTTGTAATTACAAACTGCAATTAAAATTCTATGGCTTTGTGCCATTTCCTCTAGAGCATCTCTTTTTGGGTAACCTGTAAAAGACAAGGGGATGAGTGGGTCCTATAAACTCCATGAAGCTGACCAGGATGGCTTCAAGAAGGCAGCTTTGGAAATGAAGGTGCATAGGCTCAAAAGTCCTTGGGCACTGCCAGCCATCTTTGTTATATCATCTGTTGCCGTGACCATCCCTGTTCCCAACCCCAAGCCAATGTAATATATAAGCTGATCTTGAAGTCTGGAGAAGGATTAGTGAGCTGGCAAAGGGCAGGAAGAAGGAGGGTGTAGAGAGTTTGAACAACCTGTGCCAAGTTCAAATGGCAGAGATATAGCTCTTCTGAGGAGTTGAGAGGAGATTGGATATGATGAAGCATTGCTTGCATGTGAAGATGAGGCTGAGCAGTTGGCAAGGGTAAAATCATGTAGACTTGGGCAGGACATGCATAGCCATATAGAAATCAATTGCAACATTTAGAATAGCAAGATCCAATCAAAACCCAAACCCTAATTTTATTAGTACTCAGAAAGAAATGTGAATGATAGGCATATAAAATATACTATGTAAAGCTTACCTCTTTTCAGTTGACTCTCCTTCCTTCTATTTCAGTGGATAGAGTAGGCAAAAGAGGCATATTAGCTTTGGTTTAAAGTTCATTCTGAAAGTTAGGCTATTTGGTGAAAAATTTCAAAGATGGAGCAACATAACTAGGTATCAATTTTAGAAGTGAGAAAAACCCATCCTAAAGATGTGGTTGGGGTGGTGGGAATGGATAGATCTTTAAGATGTAGAATTAACACTATTGATGACTGTCAGTCGGAGTGAATTTAGTATGACATTCACATTTCCAGGCAGGTAACTTGAAGGACAATGGTGCCATCGATTAAAATAGATATTATTAAGTATTACAGTTATTGTTAGAGAGCAAATATGAGATGAGGGATGGATATTTTTAAAAAAGAAGATAGTGGCTCATGCCTGTAATCCAGAACTTTGGGAGGCTGAGGTCGGCAGATTGCTCGAGCTCAGGAGTTCGAGACCAGCCTGGGAAACATGGAGAAACCCCATATCTACAAACAAAAAAACAAAACTATTTTAGCCAGGCATTGTGGCTCACGCCTGTGGTCCCAGCTCTTCGGGAGGCTGAGGTGGGAGGATTGCTTGAGTCCAGGAGGTTGAGGCTGCAGTGAGCCAAAATGGGTCCCTGCAGTCCAGCCTGGGTGACAGAGTGAGACCCTGTCTCAAGAAAAAAAAAAAAAAAGAAGAAGAAGATAATGTTTTATGGAGACATTTTAGCATGAAGCTCTCTAATGTGCACAGCTGAAAGAGGAAAAACAACATCATCAAAAACAACAAAGGGATGCCCAACACCCAACCCCCAGAAATTCTGATTTAATTGGTTAGAGCAGAGCCAGGCATTAGGTTTTTTTTTTTTGCATTTTTGTTTTTATTATGGTAAAAAAACCCAACAACACACATGAAATATACCCTGTCAACAAATTTTTAAGTGTACAGTACAGTATTGTTAACTACATGCCCATTGTCATACATATCTGTTGTGCAAATCTCTAGAAATTTTTCATCTTGCATGACTGAAAGTCTATAATCATTGAACAGCAGCTCCCCATTTCTCTCCCTCACTAGCCCTTGGTATCACCATTCACATTTCTCCTTCCATGAGTTTGACTGCTTTAGTAGATACCTCATACACGTGGAATCATACAGTATTTGTCTTTCTGTGACTGGCCTATTTCACATATCATAATGTCCTCAAGTTCTTCCATGTTGTAGCATGTGTCAGGATTTCCTTCTGTTTTAAAGCTGAATAATATTCCATTGGATGTACCCACCACATTTTCTTTATCCATTCATCGGTTGGTGGGACTTTAGGTTGTTTCTACCTCTTAGCTATTGTGAGTAGTGCTGCAAGAAACATGGAGGACAAATATCTCTTCAAAATCCTGATTTCAGTTCTTTTGTATAAATACCCAGACATGGGAATGCTGGATCATATGGTAGCTCTATTTTTAATTTTTTGAGGAATCTCCATACTGTTTTTCATAGCAGCTGCTCTTTTTTCCCCACCAACAGTGTACAAGGGTTTCAGTTTCTCCATTTCCTCAGCAACATTTATTCTTTTCTTTCCTCCTGTTTCTTCTTTTCCTTTTTTTTCTTTTAATAGTGGCTGTCCACACCGGTGTCAGATGGTATTTTATTGTGGTTTTGATTTACATTTCTTTGATGATTACTGATGTTGAGCATCTTTTCATACACCTGTTGACCATTTGTATATTTTCTTTGGAGAAATGTCTATTCAAGTCATTTGCCCACTTTTAAATTAGGCTATTGATTTTTTGCTATTAAATTGTATGAGTTTCTTACATATTTTCCATACTAACCCCTTATCAGATATACGGTTTGCAAATATTCGCTCCCATTCCGCAGGTTGCCTTTTCACTCTGCTGATTGTTTCCTTTGCTGTGCAGAAACTTTTTAGTTCAATGCAGCCCCATTTGTCTACTTTTGCTTCTGTTTCCTGTGCTGTTGGTGTGATATTCAAGGGATCATAGGCATTAGGTGTTTTTATAAAGCTCCCCCAGATGACTCTATTGTGCAACCAGGACTTAGAACCATTTGTCAAAATTACACCTTGCTATGATGTAAAGCCTATGGTTCCATCTACACATAAAAGTTCTCTCAGTAGAACAGGCCAGCAGCTGAACACATTTATTGTCTATGTGGCATGGTGATCCCTACAGGGAGGAGTGTGTCTAAATTTCTGGATGGGATAGGAGTGAGGTAGTGAGAATGCAGCTGGAAAGAGCACATTCAATATTGTTAAATAATTTTATCTCCGAATAATAATTTTTTCATAACTTAAAGTACAAAAAATAACAATCCACTGGAGTCACACAGTTCAGAAAGTCTAGAATGTCAGCTCTCTGAGGACAGGGATATCTGTCTCTGTCCACTGCTGTATCTCCAGCCCCCGGACAGTGTCTGGCACATTGTAAGCACTCCAAATATATTTGTGGAAGTGACTGAGCCGGAGATTGGATGTGGTTCTGTCCACAGTGCCTGGAACTGTTATTTTCCTCTTATTATCTAGCCTCTCAGCTCTTCCTCTTTCCTGCCAGCCTTGACTTCCCATCTTAGCTCATAGGAAGCTGTGTCCAGCAGGCATCTTCCTTCTGTGAAGCTGTAAGGGCTGTATGTAACTGGATCCCGAGTGCAGTGTGTGTGTGTGTGTGTGTGTGTGTGTGTGTGTGTGTGTGTAGGGGGGGCGGGGGGGGCTGGGGGGGCGGTCATTTGTTCATCCAGGAAATGTCCATTTACATACTAAAGTCTGGTTGGTCTAGAAGAGTAGCTGAGCACAATCAGTCCTGTGTGTCCACAGACCAGGAAGCTTAATATAAGTTAAGCCCAACCATATTTAACAAAATATTATGTCACTGTAGTGATGGAGTGACAATCATAAAAGTGTTAAAATGAAAATATAAAGTATGCACTGTATTAATAAGCTATTAAACTTCATCCCTTCGTTGAAATCATTTTCACTTGTATTTTAACAATCTGTACACTATCAAATGACTGTCTGTTTCGAATATGCCTGATAAAATTTTAAAAAACCATTGACTTGTTTCTATAGAATAAATGTGAAAGCTTTCAGAAAGAAAAAGAAGAAATGGAATATGCATACAGTTTTTCATAATTTTTATTTTATCATTTTCGAGCACTCAGACGAGGATTTGGGAAAATCTTCATGTCACTCTTTTAATAAAGCCACAGTGAGCACTTCATGCTGCTTCCACTTCCCACACACAAACTTTCTAACTATAAAAGGACCTTTTCAGACTTATTCAGGGCATATAATCTTATTTGCAGCTCCTAATTGGAGGACTGTGTTTGTTGAAAAGAACAGAAGTCTTCAGTCATTTAGAATAAAGCTGGCCCATCAACCCCTGTGGGAAGAAAAGAACTATTTATTTTATCCGTTAATCCCAAATACAAACACAATAAAGCTGTCTTTTCTAATAGTGACCTATTTCATGTTAAATTGGGATAAAGCTAGCTTTGCTCAATAAGACTATTGTGGTCAACAAAAAAGTCAATCTTATTAGGATTCCCATTGAATACCTTCCAATAACTTATCTTTTAAAATGCTAAACCCAAATCCCAGTTGAATTCTCTACGTTGTCTGACACAAAATGCAAATCGGGAAAGGAAATAACCTCAACCAGTGAGCCCCATCTAGTGGCAGGGAAGTAAATTGCTGGTCAAAAACCTGGTCTATAATTTTTTCTTATCTTTAATCTGATTTTTAAGATTCTTCTATTTGTGCCCAAACCCTTATGTTTTTGTTTCTTTCTGGGTTTTTTTTTTGCCTATATTTTTATTTCTAAACCTAAATAACTTTTTATACCAAACACATTTTTTCTTGATAACTTATCAAAATACAACATTGCTTAAAATTAGCCAGATTTCCCCATTGGTTTTATTTTAAAATATTAATTTTAAAATGTGGACAGTCATGTTCCTTGAATAGCATTACAGAGCACCCATGTACTAAACTATGTTTGATGTAAATAATATTATTCACTTATCAATTTTATTTTATCAAGAGACCCCAAAGGATCTTTCTTGATATGAGCTTTAGAGGAGCAAGACCGAGTCACAGAAAAATCCAGTGGAACATCTAAGGACATTGAAGATTTCGAAGTCTACTTTCTTGGGCAACATCTACATTTGAGGATTGTATTGGCTTGGAGGTCAGTTTCTTTTAGCCAACTACATCAGAGCTTAAGTGCAGTGTGTCTGCCTTCCACGCTTCAGCATTTCTCGACTGTTAATAAACATGTCAAAAACGAGTAAGGCAAGAGCAGGGCTCAGCTCCAGTCATACATGGGAAATGCCTTTGCTAATAATTCTGCCTTATAAATGCAAACCTTCTTTGTTCGCACATGCACAAAAAAACTTGACAATAGCCAAATGAAGTAGAACATATTCCTCAATTTATCTACACTTAAGATATTTCAAAATATCTTTCCACTAGCCTATGTGCTCAAACCACAAAAGCAGACATAGGTATATAGAGGTATCTGGGTTATGGAGGAAAGAACAAAGGACTAAAGTTCAGATACTAACATTGCCCTTCATTGGCTGCATGTCCTTGGGAAGCCAAATCTCCCAATAGGGTGCCATGAGTTCAGGCTATGGAGCAGACAATCCCTGTTTCTCCACCTCCCAGCTGTTAGACTTTAGACAAATTATTTCTCTAAGCCTTGACTTCTTCTTGTATCATGATATTTACTTCCTTCATACAGGAAGATTGTTATGAAGACTGACTGATAAAGTATGTGAAGTGTGTAGCTCAGGGTCTGGCACATGACAGAGTGCTCAGTGAATACGACTATGACTCACAAATGGAGGGACAAGCGCCCACCTCACAAGATGGTCGGGAAGACTCTAAGACATGGGAAAACGTTGGTCAACTTTAAGGCACTCTATCAATGTAATGAGTTAGACAAACCTAGTAGGCCCCTCCTAGAAGGCCTAAAATTAAAAAGAGAGCTGTTGAAATTGAAGAACATGGGGCTTTCATAGGTCAGCACAAGCTCTGTGAGCTGAACAGAATTTTTGTAGGTCTAATGATTTGTATTGTTGGCTTACATTGTATTTGGGGTTGCAAATTTTTGAAAAGAAGAGAATGATAGAGTTGGAAGGGAGATTGTATTAATTTAGTTTTCTCGTTTTATTGAGGAAAAAAACCTAATGCCCCTTCCTTCTTCAGAATTCTTTGCACACTTGAGATCATTTAAGAATTTCAAAGTATTCGTTTAATGTCTGTTTTTGCTTGGACTGTAAGACCCATGTATTCAGGGGCCATGTCTATTTGGGTTGCACTGTATCTTCAGATGTGGCCCTGTGTCCAGCAGTGTCTAGTAGTGTCTATACCTTGTCTACACATGGTAATTGCAGACAAGCTCAAAACTGCCATATAGCAAAGTACATAAGGGCATGGACTCCTCAGGGAGGAAAGGCTGGACACAAATTGGACCTCTCTGGTTTACTTCCCGTGTGACTTTGGGCAAGCTACTTAGCCTCTCTGAGCCTCAGTTTCCTTGCCTATAAAACAGAATTAATAATGACAGTACCTGTTTCATAGGGTTGTTCCAGAGCTTTATGAGCTAATTCCTGTAAAGTGCCTGGAATGGTATAATTCTGTAAATTTACCTAAATGACCAAGATAGCAAAGCCAATTAGAAAGTGTTCTGGAACTAAAACCCTACCTAGGTCTTGCTCTTTATTTTTTTTTTTCCCCTCCATATCTTTCAAACCCTCTGCCCAGACCACTTTTCCAAACCATTAAATTTATCAGATAAAAACAGCAATGCAAAATAAAGTATTGGGTGATTCACTCAGAGGTGCTGCAGGCCTTCCAAGTCTAGCAGCAAGTTTCAGGAACTCATTTCAATGGTGGTAAGAGGCTTATTATTGCTAATAACCTCCCAGAGTCTAAAGCACAGAGCTGAACAGAGTATTTCATATTTTGCTCTTAACAGCTAGTCCTTAAGGGTTTGACTATCAGATGTAGGCACGCTAGATTATGAAAATGGCACATTTAAAAATATCTCTGCACCTCACTCCTAGATGACTTTTAGCAGGCAAACTAACTGTTAGCCTCCTGGAAGATTAGATGTCAGGATAATTAGCTCTCTGCCACATAGGCTATCTACTTTTCAAATCTTATTCTCCTTTCTTCCCTATGTCTCTTAGTAGACGCAACTCATTATTACTTTATGCCTGAGTTTTCCCCTTTCTTTTCAGCACACTCATAAACCACCTCCTTGTCACGACTTACTGCACCTCACACTCAATTCATACTGTTAGCTTTGATGTTCTCTTTTACAATTCAGTTTGTATTCAGATACCAGAGAAAACAAAGAGCAAGTTAGACAGGTAAACCAGATAACAAGTATTACCTATGATGACCCATTCTCCTATCTCTCCTTGGTCTTCAAAATTCCATGTGCTGTGTAGGAGGTAAAATGCACATTTTCCCATTTCACGGCATGTCCAGAGGTCTGTGAGTTTCTTGTTTCATTGTCTAACGTTAGGGTCTCTGAGCTTTCCCATGTCATTATTCTGTACGACCTGGACTCAGCCTCATACAACTGGGGAATAACTTTCGCTTTTCTATTACAAATGGAGCCAATGAAAAGGTAGACTGAAAAAGAGTAAGATGGAGTGGAGAATTCACCAAAGGAACCATACAATTATAGAAATTTCTGGCTAGAAGAAATTTGAAAGGCTCTCTGTTCACCTCCCTGCACTTTAGCTCTACCCTATACCAATGGGACAGGTAATTATGGCTTCTATTTCAAAAGACTTCACAGGATCCATGCCTCTGTCTTCCATTTAAGACAGTTCTTCATGTATGCAGCAAATACCTTCTCTCCTTCTAGTTCAAACTCTTTTCTTTCTATTGTTAGGAAGAAGAATTGGTTTGTTTAATGCCACCTAGAAATATAGATGTCCAACAGGTAGAAAGGAGAGACTACTTCACTTCTCAGCTTCCTTCCTCACCTACAACCTGTAGACTTTGCTCTCCAGCTACAGTTTGGGTATTGCTATGGTTTGATTTATTGTGAAAACTCCAGGATTTCCTGAAAATGGTCTAGAACTGAGCCAGTGTTTGAAGTACAAGAAAAGAGAATGAGGAATGTTTCCTCCCTTTTCGCTTTCCTTTGTCAGCATTGTTGTACCATTTCTTAGGGGCTCACTACTTCCTCACCCCATCCCACCTTCACAGCTCAGAAAATGTGGGGCAAAATCCAAGTCCTATGAAACTGCCCTTAGGCTTATGCCCTGAGCTCTATCCCAAATCCAGATCTTCTCAAAACTATAATTAAGGGCTTAGAGTCCTAAGGGCCAGGAGTTTTCTAAGACTTGTAGACCCAGGAATTGCTACCTAGTGACCTAAAACTGTCAGAAAATTCCCCCTACTTCACTCCCACCTGCAATCTTGACTACAGGTTCCTTAAATTTTTTTTTTTAATGCTGAGCATGACTTGATAGTAACTTGCTGGGCTATTTTCAACACACATCTATCTTAGTTTTTGGACACCAGTGATCAGCCTATTGAACTTTAAGTGGTCTGGCAACATGTGTAATGAAGAGCAGTAGTTTAGGGGTCAGGCTGACCTTGGTCTGATGCTCCACTATTTCATTTACTGTTGAATGACTTTTGTCAGATTGCTTAACCTACCTAAGCTTCAGGTTCTTTCTATGTAAAATGGAGCTGATGCAGACTTCAGGGTTTGATAAGAAGATTAAAGAGAGAATTGACATATGTAAAGCACCCAACACCGTTCCTGGCCTGCACTAATTGTTTCAAACACATTTATTTCTCTCCCCTACTGGATAAAGGGCAAGAGCTATAGCACCTTAGGCATTTAGTGGCTTCATCAGTTAAAGTGAGCTGCCTTAATAGCAACATTCACTGGAATTGTTAATAACAGAAATAGTGACTTTCTGTCATAGAGACTTAATAAGAGTCTCTATTGTGTACTTGCTGTGTGCCCCATATTGTTCTGGGTACCAAGGCTAGAAAGGCAGTAGGGCATAGGGTTCCTGTACTCATGAAGCTCAGAATGTAGAAGCATCTGGCATATGTGGGCCACTTCATGAACATGTAAGAGTCACATCAGGATTGGCTTAAGATTTTAGAGGACCTAAGCACTAAAAAAATTACAGTGCTGCCACCTCCATATATAATTAAAAATAAAAAGAGTATTAAGTCATAATTAAGTGTAAAGAAGCAGAACAATGCTCCAATGTTTTTCCTAGTATGATAAAAGTCTTATTACTTCTTTTGAAATATCAATTTTTAAATTTTTTTTTCAAAGTGATATTTTTTGAGGTGTCCTCATTTTGTAGGTAACTAGTATACTTACATAGTAATCTAGCCCTGGCCCCACAACATTACCCCAAGGGCTCTCCTCATGTTCTCTGAATGGATCAGAAGCTAGAACAATAGCAGAGAAGCCAGGGGTCGTGATCATTCATAAACTATTTGGTAAATTCCACAAAGAATAAAAAAGTAATTGAATATTTTGAGGCAAGATCAAATCACCTTATAAAAAAGTAAAAAGTAAAAAAGAACTGGCTCAGTTCTAGACCATTTTCAGGAAATCTTGGAGTTTTCACAATAAATCAAACTGTAGCAATACCCAGAGAACCTGGAGAATTTGAAATTCTTTCCAAACATATGGAATATTTTTCTCTGGAATGGACTTTTAAAAATGCACAAATGGGACATAGGAACAGTCATATTTAGATGAGCACATTGTAGAGACAATTTTATGTTATGTCTTAAAGGACTAGCTCACTGCTCAGCTGCTTACCCCAGCTCTATTGTTATAATAAAGATAAAATGCTGAGAACAGTGGTGGCATGAGACATTCACCAGGATGCAAAGGTACTCTTTTTTTTTTCTCAGTTCCTCCCTTTCTTTAAGAGATGTTTTCTCTGAAGGCCACAGTCTGGCTGTAAGCAAAGTTGGCAGTACCTGGGGAGGCTTACCTGAAGATCTAGCTGACAACCACTGACATTTGGAGCCACTCACCTTTATACTGCAAATCTGAAAGATAAGCAACAAGAAAGACCTAGAAACAATGACAGAACTTTCTCAAGCACAGACAAAAACAATTTACACAGCCACTGTAAATAGTTAATAAAATCCATTTTATAGTCCATCTACTTAGATTTCCATTACATCCTGTTCTGTTTCACACATGCATTTTTCTTTTGGATTGTTAGGCAATAAAGAGTCAAGTCATTTATCATGTAGTGTCTTAGTATTTCTTTAAAATGTTTTACCATTTTCAGGATATTCTGTGGCTTCTATAATTAATCTCCCAGTAGAAGCTGTTTTAGAAAGACTCCAGAACAACCAAAAGAAGTCTTTTCTTTGTGGAATTGTTTTGGGTCTTGTGAGTGGAAACATTCAGAAACAGATGCCAGTGGTATTATCACATATTGCAAACTGTTCATTTAAGATAACGAGGATGAAAACAATAGAGTTCAGTCTCACTCTTGCAAAACTGCCCTGTGACAAAGCTGTTGTTAAATGGGGTCCACAATCAACTCCATGATATGCTATAATTAGAGTAACTCTACAGTGTAAAGCTGGGTTTCTACAGTTCTTATACCCTAGATGGGTACAATAACACTTGGTAGAAGTAACGAGGAGGGTTCCCACCCACTAACCCCTTCCCTGCTTGCATTAGTAATACTAGTTACTACTTAGCACTTTCCACATATCAGGCATTGTTCTAAACATTTTTACACATATTGGTTCATTTAATACTCACAACTTTCTGAGGAAGGTGCTGCATTATCCTAATTTTCAGATTAGGAGACTGATATACAAAATAGTTGGAGGATTTGCCAAGGGCAGACTTCTCAAAGGCTGAGGCAAGAAGCAGAACTCAGGCAGCCTGGCCGCCCAGTCCAGCCCCTCAGCTGCTGTACTCTGTGGCCCAGCATGGTATACAATGTTCGATGTTCTGTTCTCACAATCTAATTTACACTAGTACATGGTCAGGTAGTTCAGTCATCTCATTTTACGGAAGAGAAGACAAAGGCAAAAAGATGCTAAGTGGCTTTCAAAAACCCAAATACATGATGGTTACAGGGCTGGGCATGGTGACTCATACCTGTAATCCCAGTGCTTTGAGGCCCAAAGGCAGGAGGACTGCTTGAGCCCAGGAGTTTGAGACCAGCCTGGGGAACATAGTGAAACCCTAACTCTACAAAAAATTCTTTAAAAAACTTAGCCAAGCTAGTAGTCCTGGCTACTTGAGAGGGTGATGCAGGAGATTTGAGACTGCAGTGAGCTATGATCACAACATTGCACTCTAGCCTGGGCAACTGAGACCTTGTCTTGATGAAAAAACAAAAAACCAAAAATGAGATGGTTGGGAGCTCAGATTGCCTGATGTTTAGCCAATGCTTTCTACTTTAGAGCATTGTATCATCTCCTCATTTTCCCTCTTCACGTAAAAAAAAAAAAAAGAAAGACACAAAATCTAAACTGTTGCTTTTTATTTTTCTGTGATTCATCCTCATGGGTCACAAGAAAGAGCAGAAGTTTGATTGGCCTGTATGCTGAGCACAGCAGACCCCACTCTGGGCCCACGTTCTGCCCAATGCAGCACTGGCTTTGCTTCTTGAAGGCAAATGAGCAGTTTTATTGGCTTCATCCTCAAATTATGGTTTTAAAATAGTTTAATCTCACACTTGCACAGATTAACAAGTACTAGGAAGTGTCCCCATCTGTAGGGTGTATCTATGCAAGAGATCAAGAAAACAATTTGAAAAACCAGAGACTGGATGGCCTCCAGAAAAATGTTCTTGTTTCCTCCAAGAAACTTCATAGAATGATCATATTTATTTTCTTCTTCAGTGTCAAGGTTACATTTTTGTTTGTTCCACTTTGTTTTTTAACAGGGTTATACCAAGTGTGGGCTCAGGTGGTTTTTTTTGGGGCAATCTGACCTCCAGATTAACCTCATTCTGAAGCCAGTTAGGCATCGTTTCTTCTGCATAACCACCTGATGTGCTTATTTGAGAATGTTTTCTTCCTAAATGAGGAGGAAACTTGTTGTGATGAAACCACAGCCAATGCAGAGCACAGGTAGGATTTAATCTTTCACAATGTCACTTGATTAAGCAGGCAATCATCTTCGCTGCCATGCCTGCAAGGAAAATTTCAAGTCACGTGAATGCTTATCACATCTGTATTAGTCAGAGTGCACAAGATTGGAGATGGTATATGCAAAATAGGTATTAAATTTAGGGTATTTAATAAAGAGACTATTTATAAAGATGGAAGCAGGGTGGAGGAAAACACACAAGAGATAGTGGAGTATCCCAAGGCTAGCCCGAGCAGGGAGCCATCACCTGTAGACTTAAAGAGAAAAGTTATAGGGATTGGAGAGAGAGCTGCACATGATAGGAGCCATGGCTTCCCAGAAAGACACAGACACCCACAGTAACCCAGCAGAGAGGAAGCCAAGGGAATGGATACTCTAGCCTCAACCCTCCTCCTGCCCATTGACCAAATTCAATCAGAGGACAAGGTACCTATTGAGGTGATCCAAGGGGCACCATCTCCCAGGGCCTGGTGCAGGGGACGGGGCAGAGGAAAGACACCCAACACAACCCCACACTAAATTCTGAGGTAAAATAACTTCAACATCCCCTCCTGCTGTGACATGAGTAGTTTAATAAAGAAGTAATTAGGAAAAACAACAACGATGTGGAATTAGGTGGCTAATTTTATGCCTATGCCTATAGCAGAAATCAGAGTTGTAAATTCCTCATTGTGTTTTATGAGTCAGAACTGGATGTACCCAAAGGGTCTCAGGAAAACCCTGGGCCTGAAAATAGGCCCTCTGATAACAGGGCAAGGAGAGCCAGTGGAAATCAGTTCCTACGAAGACAATGAGCACAATCAAAATTAAACAGAGACATAGATTTAAGAAAAGATCACAGGGGCTTGCAATTTTTGGCCTAAAATCTATGGAGGCACCCATTGCATTGAGAGGCCCATGTTTTAATTGAATAAATGAAACCTGGTTTTGTTTTGTCCTACGTGGCTTTGTTTAGTTTCCTTTAGTGGTTTAGGCAAAAGGCCAACCAGAGGAAGGAGAGGTGGGGAAATTTGAAGATGTGTCCTGTGGACAATTTAGAGATGGCAGTGATGCCCAAAGTAAACTAGGATATAAAGAGCTTATAGTGAACCCAATTCCCAGCCATGTAATAAGAGCAAAGACATTTGGTGTTTGGATAAGAGAATGGTGTGGTGTTAGAAGCAAAGATTTGGAGTCCCAGATTGTTGCAGGAAGTCAGGGACCCCGAATGGAGGAACCATGGGACCAGGGAAGCCATGGCAGAAAACATAAATTGTGGAGATTTCATGGACATTTATTAGTTCCCAAGTTAGTTCCCAAAATTAATACTTTTATAATTTCTTACGCCTGTCTTTACTGCAATCTCTGAACATAAATTGTGAAGATTTCATGGACACTTATCACTTCCCCAATCAATATTCTTGTGATTTCCTATGCCTGTCTTTACTTTAATCTCTTAATCCCGTCATCTTCATAAGCTGAGGATGTATGTTGCCTCAGGACCCTGTGATGATTGCGTTGACTGCGCAAATTGTTTAAACAATGTGAAATCTGGGCACCTTGAAAAAAGAAAAGGATAACAGCGATGTTCAGGGAACAAGGGAGATAACCATTAGGTCTGGCTGCCAGAGAGCCAGGTGGAACAGAGCCATATTTCTCTTCTTTCAAAAGCAAATAGGAGAAATATCGCTGAATTCATTTTCTCAGCAAGGAACAGCCCTGAGAAAGAGAATGCATTTCTAGGGGTAGGTCTCTGAAATAGCCGCTCTGGGAACATCTGTCTTTTGCGGTTGTAGATAAGGGATGAAATAAGCCCCATCTCCCGTAGCACTCCCAGGCTTATTATGATGAGGAAATTCCTGCCTAATAAATTTTGATCAGACCGGTTGTCTCCTCTCAAACCCTGTCTCCTGATAAGAGTTATCAATGACTATGCTATCAATGACAATGCGTGCTCGAAACTTCATTAGCAATTTTAATTTCGCTCCGGTCCTGTGATCTCACCCTGCCTCCATTTGCCTTGTAATATTTTATTACCTTGTGAAGCATGTGATCTCTGTGACCCACACCCTATTCGTATACTCCCTCCCCTTTTGAAAATCACTAATAAAAACTTGCTGGTTTTGCGGCTTGTGGGGAATCATGGAACCTGCCAACGTGTGATGTCTCCCCCGAACACCTAGCTTTAAAATTTCTGTCTTTTGTACTCTTTCCCTTTATTTCTCAGACTGGCCAACACTTAGGGAAAATAGAAAAGGACTCACATTGAATTACTGGGGGCTGGTTCCCCTGATACTAGATATACTACCTATTAGCTGGGTCACCTTGAGCAAGTTAGATAATCTCTATAAGCCTCAGTTTCTTGCTCAATTTAGATAATCTCTATAAGCCTCAGTTTCTTGCTCAGCGAAATGCGGAAAATACCTACCTCTCCTCTGGTTGTTTTGTGAATTAAATAAAATCATGTGTTTAAAATCCTTACCATGGTTGGGTGGCTGGCAAAATGGGTGAATACCAACAGCTCTAGTCTGCAGCACTTGGCGAGATCAGCACAGAAGGTGGGTGATTTCTGCATTTCCAACTGAGGTACATGGCTCATCTCACTGGGACTGGTTAGACAGTGGGTGCAGCCCACACAGGGCGAGCCGAAGCAGGGTGGGGTGTCCCCTCACCTGGGAAGTGCAAGGGGTCGGGGAACTCCCTCCTCTAGCCAAGGAAAGCCATGAGGGACTGTGCCATGAGGAACAGTGCATTCCGGCCCAGATACTATACTTTTCACATGGTCTTCACAACCCACAGGAAAGGAGATTCCCTAGGGTGTCTACACCCCCACGGCCCTGGGTTTCAAGCACAAAACTAGGTGGCAGTTTGGGCAGACACTGAGCTAGTTGCAGGAGATTTTTTCATACCCCAGTGGCACCTGGAACGCCAGTGAGACAGAACCATTCACTCCTCTGGAAAGGGGGCTGAAGCCAGGGAGCCAAGTGGTCTAGCTCAGCGGATCCCACCCCCCTGGAGTCCAGCAAGCTAAGGTCCACTGGCTTGAAATTCTTGCTGCTAGTACAGCAGTCTTAAGTGGGCCTGGGATGCTCCAGCTTGGTGGGGGGAGAAGCGGCATCCGCCATTACTGAGGCTTGAGTGGGTGATTTTCCCTCACAGTGTAAACAAAGCCATCAGCAAGTTCGAACTGGGTGGAGCCCACCGCAGCTCAACAAAGCCTCTGTAGCCTGCTTCTCTAGTCCTCCTCTTTAGGCAGGGCATCTCTGAAAGGAGGGCAGCAGCCCCATTTAGGGGCTTATAGATAAAACTCCCATTTCCCTGGGACAGAGCACTTGGGGGAAGGGGCAGCTGTGGGTGCAGCTTCAGCAGACTTAAACATCCCTACCTGATGGATCTGAAGAGAGCAGTAGATCTCCCAGCACAGTGCTGGAGTTCTGCTAAGGGACAGACTACCTCCTCAAGTGGGTCCCTGATCCCCATGCCTCCTGACTGGGAGACACCTCCCTGCAGGGCTCAACAGACACATCATACAAGAGAGCTCTGGCTGGCATCTGGCAGCTGCCCCTTTAGGATGCAGCTTCCAGAGGAAGGAACCGGCAACAATCTTTGCTGTTCTGCAGCCTCCACTAGTGATAGGCAGACAAACAGGGTCTGGAGTGGACCTCCAGCAAACTCCAATAGACCTGCAGCAGAAGGGCTGATGGTTAGAAGGAAAACTAACAAACAGAAAGAAGTAGCATCAACATCAACAAAAAAGGAAGTCCATATAAAAACCCCATCCGAAGGTCACCAATGTCAAAGACCAAAGGTAGATAAATCCACAAAGATGAGAAACAACCAGCACAAAAACCTGAAAATTCCAAAAACCAAAACACCTCTTCTCCTCCAAAGGAACACAACTCCTTGCCAGCAAGGGAACAAAACTGGATGGAGAATGAGTTTGTTGAATTGACAGAAGTAGGTGGGTAATAACAAAGTCCTCTGAGCTAAAGGAGCATGTTCTAACCCAACTCAAGGAAGCTAAGAACTTTGAAAAAAGGTTAGAGGAATTGCTAACTAGAATAACCAGTTTAGAGAAGAACATAAATCACCTGAAGGAGCTGAAAGACACAGCACGAGAATTTCATGAAGCATACACAAGTATCAATAGCCAAATCAATCAGGCGGAAGAAACGATATCAGAGATTGAAGATCAATTTAGCAAAATAAAACATGAAGACAAGATTAGAGAAAAAGAATTAAAAGGAATGAACAAAGCCTCCAAGAAATATGGGACTACATGAAAAGACCAAACTTACATTTGATTGGTGTACCTGAAAGTGATGGGAAGAATGGAACCAAGTTGGAAAACACTCTTCAGGGTATTATCCAGAAGAACTTCCCCAATCTAGCAAGACAGGCCAACATTCAAATTCAGGATATACAGAGAACACTACAAAGATACTCCTCGAGAAGAGCAACCCAAAGACACATAATTGTCAGATCCACCAAAGTCGAAAGGCAGGAAAAAATGTTAAGGGCAGCCAGAGAGAAAAGTCAGGTTACCCACAAAGGGAAGCCCATCAGACTAACAGCAGATCTCTTGGCAGAAACTCTACAAGCCAGAAGAGAGTGGCAGCCAATAATCAACATTCTTAAAGAAAAGAATTTTCAACCCAGAATTTCATATCCAGCCAAACTAAGCTTCATAAGTGAAGGAGAAATAAAATCCTTTACAGACAAGCAAATGCTCGGAGATTTTGTCACTACCAGGCCTGCCTTACAGGCAGGCTCCTGAATAAAACACTAAATATGGAAAGGAGCAACCAGTACCAGCCACTGCAAAAACATACCAATTTGTAAAGACCATCAACACTATGGAGAAACTGCATCAACTAATGGGCAAAATAACCAGCTAGCATCATAATAAAAGGATAAAATTCACACATAAAAATACTAACCTTAAATGTAAACAGGCTAAATGCCTCAATTAAAAGACACAGACTGGCAAATTGTATAGAGTCAAGACCCATCAGTGTGCTGTATTCAGGAGACCCATCTCATGTGCAAAGACACACATAAGCTCAAACTAAAAGGATGGAGGAATATTTACCAAGCAAATGGAAATCATAAAAATAAAAAATAAAAAAAGCAGGGGTTGCATTCCTAGTCTCTGATAAAATAGACTTTAAACCAACAAAGATCAAAAAAGACAAAGAAGGGCATTACATAATGGTAAAGGAATCAATGCAACAAGAAGAACTAACTATCCTAAATACATATGCACCCAATACAGGAGCACCCAGATGCATAAAGCTAGTTCTTAGAGACCTACAAAGAGACTTAGACTCCCACACAATAATAGTGAGAGACTTTAACACCCCACTGTCAATATTAGACAGATCAATGAGACAGAAAATTAACAAGGATATCCAGGACTTGAACTCAGCTCTGGACCAAGTGGACTGAATAGACATCTATAGAACTCTCCACCCCAAATCAACAGAATATACATTCTTCTCAGCACCACATCACACTTATTCTAAAATTGACCATATAATTAGAGTCTTTTTTTACTTTAAAAAATTCTGCTTGAAAAATTAATATATGCTTAATTTAATTTTAAAATATTCTGAACTTAGATTATCATAACAAAGTCTCAGATGGTTCATTTCTCTTCCATCCTCTCATCTCATCTCACAAATTGCTTTGTTGTGAAAGTGACATTTTTTTCCAAAGGTCTGACATGATTTGGGATGACAGAGGTCAGAAATTTGTGCTTAATTTTGTTTGTTGCACTTTAATTTGGCCAGAATTGAACTAAATATTTCAATTGAGCTATTATATTGTTTGTTCTACTTATTACTGACTGAAAAATGAACCTTAGTCTATTCGTGACTATTGGTTTAAACGTGTTATCATATATTCTTAATATTTTTAAGGGCTCTTAAAATGTGGTTGCCTTAGATGATTAAAGAAAATGCCAAAGGGTTCAACAATTCTGCCAGCTGCTTAGAAATTTTACTTTTAGGCTCATATCCTTGAAAGGTATTGACCCCTATAAACGGCTAATGATGGAAAAGTTGACAGGACAGTTTGACCTCCTAATTGTATTCTGTGCATCATGCATTTGACCTTCTGGAGACAACTTGATGAGTTTCTGCCATGTTAATTACTCCACACTGTTTTGCAGTGATCCCTTAACAATTCAAACCCAGTGAATGAGTGCATAAACCTTTCTAGGCTCTAAGAAAGGATTGAAAATGGTAATTTAAAAGCACCCAACATAATTTTCCACTACCAGGCTTGCTTTCTTCTCCTGAAATTATGAACAAAGACCTCTGAAATGATCTTGTATTTATTGTGCTCTGTTATTTCTTGCAGATTTTAACACCTTCTTTCAAAAATACATTTGAAGCCCCAGAGTCTTATCAGAGATGCTCTTCTTTGCCTTCAATTACTATGCATTTGGTAATCAATATGTTTATTACTAGGCAATATTACCTGTGATACCTGAGTCTTCTTGACTTTGTCTTAAGAGTCATTAATGAGATCTAATGTGCAAAGCTTCATTTAATTTTTGGTTCCTAAACATTCTTTGTCTGGGGTTGAACTTTGTCTTCCTAATGAACTAGACAACAGTGTTATTGCTGACAGATCTCCTCTCCTTTCCAGTTTGTTAGGCTACATAGTTTAAGCTTTCCCTCTTTCTGTCCTTTGTGTGAAGCAGGAAGTCACCTTTGTGGGTCATTTTCATCCCCCTGCTCTCAGGCTCCTTCATGAAACATTTTGAGCCATTTCAAAATTAGACCTGCACATTCCAATGGCTGTATTTAAAAGACAATTTACAGCTCAGCTCATTCTCATGCACCACGTGAGAGTATTAGAAGAAAGTCCCCTGTGTCAAAGTTTCATCTAGAATCCAACTTTTTCCTGCTGCCTGTCTTTCTCCTATCACTAGTTAGGTCTTTTTCCTTTCTTTCTTTTTCTTTTTTAAAAAAATATTTGATGAGATAGAATTTCAGTATGTTGCCCGGGCTAGTCTCAAACTCCTAGGCTCAAGAAATCCTCCTGCCTCAGCCTCCAGCGTAGGGATTACGGACACGTGTCCCTGCACCCAGCCCTAGTTAGGTTTGATTCAGCAAACTATATCTCTAGCCATATTTTCTTTAATAGCAAAATGTGATTGGAGAGGAGTCAGATAATCTAGATGGAGTTTCAGCTCTTCCATTTACATCACTGTGTTTGTCTAGTGTGTGTGTGTGTGAGTGTGTGTGTGTGTGTACTGAGTATATGCTTTGTGCCAGGTGTTACATTAAGCAATTTACACTTAATCCGCACAGCAGTCCTACAAAAGAGGTACAAGGATGGATACTTCGCAGATGAGAGGTGCCTCAGAGGGTTTAAATGATTCACTGAATCAAGTTTAAATAACTGATATACATCAGTACTAGTGGACCTGAAATTAAAATGTGGCTTTACCTGTCTCCAGAGCATGGGCTTTTAACCACCGCACCATACTGAAAGTCTTACACAGGTAGTCAGGGCACTTGGCTTGTTGGTATCTGCACTGGGCATGTTAAGAGTCAGTGGTTGAGAACTCAGTCTCTGAAGTCAGACTGCCTATATTTGAAATCTGTTTCCTTCACTAGCTAATTGTGTGACAGCGAACAAGTTATTTTACATTTCTGTGCTTTAGTTTCCTCATTTGCAAAATGGGGGAAAAATAACAGCAACAACTCTTTGGTTCACATGAAGGATTACATTCATGACACATATTAGGTACACTTTTAAAGCAACAATAGTAAAATCAGTTTAATAAACATTAGCAACAATTATTATTTCAAAAAAAAGTCGACGTGTACGCTAGGTGATTGCTGTAAGGATGCTGGTTGAGGCCTTGAAGGTCTTAAGGTACTCTGTGGTTGTATATTGTTGATCAAAGCCTCTTCCTCTTGTTCCTCAGACTAAGATAATGGCAGAAGAGCACTTGGGGAGTATTGGATGTTGGATGTAGACACTGGGTGTGGGATCTAAACAGCAGGAATGATGTGCTGTCCTTCATCCTCTGCAAAAGGTGTGTAGTTAAGTGGATAATACCAGGAGAGGGAATTAAGAAATTTGGCTTCTATCAACCTATCCTGTGAGCTCCTTATCCAATGAGTAATTCATACATCCAAGCTCAAGAGCATTATCATTTCTATGAAGAGGAAGATACCATATCTATGCAGCCTAATTTCAGGGAGAGATTAGAAAGCAGCAAACAAAGTTAAACATTAAAAGAACAATAGTTTTTTATCATCAAATGGACTCTCCTCTAGGCAGCATGAAATGAGTAGGACCAAGCTAGACAGGTAGCTGCTAGGGAATAATGAAATGGACATCCAGCTATCAGTAGGATGCCTACTATGGGCTGGAAGTTGTGCATGGCATCATACAAAGATGTCTAAGAAACAAAATTCTGTCTTGAAAGGGAAAGCAATTTACTTGTAAGGCAAGCTATTAAAAGATAACTAATAATAGAGGAGTTTCTGCACTGGATGAGTGGTGCAAACCAGAAGTCTATGGAGAAAATCTTCCCATTATCAACACTAGCAACACCATTTAATTCTGAGCAGGACTTGGTTGGGCAAGTTTGTTCTCAATATTCAAAAGCCTGTAAACGTTTACATAGAATTCTTAAGATTTAACCTAAACTCATTTTTTAAAGTTAATTTTAACTCCTCTGGATGTCATAGTTCCCTCTGACAACTTATCAAAAGCTCTGGACCATCTGTCAGGAAACTGTGTGGAAACTGCAAGGGTCTGCATATAATTGTAAATGTTGACAGAGCTCCTAAAATCCATCTATGAACCCCCAAGTTAAAAACCCCTGCTCTACAAAAGAGGGAGCAACACTATTACAGAAACTTAAGTTATTCATAGTTGCCCAAATCTTACCAGATCTCAGTTACTTTTTTGGCTTAGCTTTTGCTGTTGTAAATAATACTGTAGTTATGATTCTTGGAATTAAAATGTCTTTTTTAAAAAAACAAAAACCAAAAAACCTCAGATCTCTTCCATACATAGTATAACAGAAATTGCTACTTTCCCCTCAGTGCCTATTGTCTGTTTCTTCCACAGAAATAGAATTTTTAACTGGGCATGTGGCTGTCCAAAATGAAGACTACACTTTCCACTTTCCATCCACTCTAGGCATGGCCATGTCACTATTTTAGCCAATGAATGTAGATAGGAATAGTGATGCTGCAACAGAACCCTCCTCAATGGACAGTTGAAGTGTGTCCTTCGCTGCTTCTTTACCTGTTCCTCCATCCTGTGGTTGGGAGCATGGATGTGATGGCCGAAGTGCTTTCTTGGGCTGTGTGACATGGGACACATCCTGGAGACCACAAATCTGAAAGATGGAAGGGACCTAGATCCTTAAGGAGCATAGAAAAAAGCTAACATAACAGTTGATAATCTTCTAGATTCTGATACGAAAGAAAAATAAACTTGTTTAAGTCACTGGTTGTTTAAGTCACTGCTATTTGGGGTTTTTCTATAACTTGTAGCTGAACTGAATTCTAATTTACAGACATAATCCTTCGCATTTTGAAGCTGCAATTCCCTTGCTTCCTGTTATCTGTCGTGACTAATGAGAAGGGTAATCTGTCTGATAGCTTTTAAGATTACCACTTTATATGGTGCATTTTCTCTTCAGTGGGTGGATTTGTTTTCATTTATCTTGCTATGCCCTTGATGTTTCTTAGGTCTCGTATCCTTTAAATTCTTTGCCATTACTTTTTGGATTTTGTAGCTTCAAATTTCCGCTATCCTCCTCTTCTGAAATTCTTATTGGAAATATGTTATAGGCTCACAATCAAAACTTCATGTATCTCAACTGCACTTTTAACCTATTTAAAAATCTTAACATTGCATGCTGTTCTTTAATTTTATCTTCTAAATTCCTAATACCCTCTTGACTCAACCACCTAGAGTTTATTCTATCTACTGAGTTTTTTCTTTGCATTTTCTTTATCTCTGTTCTTTCTTTCTTTTTTGTTTTTTTTTTTTTTTTTGAGACAGAGTCTCACTCTGTCACTCAGGCTGGAGCGCAGTGGTGCAATCTTGGCTCACTGCCACCTCCACCTCCCGGGTTCAAGCAATTCTCCAGCCTCAGCCTCCCGAGTAGCTGGGATTACAGGCGCATGCCACTACCTCTGGCTAATTTTTAAATTTTTAGTAGAGACCATGTTTCACCATGTTGGCCAGATTGGTCTCAAACTCCTGACCTCAGGCGACCCGTTTGCCTTGGCCTCCCAAAGTGCTGGGATTATAGGCATGAGCCACCATGCCCAGCCTATTTCTTTTTTTAATTAAAAATGAAGAGGCACTTCCAAGACAGCCAAATAGGAACAGCTCCGGTCTACAACTCCCAGGGAGATTGACACAGAAGACGGGTGATTTCCGCATTTCCAACTAAGGTACCTGGCTTAGTCACTGGGACTGGTTGGACACTGGGTGCAGAACATGGAGGGCAAGCTGAAGCAGGGAAGGATGTTGCCTCACCCGGGAAGTGCAAGGGGTCAGGGGATTTCCCTTTCCTAGCCAAGGGAAGCCATGAATGACTGTACTTGGAGGAGCAGTACACTCCTGTCCAAATACTGGGTTTTTACCACAGTCTTCGCAATCAGCAGACCAGGAGATTCCCTCCCGTGCCTGGCTTGGTGGGTCACATGCCCACAGAGCCTTGCTTGCTGCTAGCGCAGCAGTCTGAGATCAATCTGGGATGCTGGAGTGTGGCAGGGGGAGGGGCATCCGCCCTTGCTGAGGCTTGAGTAGCCAGTTTTATGCCCACAGTGTAAACAAAGCTGCAGCGTAGCTCGAGCTGGGCAGAGCCCACTGCAACTCAACAAGGCCTACTGCCTCTCTAGACTATCTAGGGCATATCTGAAAAGAAGGCAGCAGAAAGCTTCTACAGACTTAAACAACCCTGCCTGACAGCTCTGAAGAGAGCAGTGGTTCTCCCAGTATGGCATTTGAGATCCGTTAATGGACAGACTGCCTCCTCAAGTAGGTCCCTGACCCCCGTGTAGCCTGAATGAGAGACACCTCCAAGTAGGGGCCGACAGACACCTCATACAGGCAGGAGACCCTCTGGAACGAAGCTTCCAGAGGAAGGATCAGGCAGCAATATTTGCTGTTCTGCAGCCTCTGCTGGTGATACCCAGGCAAACAGTGTCTGGAGTGGACCTCCAGCAAACTCGAACAGACCTACAGTTGAGGGGCCTGTTAGAAGGAAAACTAACAAACAGAAAAGAATAGCATCAACGTAACAGAAAGGACACCCACACCAAAACCCCACGTTACAGGAAGTCAGGGATCCCAAATGGAGGGACTGGCTGGAGCCACGGCAGAGGAACATGAATTATGAAAATTTCATGGACATTTATCAGTTCTCAAATAATACTTTTATAATTTCTTATGCCTGTCTTTAATCTCTTAATCCTGTTATCTTCGTAAGCTGAGTACGTACATCACCTCAGGACCACTGTGATAATTGTGTTAACTATACAAATTGATTGTAAAACATGTGTGTTTGAACAATATGAAATCAGTGCACCTTGAGAAAGAACAGAATAACAGCGACTTTTAGGGACCAAGGGAAGACAACCATAAGGTCTGACTGCCTGCGGGGTCAGGCAAAAAGACCTCTATTTTTCTTCTTGCAGAGAGCCTATAAATGGATGTGCAAATAGGAGAGATATCACTAAATTCTTTTCCTAGCAAGGAATATTAATATTAAGGCCCTGGGAAAGGAATGCATTCCTGGGGAGAGGTCTATAAATGGCCACTCTGGGAATGTCTATCCTATGTGGTTGAGATAAGGACTGAGATACAACCTGGTCTCCTGCAGTACCCTCAGGCTTATTAGGGTTGGGAAACTCCGCTCTGGTAAATTTGTGGTCAGACCAGTTCTCTACTCTTGAACCCTGTTTTCTGTTGTTTAAGATGTTTATGAAGACAATACATGTACCACTGAACATAGACCCTTAGGAGTTCTGCTTTTGCCCTTTGCCTTGTGATCTTTGTTGGACCCTTATCAGTAGTTCTGCTTTTTGCCCTTTGAAGCATGTGATCTTTTTACCTACTCCCTGTTCGTACACCCCCTCCCCTTTTGAAATCCTTAATAAAAACTTGCTGGTTTTGAGGCTTAGGTGGGCATCATGGTCCCACCCATATGTGATGTCACCCCCGGCAGCCCAGCTATAAAATTCCTCTCTTTGTACTTTTTCTCTTTATTTCTCAGCTGGCCAACACTTACAGAAAATAGAAAGAACCTACATTGAAATATTGGGGGTGGGTTGCCCCAATAACCCCATCCGTAGGTCACCAACATCAAAGACCAAAGGTAAATAAAACCACTAAGATGGGAAGAAACCAGAGCAGAAAGGCTGAAAAATTCCAAAAACCAGAACACCTCTTCTCTTCCAAAGGAACACAACTCCTTGCCAGCAAGGGAATAAAACTGGATGGAGAATGAGTTTGACAAATTGACAGAAGTAGGCTTCAGAAGGTCGGTAATAACAAACTTCTCTGAGCTAAAGGAGCATGTTCTAACCCATTGCAAGGAAGCTAAAAACCTTGAAAAAATGTTAGATGAATGGCTAACTAGAATAACCAGTGTACAGAAGAGCTTAAATGACCTGATGGAGCTGAAAACCACAGTATGAGAACTTCATGAAGCATATACAAGCTTAAATAACCAATTCGATCAAGCAGAAGAAAGGATATCAGCGACTGAAGATCAAATTAATGAAATAAAGTGAGAATACAAGATTAGAGAAAAAGGAGTGAAAAGAAACGAACAAAGCCTCCAAGAAATATGGAACTATGTGAAAAGACCAAATCTACATTTGATTGGTGTACCTGAAAGTGACGGGGAGAATGGAACCAAGTTAGAAAACACTCTTCAGGATATTATCCAGGAGAACTTCCCTAACCTAGCAAGGCAGGCCCACATTCAAATTCAGGAAATACAGAGAACACCACAAAGATACTCTTCAAGAAGAGCACCCTCAAGACACATAATTATCAGATTCACCAAAGTTAAAATGAAGGAAAAAATGTTAAGGGCAGTGAGAGAGAAAGATTGGGTTGCCCATAAAGGGAAGCCCATCAGACTAACAGGGGATCTCTCAGCAGAAACCCTACAGGCCAGAAGAGAGTAGGGACCAATATACAACTTTCTTAAAGAAAAGAAATTATGGCTGCACGCGGTGGCTCACACCCGTAATCCCAACACTTTGGGAGGCCAAGGCGGGTGGATCACTTGAGGTACGGAGTTCGAGACCAGCTTGGTCAACATGGTAAAACCCTGTCTGTACTAAAAAAAATACAAAAATTAGCTGGGTGAGGAGGTGCAAGCCTGTAGTCCCAGCTACTCAGGTGGCTGAAGCAGGAGAATCGCTTGAACCCAGGAGGCAGAGGTTGCAGTGAGCTGAGATCGTGCCACTGCACTCCAGCCTGATGACAGAGCAAGACTCTGTTTCATAAGAAAAAAAAAAGAATTTTCAACCTAGAATTTCATATCCAGCCAAACTAAGCTTCATAAGTGAAGGAGAAATAAAATCCTTTACAGACAAGCAAATGCTGAGAGATTTTGTCACCACCAGGCCTGCCTTACAAGAGCTCCTGAAGGAAGCACTAAATATGGAAAGAAACAACCGGTACCAGCCACTGCAAAAACATGCCAAATAGTAAAGACTGTTGATGCTATGAAGAAACTGCATCAATGAACGGGCAAAATAACCAGCTAGCATCATAATGACAGATCAAATTCACACATAACAATATTAACCTTAAACTTAAACGAGTAAACGCCCCAATTAAAAGACACAGACTGGCAAATTATATAAAGAGTCAAGACCCATCAGTGTGCTGTATTCAGGAAACCCATCTCACATGCAAAGATACACATGGGCTCAAAATAAAGGGATGGAGGAAGATCTACCAAGCAAATGGAAAGCAAAAAAAAAAAAAAAAAAAAGCAGGGGTTGCAATCCTAGTCTCTGATAAAACAGACTTTAAACCAACGAAGATCAAAAGTGACAAAGAAGACCATTACATAATGGTAAAGGGATCAATTCAACAAGAAGAGCTAACTATCCTAAACATATATGCACTCAATACAGGAGCACCTAGATTCATAAAGCAAGTTCTAAGAGACCTACGAAGAGACTTAGAATCCCACACAATAATAGTGGGAGACTTTAACACCCCACTGTCAATAGTAGACAGATCAATGAGACAGAAAATTAACAAGGATATCCAGGACTTGAACTCAGCTCTGGAGCAAGTGAACCTAACAGACTTCTACAGAACTCTCCACCCCAAATCAACAGAATATACATTCTTCTCAGCACCACATCGCACTTATTCTAAAGTTGACCACATAATTGGAAGTAAAACACTCCTCAGCAAATATAAAAGAACAGAAATCACAACAAACTGTCTCTCAGACAACAGTGCGATCAAATTAGTACTCAGGATTAAGAAACTCACTCAAAACCACACAGCTACATGGAAACTGAACAACCTGCTCCTGAATGACTACTGGGTAAATAACAAAATGAAGGCAGAAATAAAGATATTCTTTGAAACCAATGAGAACAAAGACAAAACATACCAGAATCTCTGGGACACATTCAAAGCAGTGTGTAGAGGGAAATTTATAGCAATAAATGCCCACAAGAGAAAGCAGGAAAGACCTAAAATCAACACCCTAACATCACAGCTAAAAGAACTAGAGAAGCAAGAACAAACAAATTCAAAAGCTAAAAGAAGACAAGATATAACTAAGATCAGAGCACAAATGAAGGAGATAGAGACAAAAAAAGCCCTTCAAAAAAATCAATGAATCCAGGACCTGGTTTTTTGAAAAGATCAACAAATTGATAGGTCGCTAGCAAGATTAATAAAGAAGAAAAAGAGAAGAATCAAATAGACATAATAAAAAATGATAAAGGGGGTATCACCACCGATTCCACAAAAATACAAGTTACCATCACAGAATATTATAAACACCTCTACACAAATAAACTAGAAAATCTAGAAGAAATGGGTAAATTCCTGGACACATACACCCTCCCAAGACTAAACCAGGAAGTTGAATCTCTGAATAGACCAATAACAGGTTCTGAAATTGAGGCAATAATTAATAGCCTACCAACGAAAAAAAGCCCAGGACCAGACGGATTCACAGCTGAATTCTACCAGAGGTACAATGAGGAGCTGGTACCATTCCTTCTGAAACTATTCCAATCAACAGAAAAAGAAGGAATCCTCCCTAACTTATTTTCTGCAGCAGCATCATCCTGATACCAAAGCCTGGCAGAGACACAACAAAAAAAGAGAATTTTAGGCCGATATCCCTGATGAACATCGATGTGAAAATCCTCAGTAAAATACTGGCAAACCGAATCCAGCAGCACATCAAAAAGCTTATCCATCATAATCAACTTGACTTCATCCCTGGGATGCAAGGCTGGTTCAACATATGAAATCAGTAAATGCAATCCATCACATAAACAGAACCAATGACAAAGACCACATGATTATCTCAATAGATGCAGAAAAGGCCTCGACAAAATTCAATAGGCTTTCATGCTAAAACTCTCAATAAACTAGGTATTGATGAAATGTATCTCAAAATAATAAAGGCTAGTTATGACAAACCCACAGCCAATATCATACTGAATGGGCAAAAACTGGAAGCATTCCCTTTGAAAACTGGCACAAGACAGGGATGCCCTCTCTCACCACTCCTATTTAACATAGCATTGGAAGTTCTGGCCAGGGCAACCAGGCAAGAGAAAGAAATAAAGGGTATTCAATGAGGAAGAAAAAGAAATAAAGCGTATTCAATTAGGAAAAGAGGAAGTCAAATTGTCTCTGTTTGCAGATGACATGATTGTATATTTAGAAAACCCCATCGTCTCAGCCCAAAATCTCCTTAAGCCAATAAGCAGCTTCAGCAAAGTCTCAGGATACAAAACTCAAAGTGCAAAAATCCAAGCATTCCTATACACCAAGAACAGACAAACAGAGAGCCAAATCATGAGTGAACTCCCATTCACAATTGCTACAATGAGAATAAAATACCAAGGAATCCAAATTATAAGGGATGGAAGGACCTCTTCAAGGAGAACTACAAACCACTGCTCAAGGAAATAAAAGAGGACACAAACAAATGGAAGAACATTCTATGCTCATAGATAGGAAGAATCAATATCACGAAAATGGCCATATTGCCCAAAGTGATTTATAGATTCAGTGCTATTCTCACCAAGCTACCACTAACTTTCTTCACAGAATTGGATAAAAACTACTTTAAATTTCATATGGAACCAAAAAAGAGCCTGCATAGCCAAGACAATCCTAAGCAAAAAGAACAAAGCTGGAGGCATCATGCTACCTGACTTCAAACTATACTACAAGGCTACAGTAACCAAAACAGCATGGTACTAGTACCAAAACAGATATATAGACCAATGGAACAGAACAGAGGCCTCAGAAATAACACCACACACCACACATCTACAACCATCTGATCTTTGACAAACCTGACAAAAACAAGCAGTGGGGAAAGGATTCCCTATTTAATAAATGGTGCTGGGAAAACTGGCTAGCCACATGTAGAAAGCTGAAACTGGATCCCTTCCTTACACCTTACACAAAAATTAACTCAAGATGAATTAAAGACTTAGGTGTGAGACCTCAAACCATAAAAACCCTAGAAGAAAGCCTAGGCAATACCATTCAGGACATAGGCATGGGCAAAGACTTCATGACTAAAACACCAAAAGCAATGGCAACAAAAGCCAAAATAGACAAATGGGGTCTAATTAAACTAAAGGGCTTCTGCACAGCAAAAGAAACTATCATCAGAGTGAAGAGGCAACCTACAGAATGGGAGAAAATTTTTGCAATCTATCCATCTGACAAAGGACTAATATCCAGAATATACAAAGAACTTAAACAAATTTACAGGAAAAAAACAACCCCATCAAAAAGTGGGCAAAGAATATGAACAGACACTTCTCAAAAGAAAATATTTATGCAGCCAACAGTCACATGAAAAAATGCTCATCATCACTGGTCATAAGAGAAATGCAAATCAAAACCACAATGAGATACCATCTCACACCAGTTAGAATGGCGATCATTAAAAAGTCAGGAAACAACATGCTGGAGAGGATGTGGAGAAATAGGAATGCTTTTACACTGTTGGTAGGAGTGTAAATTAATTTAATCATTATGGAATAGAGTGTGGTGATTCCTCAAGGATCTAGAACTAGAAATATTATTTGACCCAGCGATCCCATTACTGGGTATATACCCAAAGGATTATAAAACATGCTGCCATGAAGACATACGCACACATATGTTTATTGCAGCACTATTCACAATAGCAAAGACTTGGAACAAACCCAAATGTCCATCAATAATAGACTGGATAAAGAAAATGTGGCACATATACACTGTGGAATACTATGCAGCCATTAAAAAGGATGAGTTCATGTCCTTTGTAGGGACATGGATGAAGCTGGAAACCGTCATTCTCAGCAAACTATCACAAGGACAGAAAAACAAACACCACATGTTCTCACTCATAAGTGGGAGCTGAACAATGAGAACACATGGACACAGGAAAGGGAACATCCCACACCAGGGCCTGTTGGGGGGTGGGGGCTGGGCAGCTGGGGGAGGGATAGCGTTGGGAGAAATACCTAATGTAAATGAGGAGTTGAAGGGTGTAGCCAACGAATGTGGCACATGTATACCTATGTAACAAACCTGCACGTTGTGCACATATATCCTGGAACTTAAAGTATAATAATAATAGTAAAATTTTTTAAAATACTTTCATTGAGAGATTGTAATTGTACATATTTATGTGGTACTATTTGACATACTGGTACATGTATATATTGTATAATGATCACATCAGGGTAGTTAGTATCATTACCTCATGTATATATTATTTCTTTGTGTTGAGAACATTCAAAAACCTCTGCTACTTGTATTTCTTATAGACAACATACAGTTGAGTCTTGTTTTTGTTTTGTTTTTATTCCACACTGAAAATCTCTATATTTTAATTGGTTTATTTAAATCATTCATATTTAAAGAGATTATTGATATAATTAGGTTAATGTCTATCATGTTTGTAGCTATTTTCTATCTGTTGCATTTGTTCTGTTTCTTTTATTTTCCTTTTATCTGCCTGTTGTGGGAAGTCAGCGACCTGTAACAGAGGGAGCAGCTGGAGCCTCGGTAGAGGAACATAAATTGTGAAGATTTCATGGACATTTATCAGTTCCCAAAATAATACTTTTATAATCTCTTAGGCCTGTCTTACTTTAATCTCTTAATCCTGTTATCTTCGTAAGCTAAGGATGTACGTCACCTCAGGACCACTATGATAATTGTATGAACTGTACAAATTGATTGTAAAACATGTCTGTTTGAACAATATGAAATGAGTGCACCTTGAAAAAGAACAGAATAACAGTGATTTTTAGGGAACAAGGGAAGACAATCATAAGGTCTGACTGCCTACGGGGTTGGGCAAAAAAAGCCATATTTTTCTTCTTGCAGAGAGCCTATAAACGGATATGCAAGTAGGGAAGATATTGCTACATTTTTTCCTAGCAAGGAATATTGATATTAATACTCTGGGAAAGGAATTCATTCCTCGGGGGAGGTCTATAAATGGCTGCTCTGGGAATGTCTGTCCTATGCGGTTGAGATAAGGGCTGAAATATGCCATGGTCTCCTGCAGTACCCTCAGGCTTACTAGGATTGGGAAACTCCATCCTGGTAAATTTTTGGTCAGACTGGTTCTCTGCTCTCAAACCCTGTTTTCTGTTGTTTAAGATGTTTATCAAGACAATACATGCACCACTGAATATGGACCCTTATCAGGAGTTCTGATTTTGCCCTTGTACTGTTTCCTCAGAAGCATGTGATCTTTGTTCTGCTTTTTGCCCCTTGAAGCATGTGACCTACTCCCTGTTCATACACCCCTCCCCTTTTGAAATCCTTAATAAAAACTTACTGGTTTTGAGGCTTAGGTGGGTATCATGGTCCTACCAATATGTGATGTCACCCCTGGTGGCCCAGCTGTAAAATTCCTCTCTTTGTACTCTTTCTCGTTATTTCTCAGCTGGCTGACACTTATGGAAAATAGAAAGAACCTATGTTGAAATACTGGGGGCAGTTTCCCCCGATATCTGCCTTCTCCAGTTTTAATCAAGCAGTTTATAATTCCATTATATCTCCTCTTTTACCATATTGCTGCTACTTTTTTAAAAAAGTATTTTTTTAGTGGTTGCCCTAGAGTTTGCAATATGATGTTTTAACTAGTCTAAGTCTACCTTCCAATAATAGTATACTGCCTCAGGTGTAGTGCAGGAACATTATAATTGGGTATTCCGAATTCCTCCCTCCCATCTTTTATGATATGGCTGTTATTTATTTCACTTATCCATATGCTATAATCACCCCATACACATAGTCGTCAATGTATAATGGTTCAACTTATGATTTTTCTACTTTACAATAGCATGAAAGATATTTATTCAGTAGAAACCATACTTTGAATACTGTTACAACTATTCTGTTTTTCACTTTCAGTACAATGTTCCATAAATTACATTAGATATTTAATGCTTTATTATAAAATAAGCTTTATGTGAGATGATTTTGCCCAACTGTAGGCTAATGTAAATGTTCTGAGCACATTTAGGGTAGGCTAGGCTAAGCGTTGATGTTTGGTAGGTTAGGTATATTATATGCATTTCAACATAATATTTTCCTTATGATGGGTTTAATGGGATGTAACCTTATTGTAAATTAAGGAACATCTGTACATGGTTACTATTATTACTTTCAACAAATAATTATTTTAGACCAATTAAATATATGCAAGATAAGAGGTTTTATTTCTCTTCATTAATTCCTTCTCTGCCATTCTTCCTTTCTTTATGTAGATATAAATTTCTGGCCTGTATAATTTTCCTCCTTCTTGAAGAACTTCATTTAACATTTCTTGCAAGGCAGATCTGCTGACAACAAATATCTTCACTTTTTGTCTGAGAAAGTCCTTATTTCTTCATTTTTGAAAGATAATTTCTGTGGATATAGAATTCTAGGTTGGTGGGGTTTTTATTTCCATACTTTCAATGTTTCACTCCATTCTCTTCTTGCTTGCATGGCTTCTGTATTAGTCTGCTAGGGCTGCCATTAAAAAAAATGCCAGACTGGTGCTTTAAACAATGGTAATGTATTTATTTATTTATTTATTTGCAGTCCTGGAGGCTGGAAAGTCCAAATCGAGCTGTTGGCAGGGTTTACCTCTCTGAGGCCTCTCTCCTTGGCTTCAAGATGGCTAACTTCTCACTGTGAACTCATGGGGCTTCCTCCTGTGCATGAGTCCTTGGTGTCTCCTCTTCTTCCCATAAGGACACCAGTCCTGTGGCATTAGGACTCCACCTGTATCACCTCACTTAACCTTAAACATCTCTTTAAAGGCCCCATCTCCAAACACAGTCCCATTGGGGTTGAGCTTCAACCCAACCCCAGTTGCACCCGAATTGTGTGCAATTCAGTTTATAACAGCTTCTGGAAATAGATCTTCTCTAATTCCTATCTTTGTTCCTATATAAGTAACATGATTCTTCCCCTCTGGCATCTTTCAAGATTTATGTTTGTCTTTGGTTTCTTGTAGGTTGAATATGCTATACCTAGGTGTTAATGTTTTGAAAGTTCTCATGCTGAGTTTTCTCTAAGCTTCTTAGATCTGTGCTTTGGTGTCTGTCATTAATTTTGGAAATTTCTTCATTACTGAAATCTTTCTTCTTCTCCTTTCCCTTCTTTTCTTTCTGGTATTCCAATTCTGCGTATGTTACACCCTTTTACATTGTCCTGCAGTACGTGGATATTCTGTTTCACTCCCATTCCTTTTTCTCCTTGAATTTCAGTTTAGGAGGTTTCTTTTTTTTTTTTTTTTGAGATGGAGTCTTGCTCTGTCGCCCAGGCTGGAGTGCAGTGGCGCGATCTCAGCTCACTGAAAGCTCCACCTCCTGGGTTCATGCTATTCTCCTGTCTCAGCCTCCTGAGTAGCTGGGACTACAGGCACCTGCTACCTCGCCTGGCTAATTTTTTGTATATTTAGTAGAGACGGGGTTTCACTGTGTTAGCCAGGATGGTCTCGATCTCCTGACCTCGTGTTCCGCCCGCCTCGGCCTCCCAAAGTGCTGGGATTACAGGCATGAGCCACCACCCCCAGCTGGGAGGTTGCTTTCAACATATCTTCAAGTTTACCAATTCTTTCCTAGGCCTTGCCCAATCTACTGATGAGTTCAATAAAGGCACTCTTCATTTCTGTCACAATGCTTTTGACTTATATCATTTCCTGTTGATTCCTTCTTAGCATTTATACTTCTCTACATATATCACTCATATGCCCTTGCATGTTTTCAACTTTTTCCATTAGAGCCTTTAACATGTTAATCATGGTTATTTTAAATTCTCTGTCTGATTATTCCAATATCTGTCTCATATTCAAGTCTGGCTCTGAGGCTTGCTTTTGTCTCTTCAGCATTAATCTGGATAAGAATTGGGCTCTGTTTAATGTTTTCTATAACTGTAGAAGCCAGAGGTTTCAAATTATTTCAGTATTCTCGTTTTTATCTTCCCTCTTTACTTATGACTTTCCTAACTACTTTTCCTCAGAGAGAGTGTGCATTTTGCAGCTCTTTTAGCTGTAAGCCATTGTTATTACATTGGAGCCCTCTGGAAGTGGTGGGAGGGTGAAGGAGAGGGGAAGAGTTTTATAATCTTATGATAAAACCTCAGTCCCTTAGCTGGGTGTGGTGGCATGCACCTGTAGTCCCAGCTACCTAGGAGGCTAAGGCGAGAGGATCACTTTAGCTCAGGAGGTGGAGGTTGCAGTGAGCTGAAATCATACCAGGGCACTCCAGCCAGGGTGACAGAGTGAGACCTTGTCTCAAAAATAAATAAATAAATCTCAGTCTTTTAGTGTGCCTCTGTCCCTGGGCTGAGACCTTCAAAGGTATTTCTCAGCACCCTGCCACTTCTTCCCCTATTAGATGAAACAAGAGGGATAGAGGAGGCTGGAATGGGAGAAATGTCCTCTTCACCCTGTCCCATCCTATCCCTTCCCCTCTGAGCCAGGGTATGGCTCTGCTAAAGTCTTTCCCCTGGAAAGGAGGCCTTTGTGTGGAAAAGATCTAGAAGTATTTCCAGAGAATTACTCTCCCCCTCTCCTTGTCAGAGCCACAAAGGAATCTTTCTCAGATCATGACCTTGAGAATCTGGTGGGGTTCCTGGAGATAAAATTTATGAAATTATGGGGACCTCCTAAGACTGGGCCCCCAGACTCTCTCACTCTCTTGCTAGTCCATACTCAGTCTTCAGCAATTCAACAAAATTATCATAAAAGTGTTTTTACCATTTTATAAATCCCACATATCCCACTCCAGATAATCTGAACCCTGAATTCACCTGTCTCTTTAGTTCTCTGATGGATTCAGGAAAAGTTGCTAATTTTCAGTTTGTTTAGCTGTTGCTGGTTGTAGGAACAGAAGTGATGACTTCCAAGCGTATTATATGTCAGAGCTGAAACTGGAAGTCACTTCTGGGATTTCTAAGTGATTTCTTTTAATTAATCTATTCTATTTCTTTTTGTTTGTTTGTTTGTTTGTTGAGACAGGGTCTAACTCTGTCAACCAGGCTGGAGTGCAGTGGCGTGATCTCAGCTCACTGCAAACTCCACCTCCTGGCTTCAAGTGATTCTCCCACCTTGCCCTCCTGAGTAGCTGGGATTACAGGTGCCCACCACCACGCCTGGCTAATTTTTGTATTTTTTAGTAAAGACAGGGTTTCCCCATGTTGGCCAGGCTGGTCTCAAACTCCTGACCTCAAATGATCTGCCCGTCCCGGCCTCCCAAAGTGCTGGGATTACAGGCATGAGCCACCATGCCCAGCCTATTCTATTTCTTCTTATTATTACTTCTTCTTTTGTGTCTCATGACCTCTTATTCTTTTTTATGGATGTTAGTCCTTTCTTCATTTGTTCGAAGTCCTTAAACATACTTACATAGTCACTTTTAAGTTGGCGCATTTGAGTAATAGGTGCCAGTGAAATAATAATAATAAATATTTCATATTAATTTAAATAGGTAAGTTATTTTCATGAGTGAATTGATCTCCTAATATATATGTTATTGGCTAACTTCTTCAGACTTAATTTTCCGCCTGGGTTTTAGAATTTTGATGTATAGTGAGCAAAAGGATTTTGTTTAGTTTTGTTTTTCTCTCTGGTATCATTCCCTTCTGTGCTCCACGGATATCTAAATTAGGCTAGTTGGATTCTTACTCCAGAACTCTACTGTCTGGTGGAAACCCAGGGTGCCTGTCTTTTAGTGATGTGGATAGTGTCTATTCTGCCACTCCTGCCCTTTCCCTCTTCCCTAGGTACCGAGCTTTGTGTTAGCTCTATACATATTTTTCAGATACATTTTACAGGTGATTATTAGGCCTATATGTATTTTTCAGATAAATTTTTCATACCTCCTGCTTTGTGCTTCTGATTTATGCAGAAATTTATCGCGGGGAATGAAGGTTGTGTCTGTTTTATTTTTTCTCATTTAAAGCTTGATATAGCATTTATTTGGAGTAGATTAGGGCCTTAAAACAAGAATTTACAATGCATTCTTGCTGGGAAGACATGTTTCATTTATTTTAGCAATATCTCTGTGAAATATATGAAGTTAGGCTTTATGTACCCATTTGACAAATGCAAAGAGAGGGTAACAGGTAATCAGGGACAGGCCTGACTAATTTTTAGTTTTTTTGTAGAGATGAGGTCTTGCTATGTTGCCCAGTTTGGTCTCAAACTTCTGTCTTCAAGTGATCCTCCTGCCTTGGCCTCCCAGGTCACTTGGACTCCCAAAATGCTAGGATTAGGTGCCCAACCTAAGTAGGTAATATGCATAATTATATTGAACATGTATTCATAGCTCAGGCTTTAACGTTTTTTCTTGCTTATGACATTTAGAATCAGGGTGTGATGGAGAAGCTCTATGGTAGATAGGCCAAATGTTACATTTACAACTTTATCATAAGGTTTTCTACTTTAGAATCAGAGGTTTCTGCTTACAGATTTCCAAGCCATTGGTTGAGCTTCATGACACTCTTTCACTTATTCATTCTTTCAGGTGCTCTATGCAGAAAAGTTTATGGAGATTTCATTTCCTTCTCCTTGACCTTCAATAACACACAGACGATTTCTAATGAATTTAAATCCACTCCATGGAGGTTCTCCTCTCCTTTTAATCTCACATCTTTCTCAGATTTCATCATCTAGAGATTGGAACCCTTGTACATGGGAGAGGTGAGAATGGGGGTGTTTGTGTTTATACTTTTCTTGAATTTTATGGCCTTCATTACCCAAAGCTGTGTGAAATTGAGGGAAACACAGTTAGCTTGAACTCTAGAGCCATCTGTTCAACCTGTTCGAGATATTGGTGGTTGACTGTTTACTAAACAGACTTCCCTGAGTGGCAGCCCAAAGGCCTAGGCGGAGGCTTCTGTTAATCATTAGGCATTTAACAAACAGTTGGGGCCCTTGTTAGCTTTGCTATCATTGCTTTCAGGAGCAACGTTCTGTGCCCTGCCATCAGCCACATAACAAGAGATGGGCTCCCTGGTGTGTTTGCTGTGAGGATTTCCCGCAGGCTTGGGTTGCCACGCCCGAGTAGTGGTCAAGCATTCTGCAGGAGATGTGACATGTGTGCTTTGGTTGTTGACTTTATCTTTGCCAACACATGTGAGTGTCTAATGTTGGCTGGGAAGCTAGGCTCCAGGGTGGAGCCAAGGTTTAATTTTGTTGATAATTTAATGCTTGAAGAGACACGTACTTTGGTGAGTTCTCTCCCTTGAGACTTTTGCCCTTTCACTAATCCTTTGCATAAACACTGCTTTGAAAACTGTTTATGAAGTATTCACAAAGGCATGTGAAACTATTGGTAAACAGTCATTGTGAATAACATTTACTCATGATCAGATTCCTGAACCTACGTTTCTTTTTGAGATAGAATTTATTATGTGATGCAAATCTCGGTGAAGCCACAAACACAGGTTGAAGCCCTCTGCCTGATTCTTGTGGCAGATTAGAGTTCATGACAGAAATGATAATTTAGTCTGGGGAATGGAAATGAAACTTCTCCCAAAGTCTCTGTATTCCAATAGCAATCTCAACTAGCTGAAAGTATTTAAAAATAGGAAAAGAACAATGAGGTTGCAGAAAGGTAGATAGAGGCAAGGGCAACCCAAATTTTAGGTAAGAAAAGAAAATAAAAACCTCGAGATGAATGTCCCTCAGATCTAGTGGTGTGGTGGAGCTGAATGGCATGGCCCTTAATAGCAGCTTATATCTCTTCCCAGCATTGTTTTCAGAGATAGCAAGTTGGTAGCTTGCAATTGACTACAGTCAGAGTATTCACACCACAGAAATCGGCACACCACAGAAATCGGCAAATGCTACCAATCGTTGAGAGCCAGTTGTAGAATGAATGTTAACCAGTGCACCACTGAAATTAAGAGTTAAGACTACCTCTTAATTTCATTTCCAAGGAGTGGGAGACGTCAGAAATAAAGACATAGCAGGGTTGAAGATATATTCTCAGAAAAGTTGTAAGAGCTTGACTATATGATATACCTGAGTCAAGAAAGAGCCCCTGAATTTAAACCGAGCTTTTCTTTCTGGATAAAACTACATTATTTGTGAAATAAAGCCACTTTAGAGAACTGAGAGAATAAAACTATACAATGTAAGCAATTTCCAGGACTTAGCCTTTGTATTCTGCTTGGTTTTACTGGTTTGATTCATTTTATTTATTTATCTGTTCATTTGACACTTCTTTTTGAGTACCTCCTGTAGGCTGTGTTAGCTCTTCTTGGATGAACAAAGACAAGGTTGTTGTCTTCATGAAACTTATGGTTTAGTAGAAAATACAGATAATAATCAAACATCCAGAAATAAGTGTATAGTTACAGAATGTAGTAAGTTGTATAAAGGAAAAGGAGGCCTGGAGTGGTGGCTCCCCCACCTGTAATCCCAGCACTTTGGGAGGCTGAAGAGGGTGGATTGCCTAGCTCAAGAGTTCAAGACCAGCCTGGGCAAAATGGCAAAACTCCATCTCTACAAAAAATACAAAAATTAGCTGGGCATGGTGGTGAGCACCTGTAGTCCTAGCTACTTGGGGGATTGAGATGGGAGGATCACTTGAGCCCGGGAGCTTGAGGCTACAGTGAGCTGAGATTGCACCACTGCACTCCAGCCTGAGTGACAGAGCGAGACTCCATCTCTAAACAATAAATGAATCAAAAAAATTTTTTTACAAAGGAGAAGGATAGACTACTAAAGAAATATCGGATGACTTGGCTATGCTGAGGGTGGGTAGGGGAGGTTTCCATGAGGAAGTAAGGACTGAGCTGAGATCAGAAGGATTGGTAGCAGTTTCACCAGGAGAATGGAAGTGAGCAATGGAAGAGGTTTAAGCAGAGACAGCAAATGTGCAATGGCCCTATAGTGAGAAGAAATGTGTGTACTTTTAAGAAAATTAAAAAGGGGCTGTAGAACAGAGGGCAGGGATAGTAGTGTGGGATGAATTGTGTTAATAAATTTATGTTAATCTAGGAAGAATGGAAAGCTGATAGATCAGATTTGCTTTCTGTTTTTAATTTCACTTTGGTTACAATATGGATAACAGATTAGAGGGGAAGAGGACGATGAGGACACAAGTTAGAGGCTATTCCTGTATATTCCAGGTGAGAGATAATGGGACTCTGGACCATGTTAATGGCAGTGGTGAAGTGGATAAGGAGATACATGGAAGAGATATTTAGGATATAAAACATTGAAGACAACCGGTGATGGATTAAATAAGCAAATGGCAGGGGAGGGGGTCTTATCAGGATGACTCCAAGATTTTTGGCTCTAGAGATCGAATCGATAATTGTTCTATTTACTAAGATTGAGAACCAGCACTGGAATGGAAGCCATGAATTTGGATTTGGGATGTTTCAATATTTACAGTGGAGGTGTCTAGTAGCCATTTTGGATATACAGATCTGGAATAGCACGAAGAGCTGCCTGCATCTAGGTGGTAATTGAGGCCAATGTCATGATGAGGTCTGCCAAGGGGAAAGTACAGAGAGAGAAGAGGAGGGGCCCAAGCAGTACCCTGAGAATGTTAAAGAGCTAATGACTCAATAGAGGAGAATGAGCCTGCAAAGGACACACAGAGCCACCAGGGAGGCAGGAGGAAAACCAAGAGAGATGGGGCTGGGAGTGAAGTGCAAATGGGCCTGTGGGATCTTATGAAAAGGATGAAACTGTTCTAAAAGTGATTTATGGTGATGGTTACACCACTCAGTAAAGTTACTAAAAAGCATTGAATTGGACACTCAAAATATGTGCATTGTGTGATATTGAGGTAAAATATACCTCAAAAATACTGTTAAACAAGAAACCCAAGAGAATGTACAATGACCAAAAAAAAAAAATGAGAACCCTTAATCTCAGCACTTTGGGAGGCCAAGGCAGGCGGATCACCTGACGTCAGGGGTTTGACACCAGCCTGGCCAACATGGTGAAACCCTCTCTATACTGAAAACACAAAAATTAGCTGGGCGTGGTGGCACACGCCTGTAGTCCCAGCTACTCGGGAGAATCACTTGAACACAGGAGGTGGAGGTTGCAGAGTGCCGAGCAAGATCACACCCCTGCACTCCAGCCTGGGTAACAGAGCAAGACCCTGTCTCAAAAAAAAAAAAAAAAAAAAAAAAAAAGAATCTTTCAGGAAGGAAGGAATGGTCTTGCCATGTGTGTTGAATGTTGATAAGTAAGATGTGGACCAATGGTCATTAACAAACTGAGGACTTTAAACAGATATTAATGCAAAAACAACAGTCCAAATATTGCATAATGTAATACTGCAAAAATACTGACCTACATTTTAAAATGGTATTTTCATAGTTATGAGAAGATGCACATACCTTGGTCCCACCTGTTCTCAAATAAACAGCCAAAGTCAAGATGTTTGTTATGTCCTCTGCATGAAACGGCAGCTGGGAAATGGATTCTGACGAGGCAATTCTATTATAACTGGAAGTCCTGTTTATATGTAGGTAAGAATTAGTCCTCATATGTGATCAAAAAGCATATTTACTCTGGAAGTCTGAGGCACTCCAAGACTATTGTAAAACTCTTGATTTTTCTTTAAATGATCTAATGATTACAAAGGTATTATGTCACAAACAATAATCTTCATAAACATTAACATATAATCAGTACTTTATTCAGCATGTGGCACTTAGTAGGTGCTCAATAAATATTTGTTGATGACACAAACTCAGAAGTTGGAAAAGTGAAAGTGCTCATTAATTATTTGAATCTACAATGCAAATTACTACAGTAGCAAAGCTCAGAAGAGCACAATATTACATCAAAAGAGACCAAATCTATGTGAGTAATTTAAAAACTTTGTCCTTTTAGAAAGAGTCCACTAGTTCTTCATTAGTCTTATTCATTTTTCACTTGATTACCCAAATCAGTTCAAACTAGTCAGCCAAATATCTGCATGTAAATAAATAATTCTTATACTTAATCATCTTTTGAAATGTATTTTTGGTATAAATATTGTCTTATTTCTCTTATTCCCGTTTCTTTGGACTATGAGTCTGAAAATGATAGTTTTTCTTTTCTTTTTGTACTTCCCATCCTAAGCAATAGAGGCCTCTGACGTCTAGATTAGGCCTCCAAGAAAATTTCTATCCAAGGATTTTTTTTTAACCAACCTGCTTAATCTAGGCAGCTGTAGAAGGCTGGTGACACGTGACTTCCAACCCAATTTTTAAATAAAACGTTTCAACTACATTTAAATGACTTCTTCAAATTAGATTTTAGGAAATGCTTAACTCAGGCCATCTGATGTTTACTGAATTTCCTGAGCTCATCCTATACTTACAATAGCAACCCAGTTGCTATTTTCCTTTTCTCTCTTTTTTTTTTTTTGAGACAGGGTCTCACTCTGTCACCCAGGCTGGAGTACAGTGGAGTGATCACAACTCACTGTGGCCTCAACTTCAAGGGCTCAAGTGATTCTTCCAGTTCAGCCTCCCAAGAAGCTGGGACCACAGGTGTGCACCACCATGCTCAGCTATTATTTTGTAGAGATGGAAGTTTCACCATGTTGCCTAGGTTAGCTAGTGTTCTTTTCTTTTCTTTCTTTTTTTTTTTTGACGGAATCTTGCTCTGTTGCCAGGCTGGAGTGCAGTGGTATGATCTTGGCTCACTGCAACCTCTGCCTCCTGGGTTCAAGCAATTCTCCTGCCTCAGCCTCTCAAGTAGCTGGGACTACAGGCATGTGCCACCACACCCAACTAATTTTTGTATTTTTAGTAGAGATGAGGTTTCACCATGTTGGCCAGGATGGTCTTGATCTTTTCTGAGAGTAGGAAATTAGCACCTATAGCAGAAGTACAGTTGATGAGATGTCACTGAAAGAGGAAGATGGTGAGCACAGAGATAACCTAAAATGACCAGTTCTTGATAGAATTAGACAAGGATCAACATGTATGGCGTGTTGACAGTGTTCTGGTAGAACGACTACTCTAATATGTCTTTTCTTTTTATACTTCCATATTTTCTACCTGGAAATTAATTTATAATGTTAGGATAATTGTTCTGGATTAGACAATATTGCAGATATATTTTGGGCTATGCAGCAGCCATACAAAATTAGGACATTTGCTCTTAACTCTATTAAAGCTCTCCATTCACTCTGTAAACATATTAACTAATGCTCACCACACACTGAGCATGTGAGATGCCTGGTAGCTCACTCATGGGTCTATCACTTCTGCTCCCACAAGCCAAAGTTGTATATTTACCAAGAGTTCATTGTACCTGTACTTGTCATTGTCATGTAATTTGATTTATATATAAATATTTTATAATAATATGCTATATCAGAGAGAAAAGAATATTACTATGAAAACTAGGATGAATGCTTTTGAAAGACTCAATAAATTACCCCCAAAATGCTGTAGGATTAGGTGTGAACAAGGAAAATATAAGGACTGAGCATCTTTTTGTTTCAGGTTGCTTTATAAGGGTTTTAAACTTCTCACTTCACTTAAAAAGTCAAAACTGGAAATGATGTACAATGCAATATTTGCTATCTCAGAAATGCAACATGGAACACTAATTGGAAGACCATGCTCAAAGAAAAGATCTGGATCATAAATTAAAAGACCAGTAAAAAATATCCATTAATATGTTTTAAAGTCAAATGTTTAAGGCATATATAGATAATTTTCTATAATTTTTTCACTTTAACCAATATTTTTTATGAACCAATTAACTTAGGAGTGTTTCAACTGCTCTTGTGATTTTTCCCTAGGCACCCTCTGCTATTTCCTCTTCTAAAATACCCTCCCTCACTTCCTATATATACTTCCCCACTGTACACACTCTCTCTCTCTTCTCACTCTCACTCCCTTCCTCTCCTTTTTATTTACTGAGCCTTATTCATTCCTCAAGTCCTAAGACTCCAGCTCTGATATTCACTCCTCTGAGGAGCCTTTCCTGTCCTAGGTAGAGAAGCAGATTGTTCTGTCCTGTATGTCACTTCTGTGCTGTGGATATAACTTTAGGACTCCACTTAAAGAGTAGTTTGTATTGCATTCTAATAATTTACTTAACACACTTCATTATCCTTTAGTGTCTTTGGGGTCAGTTTCCATTGATTGTCCTTCCCTTTTGAGCATAGGTCACACTTTTCTGTTTCTTTATATGTTGAGTAATTCTGTTGGACCATATCCCGGACATTATGAATGTTATGTTGGGGTGGCTCTGGATTATGTTATATTCCTCCAAAGAGTGTTTATTTGATTTGATTTAGCAAGCAATTTATTTACTTGATTTGATTTAGCAAGCAATTTATTTAGCTGGATTCAAAGTACAAACTCTGTCTTTTGGGGGCAGCAACTCAAATCTCAGTTCAGTTCATTCATTCGTACCTTGTCTGACTGCAATCTGCCTGACACGTGTTGTTCAAGGGTTAGACAGATTCAGCCAGAGTTTATACACAGAATTTGGGTTCTCTCTCTCTCTCTTTTTTTTTTTTTTTGATTCTCTTCTTTCTATGATCTCCCTCTCACTCACCAGTGAATTTTTTATAGGACTTTACCTGCTCTACCCTCATGATACCTAAGTCTAAAAGCCATAAAAATACAGGGGGAAAAAAAGCCCAGTGTCTTTTCCTTCTTCCAAGGTAAATTTCTCTCTAGAATCTTTCTGCTCTTATTCACTCTCTGTCTTAGCCTATCCAGCTGTTATAACAAAATATCATAAACTGGGTAGCTTATAAGCAACAGAAGTTTATTCCTCACAGTTCTAGTCCCGGAAGTCCAAAAAGATCAATTCATCAGCAGTTTCGCATCAGGTGTGGGCCCACTTCCTAGTTCACAGATGGCACCTTCTTGCTGCCCTCACATTGTGGAAGAGACAAGGCAGCTTTCTGGGACCTCATTTATAAGGACTCCAATCCCATTCACAGGCAGAGCCTCCAAAGGCCCCATCCCCTAATAACATCACGCTGGTGATTAGATTTCAACAAATGAACTGGCGTGGGGGAAACACAAACATTCAGATAATAGCATTCCAGTTTCTCCAAATTGTTGGTGTCTTTTCATTTTGTGTTTAAATTTTATCCAGAGTTGATACAACTCTGAGAGAGGACTGGTCTGCTAGGGGATTACATATCCTACCAGAGCAGAAGCACTTCAGTATCCTTGAACTACTGTGTCCAAATAATGTCTGACACATTGTGTAGGCCCTCAGGAAACATTGTGTGTTGAATAGAATTAAATAGAAGAACATTGCTAAAATGAATAAATACACTAAAAGGAAGGAAAAAGAAAGGCTTGTTCTCATTAGTTTCTACTGATTTTTAAATAATAAGTAGTTGACACTTTAGGAACAAAAAAATGATAGTCAAGAAGACTTGAGAATAGAAACAGCAAGTTCCTATGATGGCTCAAGCTAGCATGAGATGGGAAGCCACAAAACGTAGGCTCAGGGCAGTGGTGTCTATGCACCAAGAAATATCTGGGAGAATTTAAACTTGTCCTGAGACATAAATTTTCCCAAGGCCTATCCTGGACACAGATTCCACCGACGAAGTAAGTTTTCCTAGACTTTGGCATTATTATGCCTCTGCTTCATGAGAAATCCCCTAGAAAAATCTGTTAAAGTCAGTTTAGAGAAGAACAGTGTCACAATTGGCTGTAAGACTATAAGCAGAGCATCACAACAAATAGCAATTACCCACCAGGGAGGCGTCTGCAGGGGTGCGAGGGGCTGGGTCTCAATCTTCGCTCATTTACTATCCTTATTAATGACCTGGGAGTGGTGAAAACAGATTGCTAATTAAGTGGAGTCAGGCCTGCAGTGAGAGCCATTGCTGGAAAGAGCAGGATACTAACCAAGCTAATATAAGAAGGTTAGGACTCTGGGTTGAAAACTCAAAAGGATGAGATTCAGCAGGGAAGGAATATTGTAATATTGTTACTGTCAAGAGAAGAATATTCAGGCGGGTGTGGTGGCTCATGCCTGTAATCCTAACACTTTGGGAGGCCAAGGTGGGAGGATTGCTTCAACCCAGGAGTTCAAGACCAGCCTGGGCAACATAGTGAGACCCCCATCTCTACAAAAAGTGAAAAACAAACTAACAAAAGGTCAGACATGGTGTTGCATGCTTGTAGTATCAGCTACTTGGGATGAGGTCGAGGGCTGAAGTGGAAGGACGGCTTAAGCCTGGGAGTTCAAATCTGCAGTCAGCCATGATTGCACTACTGCACTCCAGCATGGGTGACAGAGTGAGACCCTGTCTCAAAAAAAAAAGAAAAAGAAAAAGTATAGCTTTCTGGTGGCAGAGAATAGAGACATGAAAGGAGACACATACCTGGAAAGAATCTAAAAATATCAGGCTGAAAGAAGGCAATTGACAATGGCAGTGTGGCAGGATATTCCATAACAATCACTCTTCCTTGCAGACCATAAATGTCGTTAAGATTTGAAAGAGCCAGGGGCTCCCCCAAGACCCAGGAAGGAGAGCGGGCCCTGCTCCCTGTTATGCCTTCCATGGTTCCCACACCTCCTCAGTGCTGGTGACTTCCCAGTTTGAGACTGGCTGGGCTTTGCTTGGTGAGCTCCTGCATGGCCTTGGTCCACAGGAAGGTGTCACATGCAGGTGAGCAGTAGGGCAGGAAATGCGGTACTGCCCATTGGAAGAGTTACCTTCCACCCATGGTCATTTATGTGCCTAACTCACTTCAAAGCTCTTAGGTGTGTCATAGGTGATCTTGTTTACCTATTCATTTATTAATAATCTGTCTTCCCACAAGAATAATGTGCTCCCATGAGAACAGGGGCCTCAGCTGTCCTGTTTGCCATTGCAACATCTACGTCAAGGGCAATGCCTGGATCATTTTAACTAGAAAATAGATATTTTCTGAATGAATGATTGAAATAATGAATCTTGTCCTATGTGCCCATTTTACAGAAGAGGACACAAAGCAACACCATGACTTGCCTCTGGTCACACAGGTAGAGGTTGAACCTGGACTAGAATCCAGTTCTTCACCTCTCTTAGGTCTTTAATCAAAAGTCACCTAATTGAGGACTTCCCTGGCCAACTATAAAAAACTCCACACTCCTACACCAGCCAACATTTCACATTTCACATTCCCTTCTGGCTTTTTTCTTTTCTGAGCACTTCTCATGACGGAAACACACTATTTGTACCTTGTTCATCATTTGTTTCATTTGTTCCTTTCTGTAGAATGTGGGCTGCAGGATGGCAGGGGTTTTTGTCTGTGTGTTCGCTGCTGTATCACCAGCAACAATAACACCAATGGCCACGGCTAATGTTTATTGAGCACTTGCTGTGTGCCAGGCACGTTACATGGAATATCTCATTTAAAATTCCTAGCAGTTCCAGGAAGTAGATGTTGTTAGTTTGCCCATTTTATAGATGGGAACACTGACCTTAGAGAAGTTAAGTAACTTGTACTTATCAGGAAGTGACAGAGGTGGGACAAGAAGCCAGATCTGTCTGACATCCAGGTCCTGTCTTTGACCACTAAGCCCTGAACTGCCTCCCAGCAAGAGCCTTTGTGGTGGGAGTTGGCTGAGATGTCTGGGCCAGCAGAGCTAATAGCCTCCTGTCCTCCTTCCCCGGGCAGCTGCTCTTTTCCTATGACTCAGCTGTACTCACAGAGGAGTCAAATGAGGCTGCAAATCAGAGCTGGTGACCAAGGCCACCACAAAGCTCCCAATGTGCCATTTCGGCTGGCATTTCACCTGGTCACCCAACAGCATCAGTCTCTGAGTAGGAAGACAAAGAGGCAGCCTATTCTTAACTCAGACTAATTGTAGAGAGGTTCCCCCCACCCCCTTTCTCAGAAGATCCACCTCCTGACCTACACTCCATTTGCAAACCCTCCTAGAGCAGAGTGGGAAGAGCCCAGCATGTCAGCGCTTTTCCCCTCGCCATGATTAGCAGATTGTCTTCCAACCACAGAGTCAAGTGTGCACCATGCTGATTGATGTCCAAGCTCAGGCAGAGTGAAGGGGAGCAGCCAGCTGCTTTCTCACAGGTCCGCAATCTGCTCCCCGTTTCTCATCACTCCTACCCTCTCAGCACTCACTGCAAGGGGCTTCCCAAGTTTTCCTTGGCTTCTTAGATGCAGGAACCCTATTGTGGATCCTCCCAGGACAGATCAAGAGCACGGGAGACATATTTATTGGGCACCTACTCTGAGGGTGCTATGGAAATGACGTCACTTAGTCCTTTCCCATTATACAGATGGGATAACTGAGACTCAGCCAAGCTTGTCTAAAGCCACACAGATAAGTGGCAGGGTCAAAGGTATGAGAACACCAGTTTAGTTTTAAAGATCAGTCTCTATTTCCCACTCTCTTGAGTTGCTGTGGAAACTGTGTTCCTTTGTGTCCCTAAAGGCTGAGGGCCATAGTCCCACTCATTCATTCCTCAGCAGCAAATATTATCTACTATGTGTCAGTCACTGTGTTAGGTGCTTGGGGTATAGCAATGAGCACAACAGACAAAACCTTCTGCCCTCACACAGTCCACATTCTACAGAGAGGAACAGATGATGAACAAGATAAAATATAGAGAGGATATTGGTCATGGTAAATGCTCACAGGTTGAGGGAAGTGTAGAGCAAATCTGGAAAAGGAATGTGAAATATTGCTCACAGCAGAGGTTATGCAATTTTCCAGAGTTGGCCACGGGAGGCCTCACTGAAAAGGTGACTTTTGATTAAAGACATGAGGGAGGTGAAGAAGTGGATTATAGTCTGGTTCAACCACCATCTGTGTGACTAGAGGCACATCTTGGTATTGCTTTGTGTCCTCTTCTGTAAAATGAGCACATAGGACAGGATTCATGTCTTCAATCATTCATTCAGCAAATATTTATTTCCTAATTAAAATAAGCCAGGCATGGCCCTTGACATAGATGTTGCAAAGGTGAACAGGACAGATGAGTCCCCTGTCCTCATGGGAACACATATTCTGTGGCAAGACAGATAATGAATAAATGAGTAGGTAAACAAGATCACCTTTGACAGACCTAAGAGCTATGAAGTGAGTTGGGTACATAAATGACCATGGGTGGAAGGTAACTCATCCAATGGACTAGTCAGGGATCCTAATGTTTTGCATTTGTGATCCTACTACTTACAGCCATGAGGTCTCCTGCAAGCAGGTTCTCTCTTGTAGGGCCTTGTGGTCTTCACCGCAAGAGAAAACACTCAACAACTAACAAGTCCCAACCACCCCATGCAGATGAGACCCAGTCGTGCGGGCATCTTTCCAAAGGCGTTGCAGTGGAGAGTAGGAACTGGTGGACTCCGCCAATGGACAGCCAGCAGGTGCACAAGGTATTTAGAACTCTAAAAGAGCATGACTCTCATGAAAGCAAGCTGCAGCTTGCAGGAGGCATTAGGTTTACACTTTCCACCCCTCCTACGGTTGCAAACAAGTTATTAGCAGTTTTACATTTTCCCTTAGGGGAATCAGTGTTAATTCACCTTGGCGCTATTCTGGCACCAAGCCATTCATGCAGCTCACAGCTCCTCAGTGAGAAAAGAAAGGAAGGAAATGAGGAAAGGAAGAAGGAAGGATGGAAGAAAGGAAGGAACAAAAGTGCTACCTTAAAGACTTGCTATAAAACATCACTCGTACCTTCTCAGCACTCATTTCACCCAAATGACCATCAAGGAAGAGTGGGTTTTTTGGAATCACATGTACTCAATGGCATTCAATACGAAAGCATTTGGGTGCATTAGTGCATTAGGGAAGGTGCCTGAGCTTTTTTCACTATAATAACCTCTACTTTTCTTCCACTTCCTTGAGGCTTAATGAAAATCGAGGTTCAAGAGATTCAAGGCCTTTCACATCAGAGGTGGGAAAACTATTCTTCAGCCTAGAAAATAATGGCAGACCATACAGGTTGTGTTCCTCTTAACATCAAGCTCCTTCATTTTAATTTGGCAAATCAAATTCCTTAAACATGACAGTGGTAGCTCACATTGGTCAAAACACAAATCTGTGCCCTCACAATCATCATCTCTTTTAACTTGAATAACGTTGATTCTTGCAGGGACTCTCTGTTCCAGCCCTGTCTTGGACTAGGTGGGTTGGTTTGCCTAGTTTTGGAACTGCATATCAAGAAGCCTGCAAATGTAAGTCTCATTCTCTGATATCAGCATTTTCAATAAATAAAGGTGAAATTTTGGTTTCCAGGCTGCATCGCTCTTTTGTCTTATATCTCACTTGGTTTGAAACTTGGTAAGGACAGAGGAGTGCTGGCTCCCCAGACTCCAAGAGAAGCTTATTTTGTGCTACTTCATTTTGCACCTCCTGCAGGCTTGTAGTATCTTTTTCTCCATCACAGAAAACACTGTGTGTACCCTTAACACCTCCCTGAGAATAAAGGCTGGGCTAGAGTTGGCCTCCCTTCTAAAATGGAAAGTGAGGCAAATCAATAGTCAGAGATAACTATCAAATGGAAGTCCAGATTACTATATTAAGGAAGAAGCAGTTCTCAGAATCTAGCAAGTCCATAGTTCTATCCAACAGAGATGGACATGGGAGCCCATTTGCCATACAGCAGCTGATTGAATCTAGGAGAGTGCCTGGCCCAAGACTAGCCAATCTGTAGATGTATATGGGGCCTGGCACAAAGACTTTGCCCAACAGGGACAATGTCAATACAAAAGATGTGGACAATAACTACTGTTTATTAGACAATAGTAACTGATGAACCAGGCATTGTGTTATGTGCTTAACACTCATTATCTAATTTAGCCTCACTGCATCAGTTAAATGTTATTATCATTTCATAGATAAAGAAACTAAACCGTACGGAGATAAAGAACACTTGGCCAAGAGACAGAGAGAGACAGAAAGACACACTCACACACACACACACACACACAGAGAACTGGGTGATGGAGGAAGAGAAGGGTAGAATTCAACAGTAGAGTATAACAGAGTGGTTAGATATGTGCTCAGGAACTAAAAAGCCTGGATTTGAACTTCTTACAACTGGCACTGTACATCCACAAAATGGCCCAATAATGGTACCCACATCAAATGATTGCAATGAAGTTTAGAGGAGTCAATACTTATAAAAAGCATAGAACAGTGTCTGGTTACTAATTTAGAAGTTCAATAAATTTTAGTAATTAATACAAATTTTTCCCTTACCCACAAATAATTATATGATATCATGTAATGGCGAAGTTGTCAAATCAAAAACAATTTCTCCTAGAATAACAATGATTATTATTTTCAACCTGTCACAGAACTGTGGGGGAGGACAACGTTTCTTTCCATGCAGTGGGAGCCCCACATGTATGCAGCTCCTAGCTGCCCTCTCTGCCTGGTTACCTCATTCTCCTTATTTGTTCATTCTATTAATACTTGTTGAACACCTTATGTGTGCTGGGGCAATTTTCCTAGCACTGGGAATATAGCAGTGGACAAATGGAAAAAATTCTTGCCCTCGTGGAATGTGTATTCAACCAAATGATATATTTTCTTGATGTTTTGAGCTTATGCAGTATTTTGATGACTTTCTGCTATCCTTTTCCTGAACCTGGACCTGGGCACGGCCGCCTTGTCACAACTTCACACCCACCAGGGCTACACTGGGAAGAAGAGTGAGGAGTGGCTTCATTTGATTGGTGAGGCTGGAAGGTGGTGCCAGGGACTGGGGTCCAGCTCTCTTCTATGCTCTGAATGTTGGTATCCCACCTCCCTCCAAATTCATACATTGAAATCCTTACCCTCAAGGTGATGAAACTAGGAAATGAGTCTTAAGGAGGTGACTAGGTCATGAGGGTAGTGCCTCACCAATGGGATTAGTGGCCTTATAAAAGGCCAGAGACACGCTTCTCTCCCCTTCCACCATGTAAGGACACTGTGAGGAGGTACCATCTATGAGCCAGAAAGTGAGCCCTTAATAGACACAGAATCTGCCTTGATCTTGGACTTCCCATCTTCCAGAACTGTGAGAAATAAATTTATATTGTTTATAAGCTACCTAGTTTTTGGAATGTTGTCATCGCAGCCTGAATGAACTAAGACACTCCCTGTCTCTCCTGCAGATCCACACATTCTTCAGTGCTTTTCCATGCTGTGGGTTTCAGGGCAGCTGCATCTGTGGTCTTCCAGTCCTGTCTATGACTAAGTGGGCTGGTTTGCCTGATTCTGGAGTTTAGCTTCAAGAAACCCAGCTGCCTACATATATAAGCCATATTCTCCATAATCATTCTCCTTTTTCACTTTATTAGTGAAAAAAAAGGTGATTTAGCTTTCTGACTGTCTTATTCTTTTCTCTGATTTGCCATTTGGCTCAGAATTTGATCATGAATGAGGAGTGCTATTTGTCAGGCTCTCTCAAATGCCAAAAGAAATGTATTTTGTACATCCAGATTCTGTACACACAGCAGACAATGTTTAACACATGGCTACCATGTAACTTTATATCCAACATTAGTCAAGGGTTGACTAATTTTCACAGTAAAACAAATGACAAGAGAACACTAAGCAATTTAATTCACTGAACCAAGTGTAGAAGTTAGAGTCCAGAAATCAAAGGCATGTTTAACAACTTGAGTGGGTGTTTTCTGTTTCCTGTTTATACTAAATGATGAACATTACTCAATAGTTAATGGCGGACATTAAATTATAATTATACATTCATTATATCAAACATGTATAAATCCATATTTGTTTTATGTGTGAACACACAGATTACAGTCATTCTTAGTTCAAGTTTTGTAATACTCAATGAACCTTTGGTTAGTTCCAGAGGGCTTCACTAGTGTTTTAATTTTCTACAATTCAATTAATGTGAATTCACTTTAATTTGAAAAGGACAGCCAGGCGTGGTGGCTCACACCTGTAATTCCAGCACTTTGGGAGGCCGAGGCACGTGGATTGCTTGAGCCCAGGAGTTTGAGACCAGCCTGGACGACATGGAGAAACTCTCTCTATAAAAAATACAAAAAACTAGCAGGGCATGGTGATGTGCACCTGTAGTCCCAGCTACTCGAGAGGCTGAAGCAGAAGAACCACCTGAGCCCGAGGAGGTTGAGACTACAGTGAGCCATAATCATGTCACTGCTCTCTAGCCTCAGTGACAGAGTGAGACCCTGTCTCAAAAAAAAAGAAAAAAAAAAGGAAAAGGACAAGATACTCTACATTGCACATTGGTGGTGTGATGGTGAGGTGGACTATAAAAATGGAGGTTATGTCTAAAAATCAAAGGGAAACATTTTCTACTCTGTAATTGGAAGGTGTGAATACTTCATCAGATCTTCGAGATTCGTTTCCATCCACATTTTCACAAATCCCTAGGCTTCATATTTGTCTCTGGGCAAACCACGCAGGGTAAGCTCATCTTACAAACCAGTATAGGATTACACCATCCTAGGTAGCAAAACTGAACTAACCAGATTCACTTATAAACTCTTAAGCCCTTTAAAGTCACAGAAATATGATTGTATTTGTGCTTACTCAACAAAAGTTTTTTTAAAATACTGGTTTAAGAGCATACAATATACTCCTTTATCTAATTCAGAGAATTAACTACAGTCATTTTGGTTATAATGTGACTTACAGTTTGCCAGACTTCAGTTCGTGTCCTACAAGTTTTCCCATCGACTTCACCTGTGTTCCCCTCTCCTCATGACTTTTTCCTGTATTTAATCCAGGTTCACCTTTCTTTACAGCTCTAACTGCCTTCAGCATCTCTTTGTTCAGCTTGAAGTAGCCAGTCAGATCTGCTGTTTCAACTCTGAAGCCCTCTGGGCAGCTCTCTCTGATCACACTTTTTCTAGAAAACAGTAATTTCCTTCAAGCTAATGGAGGTAATAATACTGAGAAAGATGTGTTCATTTTACTCAACAGACCTTGTTGGACTCTCAGATACAAAATGGAAACTATGCTAGGGACTGATTATGTACGGATAATCCTGGCAGTCCTGAAAAAGAAATAAGATATTAGAAATCAGATAAGGATTAGTAGTATCTGCAAAGCTTGCTACAATTTCTACCTCCAAGGTTCATGACAGACAATGATAATCAATCACAGCACTCTTCTGTTGAACACAGACTCAACATCGCAGTCCATTTCAACCCAGTGCTCTGAGCAGCTACTATCAATGGATTGGATCCAGCATGTGAGATGAAATGTATTTGCCGTGCCCAAAATCAGACCTGGGATAGAGGTGGGAATGGGGTGAGGAGCAATGATGAATTATTCCAGGCAGACTTGAGTTTGCTAAATTTGGTTCAAGTGAGATTCTTGGTTAATAGAACTTGAAGTGCAAGCATGATCATAACCAACTTTCATCATACCAGGCACCATGCTAAATGGTTTCATGCAGTATCTCATATAATCCTCATAACAATCCTGTTCAGTCAATACTGCCATTATCCCAAGTTTGAAGAAGAAACCTATGCACAGCAAGGTTATAGATCTTACACAAACTAGTGATGAAGTGTAAATTCAAGGTCAAGCTCACTCAAGAGCAACACAAGTTTTCAAAATGGAGTGTGAGCCATTGGAACATTTCAAGCTTCTCTATGTATTTATTTTTCATCTAAAACCAAAACTAAAAATATGCCATGTGAATTATTACTGGCACCCTAAGTCTGAATATCAAATGATCACTTGTCACACACAGCATGGGAGACACCCTGTAGGCAGAGTACAGTCCTCCAAGTCAGAGGGTTGACAATGGGACCTTCATCTTCCATGCTCTTCAGATATCAAGAGGTGCTACTATTCACACATAGTCTAAAGACAGCAGAATCATCAATACCTTCTACTGAGATGGGGAGTGAGCATGAAAATATTCTGATCAACCCAGAATTTCACAGGTTGTCTTATGGAAAAGTTCTGAATAGATTTGTCAAACTTAAAAGTGAATTCCACATTTTTCTTTTATAAGAAAGGTGTTTTGTATTTTCAGACTTTTACTATGATAACAAATGTTACCAAGCAGATAGTTTTGAAAAAATAAGCACACTTCATGTGTCCCTTCAAAGTAAAGGTGACATTTTAACAAGTAAGAAAGTCTTTCTAAAGAAACTTGCATATGAAAAGAGCATTTTGGAAATGGTTTGAGTTATTCATCTGTTGGTACAAACAGTATAAATGTGACAAATGTCAGCACTCTTTAAAAAGTTGAAAATGTAATTTTCTAAGCTGTTTAAAGATTTTCTAAACAAAGAATTTCAATGGCTTTTGAACCTATTTGTTAAAAATAGTAACAGTAGAACAGTGCAAGTTTACTTTGTAAGAACAACTGATAGACATCAAGGAAGATAAAGATAAAAATTTCCAAGCCAAATTCAATGAATTTGCATAATTTGCAAATAAGATTGGAAAATAAACTATCATGATTTATTAATTCCAGCCAGTGATGCATTTTATCTTTTGTCTTTGTGTCCCTTGGCAAAGGAAATTTTTTATTTCTGACAGTCCTGAAAACCAAGATTTAAGTTATTCTGCCTAAGTTTAGAACCAGCTCCTCAAATTGTTTTTATCATAATGGGCTTAACAAATATTTACTGAACCATTGTTCTTGCTAAAACATGTTAATTCTTTTTGATGAAAGCAAAGTATCTTTACACTGTTAGAAAATAAAATTAAAAATCAGTTTAAGAATATTATTTTATCTTTTACCTCATTTTTCAAATTTTCTTTTTTGTTGTTGCTTTTACTTTACAGAATACATTGGCAGAGTAGTCCATGTATGTAATTTGTAAACAGATATGCACATATTGGGGTATGCTCAACATTTGTTTCATTAAAGATATACAGCCAAAGAAATTTTGGAGCCTGCTGCAATGCTCCCAGAAGTTTCTAGACCTGCAGTCAGTGAAAAGGAAATCAAGGCACTGAAGAGCATCAGTCAACCCACAGGCTTTATATCTTCACATATGTTAAGGTTAATTATATTTTATAAAAGGAATCTAATTGTATTTAGCCACCAGATAAGAAGCCAAAACCTTAGGTTCGTCCCCTGCTTCCAGAGGCCCTGAAGTTTGGCCCAGAACAATCCCATAGATAGACTGTGCTCCTCTACCTGTCATCATGTCAGAGGGGGCCAGGCTTGAGAAGAAAAATGAGTGGGGGGAGGTCTGTTTCCTAAGGACTCTCAAAATAGCTCTCTGAACTGGTTGGGGTAACCCTAATCCTCCACTGTGCCAGCAGCGCAGCTCAGTGTGGTCCCCAGCGACACTGTCCCTCTGTCACCTAGGCTGAGAGGCTGCCCTGTCCCTCACTTCTGTTAGCACAGATAATCCAAAAGTCTCAACAGAGGAATCGTGAATAATTAATGTGACCCCCCCCAAAGCTTAATACACAAAGAGAAAGTTTATCTGCAAGCTCAAGGATTGCCTGGATCTCTTTAGACATGAAAGGCTATAGTAATACCCTCTGGAGTCTTCTCCTCTCTCCCCCCTCTTTCCCTTCTTTCTCTGTGGGCTTTGGACATCTCACCCACACCCCGAAATGGGCAGCCCCCTCCATCCTTGAGGCATGTGTGGGCCTGATGACAGAAAAGGTTCATCTCTGAAGGCAGCTGGTGAAACTGACTTTCTACCCAGAGGACTTCCTTTAACTCATCCCCCTGTCTTCTAGGTAGGTTGAGACAGTCTTTGAGCATCTCTATGCAGTTAATGAACAGAGCTCCTAAGCATCCTTGAAGGCCTGTATAAGCCTCCAGTCTGTGAACACTCCTCTGTTATGTGAATCGTTATCTCTCTGGTGACAGGACTCTTTCTCAGCTCTCCCACCCCTCTCTACCCTCACCTTCCTCACCCGTCTGATTTTTTTCCTTCCCACTTCTTTCTCCAATCTCAGAGCACCTTAGGCTAAAATGAAATCATTCTTGGTGATGGTCTGAAGGTGATTTAAAAGTATAAAATGCTTTTCCTTATTTTCTTTTCAAAACAAAGTGAGTTCTTAGAGAAGAAGCAAACCAAATCTGAGCTAATAGAAACCAGAAAAGCGGTTATCTCTGTGGGTATTGTCTGCGATGAGCAGGGGAGAAAGCTCTAGTGTGGTGGAAATGTTCCACAACTTGATCTGGGTAGTGATACACGTGTGTACACATATGTAAAGATTCATGGAGCTGTACACTTTATAGTATGAAAAGTATATGTCAAATTTTAAGAGGAAAGTAAAAATACAATAAGCTATATAAGCTATGTTCTTCAGGGTTTCAGAAGCTGGTATGGTGCTCAGACTAGGAAGGCTCTAAGGTCATGTGGAACTGTCAGCAGCTGGGCAGACACACCCTATCTGCTGCTTGATACAGTGCCTAACCAGGGTTGCTGAGCTCCATGGAAATCCCTGGGTGGATTGCACCAGGCTCTCCTGAAGGAGCCAAGAATTGTGTTGTTGTTGTTGTTTTTTCCCTTGGGACAGGGCCTATCCCTGACACCTAGACTGGAGTGCAGTGGCATGATCATGGCTCACTGTAGCCTCAACCTCTTGGGCTCAAGCAATCCTTGCACCTCTGCCTCCAGAGTAGTTGGGACTACAGGTGTGTGCTACCATTGCTGGCTACTCTTTATTTTTTATTTTTTGTAAAGATGTGGTCTTCCTGTGTTGCCCAGGCTAGTCTCAATCTCCTGAGCTCAAGCAATCAGCCTGCCTCTGCCTCCCCAAGTGCTGGGATTACAGGCATGAGCCACCATGCCTGGCTGAGCCTAGAGTTTTAAAAATTCATCTTGAACACTATTATGTGCCAGCTACAATGCTGGGTGCTTTATGTGTATCAACTCATTTAATTCCCCAAATAATCCTGGGATGGTGAACTGTTATCCTCATGGGTCAGTCAGGGAACCTGAGCCCCCAAGGCTGGGCAGGTGGTCCAGGGGCATGCAGCTCATCATGTGGCAAGCCCCATGCTCCCTTCACACTCCCTCTGTATCACCCTCTCAATTAGAATTTCCTTGTGGACAATTCTTTTTTCTTTGCTAGTAGGATGTGTCATTCTTTTTTTTTTTTTTTTTTGAGACGGAGTCTTGCTCTGTCACCCAGGCTGGAGTGCAGTGGCGCGATCATGGCTCACTGCAAACTCACCTCACAGGTTCAAGTGATTCTCATGCCTTAAGCCTCCCAAGTAGCTCTGATTACAGGTGTGCACCATCTTGACCAGCTAAATTTTCATATTTTTAGGGTTTCAGGATTTAGGCCATGAAATCCTGGCCTCAAGTGATCTGCCCTCCTCGGCCTCCCAAAGTACTGAGATTACAGGTGTGAGCCACTGTGCTTGGCCAGGATGTGACATTCTTTACCCCATGTTGTGACCACAGAAAAGTAACAGATGGATCGACCAAGAAGAGGACTTCCCTAGAAAACATTGCCCTGGAGACTTAGCCTTCCTTCTCCTCACCAAGAAGGAAAAATAAGTCATCTCTAATCTAGTTCCCAAGAGAGGAATCTTTCTAGCTGTGCCTCCGTGGCTTCCCTTTAGTTCTGATGGCAGTGGCTGGCAGCCAGCCTCTGAGGATTACTCAGCATGTCTGACCTCTCCAGAGGGGATGCTTTAACTTTGTAAAGGTATGAGTGAATGAGGAGAATTTATACTTTCTTCCCAGAGTAATCCACCTGGGCTAATTTAGGTAGCTACTATTTAAATCGCCAGTTCTCTGTTGTTTTGGGGTCACGCACAAGCTTCAGCAATGTCCATCACATTCTTCCAAGGAGCAGAATATGATGCTTCAATTGTCAGGGTCCGATGTCTATTGGCATTTACCATATACCATGTGCCATATGCTTTTGGCATCTTAGAGCCTGTTCTGTACCCTGTTCTGCCTCTTGGTAGTCTCAAGAGCTTAAGCAAATTATTTAACATCTCCAAGCCTCATTTTCCTTGTTTTTAAAATGAAGATGATTATGACAACAAACAATAATAAAAACAACAATAGTCTTAATTAGGCTCATTTTATGTGCCAGGCACTGTGCTAAGCACTTTTCATATGTGGACTCAGTTTAATTCTCACAGCAACCCCATGAAGGCAGAACTGTTGTTATCCCCTGCTGACACATGAATAAACTGAGACACAGCCAGGACTAAGTTGCAGTCAGGATTTTAATTAGGTTTGCCTAATCCAGAGCCTAAACTCTTTAACTTTCATGCTTCTATTCTCACCTCAACATGTTGCTGTGAAGTGTTTATATTTGTGACAGCACTTTGTAAACAATAAAGCAAAAGCAAAATATTAACACCATTATTATTATTTTTCTAACTTCAAGAAAAAAGAGTTAGAAATAAGAGACACAGCCCATGCCTTTGAGAAATTTATAATTCAGAAGATCAGATGGGCAAAACCCCACAAAAACATGAACTAAAAATGCCCAACTGTGTAAAGCACGCAGCTAGCTGAAACTGTAGAGAGAAATGCGCCCAGGGGATGTTGGAATCTCTAGAATGAGTGGAGCCAGAGGGTGTTGGTGTGAGAAGACCTTGCAGGAGTATCCTGCCGTTCAACTGGGAAACAGTGAAAGAGGTGTTTCAGGAGGCGGAACAGCCTGTTAGGTTTTGTGGGAGCTGAGCGCACAGGTTGCCTGGGCTAAGGGAAAGTGTAAGTCCAGTGAGGTGCTTAGTAAAAGACAACAGAAGAGTGAGAGCAGCCCTGGCCAGGGGACCAGGAGGCCACATTATCCAAGGCCCTAATTGGATTTGCAACACTACAGTGAGCCACTGTGGGTGTCTGACAAGAGATGCGATGTGACAGAAAGACACATCAAAAGGCTGGTAAAGACAGCAGCCCAAGGCAAGCAGTTTGTTGCAAATACTTCAGGGATGAGATGGACATGCTTCTGCAGAGAAGGAATGTGTCATGGCTTTGGAAACTATTAAAAAGAAGAATCCGGCCGGGTGCAGTGGCTCACGCCTGTAATCCCAGCACTCTGGGAGGCCAAGGTGGGCGGATCACCTGAGGTCGAGAGCTCAAGACCACCTGACCAACATGGAGAAACCCCGTCTCTACTAAAAATACAAAATTAGCCAGGTGTGGTGGTGCCTGCCTGTACTCGCGAGGCTGAGGCAGGAGAATCGCTTGAACCTGGGAGGCAGAGGTTGTGGGGAGCCAAGATCTTGCCACTGCCCTCAAGCCTGGGCAAAAAGAGCAAAACTCTGTCTCAAAAAAAAAAAAAAAAAAAAAAAAAAGAAGAAGAATCCCCTCTCCGGAACCAGTCCTTTTGAAGGCGAGGGCAGTATCCAAGTGCTGTGGGGCTCACCACAGCACTCCCATTGCCTGGCGCTTCCTAGGCATACCATAAATATTTATTGCTTAACTGGACTTATTAAGAAACATAATGGATGTAAAATGTAAAAGAAAAAAAGTCAAGGATTAGAATCAAAGGACACTGATGACTACTGAGGGACCAAGACACCAGGGGCACCATTGATGATTATATGAAATTGAAAAAGAGTTGACATTCAGGAAAGAAATTCATTATCTTGGGTAAAGTTGGAGGTGGCAGATGTAAGTGGTGATTCCTGACTAGAAACAAGAAATGAGGTTCAAGAAATATGAGAAGTCAGATGAATGATGTAGATTTGGAAGTCCATGGACAAATGAGTATCAGTTAGGATTCTTATTTGCAAGCAATAGAAACTCCAGCCAGCTGATTTAGATAGAAATAAATTTATTGCAAGGACAGTTTCTAATTCACAGGGGAATTTGGAGTCACTGGGGAATTTGGAGCACCAGGCAAAGAAGTTTTGCAGCCAGAACCCCAGCCAAGTGAGCTCCCCAGAACAAGCCAGCAAGGAGAGCTGTGCCACCATGGCTGAGTCCCAGGTGACATCACTTGGCTTGCCAATCCAGTGGATGTGGGATGTTAGGCCCTCCACTAGTACCTCTGGCACTGCCCCTGTGGACAAGTTGTTACTACCACCTTCTCTACCCCCAAGAAGACTCCCCCTCTGTTCTTGACTGTTGTGTCAGAGTCCCGGCCTTGGGGTCTGATGGACAGAATCTAGGTCATTACCACACCCGAGCAGCATGAGAAGCCAACAGGAAGGGGCTTTGCTTCTCACAAGATGAGTACAGTGGGGAAGGTGGTTCAGACACTGCCGCCAAAACCACACGTATTTATTTCAGGGAGGAAAGAGGTGAATTCAGAACAGGAAGCGCCAGGGGTTCATCCACTAGAGCTGACTTCACTCACTGAGAGAACAGGGCTGTGCTGATAGGGTAGACCCATTCTTCAATACCTACAAACTATCTGCCATCAATCCCGACTTAATGCTTTTAATCAACAGCCATCTGTTTATGGTAAAAGTCTGTTCCAGTTTGAAATGTAAAATCCTTGGAAAAAAACCACACTTTACTTTGTCATGAACCTTTCATGGGTCGTTTGTTTGTTTGTTTGTTTGTGACAGAGTCTCACTCTGTCGTCCACGATGGAGTACAATGACGCAATCTCAGCTCACTGCAACCTCTGTTTCCTGGGTTCAAGCCGTTCTCCTGCCTCAGCCTCCCAAGCAGCTGGGATTGCAGGCGTGTACTACTATGGCTGACTAATTTTTTCGTATTTTTAGTAGAGATGGAGTTTTGCCATGTTGGCCAGGCTGGTCTCGAACTCCTGGCCTCAAGTGATCTGCCTGTCTTGGCCTCCCAAAGTGCTAGGATTATAGGCATGAGACACTGTGCCCATCCTGTCATGAACCTTTCATGCACTAACTTTCAGGGCGGTGGGGAGTATAAGCTGGTACACACTTCTAGGCCCAGCATTGGAAGGGGCCTGAACCAAATGTCAATCCCTCATAAAGATTTTTAGCTAGGCAGCTACTTTTGCTTAGGGACCCCCAACTCCAGTTTTTTCCTCTCATGGATTCTCAGTGGCCCAATCAATTTGTCACAACACCGTCCAACATGGTAAGTATTTTAATCAGGGAGAAATGACAAAAGAAAAAGGAGACTCATTTTTTGTGTTGCTCCTTCTACATGTGACACTGTGAGAACAGGGCCCCTATTCCCATTTGATGGAGGCTGAAACTGAAGCTTGGGGTGATGTGACTTGCCCAAGGCCACAGCTGGTGTGCTGCAGAGATAGCATTAAAGCTGGCTCCATCATCTCCAAAGCCTGACAGCTTCCCCTGAGCTGTGTCATCTTTTCATGAAAACAGAGGAAAATTTGTTTGCACCTTCCCAGTCAAAAGGTTAAAGGAAGGCAAGAGGTTGATGGACTGTCCCTGGCTTGCCTTAACATGGATGTGCAGGGTTTCCTTGGGAAAGGGTATGCAGTACTGAGGAAGAGAGAAAGACACAGAAACCAGCTCCTGTTTTATAACTTCACCTAGAACCTGTATTTGTCAAGAAATCTTTCCAGTTGCAAATACTAGAAACCCAACTCAAAATGGTCTCATAGGAAATGGGGATCTATTGGTTTGTGGGCCTGAAAAGCATGCCAGGAGTTCTCCCCATCTCTGTCTTTCTCTATCTCTCAGTTGGGCTTTCCTCTGTGTCTGCTTCATTCTCAGGCAGCCTCTCCCCACGTGGTGACACAAGTGGCCAGCAACAGTCTAGACTTAATGTCTCACCAGCCTAGGACCCAAGCCCCCAGCTGACACAGTGGAACTTTTCCCCAACAGTTGTAGCAATTAACCAACCTTGTGAGCAAGGGGTTGCAGCACCCTGATTGTACAGGCCTTGAGTTCATCCCTGCCCCCACCACCAAGAGTTCCATCAGCCTCCCCTGCATCACAGGGTTTGAGCATGGCTCCCCCAAAAAACAGTGAAGTGCTGGCACCATAGGAAGGGATGCTGGAGGGGCAAAAGCCACAGATATCCACTGGAATGTACGCCACAAAGACAGCTAGGGTTTTTGTTTGTTTTGTTTTAAAAAAAAATTGTTTTAAATGTATTTACCACTGTGTCCTTAGGGCTCAGAGCAGGGCTGAACACCTGGCAGGCACATTCAAGAAACATTTCTTGAATGAATGATGGATGGACCGCAAAAAAAAAAAAAAAAATGTTCCTCCAGAGTATGATGTCCAGGATAGCACAAATGGGAGATTGGGTACACTGCTGGTACAGACTAGAGTAGGGAGCAGAAGTTCTGTCCTGTAGACGAGTTGTGTGTCATCGAATGAATGACACATGACTTCTAAAATGTTGGCATCCATCACATGCCAATCACAGCATGAAACAGAGCTCTGGAATGCCAGTCTCCAGCAAGGGCAGGGCTTTTACAGTGCAGTTGCATACAAGTCCCCTGTGAATAAAGGGTGATGGGTCCCTTTTTTCTTACAGGCTTGTGTCTACAAGATAGATATGCTTCATGGGCTGCTGCTTTTCCTCCCCAGATTCCCACTGTGAAAGAGAAAGCTAGCACGGTGGCACCCATTCACTTGGAATGAATGTATGGTCCGGGTCTGACAGGAGCCTGAGTGGTAGCATTCCAGAATGTCTACTCAATTGCTGTGAATCGGGTCTCACGTTATCTCTCATCAGCATGCTAACCCAGTGCCCCAGAGTATATTCTGGGAGAACATGTACTTCAACCCCCTGCCCAAATTATCTCCTACTCTCATTACCACCCTTTGGTTTTTCCGTGGCACATGGGAATAGCTGGCCTTTTTGAATTAGTAAGTAGAATATGCCCAGTCAATGTGTCTCAGCCAAACGTGGATTTCTTGACAAAAGACTGCGAGGATGTTAGATCTGGAAATACTTCTACAGACAAAAACAAAAACAACCCCTGAAAAGTCACTGCAATAAACTGCCTGGTTAGTATGCGCCCAGTGTATTTTGCCATTGTGGAAACTGAACTTAATTTGTCTTAACATGATGCAGCTATTTAGCATTTCCTCCCCCTCCTCCTCCTTCTAGTTAATTCTGAGTGGAGATAAATCTTGAAAACAGACTTGGAGGGCACAGCAGGAGGCCCTGCAAAGTCATTTGGGTTGTGGCTTTCATGGTGCCCCCTTTGCTATTTTCTGAGCAATTAAAACTTAAGCAGGAAAATAAAGTGTTATTAAAGTGACTCATGAACATTATAGAGGCTGGGTGCATGGAATACTTAGCTTCTGACAAAGGGTTTCTTAGGCACCAATGGGTGTTCAAATAAATTCCTATCGCCCCAGTAACTTCTCTGAACACTAGAAACGTAGGTAGAGAGGACTACACCCAGTGGGTTGTCAACCCTTTAACTCTAACATCATTCCAGAGAGCTAGGCAAGCTACTGAACTGTCAGTTCTTAAAGCAGGAAACAAAGGCTCTAGGAGTTGAACAATTTTCCCCAGGCAATTTGTCTGAGCCAGTGACAGAAGCTCAGGTTCTCTGTCTGTAAAAACAAAGTGACGGGCTGCACAGCATTAACCTCTAGGTCCCTCCCTTAGTATTGAGGTTTTGATCCTCAGTATTTTCTTCCTTGATCCAGGCAGCCATGACTACTGTTCGTTTTGGTCTGCTATGATTATTTGACTCTCCTTTTCACCTCCACATGCCTTCAGACACGACATATTTCATTGAATCTAAGATACCATTGATTAGACGATGAACCACTATCTTATATACTGCCAAAAAGGATGAAATGTTGCCAATTAAACTGTGACATGACATCGATCATGATTTAAGAGATGTTAAAAAGTGGAGGAAAAAAGGAGTCGTAGGGTCCACCAGATATAGTACTTTGTTATTTGTCTGCCTGGATTCAGAACTCTTTCTCTTCTTTAAGAAACAAATTTGGAGGAGTATTTACTTCTCTCCTCTGATCTTGTGGTCCCACTGAAAGTCACCCATCACTGTACCCTGCTCCTCTGCCCACGGAATGAGCATGAAACCCAAAATGGACAGGTAGACTGCCCTGGGATTTTAAACACTGGAGGAAGAGAAGTGAGGGCTTTCTCTCCAGTGCCAAAGAAGATGTGAGGCCCTGGAACTTTGAGCAGCCAGTGCTCCAGTCTTGTGGAGAAATCAGTTTTGAGAAAAAGAGCTGCTTATAGGAAAAACAGCTGAGTTAGAGACAGAAGGGCATCTGCAGGGTTAAACTTTTTGAATACTTTTGTCCTTGATGGGCACAGCAGCACCAGTAAATTCTCCCATGCTAAACCTAGGTTTTATCTTTTGAAGTAAGAATCTTCTCCCTTTTTTTCTTGAGACAGAGTCTTGCTGTGTTGCCCAGGCTGGAGTGCAATGGCATGATGTTGGCTCACTGCAACCTCTGCCTCCCGGGTTCAAACAATTCTCCCACCTCAGCCTCCAGAGGAGCTGGGATTACAGATGCACACCACCACACCAGGCTAATTTTTGTATTTTTAGTTGAGATGGGGTTTCACCATCTTGGCCAGGCTAGTCTTGAACTCCTGACCTCAAGTGATCCACCTGCCTCGGCCTCCAAAGTGCTGGGATTACAGGCATGAGCCACAACACCCAACCAGAATCTTCTTTTTCACAGATGCTAATAGAGTGACTAAGCCAACAGGATCCCTCCTTCTCTCTTCCAGGTGTGCTCATGGGAACCCACTATGACGTGCAGGCAATGGACAGGAACAACGAACCTGCTTCTACTTTGACAGTTTAGCCACCGTCTGCCATGACCAAGGACTTGTGACACAGTGTTTTACTCATGCCTGGTGTTTTACCAAGGAAATAGAGTTGTATTTTTTCACAGTGAATTTCAATATTTTAAAGAAAGAGAAAAACAAAATACGTCTAGTGGGGGTGGGGGCAAAGAGGTAAAAGAAAAGGGAATACATACATCAAGAAAAGACAAAAAAAGAACTGAAAAACAACAACAATCTGATTTTCTCTCCTAAAGTCCCTTCTGTTGACAATGCATTCCTGACCCTTTTTTCAAAATCTGGTTGGTGGAAAGAGTAGGCAGGGGTTGAAAATGAAGGATGAACCTTTTTAAAATTGCAGAAATAAAAATGTGGTTAAATAATGCTGAATAGAACCTTAAGTTGCCTCAGACTGTGATGCTTTTAAATTTCTGAGGTTTGCTAATGAATACTTTTCTAAAACTTTTCTCTAGAAAACTTTAAAGACCATCAGGAAATTATACTAATCCACTTACCCTATTTTAACTCTTCAAATATTCCTACAGCCTCTGATTTTCTATTGCAGAGCGATGTTAGTGGAAAATTGCTTTTGAGGTTTCTTTTGTACGATAATAATCTTGGGCAGTGCCCACCTTGCTGTGTCCTCGCGTGCGCCTTGTAAATTGATTCCAAGCTGCTCCCTTATTCAAAAACCCAATCCCCTTGGAAACCAGAAAGAAAATGAATAGTGGTAGGAGCCTATTTTACTAGTATCAAGATCAAAACCTTCACTACACAAATTTGTTTGTCCTTCGGTGCCTTTTAAGTAAGAAATATTCATTACGTATGGGTGCTAATCTCACATTTCTGTAATACTTTTTAATCTAGATGGACCCCAAAGTTGTAGAGTTGTCTAACCCTTAAAGACACACACACAAACACACACACACACACACACACAAATTCATTTTCTCCTCCTGCACCTGAGTATTTTATTTATTACTCTAGTTACTGTGTGTATGTGTGCAGTAACACTTCTTTATGATGTTTTCTGAAGGTTTATTAACTTTTTATATAGAGAAATGTTGAATGGAGGTGGTATTATTACCTTATGGGTCTTTGATCAGAGCTTTTCTGCCGGAGGATGCGTTTTGTGGGAAAACACTGAATGAAAGAAAACTGGCTTACCATGGAGCAATCACTTAAGTATTACACTTACATTGAGCCCATGGGGAATGCTGTGCTGCCTCTTTTCTTTCTACAGGAGAAAAAGAAAAGAAGTTTGAAACAGAATCACTACCTATTGTAGTATCACCAGTTTTTGAAGGTATCTGAAAGATAACTGTTATTAACCTGATTCATTAGTGATAATACTCCTTTCATTAGAATATGAATGGGAAATACTCCAGTGACTGTGGTGTGGGTCTGAGATTCCTGCTGTATGTTTCCTTCTCCCTGTATCTTTACATCTGGACTCACTGAAGCCCTCCATGGGCCACCCTAACCTCTCCTTGTTTCTGAGCTAATTCCTATAGAGTCATTCACCCTTATTCCCTTATTGTTGTATCTTATGGCAGTAAGGATGCCCAAAGGCTGGTGTACCCCAAAATATATCATGAGTATCAGAGCACCCCAGGCCTCCCTTTGTGGTATAGGCCAGAGGCCCAGCTTGCCTCCATCTCCCTGTCTGGTACTCTAAGTTCCTGTTCAGACTTTAACCTCTATCCACCTTACTGTGGCTTTTGGCAGTCCCCTTTTCCAATGAGGATCTCATGAACATCTGCTTTTCTTGTCTGCCCAGCATGTTTCCCTCCTTCTTCTAATGTCAGACATTAACTTAAATTTTGGCAAACTATCCACTGTCGTGTTCATAGTTCATGGGGCTTGGGTCAGTGTGACGTCATCTCAGTCCTAGCTCTAGAAGTTAACACATGGCCCAAACCTAGCCAATCAGTGTATAGGTATATTTAACCCTGTGGCCACAGTGATTGGTTCAGAGATAAGCAAGTGACACAAGCCGGTCCAGCGAGAATCAGTTCTGAGATTTGAGTTAAAAGTATTGAATAGGAGAAGCTCTTTCCACAATACCATTTCTCAGTGATGACACTATTGACACTTAAGTCCAGATAACTTTGTTGTGGGGGGCTGTCCCGTGCATTGTAGGATGTTGAGCAGCATTCCTGGACTATATCTGATTGATAACTACTCCCCTTCCCAGTTGTGACAACCAAAAGGATCTCCTGACACTGCCAAAAGTCCTCAGGAGTGGATTGATGTGGGAAAGGACAATCACTCTTGGTTGAAAACTACTGGAATAGACTGACAACTATGTGATGTGTGCCTGGAACTGCTACGGGATCTCATGTGAAAAAAATCTTTCCTGATAGTGATGCCAACACATAGAAAGGTAGGGCCAAGAGAAGACACAAGACCCAATAACATTCTTGAAGCTCCTACATATTTTGTTCTCCTATACATTAAGCCAGTCCCAACTAAGCGAGGATGTTCACTCTCACCACTTCTATTCAATATTGTGTTATGTAGGTCTTATCCAGATCCAAATACAAAAACTGCAAGTAAAAGGCATAAAGATATGGAAAGAAGAAAAATAAAATTGTCTGTATTTACAGAAAATATAATCTTCTATGTAGAAAATTCTAAGGGATCTACAAAAAAAAACCCTAATAAAACTAATAAGTAAGCTTAGCAAGTTTGGAGAATAAAAATCAATATGTATCTTTCAATTATACTTTGATATATTAGCAATGAATGATTATAAATTTCAATTTTAAAACAGTATCATTTAAAACAGCATCAAAAATATAAAATTGTTTGGGATAAATTTAACAAATTATTTAAAACCTATATCCTGAAAATCATAAGACCTTAATGAGAGGAGAGATAGACCAGATTCACGGTTAGAAGATTCAAGATTGTTAAGGTATCAAACCTCTCAAAGTTGGTCTATAGATTCAATACAATCCTAATGAAAGGCCTAACAGAATTTTTTTTTTTTTTTTTTGTTTTTTTTGGGATGGAGTCTCACTCTGTTGCCCAGCCCATCTGGAGTGCAGTGGCATGATCTTGGCTCACTGCAACCTCTGCCTCCCGGGTTCAAGCGATTCTCTTGCTTTAGACTCCTGAGCAGCTGGGACTACAGGCACCCTGCCACCATGCCCAGCTAATTTTTGTATTTTCAGTAGAGACGGGGTTTCATCATGTTGACCAGGCTGATCTCAAACTCCTGACCTCAGGTGATCCACTCACCTTGGCCTCCCAAAGTGCTGGGATTACAGGTGTGAGCCACTGCACCTGGCCAGGATTTTTTTTTAATAGAAATCGATGAGCCAATTCTAACATTTATTTAGAAATATAAAAGGTCTATAATATAATAGTCAAAGCAATTTTACAAAAAAAGGACAAAGTTGGAAGACTTATACCACCTGATTCAAGATCTATTATAAAGCTACAGTAATGAAGACAGTGTGGTATTAGCATAAAGATAGATACATAGATCAAAGGTACAGAACAAAGAAGCCAGAAATGTACCCAAATTAATATCACAAATTGGTTTTTGACAAAGGTGTCAAGGCAATTTGAGAGGAAAGAATAATCTTTTCAACAAATGGTGCTAGAACAATTGGATGTCCATATGCCTCAAAAATGAATCTCATTTGTCTAATATTGTATACAAAACTTAATTCAGAATAGATCATATATTGATATGTAAAATATAACATGAAAATTCTAGAAAAAAACAGGAGACAAGCTTAGTGCTCTGAGATTAGGCAAACAAGTTTCAAAATAGGATTAAAAAAGCAAGAAGTATAAAGGAAAAAATGTTAAATTAAACTTCATTAAATTGAAGATATTTACTCTTCAAAAGACACCATTAAGAAAACGAAAAGAGAAGCTACAAGTGGGGAGAAAATATTTGCAAAAACATATCTGCCAAAGGACTTATATTCAGAATATATAAAGAACTCTTTCAACTCAACAAACAGAAGACAAGCAACCAAATTATTAAAAAACTGGCAAAAGATTTCAATAGACACTTCATCAGGGAAGATATACAGATGTCAGACAAACACATGAAAAAGTATTAGAAATTATTAAGTCATTAGGGAAATGCGACGCAAAACCACAATGACTGTACTCACCAGAATAGACTAAAATTAAAAAGATTGACAATATCAAGTGTGCACAAGGGTATAGAGCAACTTTAACTTTTATACATTGTTGCTAGGAATTCAAAATAGTACAGCAAACTTGAAAAAGAGGCTGGCGAAGTCTTGAAAACTGAAACATACTATATGATTCCGCAATTCCATTCCTAGATAGCTGCCCAGGAGAAATGAAAACATACATCTACGCAAGACTTACACGCAAATGGTTTTCATTTCAGTATTATTAATAAGATCCCCAAACTGAAAGTATTCCAAATGTTTGTCAGCACATGAATGGATAAACAAATTGTGGTATATCCATACAATGGAATAGTATTCCACAATAAAAAGGAATGGAATTCATGATACATAATCAAATATTACATTATGCTAAGTTAAAGAAATGAAGCACAAAGACTATATACTGCATGTGGTTCTAGTCTATAGAATTCTATCATAGTCTATATTCTGTCTATTATATCTAGAAAAGGCAAGATTCTAGTAATATGAAGCAAATGGTGTTTGCTAAGGACCAGGGGTTGGGAAGGAGATTGACTGCAAAGAGCCACAGCACAACTCCTGGAGGAATGAAAATGTTCTATGCTTTTATTCTGGTGGTGGTAAGAGGACTGTCATATTTGTTAAAGCTAACTGAATTGTACATCTTAAATAGATGTGTTTTATTGTATATAAACTCTATTTTAATAAAGCTGCTTCCAAAAGGCAAGGATAGCAGCACGTGTAGGGTATCTACACCTGTATCTTACGAACATTAGAAGGATGCCATGAACCAGGAGTCAGCAGACAGTAAATATTCTAGGTTTTCGGGCCATTCAGTCTCTGACACAGCTTCTCAAGTATGCCTTTGTTGCGCTCACGCAGCTTTAGAGCAGTAAATGAATGGGAGTGGCTATGTTCCAACAAAACTTTAAGAACACTGAAATTTAAATTTTATATAATTTCCACATGTCATGAAATATTCATTTTCTTCTATATTTTCCCCTCTAACCATTTAAAAATGTAAAAACCATTCTTAGCTAGCAGGCCATACAAAAACAGATGGCGAACCAGATTTGGCCCACAGGCTGTAGCTTGACAACCTCTGGTATAAACATATGTTAGTAAAAATACAACAATTATCGTGGCTATGTTGAAGAGGTGATGATGCAGGTGAAATCTCTAATAGAGTCATATCTACATGTTAGACATCTGTGTGTACAATAATCAGCAGAATACATTTTATTTTTACTTATTCTTTAATATTGCATATTTGCTTGCCATATTAATATTACTTTTGGAGTAATGGGCTTTAAAAATCAAGACTTATTAAATGAAGTTCAACTTTAAAACAGGACATCCATATAAATTCACTTTCCCTGGTAAAAAGACATTTTTGTTATATTTGATTTTTAAAAGCTTTCATATTTAATGCATCCACGCCACACATTACCCTGATTTTTTTTTCCTTTACCTTCTGTCCAATTCATAGGTTATGTGGGGGGCTTTGCACTTGCTTTATTCTCTGAAATTTTCCTCTTCTACATATCAACATTTCCCTGAAGAAACTTTCCATTTTCAGTCTCTGCTGAAAAACTCATATTAATGAAGCCTTCTCTGGCCTGTCCATCCTCTACCCACTCCCCACCTCTCACAATAAATAGTAAACCACACTCCTAGTCCTTTCACCCTGCTTTCCTTTTTTCCCCCATAACACTTATAACCTTCTGTTACATTGTATCTTTACTTGTATACTTGTTTTCTGTCTCCTCTTACTAGAATAAGCTCCATGAGGGTGAAGATTTTGCTTTTTCCAACACTGCATAATTCCATTTCCCAGAAGAGTGCCTAGCAAGTAGTAGGTGCTCAATAAGTGATGTGCTGAATGAGTAATCTCGGAATGAACACAGTATGATTTTCACAGGAGCATCATCCAACAACTGCCATATACCGAGCAAAAATTATGCTGAGAATCATTGGCCTGGGGCATCCAGAATGGTGGAAAAAACACCACTTCACACCAGCCAGTTAGGAAGACAAACATCACACTAAGGGGGTGTGGTGCTGTGGACCTGTGAGGAGCCCTCATGGAAAGGGCTTTCTTTTGGGAATACATCTTACAAGGTTTTGAGCAACTGCCATGTTGGAGAACTTTCAGTGACCAAGTCTTCTGCTGAAAACAGAATGGCCTTTTACTTTCCCTTAGCTAAACTTAACTAAACTTCTTTCTAACATTTTCTCATCAGAATGCTTATAAAGGAGGGCAGATTATTTACAAGGAGGGTGTTTCCCAGGTTTCACAGGAGAGTTTGGAGCAAAGCACAGTGTGTTAGATTCCCAGAAGGCAATTCAAGCCTTCTGAGTTATGGATATCCATTGCACAAAGGTTATTATATATATATGTATATATACACACACATATCTTTATAAAGCACATTTCACTGTCTCCAAACTGCAGTGTCAAATTGTAGAAATCTGTGCCTTTGAAGTTCTTGACATATAATGTTGACATTTTCAGACTCTCAGTTCTATGATGAAAGATTAGAATGACGGTGGTGAACAAGAATGACCTATAGAAAGACATTTTCTGAAGTGGTGAAAACATTTTTTTAATGGATGGAGAGATTTTCTTTTAAATTACACATTGATCATGAAGAAAAAAAAAGAGAAAATAGAGAAAAGGAACATACAAATTGGTTTTAATTTTCTTTACAAAATCTTATAGGAACTAACAAATACAAACTTTGAGCAGATTTGTGTTTGAAACATCTTTGTTTTTTGCCATAGCTGAAAACATTTTCATGGGGAAAATATGGTCCATATTTTCCTAGAACATAAGAATTGTGTCAAAATGAATCTGATGTTGATGTGTAAAAATTAGTAACTAAGTTTGAATTCAGACACTTTTGTCTAAATATTTGTTCTGACTCTTGGCCTTGAAGGATAACATTAATGAGTGTTCTCCCTCTCTCTTGTATGTATATTTACTTGATTTTAAGAAACACTCTTTTCTCATTTTAACACATCTAAAATCAGAATGCCTTATAATGAATGGCATCTCCCAACTATACTTGTCATCATTTTTTCTCTCTTTGTGATTTATAAAATAATATTGATTCTTACAGTTGATACCATCTTAGATTCCATGAAATAAGGTGTACATAAAACAGTTTTATTATTTTTATTTTTATTCTCTTCCTCATCAGGGACCATTCCCTGCCTCTTTTCCCCAATTTCCTTATGAAGCTTAAGAGCAAACCCAGTACAAAAGACAGACTTCATACTATTGACTCACGGGCTCCATATTAAGGTTCAATACTTCAAATGATAAGTTTGTCTTATAGTTTCAGAACTTATACTTTTATGACTCACATGAACAAAGTTATTATTTGCAAGCACCTGTTTAGCATAAGTTGCTATGAATGTCTCAGATTTGATGTATTTTCTTCCCTTTCTTGTTTTTTTTGTTCTTACTCTAGACGGATTTCTCACTTACTGATTGCTCAGATAGTAAATCTGAATTTAATCTAGGATATGACTTAGGAAATTATAATATTCATGTTGTATTCTCTATATGTCCAGCAACTCACCATCCTAACAAGGGTTTCAGGACTAACTAAATGTTAGAGGTGCTTAGACAATGTCTGGAGGACTTTGCTTCAGGATCAGGCCACAAAAGTGCAAGTCAGACTCACGGAGAAAGAATAGGCTATGGGGCCAGAGGGACGTAAGTTTGAATCCTGTCATGAGGTGTGAATTTATATTCAAGATTAGAACAACAGTACCTACCTTGCAAGGTTATGCTAAAGACTGGATGTGTATCAAGTGTTTGACAATAGGAGGGCTTAAGAAATGGTGATTAATAGTATTATTCAAGATCATGTATAAGAAAAGGTGAGCCCAGCAGAAATTTGGCAAGCTGTTGCACCCTTTAGCCTTCTTTTGTATCCTTGTTTGTTCATTGTTAGAGTCACAGCATTCTAATATTTACACCTTTGCCCTGCCACAAATTATACACGCTTAGGATTGCTCTCAGTTGGATATCTGCTATCACCTACTGACATTGCAACACAAATTAACAGTGAGCTAGACAGGCCTGGGTTGGAATTCTGGCTCTGCCACTCACCAGCTAAGTTACCCTGGGTATGTGCTTCCCCTTTGTATTAGTTAGGGTTCTCCAGAGAAGTAGAATCACTAGGATGTGTGGAGATAGACATAGATAAGATACAGACACAGGCACAGATATAGATACTGATACAGATACAGGTATGGATACAGGTTCAGATACAGGTATAGATACAAATATAGGTACGGGTAGGCCAGGCACGGTGGCTCACACCTGTAATCCCAGCACTTTGGGAGGCCGAGATGGGTGGATCACGAGGTCAGGAGATTGAGACCATCCTGGCTAACATGGTGAAACCCCACCTCTACTAAAAATACAATAAAATTAGCCGGGCGTGGTGGTGGGTGCCTGTAGTCCCAGCTACACAGGAGGTTGAGGCAGGAGAATAGCGTGAACCTGGGAGGCGGAGCTTGCAGTGAGCTGAGATCACGCCACTGCACTCGAGCCTGGGCGACAGAGCGAGACTTCATATCAAAAAAAAAAAAAAACACAAATATAGGTACAGGCGTAAATACAGGTACAGACACAAACACAGATATAAATATGGATTATATAGATATAAATATAGATCATCAGAAGAAACTGGCTCATGAAATTATGAATGCTCACAAGTCCTAAAATCCACATGGTGAGTTGAAAAGTAGGAGACCCAGGAGAGCTGATGATTTCGTCCCAGTCCAAGTCTGAAGGCCTGAGAACTAGGATAACCAATGTTTAGTACTCTAGTCTAGAGGCTTGGAGATTTGAGACCAAGAAGAGCCAATGTTTCAGTTTGAGTTTGAAGGAAGGGAAAAGCTGATATTCAAAGACAGTCAGGCAGGAAGAATTCTCTCTTACTAAAGGGAGGATCAGCCTTTTTGTTCCATTCAGACCTTCAAAAGGTTAGATGAAGCCCTGCCACATTAGGGAAGGCAATCCTGCTTTACGGCCTGCCGAGTTGTTAATCTCATCCAAAAACACCTTCACAGAAATACCAAGAATAATGTTTGACAAAGTACCTAGGCACGCTGTGGCCCAGCAAAGTTGACATGTAAAAGTAACCATCACAATCTGTCTGAGTTTCACTGTCCTTTTTGTAAAAGGGGGATAATAAGCACATTTCATCATGGGATTGCTGTCACGAGCAAATGAGGTCATATATTCCAGGTTCCCGGTGTTCAGTAAAGGCTAGTTTTCCTGAAGCCCCATTATATTCACAATCCATCCTAGGTCAAGTCTACACCCTAAACAAAAGTGTTAATAAGTCCTCTGTACAATTAAAGCAGTCCTGCTCCAGTAAACTTCTTCACGGCATTCACACATTGAGTAGCAAGGAGAGAAGAATAAATTTTATACTTAGGAAGAGTCCTGTTTCACAAACTAATGCATGTGTGTCCATCACAATTTCCTTCCTGGTCTTAGTGTTCCTTGCAAGGCAAGGCAAATCAGATGGCCAAAGTAGTCACAGTTTCTCCAGCCTAAAGCAGATTGAGCAGCCCAACTGCTCTTCCTTGCCTTCACTTCTTTTGTACATCAGATTACTTAGGCAGGAAAGATGAGATGTGTTTCACCTGGTGAGCACTGGGGGAGTGCAGCCAGATATCACTTCAAAATCAGTCTGTGTTTTCTTCCTCAATATTCCATTCAGGCCTTCTGTTTATGTGATTACTGCATTTTCCTTTCAAATCACACCCTAACTCCCATCCCATGTTTCTTTCCACTGTTACAATTTTAAGATTATAGTAGTTTCTTTCCAATGTGTTTAATCTTGAGTAAATCAATATGTCTATACTATTTTCCATCAGTCTAATCTTAAGTGAATTGAATCTTGTTTTTATTTGGATGACAGAGGGGTTGGGTAAGACCACATAGAAAACAACAATGCTATATCACATTAGTCTGTATTATTATCTTTAGCCCCACATATGTTTTTACATTGTCCTTTGCTGGAATAATTTTAGATCCAATTCCTGGTGATCTCACTTTGAGGTCCATAGACTGACACACTTCACCAAAATTGAAAGAAAAGGAACCAGTATATAACTAAATATTTGACTTTTCCTAGTATTATTAAAATAATCACACTTCATGGGAAAAATACCTTTGCTCTTATTTAAATGCAAAGTAATTGCAGATCTTGAATTTAAATCTAGGTCATCCTGACTCTCATAATATATCTAATCCAAGTGTACACATTTCTTCCCTTTGGGTCCTTTTTGGGAAATATGACATATACGGCTAAGGTTAACAACTGTTGTCAGAAAACCAGCTCTTAATGAGAAAGTTTGGTGTTTCAGAAGACTCCTGGTATGCAACTTCCTGTTCTTATGATATTTGAAAAATATACATAAAGGCTGAAAAATAATTTTGACTAAAAATCAAAACAAAAATAGTCTCTTGGAAATAGTCATCTTCTGGCTGAATTAAATGGCCTTGCTCCTGCAGCACGTGTTGTCTGCCTTTTGTGAAATCTCTGGCCCATGGTAAGGTGCTTGGCATCAGGTTCCTGGCCTTGTGACTAAGCGGTGGCAGTTGTGGAGGGGTGAAGTTTGGGGCATTCACCATGTCCCATCTTCTCTCTCAGCTACTCTCTGAACAGGTGGTTCCCACTAATAAGACTTTGCTCCCAGCAAAATTGCTGAAAAAGACTTGAATCCCTACATGCATTCATGTATTTATAGACTTCATTCCAAAAAAACAGGGCCACATGATGTTTGCGTGTACTATTCTTGGCTCATTCCAGGTTGCACACAGGTTCAGAAAGTGAACCTCACTATTTTAAGTGCAAAGGTCAAGTGTTAATGACCCTGCTTAGCAACTCCTGAATAATGAAATTGGTGTTCAGGAGGAAAAAAGTGTCTGGACCAGGTGAAATGCTGAGTAACGGAGGGTGCATAAAGGGAGAACATTTGCCACCATGCACAGACATTCCCCTTGTTTATAATCTGGGGAGAGGCTTGCCCTGCCTGTTGGCATTCATCCTGAGGACAGATACTCTGTGAGGGATCTACCTACTTAAGATCGACCAATTTTCTCAACTTACAGATGTACACACACACATAAACACACACACACACACACACACACAGAGATTGAGAGAGAGAGAGAGAGAGAGAGAGACTTCCTATGCTGCCCCATCCCTTGGTGCTTTAATTCATCACTGGCTGTTTCTCCCCAAAGCACCAACCTACAAGTTCTTGCTCCTGAAAATATTTCCCGGCCTGGTTATGGCTTCCTTATTTTAACTGATCATTCAGAACTCATTACCTTCCACAGTCTGCTTGTATTTTGCTCAATGAAATTCACATGGCAGATTGCAAAATCCTACTCTCTTTCTAAGACAGAAGAAAATTGGATATCAAAAGGATACATTAGGTAACAGTGCCTTCTGGCCTAAATGGTTCACTCAAGTGGCCTTCTGGCCTGGACGGTTCACTCAAGTGGCTAACCGTAACTAGCTCATTCATTCATCTATCAAGTAATTGTTGTCTACTATGTGCCAGGCCTTGCTCCAGCCGTGGGAATACAATAGTGAACCAAGTAGTCATAGTCCATGCTCTCGTGAAGATTATAGTTTCCTAGGGGGATACTCTAAAACAGATAAACAGAGAAAGGAAACAAGGGGATTTCAGATGTTATCACGATTATCACTATGCATGAAATCAAACAAATCAACGTACTAAGAAGGGAGTGGGGATTACTTTAGATTGGATGGCCAGGGAAAGATTAGCCACAGTATTGACAGGTGGACTGAGACTGAGTGTAAGAAGGATCTAGCCATGTACAGTGTATGTTCGCTGGAAAGCAAGCAGACATGGAAAGGAGACAGATGTTCCTTTAGCAAAATAATGTCATGTTTTTTTCTCTCTCAAGAAGTAGAGCCAAAATCATGTTAGTAAAAAGAACATTCTTGCTTTGTGTGAGATCCAACTGTGATGTATTTATAACAGTTAGTATGTGCCGAGGCATGGTGAGTTAGCCCTTAAGGAACTGAGGAGGATTCGAGCCACAGCCTTTGCTGGTGCAGGCTAGAGTGGAACTGGATCACACATGTCTTCCCCTGAGTCATTGAGCTGGAATCCGCTATTCCCTGTAGGAGCCAGCAGCAACTTGGGCAGCAGGAAATCTCCATTCATATCTGGCTGGAGTTAGAGGCATCAGAATTTGACAGAGGCAAGAAGGGTCAGAGGGCAAGGATGACTTGCTTATGTGGGAAGGGGTGGACTGTCCTAAAGGACAATGATGGAGAAGTGAAGAGAGGGTCTCAAAAAAGTCTCAAAAAAAGACTATGTGGGCAAAGTCGCCCAATGGCAGGACTGCTTAAACCCCATCAGAGCCAGTGAGCCTTCTATCTGGATAAGATGGAAGTGCGTGGGGGAAGGAACTCACTTTTTGGAGCACTAAGTGAGCTGGAGCTTGAGGTGGGGTTTATGGACACAGCCCTCTGCCTGACCCCCAGCCAGTGAAGAGAACTACACATTAGGAGAAGAGCCCCTAGGGAAGCAGTAAGTTCCTTGACTCTATGGGAGGGGACAGGAAGGAGGGTCTATACCTTACAGGGGCCCTTGCTCCCTGCTGCTCTAGCAGCTCTGGCTAGGGCTCTGGTTTTCTGTGGTGAGGCTGCCATTCAGCATTCAATGTAGCAGAAAGGAGGCTGAAAGGTACTCAGAAACTTGAGTGTGCCTGACATGGCAAACCCAAATGTTGTTAAGAGCAAGAGCTCTGGGTCAGCCTCCTTTGATGGATATGCTTGCACTGCCTTTAATGAGCTGTTGGTCTTTTACTGTAAAGTACTTTTTGAGCCTTGGTTTCCTCAGCTGTTACTGGGATGATGATGGCACCTGCCCCCCAGGGTTCTTGTGATGATTAAATAAGATGGAGCAATGTGAGGTACCTGACACAGAGAAGGAGCTCAGTAGACATCACTTATTGTTCCCTTAGGAAGAGAGAATTCTTACCATTTCCAAAATATAGATTTTATTTTGCATCACACTCCTGGAGACATTAACAGACCTCCTGAGATTTGATTGACAGATCAAATACAGGACATCCAGTTAAACTTGAATTTCAAATAAAGAGTGAATACTTTTAAAATATAAGTATGTCCCAAATATTGCACAAGATATACTTATGTTAAAAAATGTATTTATTATTTATCTGAAATTCAAATTTAACTAGGCATCGTGTGTTTTTTAGTTGCTAAATTGACCAGAGACACAATTCATTTCACACAGGCTCTGCAGCAGCTATCCCCAAGCTGGATTCATTAACATCATTCTTCTGTGCCTCAGTAGGACTTAGGCTAGTGCTGTTCAGCTTGTAAGGCAGACAATCAGTGTCCCCAGAACCAAAGAGTTGGCCCTTTGTATAGGCCCTTCCTTGAGACATACCTTCTTTCCCCTAGAACCTTCCTCTTCACCACCATCACCAACCTTGTCAGTGGGTATCCCTCGCCTAATCCTGCTGCTATAAACAAATATTTTCCAAGTGTATTCCTCCCTCACCATCCTGTCTCTTCCTTCCTTCCTTGCTTCCTTCCTTCCTTCCTTTCTTCATTCCTTCCCTCCCTCCCTCCTTCCTTCTTTCCTTCATTCGTTATTCTTACTATTTCACAAGTGGTTTCTTTGCTGTCTCTGAAGTCACCGGTTACCTAGTGCTTTTTTCTCTGCAGCTGAAAAGTGCTTCATACTTTCTCCACATTTCACCCGCATGCCTAAAGCATGCATTGCAGTCAGAATACGCAGAACCTATCTATAGAAAGTGCATTGCTCTTTAATGGATAGACTTGCCCAACACTGCTCAATGTGCTGTGGTTTCCAGGTGAAGATTAGTAACTACCTTTTGTGGAGTGCTGACTAAAGGGCCTGGAAGAGTTAAGCAATGTTCACCTTTATCTCATTGAAACTTCACCTCAGAGGGGTAATTTGTAAAGAATAGAAGTTTATTTGGCTCACAGTTCTGGAGGCTGGAAAGTCCAAGAGCATGGGGCTGACATCTGGCAAGGGTCATTCCATCGTGGAAGGTGAGAGGGAGTTCAAGCAAAAGCAAGAGGAAATCAGGCACACTCATGCTTTTTGATTGTTTGTTTGTTTGTTTGTTTGAGATGGAGTCTCACTCTGTTGCCCAGGCTGGAGTGCAGTGGTGTGATCTCGGCTCACTGCAACCTCCAACTCTCTGGTTCAAGCAATTCTTCTGCCTCAGCCTCCCGAGTACCTGGGATTACAGGCATGCACCACCACCCCCAGCTAATTTTTGTATTTTTAGTAGAGACGGGGTCTCACCATGTTGGCCAGGATGGTCTCGATTTCCTGAACTTGTGATCCGCCTGCCTCGGCCTCCCAAAGTGCTGGGATTACAGGTGTGAGCCACCGTGCTCGGCCACACTCATGCTTTTATCAGGATTCCAGTCCCATGATAACTAACGCACTCTCACAATAACGGCATTCATCCATTCATGAGAGCAGAACCCTCGTGACCTAACAAACTCTTAAAGGTCCCATCTCCCAATACCATTGCATTGCCAATTAGATTTCAACATGAGTTTTGGAAGGGGCATTCAAAGCATAGCAGTCCTCTTACTAGTCCCTCCTTTGCAGGTAGGAATAATAAGCCTCAGATAAGTAAGAAAATTGCCCAAGAATTGTCACAACTGTAAGAGCCAGAGGTGGAGTTCAAACAGGGATTCAGACTGTAAAAACCGTGCCCTAACCTCTGGGTTATTCCAACCTGGCCCTAGCAGAACAGTGAAGGAGCCCTTTCTTGTACTCTTACATTTTTGTACTGCACTATTTCATCAAGATCTGTGTTAAGTTTCATTTCTATTACTTTTGTTTACATTCTCTCTCCTAAATTGCTTTAATCTCTAAATCCCTGTTATTACATTTCTTCCTGTTACAACTCTGGCTTTTCTAAATATGTCTAATATCAAGTCATGATTAAGGTCCTAACCCTAGCTTACGTGCCCAAATCCTGAAAGCATCAAAGCAAAGCTGCCCAAGGCAGAAGGACAAAAAAAAAAAAAATGGAAATATTATACTAGCATTTCAGCAATATGTTTGGAGCCCCCACAAAGAGTCAAATGCTGTGCAGTGCATACAAAGATATCTGCCTGTTCTCTAGATGGGGTCTGCTGATGTCGCTTTTTTTGAAAAGGGATGTTGTGTTCTCACTGTGAATTTATCCAGAGATCACTGCTGTTGAGTTACTGCTGTTGCAGATGGCTCCTGCCTAGTAGCATTCTGTGGGCATTTTAAGTCCAGAGGGAAAATAGGTTTTTCTCCACAATACTTCAGGCATTTTCACAGTGACAGCTTTAAGAGTGTTCTTAGGAAAAGGTCACTGGTTGTCATGTCTTTTGTCGGCAAGTATGTAGGAAAGAATAAGCCTTGAAGTTCTTTTCAAAGGTCGTTCAACTCTGGACCTGGCTAATGTCCCCACAGCTGTAGGCCTTGGGCCAAGGACTTCCAGAGCGCCGGCAGGCCATCTGCAATGCCCTCAGTAAAGGAGTGGGCCCCAGCTGTTGTGGGAAGCCGTGGGAGAGAATGGGGAGAAGCCAATCTCATGGGCAAAATGATCTGCCTTCTCTTGGATCACAGTACCCAAGGATATTTGTTAACCACCTCGAACCTACTCAACCTTTTCTGTGTTGTATGAGCATAATTGTACTTGGATGCTTACGGGAAATGAGTCACCATATTCATTCATTCTTCCTGACTTCCAGAAATTCATTTCATTTTATAAATCCTTATTGACTGCCTACTATAGACAAGCACTGTACTAGGAACATGGGATACACATGATGAATGTAGTACTGTGATTTCAGCTCACTGTGGGAAACAAACAAAAACAAGTAGTCCATTATAATTAGAAGCATATTTACTATGAAGTTAATGAAACATAAGCTGTGAGGTCTCTCACTTGCCTTTCAAGGCCCCGAGGGGATGTGCATATGGAATGAAGCTGGGGAGCAGGCTAGCAATTCATCCATAAGCTCACATGTTTTTGTAAAGTTTGGGAAATGCAATATTTTTTTCTTTTTCTTTTTTCTAAGAAGAACCATAGTTTACAAAGCAATACATATTTGCATTATCTTTCTTAAAGAAAATTGTGGCAAATATATAACCTTCATTCTGCTTACAATGCAAGGAGCCATGCATAGATTACCACCTACCAACAGGAGCAAAAACTTCATTCTGGCCCTTTGTGGAAAGGTAAATGTGAGACATGTCAGGCACTTGTAAACAAACCTGTTCTCATTTGCCTATTTTCTTTCACAACTGCTCTAGGTTTTCTTATATGCAAATAAAAGTTAATAACACTCAGCTGGGGTGGCAGAGGAACCTCTCCATCATTCAAAAGTAGAATTCAAAAGTAAACATGAGAGCAACACATTGTTCACTGAAAATCTACCTGTTTAGCTTCCCTTCCTTCATTGCCACAGAGAGAAAGAAGGGAGGGAAAAAAGAATGATTTGCAAAGCAGCATTAATATTATTCTGAGGCCAGGTGAATTGGGATGTGGGTGAGATCTTGAGATGAAAGTTCAGCTGCAAGAAAATGAAAAAGAAGCCATAATCTCAGGACCCACTGAGGAGGCAGGGCTGGCTACAGGGTAATGGGCTGGAGGGAAATGATGGGAGATTACAGCAAAACCACCAGGCTGGCTAGCAGCAAGCAACCACAATGGCAAGGATGTAGATGTTATCATCAACTCCACAGCAGAGAAGCCAGCTGTGTTCTGGACATTTTAGGTTGGTGATTTTGAGCCCAATTTCATTACTAGAAACACCATCATCTCTGCAAGAGAAAAACATGACAATAGGCAATAAGGAATGTTAGGGGCTAAATTGTGACCCCCTAAATTCATATGTTGAAGCCCTAACCCTCAGGACCTCAGAACAAAACTGCATCTGGACATAGGGTCTTTATAGAGGTCACGTGATTAAAATGAGGTCATTAGGACACACTCCAATCCAGTATGTGGTGTTCTTATTAGAAGAGGAGATAAGGACATTAACACAGAGAAGGAAGACCATGTGAAGGCACAGATCAGCTATGGCTATCTGAAAGTCAAGGAAAAAGGCCTGAGAAAAAACCAACATGGCTGGCACCCTGCTCTTGGACTTCTCAGCCTCCAGAACTGTGAGAAAACACATACCTGTTTTTTAGGCAACCCAGTCTGTATTTGTGATGGTAGCCCTAGCAAATAAATAACAGCAGTTACTGACTTCTGCATGTAGTCTGTCCATCCAGTGACAATGGAGCTCCAATTCAGGAGTAGCCCCCAAGAAAAGAAATCCCAGATGATCCTGAACAAGTGAGGCACTTGCCACTTTTCCTGGTACTTCTACTCTGTGTGCACATTGGACTTTACAGTTTTGCCTTAATACAGCAAAACTCCACAATTTACCAATATGAATTTTGTGAGACTGAAACCAGTCAGAGGAAAAACTTCATTCCAACCATATATGTTTTCTAGTTATAAAAACAGTAATTTGGGGCTGGGCACGGTGGCTCATGCCTGTAATCCCAGCACTTTGGGAGTCCGAGGTGGGCAGATCACCTGAGGTCAGGAGTTCGAGACCAGCCTAGTCAACATGGTGAAACCCCACCTCTACTAAAAATACAAAAATTAGCTGGGCATTGTGGCACGAACCTATAATCCCAGCTACTCTGGAGGCTGAGGCAGGAGAATCGCTTGAACCTGGGAGGTGGAGGTTGCAGTGAGCCAAGATTGTGCCATTGCACTCCAGCCTAGGTGACAGAACAAGACTCTGCCTCAAAAAAAAAAAAAAAAGAAAAAGAAAAAACCAGTAATATGATGACATGGAGTACCAAAGACTTGACTGATGGGTAGACTGACAGATGGTTAGATATGTACTATATAGAGATAGAAATACATTTTCCCATTTTGTTAATAAAATAATTTATTATAGAAAATTTAGAAAACAGAAAAAATAGGAGGAAACAAAGCAAATCATGCACAGTTCCACCAGCCACATACAACCATAGTTCACAGTTGGGCATGTGTCCTTTTTGGGGAGTGGGAGGAGAAGGATAGGAAAAAAATATGACTTAACAATCCCAACATCAAATGAAAGAAACTTTAGCATTTTGTAGTAATTCCTCATGGCTTTTTTCCCTTTTGCTTCTTATACAAGGTTGTGATCACACAAAATATACTGATCTGGAAGCAGAATTAATGTTCTGAAAATCCATAAAGTGAAAGAATCAAGCATTTACATTGCATTTCCCACATAAACTGTATTTTAAGAGAAATAGCTGATGAAGGAAAGTTCTTTTTTCTTTTTGAGATGGAGTTTTGCTCTGTCACCCAGACTGGAGTGCAATGGTGTGATCTCGGCTCACTGCAACCTCTGCCCCCCAGGTTCAAGTGACTCTCCTGCCTCAGCCTCCTGAGTAGCTGGGACTACAGGCATGTGCCACCATGCCCAGCTAATTTTTGTATTTTTAGTAGAGACAGAGTTTCACTATGTTGGCCAGGCTGGTATCGAACTCGTGACCTCCAGTGATCTGCCTGCCTCGGCCTCCCAAAGTGCTGGGATTATAGGCTTGAGCCACTGTGCCTGGCCAGGAAAGTTCTTTTTTATAAAAGTAGAGAATATTGGTCCCCATGGAGTAGCTGCCTTAGCTGGGCATGGAAGTTCCGCCCACTGCTCCCACTCGCTCTTTGTGGTCTTTCTTGTTCCCTGATCCGCAGGCAGGATGGCCTGCATGCAGGTGGACTACTCAGACAAGTACTTTGAGGAACACTATGAGTACTGGCACACCACACTACCCAAACAAACTTTGTTAAAGTTTGTATGTTGCATTTAAAAAAAAAAAAAGGTAGAAATGCAAGCCATTGACTGTAGACTGAAAGAAATTATTTGTAAAACATATGTTTGATAAAGGACTAGTATTTAAAATATATAAAGAGCTCTTACAACACAATAATAAGACAATTTAAAATGGGCAAAGATTTGAACAGATGCTTCACTAAAGAAGATATATATCATATATCCATAGCAAATAAATACATAAAAATGCTCAACATCATTACTCATTAGGGAAATGAAATTTAAAATCACAACGAGATACCTCTACACATCCATGAGAATGACTAAAATTTATTTTTGTTTTTTGTTTGTTTGTTTTTGTTTTTTTTGAAATGCACTCTCACTCTGTCACCCAGGCTGGAATGCAGTGGCCTGATCTTGGCTCACTGTAACCTCTGCTTCCCGGGCTCAAGCAATTCTCTTACCTTTTTTTTTTTTTTCATATTTTTAGTAGAGATGGAGTTTCACCACGTTGGCCAGGCTGGTCTTAAACTCCTGACCTCAAGTGATCCTCCCACCTCCTCAGCCTCCCATAGTGCTGGGATTACAGGCGTGTGCTACCACGCCTGGCCAGAATGACTAAAACTTAAAAGATGAAAAATAATGAATGCTAGCAAGGATGGGAAGCGATAAGAACTTTCATACTGCTGTTCAGAATGCAAAATAGTACAGCCACTTTATGAAGTAAATTGTCATTTTCTTGTAGAGTAAAACATATGTTTACCAAATGACCCAGAAGTTCCTCTCCTAGGTATTTACCCAAGAGAAATGAAAACACGTGTCACAGAGAGATTTTTATGCAAATGATTGTAGCACTTTATTCCTAATAGTTCAAACTGAAAATAACCTAAGTGTCAATCATTGGATGAATAAAAAATAAATTGTAATATAGCCATACAACAAAATACTACTCAGCAATAAAAATGAATAAAACTACTGATATATAGAACATGGGTGAATGTCAAAAGCATTATGCTAAGCGAAAGAAGCCAGACACAAAAAGCTACACCTATGATGACGTGTATATGAAATTCTACAAGACGAAAACCATAGTGACATAAAGAAGGTCAGTGGTTGTTAGGGACCAAAAATGAGGGGAAGGGGATTGTTGACTGCAAAGAGATATGAGGAGAATATTTTGAATGCTAAAGCTAGTCTATAACTGGGTCGTGGTGCTGTACACGTATATGTATTTGTGATGATACCACATATACTATGGTGCTTATATACACATGTGATGTTATATACTGTATATACTTGCCAAAACTCATTGAATGGTACACTTGAAAAGGGTGAAATTTATTTTATGTATATTATACTTTAGTAAAGCTGATCTGACAAGCTGCTCTGAGAAGTCATAATAAATGGGGGGAAAATGGGGATAGCAGAGGCAAAAATATTTAACTGCTTTCAGTATTCATATTTAGTAGTGGTAAAGTTCCTATTGCTATTCTAAAATGGTTTGGTGTGTAAGGTGGGGTCAAACCAGTGAGTAACTGTGGATTATTCTTATCCTAACTTCCCCAAAACCTACACAAGATTATCAGTACAGAAGATATAGATGCAATAGAGAAGAGGTTAAGTAAACCTCAAGTCCTAAATTGACAGATATATCAGTATGAACAGATAAAGTACTTTATTTGTCAACTAAAATGCTATGGAAACAACAACCCAGTTTTGAAGAACACCCCAACACCCAATCTCTCATCCTGAAATTCCATTTCCCATGAATAGAAGCCAAGATTTCTTGGAGAAATGTTGGTACTAGGCCTGGGGTGGGAAAGGTATGAGATAAACCTGGAGCATCTTGTCACACCTGACAGTGAAGAAGCTATCAAAGACTTCTGGGGTCATGTCAACTCTATTCAGGAACCAATTTAAAGAGGCTCCCACTGGCCTAGGAAGGGAGAAGTGGGCCTCCAAATGATAAGAATTACATTGGATTAAAAGCACACAGATATATTTAAATGCATGTTTATAATGATGTTTAAGTTAAAAAAAAATGTTCACCTGAAGATGACAGGGATCTGATTTATTGCATTGAAAAATGGTAAATAAAAAGAAAAAATAAGCATTTTTGTTGCCTTTCCGATATGAACTCATTTGGCAACCAAAAAGCAGATGACAAAAGTCTCTTTACAAAATTGTTCCAGCTAATAAATGAAAAAAAAATGATAGGACTAGAATATCACCATTCATCTACTCAAAAAATTCATTGGATTGAGGTATTTGGCATCAACAGCAGCTAACATCAAAATAAACAGAGCAAAAATGAGACATTTTCTGTCTCCTGATGAAAGAACACACCCCCATTCTTTATAGTTTTGCCAGAGGGCTCAAATTCAAGTCTGCTCAAATCTCTGGAACCAACTGTCAAGTGTTAGGAAATACAGGGGAGAGAAGAACAGGATGAGCTGCACCATGGGCATGCAATCAGCAATGCCAGACCATGGGAAACTCTGGGAAACATGTCAGACAGCCTAGGTTCTTTCACAGATACATTATAAGGAAAAGAAAGTAATGGAAAGGAAGCCTAGAGATTAAAAAAGACTTAGTGACATTTCAGGTTTATAAAAAACTGGGAAGACTAAACTTTGGTGTCTTGGTTAATGAAATTGTAAAGAAACACAAGGAAGTAATTACTACAAAAATCAGGCTAGTGATTATGTTTAGAGTGCATTATAGGCTGCTGAACCTTTTCTCCCCAAATTCATATGATGAAGTTCTCACCCCCAGTAGCTCAGGATGTATTTGGAGACAGGGTTTTTAAAGAGGTCATTAAGGTTAAATGAAGTAGTACTGACCACCTCATGGGATGTGGGATGACCACGTCAGGACACAGCCAGAAGAGAGTCATCTACAAATCAAGGAGAAAGGCTTCAGGAGAAACCAAACCTGCTGATTCCTTATCAGGGACTTGTGGCCTCCAGAACTGTGAGAAAGACATTTCTGTTGTTTAAGCCTCCCAGTCCATGGTATTTTGTTACAGCAGCCCTAGCAAATTAACTCAGAGGGAGATGAGAGTTCTGATTGAATGGGACACATATAGGGCACATTGGGGTGGCTAACAATGTTTGGTTTCTTGTTGTAGGTGGTGGTTACAAGGGTGTTTACCTTATAATAATTCCTAATCTGTACATTGCTTTGCATGGTTTTCTGTGTCTGTGTTTTATTTTACAATAAAAGGGCTGAAAACAAGAATGGAAACAACCATTAGTTGGAAACAAAGATTATCCAGGCCACAGAGATGTGTGACTTGGATTAGGGTGGTGGTAGAGGGTTTGCAGAGAAGTGGGTAGATTCCTGACATGTTTTCTAGATAGGAGGATGTGAAAGAGGGAGAAGACAAAGTAGCTGCCATTGGGGATGGGAGAGAGGGAGTGGGTGAGGGTTTAGAGGAAACCAGACTGCTAGTAAGTTGAAAACTTGTTAAAGCCAGGTGATGGGGATATGGGAGCTTATTATACTATCCTATTTTTATATGTGTTGAAAATTTTTCATGCTAAAAAAATAAAGTGAGGAAAACTGACAGTGAGAGACTGAAATAAAGTTGCTCTATCATTATTTTCCATAAGTTGTGCCTATTTACTATTCAGTTGTCACTTGTAATCTTAGCCCATTTTTTCCCATGTGCTTTTCTGCTCTTGTTTCATTGAGTTCTGTTGCATCCTGTTGAGGATCCTCACTGGGTCTCTACAACGTTCCAATGTTCCTCTGATTCCGGTAGTAAAACATTTGCAAAGATCCTCTGAGTCTTTAGGATAATATTACATTTTTCTTCTTTGACAATATCCTTTGCCCAGGCTTTATGTGGCTTTCTTTGCCCCTCTATGGTTTCATTGTCAAGTAAGGGGACACCTATTCAGACCTGTGCTTTCCGATAGAATGGGATGGGAAGATGGTCATTGGTGACATTCTCTGTCCATCTGGATTCTGAACCTCCTTTTCAGAGCTACAGCTCAATGGCATTTATATAAATGATTTCTAGGCCAATACCTGGTGTCTGTTATTTTGGCATTTTTTTTTTAGAGGAGCCAAATATGTATCCCAGTGAATACACTTGGGTAATTTCATGCCTTTTCATTCTTATCTTAGCGTCTTAGGCTCCATAATCACTAACAATATGTGCAATTCTTTCTTGATGCATATGTGGAGATCCCAGAGAAGGAACTCTCCCTTTTTCATGCTGGGGTGGTTGCACACATTTGTGAAATTGAGCAATTGGAAGACGAATGAAGCTGGGAGCCACTTTCAGTCAGTTTGTTAGGGGCTGCCCCATTTCATCACGTAGCTGTAAGGTTCTTAGGCTGGTACTGCATGTGGCTCATAAAATGTATTCAAGTTTAGCTAGCCCAGAGGATACCACACCTCCAGCATCCCCCATCCATGTACCACTCTTCCGTCATCAGACACTTTAAAACTTGCTTGTAGACATTCTATTTCCTGAGTGCTGTTTTGCCAGGATCCTGGAGCTATGAGCATTTACCCAGTCTGTTAGAAACAGTTACGCTGGTCCTAAGACTTTGACAATAGCCTAATACAAACTCCAGTTCCACTGTAATGAGATACCACTTTATGCCTATGAGGATGGCTATAATAATACTAATTTAAAAAAAAACAAAGTAACAAGTGTTGGTTAGCACGTACAATCGGAACCCTTGAGCATTGCCGGTGGGAATACTGCTGTGGTACAGCTATGGCAGAAAACAATTTGGTGATTGCTCAAAAGTTAAACACAGAATTACCATATGCCTCAGCAAGTCCACTCCTGGTTATATATATAAAAAAGTTGAAATCGGGGACTTGAACACATATTCATATACCAGTGTTCATAGCAGCATCATTCACAACAGCCAAAAAGTGGAAACAATCCAAATGTCCATCAATGGATGAAGCAATAACAAAATATGGTATATACATACCATGAAATACTATTCAGCCATCAAAGAAATGAAATGTTGATATATGCTACAATATGAGTGGACATTATGCTTAGTGAAATAAGCTAGATACAGAAGGACAATACTGCATGATTCCACTTGTACGAGGTACCTAGAATAAGCAAATTCATAGAGACAGAAAGAATAGAGGTTACTAGGGGCTGGGATTGGTGGATGAGGAATTATTGTTTAATGGGTAGAGTTTATGTTGGTGATGATAAAAGTTTTGAGTATAGATAGTGGCAATAGTTACACAACATTGTGAATGTATGTAATACCACTGAATTGTATACTTAAAACTGGCTAAAATGATAAAATATTGTATATATTTTACCACAAGGAAAAGGTATCCCTTTAAAACAAAAACAAACTCCAGTCTGTCACCTGTAAAATTTTATGATGCCAATGACAATCATAAAATCGTGATTAGCAGGGTAGACGTCTTATCTTTAACATTACTGCCCTGAGGACTGCTGCATACAGTGAAGCTGTTGTGCAGCATGTGACCTACACAACCTTACATAATGTCTCCATCTCCTTCCCATCTAAAAGTGGTGAAAAAACATGGCTTCAGGTAATATGACTTTTTAAATATTTTGGATCAATTTCTTGGTAAAATGGCATAGGCTTTCCTAAACTCAAATAAAACATATGAAGAAGCAGGAAAATTTGCAATCTTAAAACTACAAAAATTAGAATTGGCTTTTGATCTATTGTGAGAATCTAACAAAATCATCACTATCTACAAGGTCGATGAAACTGGGTTGAAAAACGCTATCAGCTGAGCACCCCTTGAAGCAGAGAAAGGCCCACTGTGGAACAGGGTCTGCATCTTGCACAACCACAGAGGGCATCAATCATATCATAGTCTAGGTGACCAGTAGGCTGGACCATCCGCCAAATACAGCAACCATATTGTGGGAAACTGTGCATACAATTCCCACTCTACCTTTAGTTCCCCTCTGTCCCCAATTCAGAAACAGAAGCCATATCCTCTGCAGAAAATGCAGTAGTTATCTCCCTTAATCTTGGATGCTGCTTTTTAAGGCAGCCAGACTAATATTTTCTTCCCCAATCTGTACACTGCCCCCTTCTTCAGCAATGACAATTCTCTAAAAGTAAATGAGCAGAGATCAGGGCCTGGAAGAGAAAGCGGAGGAAATAGACTGACAATTTGTATCCTTGGACACATAAATTAAGGTAGGATAGGCACAGTGGCTCATGCCTGTAAATCCCAGCACTTTGGGAGGCTGAGGGGGGAGAATCACTTGAGGCCAGGAGTTCGAGACCAGCCTGGGCAATATATATTGAGACCCTGTCTCTACAACATAAAAAAAAAAAAAAAGAAAGAAAGAAAGTAAGAAAGAAAAAAAATTAAAGAAAAATTCTGTATGGGAAGGAGAAAAAAGTACCCTGAAACATACTAGGGATTATATTTTTTCACCTACTTCCTCTCTTCAGTCACTCAGAAAAGTTAGTAAGAGGAAGAGAAAATCCTATTTCAGCCTCCTTGTACCTCAGGAGATGAGAACAGAGGTGATGTTGAAAATATATAATCACTGGAATGGCATGGGCATGGATCATGCAGAAGAGATGCTAGCCATAACCTGGTCTAACTTTACCAGTGAGCATTGCCTCAGTGTGCCTTGGATGAGAACTTTTTAGACACCGAGAACGGACCCAGGAGTTATCATCTGGTTGACAGATCTTCATCCCAATTACCTGAGTGCCTGTATTTCAGTCTTGGTTCAGCATTGGCTGGACCTGAGCCTCTGGCTTGTCCCAATGATTCTTTTCCTCAGTGCATACAGAGAAGGCTGGTCATAATCACACAATCCACTCTCCCTTTTTTCTATGATACAGGAGTAACAGAAGTTGAAAATCCAGTCACCCAGCCAAGGATTCCATTTCCTACCCTCTCTTGCATTGCTGTGTGACTAGGTCATCACCTATGGGATGTGAGCCAATGTCCTGGCGTTAAAGGTTGTGGAAGATGCTTTCCTCTTGCTTAATTCTACCATTTGTTTGGCTGGAATGTGGAAATAGCAGTGAAAGCTGAGATAGCCATCTTGGCCACAGGACAGAATCCAAATGTTGACAACCACAGAGCAACTACAGAAGAAACTTTGTTCTCTGAAGGTTGTGGAGCTATGATGTCCCTCTCTAAGCCTAAATACCATCATTCTAGCATCAACTGCTTAACTCTTCTTAAGTGCAGCAAGGGAACCTCAGCATATAAACTCTATACAAATGAGGACACACATACTGTACTCTATTTGGCAAAGATGAACTTTAATGTGTGCAGAAATCACCCGGGAGTCTTGTTAAAATGAAGTCTGTTTCAGTAGGTCTGGGCTGAGGCCTGACATTCAGCATTTCTCACAAGCTGTGATGCCAGTGATGCTAGTTGGGTCACGCCCTGGATCTAAAGCAATGAACCTGAGTTCAAGATGAGCCTGGTGAACATAGCAAGATCCCATCTCTAAAACTAAAAAAGAAAATTAAACAGGCGGCAGGGCGCACCTATAGTCCCAGCTATTTGGGTGGCTGAGGCAGGAGGATGGCTTGAGTCCAGGAGCTCAAGGCATGTATCAGTAGTGGAGCTGGGCAGGTAGGTATCAGAGAAGTTACCCCTTGAGCTACAGTCTATCAAAATGCCCCCTTCTCAGTAAGGCCTCACCGGCCATTTTCTTTAAAACTACATTTTTCTTTAGAACTACAACCACACCCTGACAACTCCCTGCTTTATCTCCCTCCTCACCTGCACCTTAGAGAGCTTGTAAACATCCAACATGTCATGCATTACACGTGTTAATTTTGTTTATTTGCTGTCTCCTCCCAGTGGAATTTAAGCTACAGTCTGCATGCAGTGAATGAATGGCAGCCAGGTGAAGCTCAGTAAATGTAGAAACAGAATGCCTGCAGGTCGGCAGGTGTGTGGTCCACATTGTCAACATCAGCTGGGGGGAGGGATCAGAGACAGAACCGCGCGCCTTTCTGCAGCCCTCAGACACCTCAAATAATGCAGTGATCTTATATATAAGACTAGTCCTCAAAAATTACTCTTCCAATCCTCCTACCACTCCTGTTAATCCTCATTTATGGAGATCTCACTTACCACAGAGAGCCAGCCCATTCCTGGCAACTCTGCAGGGCAAATATTATCAGCCCCGTTCCATAGATGAAGATACTGAGGCTTTGAGAATGTGGATATTTAGCCAAGAAGCAGAGTGCGGAACTAAATCCAATTCTATTTAGTGTCAAAGATATGAGGGTTTTGATGTGGGAGGCCCTCAGGCTGCAGGTCAAATAACTCCAGTGTTGGAAAGGAAGGCTGGAGAGGCTGTGGACCAGGTGATGTGTGTATCGTCCTGGAATCTCCACCCCAGGGATTCCTTCTCTGATGACTGGCCTTAGGACCCTCTTCCAAGCAACTCCGTTGGGACCCTGCTGGCTTATCTGACCCATGTTTTGGCTGCTGTTCCTTGTGTGAAACATATTATTCTAATGATGTCCACTCCCCACCCCCTTCAACTCTTCACAAGTGTGTCTTCTAGCAATGTCCGTCCACTGGGCCCACCTGATAGTCCCCTCTCCTTGTATCACCCCAGAGTGATGCTCGGCATAGAGTGTCGCTGTGACAGCAAAAAAGCATAGATGAGGAGGACTCAACGCCCCCGCCGCCCACCACTCCTAACGCTTCCTGATACATTAGGGAACACCCCTTAAGCCATAATTGCCGCTGGTGTCAGTAAACACTTTAACAGGCAAAAGCATGGCCGCTGCACTTCTAAGGGAATCTGAGTCTGTAAATGAAGAGAATTCTGTGGATACTCACTTCCATCCAATTCCACAAAGGAGCATTCACGGAGTGCCTGTCTGCTCAGGGGCTGCACCTCTAGGGGGGATGGGGGTGGGAGGAGGGAGTCCTTAAAGCTGAGGAAAGGATTTCTGCATTCAGCTTCACTCCCTGCCCCCAGCCTGTTAGGAAAGCTTGCACAGGTCCTCAAACAGAATCCCGCACCTGCGACCTGCACCTTCCGACCAGCAAGTGCTCTGCCTCCATTATTAAAGTGTCTCTGCAATTACAGTGACAGGTGGAGAGTGCCTGAGAGACAACCTGGCTCTCCCTCTTCCTGGGAGTGACACATAATCATGCCCTGCATTTAGAGGTGCCCTTCTCTGAGGAACTCGAATGGCCTTCTTGACATAATCTCATTCATTCTTCCAACTGCCTTATGAGGCCGACCAGGGACAGGTATTCTTTGCTAACCCTGCCTGCCCCATTTCTAGAGGAGAGAAGTGAGGCCCCAAGAAATTAAAGTCAAAATGAGACCATGAGCGAGCAAGTAATAAAACGTGGGTCTCCTGACCCCCATCCCACAAACCTCCCGTTCCTCCCTTCCTGTCAGCCTGCACACAAGTGCGGATGTTTATGTTTCTACACAAGGACTTTTTAAAAAGGTTAGCTGTGTGAATCTGTGCTTCTCCGAGTAGGAGAAGGTGAGCCAGCCTAAATGGAGAATTCAGGGTTTAAAATAAATAACAAGCAAAGAGAAGATTGAGAGAGGGCAGAAAACGGGGGATGGGAGGCCCCCAAAGCTCAGAATGGGGTCTCAGTTGATGGTAACATCTGAAGGCATAGGTGTGTGCTTTATATCAGGCATGGAACACTGTGCACAATGTTCCACGATTCAGACACAAGGACTGATGCCTTGTTTAGTCTTCAGGGTTCGTTGGTTTTGAGAATATTCAAAACACAGGCAGATGGCCATGGTTTATGGTTCTGCACTCTCAGTTGTGGCTGCTCAGGTGTCCAGGTTGTTGATAAACAAGGAATAGAACCCGGCATTGAACAGAACAATGACAGTGATAACAGCTAACGTTTATTGATCACAAGCATAACTATTCACATGTTTCATCATATTTGATCTTTCCAACAACCTTATGAGGTTGTATTGTTATCTCATTTTATGTTAGAGAAAACTGAGGCTTAAAGAATATGGCTGATGAGCCTAATATACTTAGCCTGACTTTTCTCTAATACTCCCAGAGAATATTAGAATATTTCTCTAATATTCTTTGTTTCTGCAAGGAAAGACTGAAAATTGGTACAGCAGAAAGTTTCCTAACAGTCACTGGAATTTTTGATTACCAAGAAAGCAAGTGAAATGATTAGTAGTCAACACTGGGAAGCATACCTCTCTTTAAAAAATGCAGTGACAGTTTTCTATTAGAGAAACTTCAACTGGAAAACGATCGCCCTAATGAAAAATTCAAACATTTAGATAAGTCCTATGGAGGTCTAGTATAAGTTGATTTTCCTTTAGTCTCTTGGAAAATAAGTTTTAAACCAAATGACACAAATAGTATTTTAAAAAGAAATTTGCAGTAGCAAGACTGTAAGCCTGTTGAGGTTAGCAAATGTATCTTGGATATCTCCCAGGACAGGTACTTACCTTTCCCTTGCTCTGCACCTGGAAGGGTTTATGAGCACTTGGTACAGTTGCAAAGGCCTGTCAGGTAGGCAATTTGAGAGAGTGGGCAGACCATTAGATTAAGAGTCAGGTGGCCAGGCATGGTGGCTCATGCCTGTAATCCCAGCATTTTGGGAGGCCAAGGCAGATAGATTGCTTGAGGCCAAGAGTTCAAGACCAGCCTGGCCAACATGGTGAAACCCTGTCTCTACTAAAATGCAAAAATTAGCTGGGCATGGTGGTGCACACCTGTAATCCCAGCTGCTCGGGAGGCTGAGGCATGAGAATAGCTTGAACCCAGGAGGTGGATGTTGCAGTGAGCAGAGATCATGCCACTGCACTCCAGCTTGGGTGACAGAGCAAGATTCTGTCTTAAAAAAGAAAAAAAAAGAGTCAGGAGACCTTAGGCAAAACACTTTTGCTTCTGTGGACCTCAATTTCTTTAGCTGTATAATGCGGGGTTAACTATTAGTGCATAACTCCAGGAACTTACTCTGGAGAGCAGAAAATGTTGCTGCTGCTAAACCTCAAGGGAAGGAGAGATGCCTCGTTCATACACTACCCTTTTAGTGCTTTAATTCCATAAAGATCACAGGGTCCCTCTGCTGCTTTACTGCCCAGTAATAAGGCCAGGGACCCCCCACCGCCCCCAAAATAGACTTGTTGAATGTCACATTCCCACAATAAATGTGCTTAGCACATAGCAGCTATTCAATAAATACTTGTAAAGAAAAAACTGAATGAATATTTGTGAAAGAATAAATGAACACAGGGACATCTTTGGGAACTCAAGGAATAAAGATATCTTTGATTACAAAGAATCCAAAGCTTTTCCTCAAGATATTCAGAGATCTTTTAAAATTTGATTTAACTTAGACAGTAAATTGAAAGATACGGAATACAAATGGCCAAGGAGAATATGAAAAAGTTGTTTAATCTCTAGCAATCAGGAAACCACAAATTAAAACAGTAACAAAATTTTTTTATTTAATTAGGGGAAAAATTCAATAAGGGAGGAGATGCTATTGATAGATATGTAATTTGATAAAGACCGTGCAGGACAATTTGATGTTTTGCTCAAAAGTAAATGTGAATACCATTTAGTTCCTCTTCTGGGTATCTATTCTATAAAAACACCCACTTTGTACTCAGAGCTGTATATAAAAGATGTTCATTACAGCATTCTACTTAATAGTGAAAAATTAGGAACAATTTAAATGTCCAATAGGGGAGTGCGTTCATCAGAATATACTAGATTATGCTATAGTTAAAAAATAAAAAATAAGTGGCTTAACAAAGACTTTCTACAAGGTCTTCTCTGAATCTAGACAACTCCTGAGGCAACCTCTATTCATGTCAAGATTCAGCAATCCAGGTTCTCTTGGTCTTGTGGCTTTATCATCTCAATAGGAGGCCTTCTTTACTGTGGGAGGGAACAGAGGGCTAAAAGGTCTTATACCTGCAATGAAATACTGGAACCCAAAAGTGATACAAGTCACTTCTTCTCTCAACCCACTGGCTAGAGCTAGTCATGTGGCTCCAAATAGCTGCAATAAAGCAAACAGTAGAATTCTCTCATGTGTCCAAGGGAAAGAAGAACTAGATATAAGTGAGCACCAGAAGTCTCACACTCAGGAAAAGGCTAAATCATATATCCATGCTATGGAATACTATACAGCTGTTTAAAAGCATTAGGTAGATCTATATTTAGTGATTTTTTAAAAAAGATCTAAGACTGCAATAAGCAAATATCTTAAGCAACTTGATCTCCCTTATATTAAAAATACGTTTATATATATTTATATGTGTGCAAATGAATAGCAAAAGGTTTATGTAGAATGATACAGTCCAACAGTGGTTATCTGGGAGGAAGGAGGTGATTGGAGGAAGATTCAGATGAAGGGGACTTTCAGGTTTCCCTGTGTATTCTTCTGCATTGTTTACTTCTTTTAAAATGAAGTTGTATTCACATAATTTGAATTGCTTTTACATTCGTAAAAAGTAAGTAAACACATCTGGGAACCTATCTCCTCTAGCAGCTCTTTAATAGGCTTTGAGATTTTTTTTTTCCAAAAATGCAAATATATAAATTTTAGCAAATTAGTTGCCTGTATTTTGTTGTCATAGCCAGAGGCACTTAGTCACAGAAAGGACTTAGAATATATCATTATCTTCAGTCTATACCCTGCAAACAGAATCTGACTCTGAATTGTTGGCACACGTCTGCTGGGCAGTTAGGAGCAATACCCATGAGTGTTGACAGAAGCCAGCCTGGGCACCGAGAGAGACTAAACTGTTACATAGTTACGGTGGAGGCCTCAGTGGATCAGATTGACCACTCTGACCTTCAGAATTGCTCTGCCTTGAGGCAACTGCCCCATCCCCATCCAGCAGCTCTTACTTAGCTGGGGCTGCCCCAGGGTGGGGGTGTGACAGTGACCAAGGACCTCTCAGAGAGGACTAAGCTGGGTGCACTTCAGCCACCAACACATACAGCAACTGGGGCAATGAGAGTCCCAGCTTGAAGCAGGGATCTGGAATGTTCTTCACCAAGGATCCCACTACCATCACATCCCCAACTTCACCCAGAGAGTGATAGTTTAACTAATGGCATAGCAAGAGCCCAACCTGGGGAGTAGAAAACTGGGCCTTACCTAGCACATAACATACATTCAGCAAGTATTTGTTGGATGAACAAATGAATGGCGCTATCCTTGGACCAGGCTCACAGAAGCCTGAGGAGCCTGTGAGAGTGGATCAGGGAATAGGATCCCTAAAGCAGAGTCTCCATACGTTGCAGAAACAAATCCAGGTGAGTCTGGACCTTAGACTCTCTAGGCCTCATCCTTTTGATTTCTCACATTATTCTCACAGGCATGGAAGGAGGGAAGACCTGGAGGTTGCAAGAGGCTGCTAAGCCAGCCTGTGATCATCCAGGCTTCCAGCTCCTCCTCTTCCTCTTCCTTCCATCTGCCCCATCTGGTCATTTCTCTGCTCCTCAGCACTTTCTTCTAAGGGCATCCATGGGAAGAAGAAGGAGATAAAGCTCTAGACAGATGCTGTGCCACTGGAGGGTAGCCCTGGAGAAAACATTACAGCTATTGAAAGGAGAGTTGGCTCCTATTGACTCCTAAGACACCAGCTAATTATTGGTTAAAATGGGTTGAAGTCCTTGGAATGTTCTAGGCCAGGGCTTCTGAAACTTAAATGTGAATACAAACCATCTGTGTGTCTTTTAAAAACACAGATTTAGAAGGTCTGCAGCAAAGCAAAGTTTAGTTTTTTTGTTTGTTTGTTTTTGTTTTGAGACATTTTCTCACTCTGTCACCCAGGCTGGAGTGCAGTGATGGGATCTCAGCTCACTGCAACCTCCACCTCCCAGGTTCAAGTGATTCTCCTGCCTCAGCCTCCTCAGTAGCTGGGATTAAAGGTGCTGGCCAACACGCTTGGCTAATTTTTGTATTTTTAACAGAGACAGGGTTTCACCATGTTGGCCAGACTAGTCTCGAACTCCTGGCCTCAAGTGATCCTCCTGCCTCCCATAGTGCTGAGATTACAGGCATAAGCCACCACGCCTGGCCAAGATTCTGCATTTCTAACAAGCTCCCAGATGATGGATGATTCCTATGCTGCAGGTCCAGGGACTGCACTTTGATTAGCTGAGGCCTTAGAGAAGGAGATTACAGATATGTGTCACTGACTTAAGAGTCAAAATTATACATCATCATCACCACCTGACCACTAACACCTTGCCGTGCTAAGTGCTTTGAACACTTTTTCTCACTTGATTTTTAAAGAGCCCTCAAAATAGCTATTATAGCCATGCCCCATTTTACAGAAGGAAGAAGTGAGACCAGGGATCCTTAGTGACCAGCTAGTATGTGGTAAAGCCAGAACTGCAACACAAGTCCATTAGGGTCCTGGTCCTGTGTTCTTCACCACTTCACAGGAGAGAGAGCAGAGCTTTGAAGCAGTCTCTTCTGTGATTATGTCTTCTTGGAGGGACCTCGGCTGGGCCCCAGCTTGCTAAGAAGAGAAAGCCACTGGAGTCTTTGTGTCGTCTCTAGAGAGGGAGATGACGACGGTTCGCGGAATAGCTAATAGTGGATCAGCCGCTTGTGCTTAGCTGCTTCCCTGGTGCTTCGGGCAGCATCTTCCAGCTAAAGGAAGGGATCCACGCTGAGCCATCCAGAGGGTTCCTGGCTGCAAGTCCCTGGCCGTCAGGGCGGCCACGGAGCGGTCATCAAGGGTGCAGCGCTGAGCCCTGGCATGGAAGTGCCGCCTCCGCCACGCCCACGTCCCCAGGCTCAGCTGCATGCTCATTGCACAGGGTCGCCGCGCTGAGCTCAGCTGAGAGATTGCTTAGCTCAGCTTTGAAATCCAACCTAAATTCACCCCCTGGGCCTGCAGACACTCTGGCCAGATGCTCTTCCCCAACCAGAGCTGGGTAATAGGAGGTGACAGGCTGAGCGCGGGGACTTGGGGGCGTGGCTGAGCGGCTGACAGCTAAGAGCTCCTCTCCCCAAAGGCTGGACGCTGAAGGCTGAAGGCTGGAGCTGCGTTCCTGCGCTTTTTGAGGTGCACAGCTGCAGGATGGGGGTTCAGATATGCACCCAGGGGGATCAGGAATTTCATCTCTTTTTCTGGCCTAAATGTTCCAGTGTCTTCACATGCGGGGAGTTTGTTTGCCGTAGGTAGCTCCTACTCCTTTGAGGGGGGAAATGATCCCACCCGCATCCTCAGAGTCCACTGCCACAAACCCTGACAAAGTTATGGCGAATTTCTTAAGGTGGAAACAAATTGAGGTAATACTGGTGACTAAATGAATAAATAAAAATACACATTTCCTAGACAAAATGTTTTCCATTTAGCCCCTACCCCATCCCCAATCCATATAGCGCCTTGTGAAAATTAGCAAAAGTGTCCATTTTGGGACCAGGCAGCAAATGGGGACAGGACAGGCAGGTGGGAGGACACAGCTAGTCATAGGGCTCCTGGCTTGGTGAGCAGAGCGTGGCCTAGCTTTCAGCACTAGTTTGCCCCCTCAGATGGTGCCCTTGTGCAGTGAGCAACAGCTACAATCATACCAGGTGACTGACCTTCCTTTCCTCCTTCCTTCCTTTTCATCAATTGCTTATTGAATACTTCCTCTGTGTTTCCTGTTCCCTGACCCTCCCCTCCACACTTCCCCACTGTGTAGGTAAGGAAAACCTAAAGATAAATAGGACATCAAGAGGCTTATGGTACAATGGGGGAGGTGGACATGTAAACAGATAAACCATTAGGATTTCTGATATCTAAGACTGCACAATTTATACATGTCTAAAATTAGGGAACCTGGCTGATTCATACGATTCATACTAGGAATAAGAGCCTGGGAACTTACCTCCTTAAAGACCAGTGCCCAGTGGGGGATGCTTAGAAGTGTCACTGTACAACATTTGCTGTCCAAAATCCTGACTTTTCGGAAAGAGACATGGACAATGTTAACAGGGAAGAGGCCTTTGCTCTTCAAGCACCTTGATGGGTTTGCAACGGCACATTTGAGAGGAGGCTGTATTTGTCTGCTTTATTTAAAGGGGGAAGTTTGAAGTAGAGGTGATGGGGGCACTGGAGTAGGAAAGGAGTAAGAATGTCAGAATCCTGCATGGACAAAAGGCTGGAGAAAAATCTCCATGGAGGATGACTTTGTAAGTTATATCTGCTATGAGCAGCGCTATTAAAATATTTACTCCGTAACACTCCCCACCCCCCAGATCCACTCATAATCTTGAACTGCCTGGGGTAAAAGGAGGAGACCAGGGAAGAATCTGGATCCTTTAAAAATGTCGTGGGTCAAAACCATAGGAGCTAGAGGCAAAGAAAACCAAGAGAATATAAATCCATGACTATTCACACAACTACTGGGGAAGTCTTTGGATATTTTTCAGGCCATGGAATTGAGGATTCAAGGGAATTTCAGGCAGCTCCCAAGGAATAGGGAGGCCCCAGATGCTATGTACATTGGAGCAATAATATCCATGAAATTGTTGGTCATATTTTCAACTCAGGGTCCTGGTTCTGTTCAAATGCTTACAGCAGCAAGGGAGGTAAAGGAGTAAAGCAGGCTGGATGTGACAGCAGGGAGTGGTAGGTGCTGCAGCAAGCTGCAGGGTGCAAGTCCTGTTGGAAGGAGACAGTTGCCTCCCAGCTCCAGTGGAGTGTTGCCTTGCAAGAATGCAAGCCCAATGTTGCCAGATAGTCCACATTTTAAGAGAAGCCAGAAATGCAAATGTTTCAGAAAAACCTCGTTTTTTAAAAATGTTAACTAATTCAGAAAATATTTTCGAACTTCAAGGGTCAAACAAGATGTCTCGTGATGTATGTGGTTTCTAATTTAGAAGACAGAACAAATACAGGGATAAGATTCATTTTCAAAACCAAGTAAAGAAATGAATGGCATTTAAGTGAGATATGATAGGAAAAGCTCTGATCCATGCATCCTAAATCCAGGGCTTTAGGCTCTGCTTGACTACTATTTGTCTGTATGTTTACAATGAAATAATTTATAATGTCATGGCCTTCAACTCTTTATCCATAAAATGAAGGCATTAAATCTGACACTTTTTTAGAGTTGGAGATGTGATGATTGAGGGGGCAGAAAGAAAGTGTAAGCAGTGGAAAAATGAATTCATTGACATTTATTATGTGTCTGCAAGGTACATTGCATTGATCATGGAATTCTTGCTTACTGTGAAAAAGTAAGCATAAACTCAAAAAGCACCTTAATTATTTTGCCTACCTGAGAACAATGCTTTCAAAGAAGTGGGAGAAGAGCCTCCCCCCAACTGGGAGCTGTGTTACTGACACTATCAGCAGGTGAGTTACAGAGTCTGTCAGCAACGATAAGAGCACTGGCGTATTTCCTATTCAGACTGACGCTGCTCCGAGACAGGAACCTAACTGATGTTTGTTCAATAATACCAGATATGTCACAGAATCTGTGGGGGTGTCCGGTATCTTTTGTCAGCTTAGAGTCAAACCCTGGAGAAAATATGTTGCAGACTGTTGCAGATGTTCTGAGATTAAATGATGTTTTCCTGAAAATGCATGAGGCATGGTGTACCAGTTTGCCTATTGGCAAACTGCCTCTTGCTGCTTTCAAGACCCCACCCCCTCCCTCAGGCCATTCTGAAAAAGCAGAGCTGCCTCTAGGCCTTTCAGCTTTACCCTGAACCTCAAGACACTCCCACACTCTTCAGGGATTTGGGGATGGGTGGGTGGGTCTTCTGATTGCAAAAGGATGGGTTAGGGGAGAAGTGGGGGTGGGAGGGAGGATGAGAAGTAGATGCAAAAAAATGGGTGGGGAAGAGAAGACCTAAACACAGTGCTGAGATTGAGTAATTTTAGGAGGCTGTACTGTTTGTGGAACATTTCATTCTTTATAGCTACTGTCACATTCTAGTCATTAGACTGCATTTACTTGTGGGTTGTAGAAATTACTTCCCATGGGAAACTAAAGCAATTCCTTCTTCAAAGGATGCTTTGTTTTCTAAGAGAAGAAAGTAAAGCCTATGACAGTGCAGCCAACTATGTAACCTACATTCCCTGCTAAGCCACTCTTGGTTCAAGTTCACTGTTTAGCATGACCACATAAAGAAGTAACCAAGAAATGATGATGATGATGATGATGATAATGATAGTAATAGCTAGCATGTACTGAGCATCTTCTATATGCCAAGCCCTGAACTGAACCTTTATATATGTGCTTTAATCCCTATAGAAACCCTGGCCATTATCATTAGCCCCATTTTACAGATGAGAAAACTGAGGCTTAAAGAAGCTATATGTGCTCACAATAACACAGCTAGGACTTCAACCTGATCTGTTCTGCTCTGAAGTCCATTCTTACAGGCACTGACCTCTGAATGTACCACATTTGGCTAAGAAGTCCTTTGTCATTTCTGACATAGAATCTCTCCCAGCAAAAACTGCAGGAATAAGGAGTGAATGAAACAGGAGTGCACAAAACAGACAGTGGTATATCAGAAACTGGAGAAGTCCATGTGAATTTCAGTTTTAATCAATTACATCCATTAGGCGACAGCTGCTTCCCTTCTGCCCTCCAGGTGCCTGCACCTAGAGCTTAAAACATCTGCAAATTAAAGTGAGACTGTGCTGCTGTCCGAGGAAATGAGAGCAGCAGCTTCTGCTCTCTGCGGCCTCTGCCAGCCCAAATCCCATCCTTGCCTTGTTAGCATTTATATAAGACCTCTGGCTGCAACACCAATCTACTGTACCTCCCTGCCCTGCGTATTCTCATTTTGATTAGTTACAGTGGAGCTGTAATAACTGGCTTCATTTCTGCCCTTCACACCTGATAGAATACCAGGAGCTCCCTGGGCCCTTCCTCTGGTCTAGCATCAAGCCAGGATCAATCCCACCTGAGCGATGATTACTAATGAAATCTTTCCATCCTTCTATTCCATGTTCCAGTTTTCAAAGAGCTTTCAAACACATTTTCTTATTTGCAGTGACATAACGAGTCAATGGGGGCCCGGCGAAAAGCTCCATGTGTCCCTACCCCTATCACACAAAGAATTCCTCTTTTTTCTCTTAAGAGCAGGACTCTAGAAGGGTTTGGGTTTTGGCTGTGATGCTAGAAGGAGGAGGAAGGGAACCCCCACCACGCAGCTCTTATAGTATTAAGGAGAGAGTTTATTGAAGAATAGAGGCAAGAGCCTTGGAGCCTCTAGAAATGCACTTTCCTAACCTTGGGCGCCTCCACTTAGGTGTCCTCTGCCTTCAAGGTAGTTGGAGATTAAATTGATTCCTTGGAGTAGCCGGCCGCCTACCCTCATGGAGGGTACAGATCAGCACCCTTCTTTCCTCTTCCAACACTGGATCTCTAACAGTTTGCCAGTAGCTCGGAGGGATGCTTTTGCCCTTGGTCAACAGACTCTCCCTGGGCTTAGCACATGGGGCCCTCCCAGCCTTGGATCCCAACTCAGTTCCTATGTTGGATGCTTTTCCATCCTAAAAGAAGAGAAATCTTTTCTTATTTAAACCATGCAGTAGAGTGTGCCGCATCGTTTAGCCAAGCACATTAATGAACCTTTGGGGATGTCAAGAGAAGCCAGAGTTGAGTTTGAGAATAGGGGTTGGAGCAGCTGAAGTGTGCTACAAAATGATTCTCTGAAAAATGTTTCTATGCTGGTGAGAGCTGAGAAGAGGGAGGAGGCATGAGGCATGACTTATAGTAGGAGGCAGATGCCTGTGCTGACAGAAATGGGCAAGGTGGTTCAGAAATGAAAGTCCAATATTTAACTTTTTGTTGTTTACAGTGTGGCAATGGGAAGCTCTTCCGTTTCCCAGTCAGTGAAATCTGACTTATTAACATATGTGCAGAGTGACTTGTTTTGTGAGAAAATGAAGGGAAAAGAGAAGAGATTCACAACTAGAAGCAGAGGAGGAGGACAGCCCCAGGAGTGGGATGTAAGGAGGATAGAGTATGAGTGGAGCCAGGGTTTCCATGAGAACGGAACCCCAAAGGAATTGCAGAAGGCTTCTGGGCATGGGATTGAGGAGGGTGGATGTGAGAGAGCGGGCTAATGATGACACCTGGGGGATACTTGTTATAGTCTTGTGAGGTAGGCAGAGCAAGTGTTGGTATAACCCCGTTGTATAGATGAGAAAACCAAGACTCAGATATGTTACAATACTTGCCCAATGTCACGTAGGGCCTGGTAAGTAGGGAAGCCCAGAACAGAATGCTAAACTACATTCCCTTCCTAGCCGAAGAGTTCCTAGCCATATTTGCCAGCTAAAAGGCATCCAATAAAAGATAATTGAAGGTAAATGAGCACCCAGAGGCAAGCAGAGCTGCTTCTAGGCCTTTCAGCTTTACCTTTTATATACTTTGATATAACTCATTACATCATCAGCCTTCTCATCACTGGGTCACTCTGCTATAAACTTCCCTATTAGCAAGCAGGTGGGAAGGAAAGGTGATTTTGATGCAAGGAACATTCCCAGAGCAGAAAAACTAGGTAGGACATCACAGCAGCACAATCGGATGGGTGAGCAAACGGTAGGAAAGTGGATGATCTGACTCAACTAGGCCCAAGCTATGCCTGACAGGATCACGGGTCCTTACAGGTCCTGTCCTGCCCGAGTGTTTTTTCCTCTGCAGAAATCCTGCTAGGATTTTTCTACTTTGGGACCATACTTCATCTGACAACCTGCCTAGCAATGTAACTTTCATTTCTACCTTGTGAGCTTCTCCCCCATTGACCACTTGCTCCGTTCTGTGGATCCACGATTAGGGATGTTTGCTTATTCTTTCCCTACCAATACTCATGTCCTGGTCTGCGTTCCTGTGGGCCCTTGCTTACTGGGTAATTGGTGGTTGATTCATGGATGTTTTCACCCTGAAACTTGTGATTCTCACATGACTCTGAACAAGAGCCAAGCTGAACTTGGGCCATGTATCATTTGCAGGTGGCCTTTTTGGCTCATTGCTTGCAGCTGCATGCTCTGGTAATTGAGCATGGGACAAACCTGATGGCTTCTGTCCTTGGAGCTGCCCTGATGACTGCTGTCCCCAAGGCAATCACCTAATGACTTCATTCCCTGAGGCTGTCTCTGATTGCTTCTGTCTCTGGGGTTGCTCCCAGAGCTCTGCCTGCTGCTGAGGAGTAAGCAGTCAGGCCATGGAATGATAGAATGGAAAAGCAGAAACTCTGATTTGGAAGAGGACTTTGTGGTAGGGTACTCGTACATCTCTGTCTAATATGGCATCACTTAAGTCTGTTATCCCAGTATAATTATTAAGAACATATATTTAATCTCAAAACATCCCAGTGTAGATAATAAATTATGTATGATCACCCTACTTTAGGGATCATCTAGGCTAGTTATTTTTTTTTTTTAAGTTTTTGTTTAGCCTTGAAGACCACTTCTTGAAAGAGATACTTACTCCTGATCTCTAATGTGTAAAACACAAAAAGGGAGAGTTGTCCAGGCTGAAGGGGGCAGAGAAGGCTGAACCTCCCCTGTACCCTACCCTGACTTGCTGTGGCAGCCCTCCCTGCCAGCCAGTGGAGGTCTTGGAGCTCAGTGCATACCTGGTGATACCGGCTACTTTACTCTTACACATGAGGGAACTGAGGTCCGCGGAGAGGTTAAGGGACTATGTATGGCCACATTACTAGTTAGTGGAAGAGCCCGAGTTAGAACTCAGATATGCAGACTCCACTGTGATCTTGACACCATGCCAAGTCTCCTTCCAGCTTGCCTAATGGTCTTAAACTAAGTGGCGAAATGTCCACTATTGTGCTAGTGCGCGCTCTCTCTCTTTTGCTCTCTGTGCATGTGTGCGCGTGTGTGTGTATGCATATAATTTTTAAATGATGTATTCTTTATAAAATTTATGTAAAATTTTCATACTGGGAAAAATAGTCATGATTTTAAAATTACCCAGTTCACCCTTGAGAAGTCAAAGTCCATAAAGCAACAATAGGGAAACAGTGTTGTATTGAGGTAACTTGATGTGAATTGTACACGTATTATTAAACAGTGCTTAGGGACAAACACCTTTTCTAGAGCCTATGTCCTTGAAAATATTTGGATGAACTTCATTAATCCTGTCTAGCAGCTCTCAAAAGTCAAACAGGAAGCAAACCCCAGGCTGTAGTATAAAATAAACACTGTCCCCCCCAGGACCTCCTGAGTGGACAGAGTCCTCCCTTTGTCTTAGCTCTTCTTCCGAAGCAACAGTTGGCAAATCTAAACTGAAACCGAGTTCTATCTTGAAAGCACACAGCTTCTCCAAGCCCCTGGTTGTTTAAATAGTTGTCCACCTTTCCTTCTGCCTTCTGCTTCCACCTGCCCTCAGCTGGGACTCAGCCAGGCAGTGTCAACTTGAACCCTGGGCAGGAAAAGCAGATACCAAATGCAAATCAGACAGCAATGCAACCATTTTTTATGGCCCAGGGAAGGCCAACAGGAGGCAAGGTCACATAGAAGGCAGCCTGCTGGTGGCAGCTTCCTGCTGAGGGCAGGGTTTTGCTATTTTATTTGAATCTTGTTTCAGTTTGATCCAAGCACTGTGTCTCAGGGAAACAAGCACCTGTAACTGTGGCCCACACAAACCAATTTTCCCCAATCAGAAAGCAATCATTTCCGTCTCCCTGTATTGAAAAAAAACAGCCAGATACAGGCAGGGCAGGGTATGGGCTTGCCCTTGCCCTTCTTACCTGCTGACTCAGAGGATTTGCATAGCTGGGATTCTGAGGAAACACCCAAGTCCATCAGTGCAAGAGTTTGGGGTATTTATGCAAAGCATATGTCCCCTGTTCTGAGGCAGAGACTCGAGGGTTTGATAGAAACAATAGAGTAGAAATGAAACCTAACATTTGTGAAGCCCTTACTCTGGGTTCATTTATCCAATTCAAGCCACACAAAAACCTCATCAGGTGGAAACTATGATTATCCCCATTTCAGAGACGAGCAAACAGGGCTTGATAAAGATTAAATGACTTCAGCCACTCAGCAAGGCAGTGGTGGAGTGAGGGAAGTTCAGACTCAGAGCCTGCCCCTGAAAACAACCAAACCCAACCATACCGAGAAACATCCAGGCTAGTCTTCCCAAACTTCAGGGCGCATTCAGATCACCTGGGGCTTTTGTCAAAATACGTGTTCTCATTCAGGAGCTCCAGGGCTGTGCCAGAAACCCTGCAATTCTAAGCAGCTCCCAAATAATGTCAATGCTGCTGCTGGTCCATGAAGGATCTAGGGCAGCAATCAGCAAACTTTTTTTCTGTAAAGGGTGAGATAGTAAATATTTTAAGCTTTGTGGGCCACATCCAGCCTCTGTTGCATGTTCTTTATCCCTTTCTTCCTTCTTTTCCCTTCTTTCCTTTCATTCTCCGTCATTTGGAATGTAAAACCACCCTTAGCTGTTGGCTCGTGGGTGCATTTGGCCAGAGCAGTGATTTGCTGTTTCTTGCCCTAGGACAGTGTAGATGGAGAAGTTGCCAAGCCAATGGGCTCAGGTGGGTACCCTTTCCCAACAGCAGCTATGAGATTCAGTCCTACTGTTCTCGATTAGGTATGCTTTTCTCAGGACAGTAAGATGCCAGATAGGCTGTCTCCCCAGTGACCAGTCTGAGTTACAGGTAAGAGGGGGGCTGACTTACCCCAGAAAGTACGCATTGGAGTAGTGAGGGGTCTGGATTCCAAGGTGTGCAAGAAAGCACTGAAGGAGGATTGGGACAGCCGAGGGAAGTGGGAGCCTGCTATGCACACAGTGAACACTTTACCTATTGAGGCAGTAGGTTGTTGAGGGGCTCCTGTGACAGGTGGGTGGTCAAACTCAAAAACCCGTTCAACTCCAAGAGTTCAAGATCCTGTGATCCTTGCGTGCAAGGCTAATCTAATGTTGTCCTGAGATAACGTGCACATGCGTGATTTGATTCTCCTCAAGCTGATCAGCAACCGCATCTCAGCAGCTGCCTCTTTATCTCTTGCCCTGCCTGGGAAGGGGAGGCTGAAATTCACTCCAGGATGTCACTGCTCTGGGGGAAAAGGAAAATAACTCCCACCACCCGGCTCAGAAGTAGGAAGTGAGGGCCTTCCGCTAAAGGCAAGGGTCTTATCTAACTACTGGGTAACCTTCTTGTTTTTCCATCTTCTCATAACTTGAGAATGAAGTGAAGTCATCTTACTTTCAGGAATCCAATCTAAAGAAATAAGTACGGATATGAATAAAATTTTTTGTCCTCTTTCAGGTGCAAAGAGTCTACTCTGCCTACTCTGTCATTCAAGGCTTGGTTGAGAACTGGCTAAATAAGTGAGATCTCTTCTATACAAATAGAATACCATGAACAGATTATAAAATGATTCTATGTATGAAACCATGTGTATACATGTATATAATTAGCAAACACCCAAACAGTGGCTCTTTATAGGCAATAGGATTATGATCATAACTGTGGAATAAAGAAGGGACCCAGAGAACAAGAGTGAGTGCCCAGTGGGAAGTGTTCTAAACTGCCAAGTTCTACAACAACCTACCACCCTCAGTAGTAAGGTAAGTTGGCAGCAGGGAACTATAGATCAGAGCTTCTCAAACTTAAAGGTGCATATGCATCCTGGGGATCTGGTTAAATTGTAGGCTTAGATGTAGGGGGTGCAGGGGGCCCTGAAATTTTGCATTTCTAACAAGCTCCCTGGGGTGGCCGATGCTGCTATGCTGCTGGCCCAGGACCTTATTTCATGAAGCAAGGCTCTGTCTACCTCGCAGGAGAAGGCACTGAGAAGAGGAGTCACCAGTCTTGATATGTTACTCAGACGAGGTGGTGAGTTTAGTTTTCATGTGTGTGTATGTTGTCCTGAGATTGTTGTTTTTGGAGGGGGACAGAGGAGTCACCAGCCTTGATATGTTACTCAGATGAGGTGGCGAGTTTAGTTTATATGTGTGTGTATGTTGTCCTGAGATTGTTAGTTTTGGAGGGGGACAGAACATGGAGTATGTATAGAAATGAAATCACCTTTATCAATAATAAATATGGCCTAGTAGAGATTCTCCTGCCTTTTTCCTTTTCTCCTCCCCATAGTTCAATTTAGTCGCCCAATTTCCTCTCAGAAGTAGGTCCTGAGGTTGAAATAGGAAGGAGGATAAGGGCTGTCTGGCCCCAGGCACACAGCTGGCCCCAGGCACACAGCTGGCCCCATGGACAGGGATCACCTGGGTAAGGTGAAGAGCACCTGTGAGCCCCCTCAGGGACACACCCTCAGATGTCAAGTTTGACCCATACCAGCTTTAAGTAAAGGTGATGATTCTTTCTGAGCATCAGTGACCTGGATCCACCCCAGGTGGTTAGAAAGCCACTCCCCTTTGATTACCCACTGCCATTTATCAGCCCTGAATCCTCTGTCCTGCTGCCACTTTCTGGCCCTGACAGCCTGTTGGGCAAGCAGGATTCTCTCTCCCTTACCAAACTGCTTGGAATAGCAGGCACAAGCAGATTCTTCTTAACGGCCCAGTGATTTTTCATCGGCATGATGGACAAAAGGGACCCACACAATAAGAATTTACAACAGATTGTCTGCTCACAGTGTAGACTCTAAAACATTTCCATGTGTTCTTCCTTGTAAGCATTTAGAGCCTGATCATGTGCATAAATAAACCCCGCATATCATTACTATTTAGCCAACATTTATTTCACATTTTATATGTGTCAGGTACCCGGCTAGGTGCTTTCACGTTTGTCATATGACTTTAGCCCTAAAACAACTCTAGAGGCAAGATATTCCAATGAAAATATCAAGGTTTAGGTTCAGAGAGGTTAAGTAACTTGTGAAAGGTAGCACAGCTTATAAACAATAAGCCCCCAATGAAAGAGGAAAAAAAGGAGGTGACAAGTAGATTGCAGGGATAAGTTGGCAAGTTTGTTCTGAGTGGAGTTCTTGGTGGAGACTGAGGAAAATGCCCTGAGAGGTAATGTGGTCCTGCACACTTACCTAGAATAGACCTCAAATAATGCTTCCTAGGCTATGGAAGAAGTCATAGCCACTTCTTTCTTGCTAATAGAACTCCAGTTTTGTCCAAGTGGCAACGTGTCTAGCCCCAGGCAAAGAGTCATAGTTGATCTAAGCCAATCATGGTCATCTCCTTCCCCTTTGCCAGTGATTGATTTACTCGTGGGCATCTGATCTGGCGTGAGATGAAAAAAAGATCCATGGGTGCTTCTGGGAAAGCCCTTCTCCCTGAGAAGAAAGAGGTCCATAAAGAAAGGGTCCTTTCCCATAACCAACCCTCCTTCCTTCCTGCTTAGGCTGATATATAATAATAAAAAAAGTGATACTTTATACTTAGACAACCGTCTTGTGACCATGAGGAGAAATGTAGCCTTACACTGAAGATGGCAGAACTAAACACAGAAAGCCAGGATCCTTGTTGAATTTGTTAAAAAACCAAATGGAGTTGGGCACAGTGGCTCATGCGTGTAATCCCAATAGTTTGGGAGGCTGAAGCAGGTGGATTGCTTGTGCCCAGGAGTTTGAGACCAGCCTAGGCAGCATGGTGAAGCCCCATCTCTACCAAAAAAAAAAAAAAAAAAAATTAGCTGGATGTGGTGGTATGTACCTGTGGTCCCAGCTACTCGGGAGGCTGAAGTGGGAGGATCACTTGAGCCCAGGAGGCTGAGATTGCAGTAAGCCATGACCATACCACTGCACTCCAGACTGGGTGGCAGAGGGAGACCCGGTCTCAAAAAACAAACCAAAAAAATCATCTGGGACCATGGGACATCTGCCTCTAGACTTCTCCAAATGTGGGATAATGTAGTATCTTGGTAATGTGGCCTACTATACATCAACTATTCTGTTGCCTACAGGCAAAAGCACTGCACACATACAAGAGGCTCCCCTTGGTGAGAGACTAAGCATTCCCACACAAATGTCTCTGTCCCAGACCGATGACTTGTCTAGAATTGCTTTCCATCTGGTCTTCTCAAGATCTTCTACTTAGAGCTCCCTTTGTCCACAATTAGCTCAGTCTAGCACTGGCTACAAATCAGGGAAGAGTCTTCATTATTCTACAAGAGACAGTTTGTTTATTCTTCTACATTACTTTCATCTTTGCAAAACTCAGCTCACCTCCTCATGGTAGCCTGCCTCATTCAATAGGACTTAGCTGTGGCAGGCAGAATAATGGGACCCCCAAAGATGTCCATATCCTGATCCCTAGAACCTGTGAAGATGTTACCTTATGTGGTAAAACAGACTGTGCAGATGTAATTGAGGTTAATGACTCTGAAATGGGGAGATTATGTTGGGTTTTCTGGGTGGGCGCACTCAAATCACATGAGTTCTTAAAAGTGGAGAACTGTACTGTGATCAGAGAGAGATGTGGCTATAGAAGGAGATCAGAGAGATGTGACTTTGCTGGCTTTGAAGGTGGAATATGGGCAGCCTCTGGAAGTAGAAAAAGGCAGAGAAAACAGATTATCCCCTAAAGTCTCCAGAAAGAAACACAACCATGCCAACATCTTGGTTTTAGCCCAGAGAGACCTGTGTTGGATTTCTGACATACAGAAATCTGATTTCCGATAACTATAATATATTTGCAGTGTTTAAGGCACTAGGTTTGTGGTAACTTGCTGTAACGGCAATAGGGAACTAACATATTGGCCATAAAGTGCCTGGCACTACACTTTCCACTATGGTATGTAGTATACTAGGTGAGGATATGGGTGGATCCAGAAAGATATGTGTGCAAATCCTGGCTCTATTTCCATGTGACCTTGGGCAACTCACTTCAATTCTCTGGGTCTCAGTTATATCATCCAGAAAGCAGAGATGAATAAGAATGTTTCTCTCTTACAGGTTTGTTGTGATATTTGAATGAGGCTGTTCAAGTAACACACTTAGCATGTGGCTGGCAAATAACCGTCACTAGATAAATGGTAGCCGTTATAATATTTATTGGAAGACAGGGATTGAGGGCCTTGTACATTCCTCTGCGGTGAGGAATACATTTAAAGCAGGCATGCTTCACATTCAGTTTGGAGTTGAGAGACCATGTGATGTAATGGGAAATATTGTAGACTGCAAAGTAAGACTCTCTGGGTTTGAATCCAGAGAGCTGTGTGACCTTGGCATATGCATTAGCATTTTAGGGTATCTTTCCCCAGAAGCAGACCCGAAATAACCATTTGAGGGCAGGTAGATCTTTCTGAGGTGATTTCAGGAAATATGCCTAGGGAATGGAAAAATCAGATGGAAAGGGAAGTGGCCAAGAAGCATATGTTTCTAAGCAAGTTACCACTGTGGAAGCTGGAGTGTAAGCCCTCCAGGGAAACTGGGAACACATGTAGAATCATGCCTCTGAATTATCACACTCAAGGGGTGAGGGAGCTGGGGCCATTATATGCCAACTCCCATCTGTCACTGGTTGAGGGTCACTTCCAGGGGACAGTAATTCCCCAGCAGGTCCTGCCTGCCACACAAGGGCAGAGAAAGCTCTCAGGCAAAGCTATGGTGGCAGCGGGAAATTGGGCCAGCGTGTGCTGAAGTGGTGAGGGCTGAAGGAATATGGAGAGGAGCCCTCAGTATTGCTATTTTTAAAGATGAGAAAATTTAGTTTTACATGGTCCCATATTTTCTCAAAATGGGACAATGATAGTATCTGCTTCGTAGAATTATCGGGAGAGTTGTGTAAGTGAACAAGGCCAAGGGCTTCCATCAGAGCTTGTCATAGGGCAAGTAAGCACCATTTAAGTACTAGTTGTCATCATCTGAAGATTTTTGCTGTTCTGTGATGTAAAAGTTTGTTCCCACCACCCCCCTCCACAATGTTTAGTTAAGCTGTTCAAACTCGCAAATACATTGGGGCGATGGGGGCTTGTGGAGCTAAAGGTAAGGGCCGACATTAACCACTGGTCCAACCACACAAATTCTCAATGATGGGCTTGCACAACATCTGGAGGCCTGCGGACTTTTGGGGGCATGGATTTGGGAATTGGAACCCAGCTCTTACCTCTCTCTCAAAGGGCATGAGGCCACAGATGCTGTCTGGGTCGTACACTAAATGGCAAGCCTCTGAAGGTAGAAATGCTGTACTCCTGGCTGGATTGACCCGGCTTCTTCCCCGGCACATTGTAGACATTTGGTGATTGGCTATTGAGTAGATAAGCGTGAAAACAGCTTAGAAAGCCAGGAAAGGAATGTTTCTGCCTAAAATCACAGGTGATTGATATCATCCTTATGTGCAGCCCTCACCTCACAACCTTTTGTTTCCCTGGCCACTTTGCCACAAGGACGCAGGAAGTAACCTGCACCTGACGCCCTGATGTTGGCAATGGGATGAGCTTTCCACTCTCGGCAGCATCTTGTAGAATACAAAGGACTCGCTGTGGCATTTATACCAACACACACATTTTAAATAGGCCCTCACTTCTTCCTGAAAGGAATCCAAAGACTCTGTTGGAACTGAAAACATTCATATTTATGTATCACCAGTTATGGAGGGAACACAAAGTGCTCAGTAAATATGATCTCATTAGTGCTCACGACAGCCCTGAGGGAAGAAGTTGGCAAGAATTCCCACTCTCCTTGGAGAGGTGAGAGTATGGAGGCCCAGAAGGCCAGGGAACACACGCCAGAGCCACTCAGCAGGTGCTCCAGGGAGCTGGGGCAATGGCAAGGACATGGGAGGCTCAAGAGAAGCGTCACAATGCTGTGGCCTCCACAATCACTGCAGTGTCCAGAGGACAAGCAGAAACCTGGAAATACCCCCATGTCTCTCATGATGCTATCCGATAGATGCCTGATGCTACTAACAATGAAATGCCATTCAGGTGTCCAAACAGATCCATGTTCTGTGGAAAAAGACATTCTAAGGCATTTAGATAAAAAAATGCAAGTTTGCAAGAGTATATATAATATAGTCACTCATTACTATTAAGTAAATGTATAATATGAAGGTGAAAATCTAAAAGAATGTATACCAAATTATATATGAAACATATATGTCTTTGTGTGTTAGTATTTTCAAAGAAAAGGCCTAGAAGAATGGGTACCAAATTATACTGAAATATACATTTATTTATTTATATTTTCAAGGAAAGTTCTAGAAGAATGTGTAACAATGGTTATCTCAATAGTTGGATTAAATATACTTTTCTTAGTCACACATTTGTTAATTTCCAATGTGCATTTTTTTTTTGGTAATCAGATTAAAACTTTCTAAAAACCAGAAAAAAGGAAATTCATTGTCACCTAGAAAGTATTAAAAATAGAAAATAAAACTATTAAAATACGCTCAGAGTACTTTTCTTTCATTAAAAGAGAACACTAGGAGTGTTTTCCTTGATGTGAAGAATTTGGAAAAATTCCACCAGACTTTCTATTTAGTTCCTACTACAGAGTGAAATTTGGATCACATATTCTATTTTGTAAACATATGGTCCTGTGTCTGCAAAACCCAAATGTAGAATGAAATCTTTCTGCTTTTTTCCTTGATGTTTTTAAACCTGAGCTAGACCCGACTGTTTAGCATTTTTACCTGAAAAACTTTAGTAGAAGGAAAAGCAACCCCACCCTGACAAGGGATTTAGAATGTCAACTACTCAACATTTTCATGAGCTACTGAGCAATAGATGTAAATATTGTTATATATTAAATTTCAAAAACTCAGACCACTGTGCTTTACAATGTGAATGTACTTAATACTATTGAACTGTACACGTAAAAATGGTTAAGATGGTAAATTTTATGTTGTGTGTTTTTTACCACCATAAAAATTGCCAAAAACCAAAAAACCAAAGCAACCCTAAACTTAGATCCTTGAAGTCTAAGGTAGAGTACAGTGCAGGAAAAGAAAGGGTGGGATCCAGAAGAGCTGGATTCAGGTTTCAAGTGTGGTTCTTACAGCACCGGGCCTTGGACAGGTTGCATTCACTTGTTCTGTTCCTCTCACCTTTCTGAGTAGCTATCACTTGCCAGGCATAGCAGAAGGCACTGAGATACAGTGGCCCATGAAATGGGTGTGTCCCTGCCCTGGTGGAGTGACCTCACTTCTCTTAACCACAAGTGCCCCCCAGAAAATAGGAAATAAGGCTGGGCTCAGTGGCTCATGTTTATAATCCCAGCACTTTGGGAAGCTAGAAGCAAGAGGATTACTTGAAGCCAGGAGTTCAAGGCCAGCCTGGCCAACATAGTGAGCCCCTGTCTCTGTTTTATAAAAAATAAAATAAATTTTTTTCCAAAAATTAAAATAATTTTTTAAAAAAGAAAATGGAAACTAATAATACTTATGCTGCCCATGCTTCATGAGAGGGAAAGAAATTGCTACCAAGGCTACGGCTTGACTGTATGTATCAAAAAAAAAAAAATCTCAGCTTCATCCCCTGGGAGACAGACAAATGGATCAAAATCTGAATTCAGACCCACTTTCCGGTCATGAGCAGGGCCTGTCAGCAGCATTCTGTACCTTCAGCTTCTCATGCCCTTTTATCAATGGGGCTGGACAAATGAAGCGCACATTTGTGACCTGTGGTGAATTCACAGAGGTGGGACATTGGATAGTTACCACAGGAATGCAGCAGGTGTGACGGAGCTGCCCAGTGGCAGGCACAGTGGTGAATGTTTATTGTCTGCCCTCTGAGGCAGTAGTGATAACATTGATGATGGTGATGTTGGCTGTGCCAGGCACTGTTCTCAGTGCTTTGCATTTACTTACTTGATGCTCATGATGACCGTGTGATAGAACTACTTTTATTATTCTGTTATTACAAATGAGGAGACTGAGGGGCAGAGAGAATTCGCTAGCTAGAAAGTGGTAGAGTTGAGGTTCAAACACAGGCAATTCAAACGTAGACCCTGGCTGGGCATGGTGGCTCCCACCTGTAATTCTAGCACTTTGGGAGGCTGAGGCAGACAGATTGCTTGAGCCCAGGCAAAAACCCTGTCTTTACAAAAAATACAAAAATTAGCCAAGCCTGGTGGTGCACACCTGTGGTCCCAGCTACTCAGGAGGCTGAGGTGGGAGGATCACCTGAGCCTGGAGAAGTCCGGGCTGCAGTGAGCCATGATTGCACCACTGTACTCCAGCCGGGGTTACAGAGTGAGACCCTGTCCCTATTATTCTTCACATTTTATGAATAAGGAAACAGAAACTCAGAGAGGGACTTGCCTAGGGTTCCATGTAGAGAGCTAGGTTTGGCTTTTTTGGGACTCCAAAGCCTGTAAAACATGACACTCTCTTGTAATGCCCCAGGCAGTGAAAATCTCCAGGACAATGAGGTACACCCTCAGGCTGGTAGCTGATGGGCAGAGCCACTGTCACCAGCCCCATTCTGCGTCCTGGCTCCCCAGGCTAAAAACAGGACCTGGGGAGGGGTAATGCTTGCTTGGCTTTCTGCCCATGGCAGATGGGACCGCTTCACCACCATCTGTGAGTGGCCTCATTCCTAGTTCCTGAGCCTTAATACTTATCTGGATATTCATTCATTCATTCAACAAATATTTATCGAACTCTTTGCCAGGCCCTGTTCTAGGTGCTGGGGATTAAATAGTGAGCCAAATAGTCAACAATGATTTTGTGCTTGGGTTCCAGGGTTTAAGCTCTTGCCTTCTTCCTTCTTACCCCATCCTTCTATGCACCTCATTTCTTTCTAGAAATAGAGTACCTTTTTGACCTTTAAGTATTGACATGGTCCATCTGCAGGGCTCTGCTAGCCTAAATGGTGTGTATGTGCAAATGAAAGTGCCCCTTCAGAGTGCACACAGCCTCACAGGCCCCCAGCTTGGAGAGTAGAGAGTGGACTGGATTTCAGCCCCCACGCAACCTCCAACCTAAGAGTCTTTGGATAGGACACAGTCTATGTTACGGCACGTAGCAGGCCCCTCTCTGAGCTCTTCCAGAGATTAGAGATGTGCTCCTGACACCCAAGCCCAGTGTCTTCAAATCCCACCTATTTCCATGTCCCACCTGCTTAGCCAGGTCCCCCATTCACTTCAATCCCCATAAGCTGGGCCCTGCAGACCTCCAGCTCTTTATCCATTGCCCACTGCTAGGCTGGTCAGACATACCTTGTCAACCTCTCTGGACCCCTTTCCTCTTCTCCTCCTCTTGTCTGCCAGCTGCTGGGACATCTCTCTCCCACTTCGTAGCTCTGCCCCACCCCCAGGCCAGGGTTCAGCCATCCCTGCATGTGCTTTTCATGTTCACATCCAGGAGCCATTGTGACAATTGGGCCATTTTTAGGGTGCCCCAAACCCTCACCTTGGTTCACAGAAAGGCATTGAAGTTCTGCTCAAGAGCTGGAGGGTATAAAACACACAACTATCAGGATGTCCTCCTTCCTGATTCCATTCTGACATGAGATGGAGATGCCATGTCATGACTAGGAGGTTATTTAGAAATAGCACTCAAAGTATAGAACAGATATTATATAATTTTTCACAGAGAAAGTTGTGGTTTTAAAAAATCTAATACTTTCTATTTAATTCATGATTGGATAATTCACCTGCTCAACCCCTACATGTCCTCAGACCGCATCTTCCAAGAAGCTTTCTCAGGTTGCCTCCCGTCTACCTTCCCTGCCTGACAGCCAGAGAAGGATTAGGTACCCTCGTCTGCGATCCTCCAAGAGCACCCAGATTTGTCCACCATGACACTCATCACATTGAATTATAATTGCCTGTTTGCTTCTATACTGCCCCAAGTAGACTGTAAGTTCTGTGAGAATCTGTACCAGACCTAGTTCACCTTTATATCCTCTGCACCTGACATAGAACCTAGCACCTAGCAGGAGCTCAGTAACTGTTTCTGAAATAAATCAAAGGTATTTGTATGGGGAAAAAAATTGGCATCAATGCCAAGCTGGAGTTTTCCCCAACAATGGACATCCTGTTCTCTGCTGGGAGGAGTGAGGGAAATGAGAAACTGTGGCTGCTCTTAGATCCCCCAGACAAACATCCATAAATAAATCAGAAATTACTATACCACATAGAAATTCCATCCATCCATTCATTCATTCATTCATTCATTCATTCATTCATTTGTAGTAGCCATTTATTGAACATGTCTAAGTGTCTCATCACTGGAGATTCTGCAGTGAAAAAGGTAGTCAAAGACCCTGCCTTCTTGGAGCTTATTTTCTAGTGAGAGTGAAAGGGCAGGCAGACAACAATACCTTCCCTAGCTGGTAATTTATATGACCATGAAACGTCATAGCTTGATTGGCGTTCATTGGCCCCAGCTACTTTGCAGAATAGTATAATGATTAACTTGTCAAGCAGTGGAGTCAGACAGGTTGGAAGTAACTTCCTAAGCTATGACTTACTAGTTAACTTACATCTGGGCAAGCAACTTGACCTCTCCAAGCCTCCATTCCCTCAAGCAGTGATAATAACAACAGCACCTACTTCCCTGTACCTATATGCCTGGCTGAGAGGAAGGACAGTAAAGGTTAGCAATAATTATTCCTCACCACTTAGGTGGTTTAAGAAGGGATTCAATGCTCTCTGGGCATCAATACATATGCACTTTACTAACATTAAGGCATTGTTTTGAGTTTTTACTTTCACTGACTTGTTGCAGGGTGTAACTGGCTTAATTTAGTCCTCTAGGTTGGGCAGTATTTGCATGTGATCTTTGAGCTCAGCCTCAGTTCCCAGAGCCCCTGCAGCAGGTAGAGCCACTGTCCACAAGCTTCAAGCAGGAACACAGAGCAGGCAGCGGTGGGGATTCCAGCATCCAAGGATTCTGCTTGGGTTCTGGCCATTGACTCTACCATGGAAGTCCTGAAGCTAATTTCCCCTTATTATTGAACTTGAAACAGCTAGGATAAATAAAGCAGATTTTTATCAACTACATTATAAACAAAAGGCACAGATGGCAGGGGAAGATTGACTGACAACAGCAAAGTCCTCAGGGTGCTCTTGAACCCCCCTTAGTGGGGGAGGTGCTAAAGACAGGGCCCCCTGCTTTGTTTTGTTCTTTGCATTTATGAATTCCAGGAACTCCTTTCCTTGAAGTCTATAGCTTCCATCAACAGGATATTAGTTGGTGAATTCTATTTGAAGTCACAGAGGAAAAAACTTTCAATTAGGATCTGAATAGGTCAAGGGGGTGATTGGCTGTCCAGAGGATATGCAGCAGGAAGAGAAACCAGAGTTCAAATGAAGGGTGGGGGGGAATACAAGGGTCCTTGTTGAGTCTGGAATAATGGAATAACAGTGGCAAAAATAAGAAAGAATGATGAGGCAAGTTTAATAAAGATTTTACCAAGAGATCCTAGATTCACTTTATTATTATGCCTTCTCTTTATTATTCTCTCCTACAAAGCACACACAAACACACATACTTCATACAGACACACATACTTCATATGGACACACATACTTTAAAGCACACACAAACACACCTGCCTCATGACTAAAATCTAAATCAACTTTCACATATTTCATATTTAACCATGATCCAGTGTTATCCTAAAGCCATGGCCACTGTTGTTTGTTCCAGAGGGGGTCACCTGACCCAAACAAAGCCAATCATATTTCTAAATCCTGACCCTAAACTTCAACCATAGTGGAATGATCCAGGGTGAACCAATCAGAGTTTTTGCCCAGGAGTTTACAAGTAGAACTAGGAGAGTGAGTCATGTGCCTGCTGCAAGGCCAGAGTATTTGAGGGCATAAACCAAAATTTTAAATTAGGAAGGTAGAAGAGAGGTGGACCTTAGTAGAAATGAGTTCTAAGATGAAAAGAACTGAATTGAATGCTGAGAATGGGATAAATTGGATCCTTGGGGCTATCTAAAAATGGGTGGATCAATAAAATCAAATTTTCCAAAGGGCTTGTTTTCTGTTTAACTCGTGTGCATTAGAGAAAGGATGTTACACCGCAGAGCAGTGGTTCCCAAAGTGTGGCCCTGGGACCTGGGTGGTGGTGGGGAGAGCTACCAAACAATTTCTGGGGATCTGCAGAGGCAGAGCTATTTATATAATAATCCTAAGGTACCGTTTGCCTTTTTCAGTCTCATTTTCTTATGAGCATAACGTGGAGTTTTCCAGAGACTATACAACTATAGTGTTGAACAGACTGAATGAAGAAGCAAATATGAGAATCCTGACCAGCTTCTATCAAGCCATGCATGAAAGAGATTTGCAAAAAATGTAAAGCAATGTGACTCTTCTAGTTCCATTATTTTAGTTTTTGAAATTAGCAATTTTTATGAAATTTGTATTAATATAAACAAACACTATGTTTATTGTTGTTATTCCTAAATAATAAATACGTTTTTTCACTTTGAATTTCTAAAGTAGCAAATGCTCATAGACACACACGTCAACACAAGCTATCTTGTGTCCCATTATTTTTCAGAGTGTGAAGGATCCTGAGACCATAAACTTTGAGAACCGCTACATCACAGGGTTTGAAAAGTGTGACATTTTCTTCCAGTGTTAGAAACAACGTGGAATACACCTAAATTCTTTAAAAGGGAAGCAGCAGCTATGGGGAAAAGGGTTTATATCTGAGGCTATGATACAAGCCCAGGTCCCATCACCTTCATGCAAGTAAAAGATTGGGCGCTGGACCACAGAAGATGGTCTTGGGGAAAGCCTGGTTTACTGTAGTTGCTGTGGAGTTGGAGACGACGCTGCATCAGAAGGCTGCCTAATGGCCTCTTTCTGCTTGGCGACATCTTTTCATGCATGGGGAAAGATACCCTGCTGAGTGCAGAAACTGAGGGGGAGTTTGTCTCCTCCAGGCCCTGGGGGATGCCTTCCTTGGGAGAGACAAATTTCAGGCTCCAGAAAACTGACCAGTAACCTAACGGCATTGGCCATCATTGGAAATCAGACCCACTTGGTGTTAAAGAAATAAGAGCTCTGGTGTGCCTTGCCTGTTTGCAGGGGAGCTCTGCCACCTGTGGAGACATGCAACAAGTTGACTTCCTGAGTCATGCAGAAACCATGTGCCTAATGCTACAAGGTCAGGTTGAGCTCACAGCGAATTTCCCAGGCCCGAGTCTGGTGCTGGCTAGGCGGCTCTGTCCTTTGCACACAGAGACATGATCTCAGTCTAGCTAAGGGCCTCTGCTTCTAGCTTAGTGGGTCAGAGGCTCCTAAGCTTCTTTGGTCCTTTGCCAGTGGGTCTTGCCCCTGGCCCTTCCAAGGTAAGCCTCTGTTAGAAAAATAAAACAAGTGTCTAATCGAGATCTCAGAATACCCCTCAAGAGACAATAAGAGGGATCGACAACCTCGGCTTTTCATTTCACTTAATGGTAACAAACGAATCACTTTAATGATCCAGAAAAACAAAATGAAGGTGTTTTTTAGGCATTGTGCATCTTTGCTTATGGATTAGCCAATCCAGGAAATAATCAGAGGGAGCTGGGAGATGGATTCAGGGCAGGTCATTTTTGTTAGTGAAGTAATTTGTTGCTGTATTTATATTCCATGTTCTCAAAAGAATTTGTTAGGTTGTAAAAATATACAACAAAATATTTAAAACTGAGGAAGTCAACCAGATTGCTTTTCAAATAACCTGAACCCTCAGATTTACTGAAAATAAAGAACAAAGGAAAACTTGGGAGTTTCCAATGGAGGAAGACATTTAGCTCCAACAATTACTAACATCTCTGTGGAACTATGAACTTGAATCAGGAAACTCTGGTTAAAATGGAAAGAAGAGCTAATTTCCAGTACATGAACATATGTACACATGTGACTGTCTAGATTTCTGTTGAAGTCTTAATAGTATATTCTGGTAAAAAAAAAAAAAAAAAAAAGAAAGAAGAAAGAAAGAAAAGAAAAATACCCCCAAATACTTTAACCCTTAATTTTCAATTAAAATAATGTATCTCATATAAATAAATAGATAGGCCATCAGGCCTAGGGATTAATACTGTTAGAAAATAAGAAAAAAATTGGAGTAAGGTCAGTATGCAAACCATTTGTAGACGGAAAGCCATATATTTCACTTTGATCTTTCTAGCATCCAGCACAAGGAAAATAACATGATAAGGCAAATATTTCCTGAGGTCCATTAGATAAAATCAGACCATTGGTCAGTCCTTGGTGTCATACAGGCAAGCCTCAAGGCAAGGAGGCAAATAGGTTCAGCTGTTTAATTTGACTTTTCTTCCTGAATTGATTGGAAGTCCTTTGTTCCTGACTACACAGAGGTGACTTTAACAACTTAGTAAACTTAGTAACATATAAAAATAATCATCTAGCCAACTAATGATCATTGAATTTGGTTATATGGTTTTTCCCCTTTTTCTCCCTGGTAATATTGTAACTTTATTTATTTGTTTATTTATTCATTTAAGACAGAATCTCTTCCTGTTGCTCAGGCTGGAGTGCAGTGGCACAATCACAGTTCATTGCAGCCTCGAACTCCTGGGCTCAAGTGATCCTCCTGCCTCAGCCTCCAAAGAAGCTGAGACTATGGGTGCGCACTACCATGCCTGGCTAATTATTTATTTATTTTTTTCTTATTGGCTGCAGAGATACGGCCTCATTATGTTCCCCAGGCTGGTCTCAAACTCCTGTGCTCAAGCGATCTTCCTGCCTTACCTCCCAAAGTGGCGCCCAGCCCTAATCCTGACATTTAAATGAAATCTGGCAAATAGGAAAAGCCTGTGGGAAAAGGGGCAGGAAAAACTGATTCAAACAGCAGGTGTTATTAGAACTACTGAGAACTTTAGAACAAGGAAGCTTTGAGTTATAGTTCTGGCTGTGGCTTATTGGCCAGGCCATCCTGGGCAAACTACTGAACCCCGCTGAGCCTTTGCTTGGTCATCTGTAAAATGATCACTATAATAGTATTTACCTCATAAGGCTGCTAAGAGGATTAAATAAAATAATGCATGTAAAATATTTAGGAGAGTGCCTTGTCTATAATAAGCACTCAATAAATACCAGATTATGATACAAAGAATTCTCACTATACAGAATCATTAAATCCTGATCACAATTCTGTCAATTAAGAGAACATTTATTATTACCTTTTTCCGTGGACTGAGAAAGAGACATAATTTGCCTAACACACACAAAACCATCTGGTAAAGAGAAGGGTTACCTATAATATATAATCTAAATATACATATATAATAACATGTAATCTAAAGGAATGAGCTACTCTGAAGGTCCTGCAATTCTACCATTAGAGATTAATTTCTTTGTATTAATCTTTCTTTTAAAATATGAATAATAACTCAAGAGTGATAGCATATTAGGATCGTATGGTTTTATTGGGGGAAGGTGCTTATCACAGTCCATAACACATAACCAGAATGTAGTAACCTTATTTTGCTTCATTGTATTTATTTTTACAATTAACTTCTATTAATGACAAAGGATACTGGTTGCTCATTTACAATGGTAATATGTAGTTAAAAAAAATGTATTTGAGATTTAGAGTTGGTTGACATAAATAAGAACATAAGTTTAAAAAATTCAGTTGGCAAATGAATAATGCAATGTCTGAATACCTGCGTTTGAAAACTGCAACTCTATGGGGTGAAACATACTCTTGGTCTTGTCTCATGAGGTGTTCTTTGCTGTGGCATCTGCTTAAGTTTTTAGTGTCTTTCTTCAGCATTTCCTGTACTCTAGTCACATAGGAATACTTGCTGTTTCTTCTTTTGGGGCTTTTTTTGTCTCTATATAAGCTGGTTTCACTAATTGGAATGTTCTTTCTTTTCTCACCTCCTTGACAAATAAATATCTGCAAATCCACTCTGCAAAGCCTTTCCAGACACCATGGCAACAGCCCCCCTCAGCCTTTCTCACCACATCAAGCAGGGTGGATCCCTGGTCTATGGGCCTGTAGCACCTTGCGCTGCTCCCTCGGAGAACATCCCCACCAGAGGATGACTTCTTCTGGGTACTCTGCTCTGAGTGTGCTGATAAATAATGTATAGTCTCATTTGGCAACTGCACGGTTTTATAAATATTTGTATCATCACACTTGTAATTATGTTGTTCAAGTCTTCTGTATCTTTTCCAATTTGTGTACCAGTGTAATCTACTAGTGCATAAAAATCTACAACTATTATTATGAATTTGTAAATTTCTTCTTATAATTTGACTTGTTTTAATGTTGGTGTTTCCACACATATTGTTTGGTGCCTACAAGTTCACAATTGTAGCATCTTTTTGGTTGGTTATGACCATGTCCAGGTCATCTGTGTATCCAATAGTTAGCTAGATGTGGAGTCAAGGGCAGAATTTGATAAGAGTTAGCTCTTTATAAGAGATTCAGAGGGCCTTGTGTTCACAGAAGAAAGAGAGCGTTTCTGCTGGCAGCAGGACTCTGTCCCCTTTAAATGTTATAGACCAGAGCCCATTCAGCTTTCCAAGGGCCCATGGCAAGGAGGAACCTGTAAAGAAAAAAAGTATTGGTTCCCCAATACATAAGGAAAAACTGTAAAACCAAAATTAATAAAAATATATTAACTGTCTTCAATAATAGCTAAATTTAATATTCATCAAATTTTACTATATTTGAAAATAATCTATCATATAGAATAGATTTTCTGGCCGGGTATGGTGGCTCATGCCTATAATCCCAGCACTTTGGGAAACAGGCAGGCAGATCACCTGTGGTCAGGAGCTCGAGATCAGCCTTGCTAACATGGTGAAACTCCATCTCTACTAAATATACAAAATTAGCTGGGCGTGGTGGCGCATGCCTGTAATCCCAGCTACCGGGGAAGCTGAGGCAGGAGAATCGCTTGAACCCAGGAGGCGGAGATTGCAGTGAGCTGGGATCGTGCCACTGCACTCCAGCCTAGGCAACAGAGTGAGACTCCGTCTCAAAAAAAAAAAAAAAAAGAATAGATTTTCTTACCCAAATTCCCAAGGATAAACAAAATAATTCGCCAAAAATTATAGCCAGTTGTAAACTAAATTTTAGTTTGTTAATAATATATAATTTGATGAGCAAAGTTATATTTAAAGTTTTTACAGCAGAAATGTCATACTTAATCTGCATCTTAATATCTCTGATGTGAAGGAAGGTGAAAAAGTACATGAGACTATGAGCATCTTAAAATGTCCCAGATTAAAGGGATCTTAGGGACAGATTGAAGGAAATGGCATTTGAGCTGGGCCCTAAAAAAATGAGTAAATCTTTGACCAAAGCAACTGGAGAGGAAGAGGACATTTTGCACAGAGATAAGAGCAACAGTGCAGAGGCTGAAATGCACACGGAGGTTCAGAGGACGAAGAGGAATTTGCTTGGGAAGAGGGAATGGGAGCTGAAACCCTCCAACACTGAAAGGCCTTGAATGCCTCGGCTGAAGGTTGGACTATTACTTTCTGAAATATGAGGAACAAAGAACAGCTGCACAATCTGAAAATGCCTCCCTGGGTCACCTATCACTAGAAACATGCTGAAAGGTTTCTCTTTCCTAAATCAATTTATTTTCATTTCAGCCTGGGCCATCTGGCTTCCAAGGCATACAGTATGAGAAATCAAGAGGCCAAGAGGCCAGAATAAGCAACTGTCCCCTCTCACCCCTGCACGTCTATCCATTAACACACAATTAATCCCCTGACTTTCTCAAAGCCTGGACCTCCTGCCTCTTTCACCCCTCAGCAATTAAATCCCTGACAGTTAAAAGGCCAGAGAGGACAGGTGTGTTTCACACTTGGTTTCACTTTCCTGCAAGGTGCCAGACAGGCAGCCCCAAAAACCACAGACTTCTTTGTTCATTTAACAGCATCAGTTTCTAGCCAGACAGTCTCTCTGCCTGCTGGTAGCCTCAGGTGTGACCAGGAAGAATAGGGGGCTTCATTGCTCCTGCTAATTCCTCTACTCCAAGGCTTGACATATTGAGACAAGCTCCTCCTGGGAAGGCAGCATCTAAGGGCACTGCTTTGCTCTGGGAATCCATCCATTCATTCATTCATTCAGTCAAAACCATTCCTTGAGCCTGGAAAAGCCAGCTAGTCTGCTACTACATGGGAGATTCAGTGTAGATGAGAAATGGCCCTTGACTCTTCAGAGATTACAGGCTAGTAGAGGGGATGCTTACAGAGTTTAATATAATGTAGGAAGCATAGCAAGAAAGACATTTATTTGCAGCTTATTTATATACTAATTGGTATATAGAGTTAAAAACGTATATAGTGCTTATTAAATAGCACTATAAGAGTGTCAGGTACTGTTTCAAACCCTGAACAAATATTTAGTCATTTAATCCTTATGAAAACCCTAGCTAGGTATTGCCATATCCCTATTTTACAAATGTGGAAACAGAGGTATTAAAAGCTAAGGTATAATAACTTGTCCAAGTTCACCCAACTAGTAAATCAAGGAACCAGGATTTGAAGCTGGACAGTTCCACTCCCAAGTCCATAATCTTGATCAGTCTTCTATGCCACAGAGAATACTTTGCTGTTTGACCCAGAAAAGGGATTTCAGAAGTGGAAATATCATGCCAGTTGATAATAACAGCAAGAACAGAAACTATCGTCTACTGAGCACTTACTCTATGCCAGGTTTTGTGCTAAGAAATTTACACAGGCTATGTCATTTTTTTTTTCACGATAATTCTTTGATGAACTATTGTGATTAATCCATTTTTACAGATCAGGAGAGTGAGGTTTGTAACAGAGCTACTAGGTGAAAGATCGGGCAACCTGACTCCAGAATTGAAAGTCTTCACCGGCATGCAGGCCTGTGAGACATTTGAAGGCAGAAGCTGCTTGGTGCCCCTTAAACGTCACAGTATAGGAAGGGTATGTCTCTATTCTCCTGACGGCCTGCCAGTCAATGAACTCAAGCTCCAGATCTCCCCCCAGTTAATTCCCTGAAGTGAAAGTACACACAGGTTCCAAGGATTTCTGGAGCTTGACTGGAAAAGGGTTCATGGTCATGAATGCTGTGGATCCCAGACTTCAGGTAGCCCCCAGTGTCCCTTAGCCCAACCTCAAATGATCATCATTCACCAAAAGTAAACTGAAGGTCCAAATCATGGCTGTCTTGGCAGCAGGGGTGAGTGGTGCTGCAGAGTGGAGCCTTGCCGGCCCTGACCAAGGTGCAGCTGCATCTCAGGGAGGGGAAACCTTTCTGTAGTTGTCTGCTTGGAAGGGGCAACATTTTCTAATCCATACAAACACTCTGTGTGTGTCAGCCACTTGGCTGGGCACAGGCACACCTTTGACTAGAAGATCAGGATATGACCTAAAGCTGCTCTAGAGAGTTGAGATAATAAATCATGTTTCCTGACAACTTCTCTGGCCTCATTTGACCTCCTTCACCAAGACAGTGAATTCCAGCTTCATCACCCAGCTTGGGTTTCATGATTCATCTGGCAGAAGAGCAATGTCCCAAACACAGAAGAATGGCTAAGCCCTGAAAAAGAAGACTTCATCAGGAGTGACCCTCGGCAGATACCTGAGGCAGCAGAACCCATGGGAAGGAAGAAAGAAAGGCCCCCAAACCATGTGGGAAGGACTACTGCCTGGCAGATGTGAAAGGAACAAAGTTGTAGGGCCTGCCAATCGAGTCTTCCTAAGAGACTTTGTGGTTGTGAGCCAAGCACCCCCGACTGCTGCCGCACCAAAAGAAAGATTGTAAAAACAGCAAAGTATAGTAGAGTAATAACAATTCTCAACCCTCTCAGACCCACAGTTTGTTTTTAACACAAATATTACATAACTCCTTTACTGTCTTGAAATGAAATACATGGCTAATATAACCACCCTCACATATAATTTTCAGAAAATCAATATAGTAGCCTAACTGTAATATCAGGTTGGTGCAAAAATAATTGCAGTTTTGCCATTACTTTTGCACCAACCTAATATAACAGAAATAAATAAAAGAAAAGGAGTTTATAATAAAGTAATACGTGTATGTGTCCACAGACACTTAGGCACGACCACGCAGAGACTCCATGAAAGACCCACATGCTTAAGTCTTTATGCAGAATCTATGGGAACACACATGCACAAACACAGATGAGCGCAGCTGAGTCACATTGGCAGCTCAAATACCATGAGGAGCATAGCCATCGCTGACCTAATTTTCCAAAATAATGAACAACTCTTGTTAAGATTGTCACATGATCAAAGCACAATCATCTCTTGCTTTCCATGGATGTTACCTTCTCAGAGCAATTAACATATAGTAAAATGATGCAAAAAGTGCTCTGTGTTTACAAGTACAACAAAGGTACTCAGTTACTCTCTGGATTCATAAGTAGAAAAAGATTTTTCACCTCCTTGCATGTCTGAGTGTGATTTGTGTGATGTTCTACTCATCGATAGTAGTGCTTCCTCCATCATTAAATACGAAAGACACCCCACACCTGAATGCTTCCTGGGGCTGGAATTACCCTTGTAGCAAAACAATATTGTAGGGTTTACTATTGTAACCAAATAAAACTTACAAGAGCTCTATCTGCATATATTCATTAATTCACTCAACAAACATTTAAAAAATACTTATGTTGAGCAAGGAAGTTATTCATTTATTTAACAAATATTTATTGGATATATGCTAAGAGCTAGGAGTTATGTCAAGATATATAAGACTTGGTCCTTCCTCTCAAAGACCTTATGTTCTAATATTCAAGGTAAGTTCCAATATAAAAATAACATTAAGATAATAAATTACTGTAAGAAATAAAAAGTGACAAAAATCATAAGATAGGCCGGGAACGCCTGTAATCCCAGCACTTTGGGAGGCCGAGGCAGGCAGATCATCTGAGGTCAGGAGTTTGAGACCAGCCTGACTAACATGGTGAAACCCCATCTCTACTAAATACAAAAAAATAATCTGGATGTGGTGGCACATGCCTGTAATCCCAACTACTTGGGAGGCTGAGGCAGGACAATCACTTGAACTGGGGAGGCGGAGGATGCAGTGAGCTGAAATGGCACCATTGCACTCTACCCTGGGCAACAAGAGCAAAACCCCCTGTCAAAAAAAAAAAAAAGCATGAGATGAATAGACAAAAAATGTTTGATTTGTATTCGTGATTGTACTACATGGAGAACAGTGGAGATCCTAGTTTACAGTGATCGGGATTCCCAACTCTCCCACCATGTCACAAGGTCCAGGATTTCTAGTACTTTATTACATACACAACACCCACACAATGCACACATGTGCATTTACTCAGACATCTTTTACACACTGCGGGGCTTCCGCAGTCTCTGCCTGGGAGAAGGTAAAAAACCTTTGGGCTGCAGAGGTGAGACCTAGCTGCCCCTAGAGGGGACAGAAAAGCAGAGACACCACTAGAAGATGACTAAGGAAGGAATAAAATGTTTTGGCCCCCTCCCTTGCACTTTGGGAGATTCAGGACAGAAGGATGGTAAGGGAGGAGTGTGGATTAACAGCAGAAGAAAAGAGGGTTCCACTACCCTAAGAAGCCTGTCCAGGTTCCTCTCCGCTCTTTTCTTTTTGTCACACGATATTCAGAACAGTATCTTAATATTTTGTTACGCTTCTTTTTCATGTGTCCAGCTCCTCTTACCAAATTATGGGGCATTTGGGGTAGAGGCTCTGTTTTTTCATTATTTTTGTCCCCAAATCTGGTTGAGAACCTGGAAGAAGCACAAGAGGTATGCACTGTACAGATTTTTGTTGAATTGAACAGAAGGAAGGAAAGGAAATAGGAAGGAGGAAGGAAGCCGGATCAAAGACTTTTCTCTGTAGCCCTCTGTCTCAGGTCTTCTGAGAAAAAGAGAGTTACCCTCAGGAACAGTTAGACTAATGAGCTCAGAGTTGAGAAGAAAGGAAAGGATGATAGGTAGGTAGGTAGGTAGGTAGGTAGGTAGGTAGGTAGGTAGATAGATAGATAGATAGATAGTTGTAGATAGATAGAGGCGATTGCCCATTTACTTGCTATTATTTGAGATTCTTTGAACAGTGAGCAAAGCCTTTCATTTTGCCATTAGAAGTAAAAAAGATTAACATGCAAATTCCTGAGAGAAACACACATTGACAAGATAGAGTTTGGGGCAAAGTATACATCATAATAGTGGATTCTTTCTCATTTTTGAAGGGAAACGAGGTAGAAGGTTATAAGACAGCCCATTTGGTGGAAGAGGGTGTTTCTGAAGAGGGAAACATTCTCAAAAAGGAGACCCAGGTCCCCAGAGCCACACTGTGGCAGGTGCACCCTCATCTGTGCACACAGGTGCTGGCTGCCAGCAGGACAGCTGTGCAGTGCCACTGGAACAGCCTCCGCAGGCCTCTGCTCCCAGCAGATAATAGACTGGTCATGAGGTATTTTTAAGCAGTTACTTAAAAAGACAGCATTGCGTGACCACAACCCTGGGGCGGCTGCATAAACCCAAGCCTGTAGGAATCTTGAGATAAGCTTTCCATTTTACTGAGCACTGCTCAAGCGCTTCCTAGAATATTGTGTTTGAGCCCTGTAATTAAAGAGGAAAGAGGAGGCCTGGGAGAGGTTCCGAGAAGAATTGTGAGGATATTAAAAGGTTGGAAACAATAAAGCTTGTGGGAGAAAAAAGGTTAAAAGAACTGGGATTATTTAGACTGAAGGACAGAAGGTCAAGGAGCAGGGTAACAATAATCTTCAAATACACTCCTTCTAGCGTCAGGGAATACAGCTAATTCCTCACTGATAAAATAGTCAGTTGAGGCCCGGGTACACTTGTTGTATGGACTTGTTAGCAAATGAGACAGAATTCAGCAAAATGAAGGAGCTGAGAGCTCAGGCAGTCGCAGTGTACCTGATTGTCCTAGATCTGTATCATGGCCCCTTTGCAGGAGCCATAGAGACCCAGGGTAGGCAGGAAGCCTGGTAGGAGATGCAATTCTTTCTAGACAGTGTAAACTCTCAGTGGGATTAGTGAAAGCCTTCGTGTGAGTCTAAGAAATGTCCCCCACCAGGTATATTTATCTATTAAACAAAAGTTTATTATTTTTCCCATTGTAAAAGTAATGCACACTCTATCAGGAAACCAGTTGCTTTCTAAATAAAAGCAAATCCAGATCTTCCAGAGTTGTCAATGAAGGGAGAATTCTACATGGGTGTATGGGGGAGGAGGGAGGAAGAGGGGAAGGGGAGAGAGTGAGGGGTGGTTAAGACATTATAATGAGACTTTACTAAGGGTTTAGGATTATCTGAAAACTTGATTTACAACACAATCCAGGTTTACACACAGAATAGTTTCCTAATCTTCAGCCTGAGCCCCTGCAGAGATGCCTCCTGCCTGGATCCCACTGTATCCACCGGGAAGAGAGAAGCCTGCCAGCTCCTATAATAGAGTCAAGGCTTCATCCTGCTAACTGGGCAGCAAATGCACAAGCTCAAGATGGGAGTCAGCCAAGGACCCCTTCCCATGTCTCTTTCCCAGTACTCCTACCATTTCCAACCTTAGAGAACCTGGAATCAAGTCTATTAACGAAGCAGACAAACATCAAATCTACTTGAGGGAGCCAACCTTCCTCAGTCCACCATTCAAAGGCATTCATACTGGTGTATTCCTCATAGTATATATTTTTTTCTATATTTCTACTTTGTTTTAAATACTTAAACTGATGACATATATATGATTTTGCAACTTTTTTCACCTGTTTTAGTCAAGTTAAACTAATCAAAGTTGTACGTGTAGTATGAAACCCTTTTTTTTTAAATAAATATGCACACATATGCATACTTACATTAAAAAGACTGGGAGGAATCAACCCAAAATACAACTATGGTTATCTGTAGGTGTGGGATTACAAATTATTTTATTTTTGATGTTGTTATTATTGGTATTCTTCACAATTAATAAGTTTTACTTTTGTAAAAAGCAAAAATACATCGTTGCACAATTACAAAAAATTTCTCTTATTATTATGAACTCTGACCACACCATTTCTTTAGTTTTGTTTTGAGACAGGGTCTTACTTTTCTGCCCAGGCTGTAGCACAGTGGTGCAATCCCAGCTCACTGCAGCCTCAACCTCCTGTGCTCTAGCCATACTCCAGCCTCAGCCTCCAGAGCAGCTGGGACTACAGGCATGTGCCACCTTCTTTGTAGAGATGGGGTCTCACTACGTTGCCAGGCTAATCTTGAACTCCTGGGCTCAAGCAGTCCTCCTGACTTGGCCTCCGAAAGTGCTAGGATTACAGGCGTGAGCTACCGTGCCTATCCCTGACCACACCATTTCTAACGGCCTTTTGGTCGAGGGTGTGGTTGATACTTCATTTAATTATTCCTTCCCACATTGCTGAAATCAGGCTGTCTCAAATGAAAGGACATATTCTCAACAGGATCAATCTAAATCAATAGGAATCTAAGATACATTCTTGGAAGGGAAGCTATTCAGTTAAATGACATGAATGTTGCTAAACCTCCCTGCAAATTGCTGACAGCCCGTTCTCTCTGATGACAAACATGCTCTGGTTTTAATACCCTTTTCTTTAGCTCTTGTATGTTTTTCTCTCTCTTTCTTTTTCTTCTTCTGGCTGGATTCAGGCTTGTGTGCTTTCATTTTCCCTGCTTTCTGGTATTGATTGCTGTGGTCCTTCCTGTCCCATTTCTCTCCCTACTTCCGTTGAGGAAGCCTTAAGACCCCCAGTGTTATGGGTTTTCCCTGGGCATGCTTCCTTCTGGCTCTTGCCAATGAGATGACACTATTATTAACTTACAAACCTCCATTTCCGTCACCTTGAAATTTAGAACACAAGAAAGCAGTAAGCATGCCAAAGTGCCAGGACCATAACATCTGCCCTGAGGGATTGTCATAAACAATAAATGCTTACACTACTGATACTGTGAATAGCCTTGACAAAACTAATAAACCTAAGGTCTAAACACACTTCTGATATTTCTTTGATGTCTTGAACGTAGCATAGTGTTTTCCATGCCTATCTAGATAGGCAGCCATAAAAGATGGTGGATTATTTTTAAGTTTATCTGATGCATATGACTTACAGACTGCTGATAGACTATTATAGATGTAAAGGCTCTACTCTTTGCCTTCACCCATTGTCTGAAGACATCAGCCAAACTGTTCTGATGAGAACCCAGATGTGAGGACCTCGACTGAAGCAGAGGTTTCCACTGCTGAAAGTTCATGATCCGGTCCAGGAGTTCCTGGCTTTTCGGAGTTATGCTATTGTTCATTCTACATAATAAACACCATTCTGTGCATTTCCCATCTTCAACTCACAACGTATTTGTGGCTTTATTGGTCACATTCATAGAAGTTCAGAGCTATCAAGGATCTTCTTCTAAAAAACTAAGGTGAAATTTACATAACATAAAATTAACCATCTTAAAGTGTACACTTCAGTAACATTTAATACATTCACATTGTTGTGCAATCACAATCTGATATGGTTTGGCTCTGTGTCCCCACTGAAATTTCATATTGAATTGTAGTTCCCAATTTTGCCAGTTTTAGAGGTGGGGCCTAGTGGGAGGTGATTTTATCATGGGGCTGGGTTCTAATAGTTTAGCACCATCCCCCTAGTGCTGTCTCATGATTGAGTTTTCATGAGATCTGGTTGTTTAAAAGTGTGTAGCACTTCCCCCTTTGCTCTCTCCTCCTCCTGCTCCAGCCATGTAGTGTATCAACCCTGGTATCTAAGTCAAACATTATTCTTTGTAGGTGTCATACATGCTTATCTTTTTTGTAATGAATCTTGAGCAAATGCAAGTTGTCCTCAAGAACATTCTCATATCTAGAATACATGAAACTAAACAAAAGATATTAGAGCAAATACAGAGTCCCTTGACAAGGGGAAATGCATAAGATCTAGAACCTTCTGAGTGGACACTTCTTGGGCCCCCATCACAGTCCTCTTGGTGCACTCCAGCCATTGCTGTAGCAAGCTCCTGTCCACACGTGTAACCTGACAGCACTTTGCCTTGGCTGTCCTGGGTACGCCTGTTTTCTGCCCTGGGACATCCAGTGTAAAGAAGACCTATAGGTATCAACTTCGTAGTGTAGCTGCACAAGCCTGGAAGTACAAGAGAACTAATACCCCAAGGGGCAACAATTCACCAATGGCCAGGAAGCAGAACTGATGGATCAAGACTTCCTTTTCTATGCCTTGAGTGAACAGATCTGAGTTATCTTCTATATGGCTCTTCAGAGGGTCTCAGTGAAACTCAGGTCCAGCTGCTCAAGGCAGTGTTCAGCTCACTAACACTGAACAGTAATCTTGGTGTTGCCTGCCCTCTTTCACTGTGACACTATTTCCAGTCTCCACTCTGGTTTCCTGGGGTCATTTTTCAAAATAAACTCTGTGAATGAAAGCCCATATCTCAGGCTTTATACTATGGTGGAAATCCAGGTTAAGACATGCCTAAGTATAGCCACTGCTATTATCCCCATTTTACATCCCCATTTTAAAGATGAGGAAACAGAGGTCCAGAGACTTTAGGAAACCTCTTGGGCACATAGCTGGCAAATGACAAAGCAGAGAATCATGCCCATCTGATTTCAGAGCCCAAGTGATTCACATCACACTCTACTCTCTCCACTTAGCCTTTTTATTTATGCCCCTCCCATTGTCTCACTATCCCAGGAGAAGCCAAGTATGTGCAAATTCGTCTCAAAGCCTTCTCACTGTGCCCAGCTCCCCAGCCTCATCTACCTTTTGCAAGATGTAATTCCCAAATACCAGAGGACCAAACTCAAATGCTTCCTGCAGCTGACTTTCTGGTAATATTTATAATGGCTAACATTTATTAAGCTCTTTTTAAGTGTGAAGCCCTGTCATAAGTCTTTTACATGTATCAGTTCACTTAATTCTCACTACAATCCTATGAGGTAGGCACTGCTATTATCCGACCTTACCAGTGAGGGAACTGAGGCATACGGAAGTTAAGCAATAACCAAAGACACACACTCTGAAGAAGTGGAGTCATCCTTCCAAGCCAGGTAGTGTGACTTCTGAGCCAATACTCTTAAGCTATTGTTTCCAGCAGAATGCAGATGAGTAAAGCTGGCTGACTAAAGAACAATAGGCAATGGCAGGTATTGCAGCAAATTCGGGAACACAAACTACTAAGAGTGGGGTGGGGATGAGGAAGCAATAAACTCCTTAGCTGCCGTTGATGGTTGCCTAAAAGCGACTTCAGTCTTCTAATTTTTCAAAGAATCCAAAAATCTAGATTTTATATAAAGCCTTCTAATTTGTTTAAGACTATTGACTAATTCATATTTAAATTACTCTGGGCAAACCAAACAAAATAGGTCTATTCAGCAAATTTTAGCCCTCTGCATAACAGTTTGCAAAGTCTATTTAGCTATTCGGTAAGTTCCATCTTTTCACAAAGTATAGTTATTATTGTCACAAAGGACTCCCATCATAGTGTATAACTTGTGAGAAAGATAAGATTCATCAGGAAGAGTGATAATGGGATTGCTTTAATTGTCATAAACCACCTGGAGCAATTGTTTCTAAAATAACCAGCCAACTGGATATTGCATTTTGATGGAATATTAGGTCATGGAGATTGATGCTGTTTTATGAACCCATAAGTTCTTAGTAATGGAATAAAGATGAAGTATTCTATACTGTTATAAACCTAGTCTTTACATTGTGTAGCTGGACAAAACATTGTGTATTTGAGAATATAATATTCCATTCCATTCTGATTGGAAAAAAGTAACATATAATGTTCATTTTAGAAAATGTGAAAAATACAGAAAAGGCGAAAAACACAATAATCATTCTTAACCCTCCTGTTCAGAGATAATATCAATAGTCGAGTGTGGTTCCTTTTAGCCTATTTTTTAGACATAGAATAATTTTTTATAGATAGGTCTCATCTCAAAGTAATGTGAGGTTTTTAAAGAATTTGATTATAGTATGAATATAGACTCAAATTGAAGAAGTTCAATTCTGCCTGGTTCAAAGCCACTTAAAGTGATGTTCATGTTTTCAGATTAGTATAGTACAAGCATTTTTAAATTGCTTGAAGTGGCATTTTTTCCCTTTTTCCTTGCTTCCAGTTTTCTAACATTGCTTTTTAGCATTAAACTACATTTTTCATATACATTTTTAAATTAAATTTTGTGAGATTATTTTGAGACCCTCTTAACAACCGCTTATGGTTCTGCAAAACTAAAGTAATTCAGAAAGGGTCCTGGAAAGGACATCTTTCTCATGGGAGATAATAAAAAGTTTGAGGGAAGATTTTTTCTAGTGTATAAGTTAATTCTCCAGAGAGTAAGGCATTTGGTGGAGCTGTGTTTGTCCTCTCAGGCCACTTGAATATTGCAAGTTTTTTTGTTTGTTTGTTTGTTTTTTGAGACAGAGTCTCGCTCTGTTGCCCAGGCTGGAATGCAATGGCATGGCCTCAGCTCACTGCAACCTCCTCTTCCCGGGTTCAAGCAATTCTCCTGCCTCAGCCTCCCAAGAAGCTGGGATTACAGGCACCCACCACCACGCCAGGCTAAGTTTTTGTATTTTCAGCACTGATGAGGTTTCACCATGTTGGCCAGGCTGGTCTCAAACTCCTGACCTCAGGTGATCCACCCGCCTCAGCCTTCCAAAGCTGGGATTATAGGCAAGAGCCACCGCACCCAGCCAAATATTGCAAGTATTGATGAAGCAGAAACTAATCTACTAAACAAGACCTTAGCAGCCTAAGATTTCTGAACAGCCCTGCAGTAAATGCTGTTTTTTCTTACCCTAATCCATTCCTCACTTTCTCCTTCCTAAAAGGACCATAATTTTTGATCTGATGTATACCTAATCCTACTTACTCTAAGCCAGTCTCCTGTTGACTATGATTATTGGTCCAGGGTAGGTGAGACCTATGGCGGCACAATCTGACAGATGGGAGGATTTTATTCCATGGCTGGGTAAAAGTTTATCTCACTCAAGTTTACTCAAACAAGGGAACAAGTAACCCAGACCTGCCATTAGCAACCAAACTGCAACCCAGAGTGAACTTGGCATAGGCTAAAGCTAAAGCAGAAGACAGCAGAGTGAAAACATGCACAGAGTCTGGGTCTGTGAGTTACCGTGGAGTCTCAGAACATACCGCATCCGAGGCCTGTCCAACTACGGTCTCCCAGCTATGCGAGATATTATCTTTCCTTATTGTTTTACTCTGCATCAATACTGCCAGTTACTCACAGCCTAAAGCGTCCTAACTGATACAAGCTCTACAAGGCACAATTTCTTTTTAAGCTTCTAGGTGTTATAACTAGTTTTGTATTATTCAGAAGTTAAACTGACAGAAACAGTTCTATATTTTTCCTATGGCAAATCATGATAAACAAGAGTATACTCATTTTACACAATTTAATTTTAAGAGATTCACCATCAACGGGGTGAATTTTACTATAGGTAAATTCTAAATTAATAAATCTGACTTAAAACATAGGTTTTAAAATATCACCAGCAAGAAAATTGTTCATCAATTAGGATTGTGTTTAACTTGCTCGATAATGGCATAACTCAGGCTCTTTCTCTTTCAGTTCTGCCTTCCTTAATATGCTTGATTCAGCACTGGGGCCAAATTAGGAGAACTCTCAAGAACAAGGAAAATTGAACAAATGAAAGATCTGCTAGCTAAGATGAAAGGCAAGGGGAGAGATGACTTTTATGTAGGCAAGAAAGAGGGCGTCTACCACAGTCAGTCTTGACTCCAGCTTCACTCCAATTTTCTAAATCTCTGTGCATACATCTCCAGTAACACTAAATCTAATTATATTATGACCATTATTGCCATCATACAAAGATCTCAAATCACATACTTAAAAAATAGGGAAATAATACACTTAAAAGATAAATGCGTTAAAATCATGGAATCCTGGAAAATCGCATCAATTTCTTTGTTATATCTTGAAGAGTTGACACATACCAAGCTTAGAGTCACCTAAAATCCTGGTCTTTTAAAATAAAAGTTTTGATAAATTCATGACTCCTCTCAAATCTTTGTTTCACCATTTTGAAGGTCCAATCTTCTTGATGAGATTAATTACCTCTCATCAGCATGTGTAACTCTCTAAATTACCCACAACACAGATGAAATCTTATTTATTTAGATTAGTTATATAAATTAAGAATAAACCCATGAGTCACAATATGAACAAATCTCAAATATATGCTGAGTGAAAGAAACCCAACAGAAGAGACTCCATACTGTATGGATCCAATCTTAAGTCCAAGAACAGACAAAATTAATGTATGATGATAGTAATCAGAAGAGTTGGTGGTGGGAGGGACTAACTTCGAAAGGACAAAGGAACTTCTGGAGAGATGGGAATATTCTATGCTTTTTTCTGGGTGTTTGTTTATGGGTGTATTCAATTGTCAGAAGTCATCAAACTGAACGCTTAAGATCTATACATTTTAACGTATGTTAATTACACGTCAATAAGAACATTAAAAATAATATATTTGCACACTCCTCAAGAGATGACACAAATTGTGGCACATCCATTGCTGAAATACTATGCAGCTTTGAAAAAAGAATGAGGCAGATCTGTCTGTACTGAAATAGGATAATCTCTAACACAAGTCTTTAAGTTAAAAAGTAAAATATGAAATAGTATGTAGAATTGCTGTCATTTGTGTTTTTAAAAAGAGGAGAAGAATACACTAAGACATGTACGTTTGTACACCTACAGAAATAGTCTGGATGGTACAGACCATTGTTGGATGTTATAATAATCCCTGGAGGATGACAGCCAGGTACAGGACAGATCTACTGGAATTGTGTGTGGGGTTGGGTCCATGTCAGGCCTGCCACAGTAAATTTGATTATTACAAGTTGAGTATTCCTTATCCAAAATGCTTGGGACCAGAAGTGTTTTGGATTTTGCATTTTTTCAGATTTTGAAATATTTGCATATACATAATGAGATATCTTGGGGATGAGATGCAAGTCTAAATACAAAATTCATTTCTGTTTTATACATACCTTATCCACATAGCCTGAAGGTAATTTTATACAATATTTTTAATCACTTTTTGCATGAAACAAAGTTTGTGTACATTGAACCATCAGAGAGCAAAGGTGTCTCCATCTCAGCCACTTATGTGGACAGTCTGTGGTTGTTTGGGATCACCAACAATCATTCCTGACTCTGAATTTATACGCTTCTGATTAGTCATTTTCTTACATTTACTCACACATAAATGCTTAGTAAAAAATATGACATACCATTAATACAGTGGAAAAATAACATGTTTGGGGTAACTAAGCAGCATGGTAACCTCACCAGAATACCTGCATCAGCTATGAAACAGCAAGAACAAATAATGACAGATGTTCGGTCTCCACCTATGATACTGGTTTGTGTTTCAATTAAAAGTTTACTGTACATTTTAGTTTATGTCTTTAGGTGAGAAAAAACATCAGAAGCAATTGAGAGAACAGGAAGTTCTCTAGAGGTGAGGAAGGATTCTGCCGGGTGGCTTTTTTAAGTGGCTGGGAGGGTCTTTTTTTCCTTGGGGATGCTGGATACACTGCATTGTGCACCTGCGTTTTGACTGCAACCCGTCACTTTAGGTCAGGTGTGGAATTTCCCACTTGTGTAGTGCTCAAAATGTTTCAGATTTTGGAGCATTTTGGATTTCAGATTTTCAATTAGGTATGTTCAGCCTGTACTACATCTGGAGCTGAAGGAAGTTCTTTTCACCATCTGCCAGGTGGTATAAATATCATTCTAGCTAAAAGTCCCTGGCCTCCTAGGCATCCTTCCTTCTACCTCTGGTCTAACACTTTGAGATATCTAAGTACTTAGTATACCAATGAGTAAAGCACTGGATGACATAAATGTCTAATGTGTGTTTGGGTAAACTACAAGGCTTAAAAAACATAAGGCTTATAAAAAAGTACCTAGTACCTTTTTTTTTTTCCCAAGCACGTTTATTTGACCAAAGTTAGCCTTTCATGGCCAGGCGCGGTGGCTCACGCCTGTAATCCCAGCACTTTGGGAGACTGAGGAAGGTGGATCACCTGAGGTCAGGAGTTTGAGACCAGCCTGGCCAACATGGTGAAACCCCGTCTCTACTAAAAATACAAAAATTAGCCAGGTGTGGTGGTGGTTGCCTGTAATCCCAGCTACCTGGGAGGCTAAGGTAGAAGAATTGCCTGAACCTGGGAAGTGGAGGTTGCAGTAAGCCGAGATCATGCCACTGCACTCCATCCTGGGTGACAGAGCGAGACCCCGTCTCAAAAAAAAAAAAAAAAGTTAGCCTTTCTTGTTCTGGGGTGGCAAATCCTCCTCACTCTGGAGAAAAAGGTCTCTTTTATCTCAAAACCAACCCTTGGTGATGAATGAAAGCAACCAATGGAAACTGCCATCACCACTTAGGAAGTATCAGGTGATTATGCATTTTCTGTGGTGCACAGCTGACCTTTATTGCTGCTGCTGGGCCAGGGTATGTTTGACAAGGACTCATTTCATTGTATATTTTAGAACTATTAAAATATGTTCCCATGTGTGTATATGCTACCTATTTAAATAAATTCATTAAATTAAAAAGAGTAAAGATACAGAGCAAACAGGAGGTTAAAAAGAAGCAAAAGCTATTTGCAGCAATTAAGGTGGTCCTGACATTAACGTGGAGTGAGCGTTGTCCACCTGGCCTGCCGATCAGCCCTCTTTAGGACAGATGCACCACCTATTCATCCACACTTGGTCAGTTAGCACTTACCATAGCCTCTTTGTTCTTCTTTCAGACTAAGAAGATTCTCTCACATCAGGCACCCCTTTCTAGCCCTCCTTGAGATCTTGATTCACTTTCTCTGTACATATGGTTTAACTTAACATCTACACTGTAAGTGATCTTGAGAAGAGGCACCTGGTCTTATATATTTTTTTGGAACCCATCCCCCACAAATAACTGGCTGCTGAATAAATATTTGATCATTAAAGTAAGTAACTAATAAATGTGAAGGTTCTGTTTATCTCAATATGTAAAATAATTGCTAATGATCATGTGAGACAATGGTGACTCCACACAAGTTCCAGCCAATCCAGATTTTTAAAAATTTTTGCTTTTCTATTTGAACATTATACTAACGTGACTTGCTTATAAAACACACTGTCCTCAAAATTTGTAAGTATAATATGCACAAATCAAATCCTGTTTTCAGTGCTCCAGGGGCTCATTACTGAAAACAGTGTATCTCACTGTTTTTTCCTTAAAAATTGATATTATACTCCCATCAGTAACAGTATAATTTTTTTTGATATGAATAACCATAGCATAATTAATCTGTTTTCTAAATTCAAAAGTCTAGGTCATACATTTCCTAAAGCAAGCCTCAACTGTGCCTGGATTAACACCAAAATGACTTTTTTTCTGGGTCACACACTCAAATCCTAACTTAGTCTCTCTTTTTATTTTTATTAATGGATGTCAGTGAATGTAATTATTAAAGGGGACAGGAGATAGGATTATAAAAGACAAAGGAATAATCTTAGAATATTAAAAAAGTGGAGGCCCAGGAGCTTTATATAACAATGAGGGGAAAAGAAAGACTGTCCCTGGGAGAAAAGAGGTCACTTACCCAGGAAGTACAGGAAGGCAAGTGGGCTGGAGAGGGGACTCAGAGAACAGAAACTGAACAAGCTCTCGCATCAACATTGAAATAAGAAGAAAGTGGTGAGAAGCTGTTTGAGAATCAGGCTAGATGAGAGCTGATTGTCCATTTCTGAATATTGAAGGGGAATCTTGAATTTGAGGGTTTTTTTTCCCTCAAATAGGACACATCTTTGCCTAGAAAACTAGTTGTAGGGGACAGTGGTCCCCTGGAGGTAGAGAGAGCTATATCTGCAGTTGTCTGCGCCCAGAACAAATACAGCATCCTAATGTCCACTATGTCCAAGTTGGTTCTTTAATGACTTTGTTGGTTTTTATTTTTGTTTTTGTTGTTGTTTTAAAAGCAGGGTATTTTTTGCTTGTTTCTTGCTTTCTTGTTTGTTTGCTGCATGTGTGCATTGAAGAATTGATCTGAAGCATGAGGACAAACCATTTCCTAGCCCCCTGCTTGTATCTGTTCATAAGGAAGCAGCTTCCTCCAAACAGTTCCTGTGTCCACTGGCAAAGCTGGCCTCACCTCTATCTCGCTCTCTAGTACTGATGCAGGATTCAGGGGGGTAGAAGAGGGGGATAGAAGAGGGAGCCACTAGCTGTTTTCCTTGTTTGTTGTTTCTCTCTCCTATTGGGATGTGAGCTCTATGTGGGCAGGGATTGCTGTTTGTTTTGCACTAATACATGTATTTCTAGCTCCTGGCACAGTGCTTGGCACACAGTGGGTACCTGATAAATATTTGGATTATGAACAAATGAATAAATTGGTTGCAAGCCTGACAGCTTGCTCTCTGAAAGGAATGGCAGGATTTCAGGGAGAGGGAGGTGGAGAGTGTCAAGCACAGTACTAGGCTCCTTACATGAGATATCCATTGTTGAGAATTCACTTCAGCTAGTTTGGTCATGTGACAGTTACTGGTTATTCTGGTATTAGTCTCCTCTGGCCATTAAGATGGATAAAAAGCCATAAATTCCTTCTCCTCTAACCTCCCCGCAACATACCATGTACCATCTAGTAAGGTGGTATGTTACAATGAAAGCATATCCTGGACCAAGTTCTTTGTTTTGTTTTTTGTTTTTTTGTTTTTTGAGATGGAGTTTCTCTCTTGTTGCCCAGGCTGGAGTGCAATGGCTCTATCTCAGCTCACAGCAACCTCTGCCTCCCGGGTTCAAGTGATTCTCCTGCCTCCTGAGTAGCTGGAATTACAGGAGCACGACCCCACACCCAGCCAAATTATTTTTAAAGTACAAACATTTATTAGCAGATGGGCACAAAAACAATCATACAGGCTGTTCTTGTAAGCTTGGAGAAGCTCACTACTTGTCTCAGGACTTCTGACCACACCTTTAATGAGAAGCTCACTCAGAGTCTTTCCCCAACATTCTGAATGGTGGATCAGCCAATGCTCCCAATATGTCAGAGAAACGGAGCCCTCTCTGAACTACGAGGTGAACACAAGACCAAACAGTCCGGGATGGATATGCAGCTCTGAAGGTGCCAGATTCTTACCCCTTCCAGCAAGGGCAGTATGGCCCACTGAAACTTTCTAGTCATTAACATATCTTGAGCAACATTAATGTCACCAATGGAAAAAAAATGTGTTATATCCCTTACACCAGCTAACAAACCTTCTGGTGTGTATTCTGTTAATGGATATTTGAAATGCTTAAACAGCCACCTCTGGGGGTGGATTCCTGTTTAGGTTCTTTAAATACCAAATGACCAATAACCAACTCCCTTCTCTCACTCCCTCCTCTCACTGCAAGAAAAAGTTAACTTACACATACACATAGGTTCATTTGAAGGTACCGTAGATTACCACATAGAACCATTCAATTCTCACAACCTTTCTGGAGTAAAAATAAGAAGAGAAAATGCCTAGAAAGTGTTTATGACATGCTCAGCCTTGTTTAAGGAGTTGTATTCTAATTTAACCTTTGCGTCAACTCCACACCATTATTGCCCTGATTTTACAGACAAAAAAGGGAAAGCCCAGGGAAGTGAAGGAACACATCCAAGGTCACGCTGCTGATAAGTGGTCAGGAACACGATTGTAACCTGCTGTTGAGTTTCGGAGCCCACACTCCAAACCACTCTATTCTGCTACATTTTCTCCTGAAAATAAGAATTATTGGAATATTAGGTATTCCACATCCCCAACATGTCTTTATCTCTTTTATTCTTCAAAATCAAGGATCTAATGTTCCTGGAGGCAAATGTGTTCACTGATAGTCCCCACAGAAGTTGAAGGCGCTCAGCAACACTTCGGGTGAATTTATGCGTGGGTGCCATTCAGGAGCAATCAAAATTTCTAAAAGTCACATTATCTTTTTCATTCCAAATAGAATTTGATTTTTGAGCCTCAGTGGAAGAAATAATATTCTTAGAATTCCTTTACCACCTTTCAAAATCGAAAAATTTCAAAACTTCAGGTTGGCTAAATGTAGTGACTAAAATGGGAATATTTGTTATATTTGGAAAGTAACAACTAACTCAGAGACAACTTTCTACTCTCTCATGCTGAAATTAGCTAGCAAGAAACATCACTAGGCCTCCAGTGACTCATTACTGTTGAGGAGATAAGAATGTGGGCTTTGGAGTCATCAAGACAGAAGTGGAAATTCAGCTCCACCACTAAATGTGGCTCTTCATGCAAACTACTGCACCTCTCTAAGCCTCGATTCTTCATTCATGAAATGAGAATGATGTGTGCATAGTCCCTAACAGACTGTTAGCGGTAGCGGATTCTTACAGGTCTGCAGCAACCTTGATTGTTGCCTCAAGTTTTGTTGAGAGGTTGTGTGGTTGATTTCTGACCTTCTTAAATTATAAGTACAGGTATATAAAACGTAGGCTAGCTACAGCATAGCCAAACCCCAGGAGCTCATTAATTAGCCTCAGTTGACCCGGCAAATAACCTTGATAGAGTTTTCATTTAGGCTTGATGATAGCACTGCAAAAGGCTATTCATCAGAAGCGTGTCAATCCTGATACTTGGTTGCATTGGTTCCGGTGCTGGAGACAACAAAGCTGATCAACACGGGCTTCATAGATTCAACAAGGTGGTCTCTGGTGTTTGCCTTTCCTTGGTCACATTGCAGTTCCAGTTCCTATTGAGAAGGGTCTGAATGCTGTCCTTTCCTGCTATCTGCCTTGCTGTTTGCTTGCCATTTGAGAAGCGATGGGAGCTAGTGCTGTGACCTCCAGCTCTTTGCAATGTAATTGAGTCTATAAAACCATGAGTCACCAGGACCACGTGAGCTACAGAAAGCTCACACAGTCCAGGTATATAAAATGTAGACTAGCTAAAGCATAGCCAAAGGCAAGTCTTAGAGCAGGAGTGAAAGTTTATTAAAAAGTATTAGAGCAGGAATGAAAGGAAGTAAAGTATGCTTGGAAGAGGGCCAAGCAGGAGACCTGAGAAATCAAAGTGCCCTGTTTGACTTTTGACTTGGGGTTTCACATGTTGGCATGCTTCTGGGGTGTTGCATCCGTTCTCCCTTGGTTCTTCCCTTGGGGCGGGCTCTCTGCATGTGCAGTGGCCTGCCAGTACTCGGGAGGAGCTACATGTGCAGTGTGTTTACTGAAATTGTGCACATGCTCACCTGAAGCATTCTTCCTTTATCAGTCAAGTGTTTCTAGAGGAAGGTCATATACCAGTTAAACTCCACCATTTTGCCTCTTAGTGTACATGCTCAAGCCCACTCGCCCAGCTCCTGAGATCCTATCAGGAAGCTTCTGATCACTAACTTTAGGTGTTTTCTATTTAATGGGAGACTGCATTTCCCTGGCACTGGCTGTGACCAATTGTTATTTTAGAGAGATAGTTTTGACAGCCACCTGACCATCACGTGATGGTTGTCTGACATTCCTGGGATCGGGGCGCCTCTCCTACCCTGTGCATGTTTGCCTTACTACCTACTGTAGTAAGATCATAATATAATCGCAGTAATTATTAGGATGTTTATTATTCCAGGGAAATTTGTATTTATTCAAGCCTCCTGAGGACAAACAGCCAGAAGAGTCACAAAAGCAAGGATTTCCCTGACTTTGCAAATTGCCCTACATAGAAAGCCACTCCCAGCCTGGCTTTAGTATATATATTTTGAGAGCCCAGTTTATTGATGTATAATCACTCCGTGTAGGTGGGTAGGAAGTTGGCTTATGCCCTAGGCAAGTTCTATGTAACTTGCTTTAGGTAATCAGACAGGGGAAGCTGAAGTCAAGTTGTTTTCTTTGGCTGGCCCTTCCACCTCATGTGAAGATGTCACTTTAAATAGCTCAAGGGCTGCTCTGTGGATGTAAGAAGTAGACTTCCAGTTCAGGAGGCAGAACCAGCTGGTAAGGATTTTCCCAGGGATGGATATGGACTCAGTGGAATAGGAAGTAGTGACTTCTCTGTTACTGGAAGCATTCGAGGAAACCAGTGACTACAGGCCAAGATGGGTGGAGAGGACATTCTTGCCTTAGGGGGAACATGGAGTTGATAATAATGGGAATGTTAATGAAACATGCTTTCTATTTATTGAAGCCGTGTGTCAACACCTATTTTAGTTCATTTAATCCTCACAGGAATCTCTCCAATTCTATAGTATTATGTTTTTCACACATCACTAAACAAAAGCTCAGAGAGGTTAAGTAATTTACCAAATCTCACACAACTGGAATGATCAATGTTGAAGTTTTGAACCAGAGCCTATGCTATTATATCACCTCCCAAAATGATTTTAAAACTTTCTTTCTTTTTTGGAAACAGATCTCTTATACTACACACCAGTTTATAAACTGTTAGAGTTATGTTGTATTAATATATATTTATTTTACAATTTCAAATATATGATATTTACTTGTTATAAAGTCATTCATGAGAATAATTACTGAAGACAAATAATTGATATTTGAAATTATAAATGACAGATGTTATTTAATATCAATCTTAATATTCAAATTATATTTTTATTTTGTTTTGGCCCACAGTATTGCAAATGGTACAGTGTTTTCACTGTCCTCGTTGATATCTCTGGACAGTCTTCAGTTGAACTGATTCAGAAGCTGGAGAGAAGATCAGTAGGACATTTTGTTTGAAGTCTGAATTATTAACAATATCTAATAACCACATGCCTGTCTTATAACCCAGAAGTCAGACTAGAAGTACCCAAAGCTTACAGAAATGCCAGAACATCATTGATATCTCTGGACACTCTTCAGCTGAACTGATTCAGAAGCCGGAGAGAAGATCAGCGGGACATTTTGTTTGAAGTCTTAATCATTAACAATATCTAACAACCACATGCCTGTCTTATCATAATCCAGAAGTCAGACTAGAAGTGCCCAAAGCTTACAGAAACTGCCAGAACAATCTATGATATGATATTATCATCACATGGCAGTTACTCACTCAGCAAATATTCTTTCTGAGAGGCAGTGGAACACGTTGGTTACAAGCACAAGCTTTGACATGAAGCAGCTCAGCTCTACCATTAACCAGCAGACTGACCCTGGGCAAAATTCTGAACCTCTTCCAGACTTATTTTTTCATTGGTAAAGTGGAAATTGTCATGAACAATTATTAAATTCTTTTGGGTAGATAGAGGTAACCTCTAATAGGTAGAAGTAGGTCTCTCCCATGGCATCCTGAACATAGGAAGTATGTAAAAATGACCAGGTTCTGCCATATACACAAGCACTTACTAAATAATCATTCCATCTTATTTTATGTGAGCTCAGTGAATTGCCAACTCTCTGCCGTTTTAGGCACTTTGACAGTACCTTGCATGAACGTTTTACTTCAGGCTGGTGTAGCACTAGTCTGGCAGCAGGTTCAGCTAAACATCTACTTGGTCAGGTGACATAATCCTCCATTAAATGTCTTACACCCAGAAGTAATTGGAATCCTAAGCACAGATTACTATCTGAAGGGTGTAGCCTGTTGGGCTAGGTAGGTTCTTATTTCCTGTATATTCCAGGTCAGGAGTGCCTATTCAATATTTCCAGTCAATTCACTCCTGCTTGAACACTATTCATTTCTTCAATGAAGAGTCATTTCTATATCCATAATGCTAATTAGAAAAACTTCTGGTGTTGATCAGAAATAAAGACACTTATGAATTTGAATTATGGATATGAATTAATGGATTAGAGTCTTTGAAATGTAAACTAACTCCATAGATCGTATATTTTTATTTAAGAAACTGCAAGTGTTAACTACTAGCCCTTAGGATAGAGAGATTAAAGTTAGGACATACTACACTGAAGTACTTGTAAGTGAATTACAAATAATATAACAGGGGAAAAATTCTCACAAGAATGTTGTGAGAATTAATAATAGCTAATTTTTTGAATGTTTCCTAGTGCCAAGTACTATATTCAGGTAATCATGTGCATATTCTGATTTAATCATTATAAAAACACCATGAGGGAGGCAATATTATTAAATGAATTATGAGTAAATAAGCAAATAAATAGTCACTATTTAGTTAGCTTTCTTCCCAGTGCATGATAAACATGCAATAAATGGTAACTATTCTTATTTTGTGGATCTGAAGATTGTGTCATGATAACAAACTGTTACCAGCAGCTGGGCCTTGTCTGACACTTAAATGAACATGACACGTGCTAAGCTGATGTCAAATGCTTCCCTTTAAAATTTGGGTGAATGTGGGTGAGCCTGAATTTTATAAAGGCCTGTTCAGACCTTTTTAATCAATGACATATATCTATTAAATGCAAATACATTCACAGAGATGACAGATGTTTCCTTTTTTTGTTTTTTTGAGACAAGAGTTTTTTTCTGTCACCCAGGCTGGAGTGCAGTGGCGCAATCTCGGCTCACTGCAATTTCCACCTCCCGTGTTCAAGGGATTCTCCTGCCTCAGCCTCCTGAGTAGCTGAGATTATAGGCACGTGCCACCACGCCTAGCTAATTTTTGTATTTTTAGTAGAGATAGTTTCACCATGTTGGCCAGACTAGTCTCGAGCTCCTGACCTCAGGTGATCCGCCGGCGTCGGCCTCCCAAAGTGCTGAGATTACAGGCCTGAACCACCGCACCCGGCTGACGGATGTTTCATTCTGAGGTCTATACAAATGGAACTAACTTACAGCGTGTATTGTGTCGATGGTCTCTAAATGTGTTAAATTTGCCATAGTGCACATTTGGATGTATGTGTAATTTTTTTAAGTCTCAGGGTTTCTTATGTTTACAAATATTTGAAAAATGAAATATGAATCAAACATTTGTGGAGTACCTGAAGTATTTCCTGCCATGAGGTCCCAGTTTGATAACCACTGGCCTTAATGACTGGCTGGCATCCAGCACTCATCTCAGTATTACAATCCTATGATTCAATTATTGCTAAAAGCAAAAATCTAAGACTGCAAAAGCCCATTCTCCTAACCAATGAACAAAATCCAGCTACTCTTTATTTTAAATTCCAATCAACACAGAGAACATGATGAGAAAGATGATTCATTACAGTTGTCACTCATATTTTTTTCTCATTGAATAAACATGATTAGTTGCCATTCGCTAGTCAGTTTTCTCTCTTCTTTTAAGGCTTTGTGTGTGTCTGGCTTTAAACACTAAAGAAATGTCATCAAGTTTCGTAAAGTTTCGTGATCTCTACTTTTGGAGGAGTCATATGCTTCTGCCTCACAAGACTGGCCACAGACTCACGATGGGAAGAACACGCTTTGCCACAGGGCTTCTAACTGCAGATCAGAAGCTTCCAGGTTTGAGGCCAACATTTTCAGTAGCCTCCTGATGGGCTGACTTGTCTTCTCTTCACTCTTTTTCTGGAACTGGAATCGTAATTCTTCCCTTCTTGAATCAGAGTAGGTCACTAGGGTAACAGGAATGAGTGAAGCCAATAGAAATAACTTCCTTCAGGGGAGTGTAGACATCAGTGTAAAACGAAGAAAAAAGAGAGAGTGGGGATAGCTTCAAAAAGCCACAGAGTGGGCACTCTCCCAAAGGCAGAGCAGGCAACAAAATCTTTAAAGAGTCTAGCTTCATAGCTGGGTCTCTGGAGGGGATTAAAAACTAAAAGGCATGGACATCATGACAGAGTATGTCTAGATACAGAAGACACAGAAATAGCAAAACGCTAAAGGCAACCAGAGCATCCAAAAAGAAAAGCTAATTCAAAACCACGGATGTAATTACCAAGATTAAAAGAGCAAATGCCCTTCTTAAATTTTCAGAGGAAGTTTGTAAAAATCACTTAATTTAAAATAAAGCATACCTTTGATGTGAAAACATGCAAGCCCGGAAGCAAAGAAAGGTAATATAATTAATTTTTAGATCAAATTTTGAATGAAGGGAAATATTTTACATTTGTTTGTCAAACTTGCAAACATTAACAAGCAATTAATGACTCCTAAATTCAACAGAGTTATTAGCAAACTAATAAAGGCAATCATAGCCAAGATCCAGTTAGTCAACTCAAACATGGAAAAGACTGAATTAGCTAAATGAAGTCAGATGATGAATTAAAAAAAAAATTAAAATTAAAAAACCCACCACTTTCATTAATGGAGAAATTAAGAAAACCGCTGCCAACTCCTGTGACTTTCTGTCACCTCAGGCCATCTCTGCTCTCCTTCTTGTCTGTTGATTGTCTTACTTCGATTACAAGGCACTGAGGCAGGACACATCTCATGGCTTCATTCCATGTTGAGCATTTCCTTGGTATTAAATGGAGTATATTCTGTGGTTCATTAGTTCATTCATCCAGCAAACGACTACTAAACGCATATTGAGAGCAAAGCATTGATTTGAGTTTGGTAGTTGTACAAAGATAAAAAGATATGAACCCTGCCCTTGGAGGAATTAACAGTCCAGTGTATAAAAATAATTACAATATAATATGCATACATACCTAGTAATAATTACAATGCTGAGGACCTTTGAAAAAGGTGTAATAGGAGGTGAGAGATGAAGGGAAGGAGGCTGAAGGCTTCTGTGGAGAAGGTCGGGCTACAGCTGAGAGTTAGGGGCTGAGAAAAAGAGGTTATCTGTGAGAATTAGGGGTGCTGTGGACTCCTTGAAGCCTACCGGGTCATATAGAATGCCAGTGCAATTTGCTAAACAATCACTGCTCTCACTGAAGAAGTTTCAGGCAGGTGAGAGCTAGCTACTCCTCCAATCTTACCACCACAATGAAAGCAAGGTTCAGAAGAAAAAAAATCTGCCAAATATAAGATATTTATTAAAGAAACAGTGAGTCATTAACAAGGAAGCACAAAACAGTTCCTGCTGCTGGTTAGGTGAACTGGCAGTTCTCTCTCCTTTTGTTTGCTTTGTGTGCTCAGATCACCCCTGTGCTATCCCGTAGACAGAATCACATTCCAGAGGCAGGATTCTGTCAACCTTGGAGCTGGCATCAGGCAACTATAAATCCTTCTAATCCAAAGGCTGGACATGGAACTATTTAGGGACTCAGCTTCAAGTACCATCCCTAAGAGTGCAAATCTCCTAATTCTTAGACTCCGTGCATACAAGAGTAAAAAAAGTCTCTGCAATATTTTAACCAATCCACATTTTAATATCTTTAATTTCAACCATGAAAGCCCACTGTAAAAATCTGTCTTGCTATACAAGAAGCCATCATTACATCAATGAAAAAACATGTCAGACACTCGCTATGTTGATTTGAACAACCTTGAATGTTGATCAAGATCTAGCTAACACTAACGCAGGAACAGAAAACCAAATACTGTACATTCTCACTTATTAGTGGGAGCTAAATGATAATACGTGGACACATAGAAAGGAACAACACACACTGGGGCCTATCGGAGGGTGGAGGATTGGAGGAGAAAGAGGATCAGAAAAAATAACAAATGGGAACTAGGCTTAATACCTGGGTGATGAAATAATCTGTGCAACAAACCCCCATGACACAAGTTTACCTATGTAACAAACCTGCACATGTACCCCTGAACTTAAAATAAAAGTTAAAAAAAAAATCTAGCTGACAGAAGCACTTGCAGACTCTCTAGAGCTGCTCTGTCCTCTACAGTAGCCACCAGCTATATGTGGCTATTGAGTGCTTCAGCTATTGAGTGTGGCTATTGAATTGTTCTCAATTCAACAAGTCAAACTGAGATGTTCTGTAAATGTAAGATATACACCAGAAATTTCAAGACTTAGTACAAAGCAACAAAAAATGTAAAATATCTCATTAATCATTTTATATTGGTTACATGTTGAAATAATATTTTGTATATATTGGATTAAATAAAATGTATATAAGAATAAATTTCACCTGTTTTATTTTACCTTTCATAATATGGCTGCTAGCAAATTTAATATAAAATATGTGGCTTATATTTTATTTCTATTCGGCAGAGCTGTTGTAGGCTCTAGATCATGGAATTTCAAATTAGAGTGCTTGCCAGTATTTTCTTGACCTTGCATTCCCGGTGAAAATGCCATTAGCCTTAGGTATGGTTGCATGTAGATTAACCTAAGTAGCATGCCCATAACATCAAACTGTATATGTCAATGTGTTTTAAAGTAAATTCATTTATTTACTTATTAATTGCCTAATAAGACAGATAAAATCTGTACAGTCATGGGGATTTATGTTCTCTCTGGGGTAGACAGAAAGAAAGAACTGAATAACAAAAAGTCATAAAATCATCAGCGTGGTGCAGGGAGTAAAATGGTGTGATGTGTTAAAGACTGGCTGGACAGCTTCTTCAAGTTGAAGAGTCAGAGACGGCCTCTCTGAGGGGATGACATTTAAAATGACATCTGAATGACATGAAGGAGTCTGAAAGACATGAAGGAGTCAGACATGCAATGATGAGGTTTGTTGGCAGTGGGTGGGGAGGAGTTGTTCTAGGCTGGGGAAACAACTAATACACAAGCTCAAATGTGGGAATGAGCTTGGCTTGGCAAGAAAGAGAATGCATAAAGATGTTAAAACCATGACATTCAATGAAATCTACTAGAGAGGGAAGATGAATATAGGAGCCTTCTAGGGCTTCTCCTTCATAAATGAAGGAGAAGGCACCCAGTTTCAAGCCCTAGAGGGCCCCCATATTTAGAGGTTGAGTGGAGAAGAAGAGATCCACAAAAGGGAAGAGGAATCAGGGAATCCACTGTGGGCTGTAGCAGAAGCCAGGAGCTGACACTGTTTCAAGAGGAACAAGTAGTTCTGTTGAAAGTGTATTGCTGAAGGGCTGGGCGCAGTGGCTCACGCCTGTAATCCCAGCACTTTGGGAGGCCAAGGTGGGTGGATCACCTGAGGTTGGGAGTTGGAGACCAGACTGACCAATATGGTGAAACCCCATCTTTACTGAAAAAAAAAAAAAAGAAATACAGAAATTAGTCCAGCTATGGTGGCACGTGCCTGTAATCACAGCTACTCAGGAGGCTGAGGCTGGAGTATCACTTGAACCCAGGAGGCAGAGGTTGCAGTGAGGTGATATTGCGCTACTGCACTGCACTCCAGCCTGGGTGACAGAGGGAGACCCTGTCTCCAAAAAAAAAAAAAAAAAAAAGTGTGTTTCTGAAGGGTTGTGTGAGTTGGGTAAGACTAGTAATTACTGACTTCAACTGATTGGGAGCCACTGGACATGTAGCACAAGCCATCTCACCTGGGCACTGGGAATGGAATTCCATTAGGAATCGGTTGAGAAGAGAACACAAGGCAGTAAGTGGAGACAAAAGCTCTAGTCAGCCCGTTCAAGCAGTTTTTCTGTGATGGCAGAGGACCATGTTGAGCCTGAGGAGCAACAGGGATGGATAAATGTAGGTAATATTGAGTGTGTTATTGCTGGTAGAGGTAAGGGTGAGAGTAGATGGACAACGTCACAAGGAAACTTTGACCTTGTGACCTCACCTGAAAGGTATTGAGCAGAGGAGCACGGTAATCAGATACAAGAAGAAACAGGAAGATAAGAAAGAACAGTAGGGGGCTTTGATTAAGAGGCAGGGGTCAGGCCAGGTGTGGTAGCTCACGCCTATAATCCCAGCACTTTGGTAGGCCAATACGGAAGGATCCATTGTGCCCAAAAGTTAAAGACCAGCCTGGGCAACATATTGAGAACCTGGCTTTACTTAAAAAAACAATAAAAGAGGCAAGGGTTGTCCTTATACATTCCCTCCATCATGGGTTCTACAGACCTCATGGAAAGTTTTCAAAGAAGATAATTCAGGAGACAGAACAGTGCAGACATCCTTAGTAGAAGCAAGCCAACTTAACAAAAATGAATTCACTCAAAGTCAATTAACCAAAATTCACTTTGCCAAATTATCAACTCACTTAAGTCATCAAACTTTTCATTAGCCAAAAGTTGTTTTGGTGGAATTCACAGAAAGCTAATTTGCTGAAAGCTGAATTGCTAAAAACCAAATCACTGAATGGCCAGATCCCCCAATTATCCATTCATTGGCAACTCTGTATCATAAAGTTTATAGTTAAAATGGTAAAGAGACAAAGGATATGGACAGGGAATTCACAGACAGGAAAGCCCTGATAGCCAAAAAGCATATAAAGAGATGTTCAAACTCACAAGTAATGAAAGCAATGCAATTGAAAAAACACTGAAATTTGATTTTAAATACATCAGGATGGCAAATACTATACCAAATGATAAAACTAAATATTGGCAAGTAACACTAGTTGCAATCCCTGGGCAACAGACTCTCAGCATAAGCTTAGCATGCAAAGCATTTATTAGTAAGCACCAGTGGGAGAAACATCCAAGGAAGGGTGTGGGAGGAAATAGTACAGGAGCTTCAGTGCTGTCCCAAAGAAAGCCCAGCCATCCTAACAGGCATGAGGTGATATCTCTTCGTGGCTTTGATTTGCAGTTCCTGATGATTAGTGACGTTGAGCACCTGTTCAAATATAACTATTAGCCATTTGTATGTCTTCTTTGGAGAAATGTCTGTTCAGATCCTTTGCCCATTTTTTTGTTTTTCTTTTGTTTGTTTGTTTCTTGCTATTGAGTTGAGCCCCTTGTCTATTTTGGATATTAACCCCTTACTAGATGTATGGTTTGCAAATATTGTCTCTTCACTCCTGAAAGAATGACTATTATCAAAAACATAACAAGTGTTGGCAAGAATGTGGAAAAAAATCCTTGTACACTGTTGGTGGGAATGTAAATTGGTACAAGCATTATGGAAAACAGTATGGAAGTTCTTCAAAAAATTAAAAATAGAACTACCATATGTTCCAGCAATCTCACTTCTGGGTATATATCCAAAGGAATTGAAATCAGCATGTCCAAGAGATATCTGCATACCCATGTTCACTGCATTATTCACAATAGCCAAGATACGGAAACAACCTAAGTGACTGTCGACAGATGAATGGATAAGAATATACAATGGAATGTTATTAAGCCTTTAAAAAAAAAAGGAAATCCTGGCATTTACAACAAATGGATGAACCTGGAGGACTTTTTGCTAAGTGAGATAAGCCAGACACAGAAAGACAAATACTGCAGGGTCTCACTTACATGTGGAATCTTAGAAAGTCAACTCCTAGGAGCAGAGAGTAGAAAGGTGGTTTCTACTCTCAGCCCCAGGGGCTGAGGGGCAGGAGAAATGAGAAGTTGATTAAAAGGTACAAAGCTTTAGTTATGCATAATGAGTAAGTTGTAGAAACCTAATGTACAGCATGGTGACTATAGTTAATAGTAGTGTATACTTGAAATTTGTTGAGAGTAGCTCTTAAGTGTTCTCACCACACACACACACACACACACACACAAAAGGTAACTATGTAAGGTGATGGATATGTTTATTAGCTTGATTGTAATTATTTCACAATGTACACATTTATCAAAACAAAATGTATACACCATAAATTTATTTAATTTTTAATTGTCAGTCATACCTCAATAAAGCTGGGGAAAAAAAGAAAAAGAAAGCTCCATCAAGGCTCACCAGGACTGAAGCTGGGTGGCCCTTCAAAGTTGACCCATGATGAGATGAACTGGTTATTTATACCCTTTCAATTAGATGGTCAGCTACTGACTAGTACGGGCAGTGCATGATGGAAGGCATGACTCTGGGTGAGGTCATTTTCTCCAGCTGAGAACACTCCCAAAAGGGCTGCCACTGATGACTATTCCAGCACTGGGGGACCAAGTTCATTTTTGAAGGTGGATCTAAGAGTCATGCAAGTGTAGGGCTGGATGCTGTCTTTATTTTAAAATTTTTTTTTCTGGCTGTATTTAGGTGTAATTGCTATACAAAAACACTGCACATAGTTAATGTGTACAATTTGATGAGTTTGGACATATGTATAAACTTGTGTTACCATCATCATAATCAAAGTAATGAACACATCCATCATCTCCAACAGTTTCCTGTGTCCCTTTGTTATTTTTTCTCTTCATTTAAAATTTTGATTTTATTGTTCACATCAAAATGTTTTTGCATGAATTTTAATTTTAAAAATATTGCACTAAAATATTATTTACCTTGATCACTAAGTCTTTTGGCTCTCCCTTAAATTTTGTCTCACTCCTCTCATGCTAATCGCAGCCCTGCTCCTGGTAGGTATGTGAGCTAGCTAGACATTCAGGAAAGCAAGCCAGCAGTATTTAGTGACATTGCATGTGAATATGCCCTATGATGTAACAATCCACCTCCTGGGTGTATAGAGAAGCCATCTCATCTGTCTGTAAGGGGATGTGGATGTGCATCTAAAAATTGTTATGGGACTGGGGGCAGTGGCTCATGCCTGTAATCTCAGCATTTTGGGAGGCCGAGGTGGGTGGATCACCTGAGGTCAAGAGTTTGAGACCAGCCTGACCAACATGGTGAAACCCTGTCTCTACTAAAAATACAAAATTAGCCTGGCATGGTGGTCCACACCTGTAATCCCAGCTACTTGGGAGGCTGAGGTGGGAGAATCACTTGAACCTGGGAGGCAGAGGTTGCAGTGAGCCGAGATTGCACCATTGCACTGCAGCTTGGGCAACAAGAGCAAAACTCTGTCTCAAAAAAAATAATGGCAGGGTGCAGTGGCTCACACCTGAATCTCAACACTTTGGGAGGCCAAGGCAGGTGGATCACGAGCACAGGAGTTCAAGCCAGCCTGGCTAAGATGGTGAAACCCTGTCTCTACTAAGTAAACTACAACCACCTCTAGAATGTCAAATGGTCTCTTTTCAACTGGAATGACAAAAGCTGAAAGAAATGTGCGACCATGAGGACACTGTAACCTATAAATGATGTGCTGAGACTGGAAACCCAAAATATGGTAACTGAGAGTGGCACTAAGGCCCTAAGTTTTGGTCACACTCTCACCTAGTGAGAACCTGGCCAAAAAGGGTGGCAGGTGCCTGTAATCCCAGCTACTAGGGAGGCTGAGGCAGGAGAATTGCTTGAGCCCGGAAGGCAGAGGTTGCAGTGAGCCGAGATCACAGCACTGCACTCCAGCCTGGGTGACAAAGTGAGACTCCGTCTCAAAAAAAAAAAAAAAAAAAAAAAAAATAATAATAATAATAATAATAATAATAATAAATAAATAATAAAAATTGTTATGGTAGAAGAGAGAAGGAGAGCTGGAGACAACTTAGGAAGCCATCTCTAGGAGATGAATAGTAAAATGGGCTGGATGCATTCTATGGAATACTAAGCAGTAGTCCAGGGTGATAAAAGAAAAGCTTCAGCCAAATTTAAAAGAGTTTAATTGAGCAATGAACAATTCATGAATTGGGCAGCCCCCAGAACCACAGCAGATTCACCAAGACTCCAGGGATGCCTTGTGGTCACAACAAATTTATAGACAGAAAGGGGAAAGTGATGTACAGGAATTGGAAGTGAAGTACAGAAACAGTGAGACTGGTTACAGCTTGGTGTTTGCCTTATTTGAATGCAGTTTGAATGTTCAGCAGTCTATGAGTGGTTGAAGTATGACCACGGGGATTGGCCAACACTCAATCATTGTTACAGGTGCATACTATTAAGTTAGGTTTTCAATTTTGACTTCCTATTAAGCTAGGTCACAGTTCATCCACAAGGACTCAAATATAGAAGCAAAGAGTCCTTCTTAGGCCATATTTAGTTTGCCTTAACAAGTTCCCTCTTTTGGTCATTTTCTCAATTTTAAGAGATTGACCAAAATCTTAGTTATTGATGTTACTATCACTATCATAAATGTACTTATATGGTTTTGAAACCCACTGGGAAACATTAGAACAGTGGGTTTTGCAAGGAAGGAATAAGGACCAAAAAGAGGGTGCTTCCTTATGCTGGAACATCCTGTTTACAGGAGAAAAACAAAACCTGGTCTGTTCTAGGATCTATGTGCTTTCTCAAAGCCTTAATTTGATTATGTCACATTTAGCACAAGTGACTCCATTTTATCCTGGTTTGGTTTGTTGGGGCCTAGTGCATGAACTCAAGTCCAAAATAATGGCCTCCCATAATTTTGTTTTTTAAAAATTCCCCCTTTTTGGCCAGGTTCTCACTAGGTGAGAGTGTGACCAAAACTTAGGGCCTTAGCGCTACTCTCTGTTACCATATTTTGGGTTTCCTGTCTCAGTACATCATTTATAGGTTACAGTGTCCTCATGGTCGCACATTTCTTTCAGCTTTTGTCATTCCAGTTGAAAAGAGACCATTTGACATTCTAGAGATGGTTGCATGTGAACAGTGAAAATCTTTGAAAGAATACAGAGCACCAGAGAGACTATCATTATGACTATTGGGAGGATAATACCAACAGTTTGGAGTATGCTCCTTACCCAGGGTCCCCATAAACCAAACCACGTCAAATAAAATAGATTAAAGAATGAGCTAGATGAAGAGTCTACTCGCTTGACCAAGTGGTCTTTTCATTAATCCCCTACAACTGAATTTTTGTAATCTACATTTGATGTATTTCTCCATAGGCCAGAAGTGTCAGTAGCTGCACAGGTACTTTTCTGCTTAGCCAATTCTATTATTTAGTATAACTTTCACAAGAGAATCTAAAGTCTGTTGTGTAAGGATAGCCTTTAAAGTAGAATTTGCTGTAGAGTCTATTGTGAGGGTGACATTTCTAATTATTGCCTATTTTATTCTAAACCATGGAAAAAGGACCTAACAAATGATACCCTTCTACAAGAGTGAAGGCCTCCTGGCAATGTTCTCTTTAATTCATGAGGAGTTTTGACTAATTATGAGGCAACATATATACCATCAAAGTTTCTCACCTACACTGGGCCTTCATCTTTTACCTATTAAAGCATATGGTTATTCATCGCTGCAAAATCCTTCACAAATAAATTATACCCTATAAGTGCACACAATAGACCCCTTTTTCATTTCTATTGTTCATAGAGGCATAACAAGGAAAAATATTCAAAGATAAGAGTCTGTGATAGTAGAAGTCTTGATCAGTGATCTTGGGAAAAGCTGTTCACATAAAAGATGCCATCTTCTTCTGGGGAGAAACTTTCCTGGTTACTTTTACCTTCAGGGTTGAAATGGGTGTACAGTTCCAGGAGTGTGGAGGGGCCCTTGTCAGTTGTGAGATTACAAACCCAAGGTTCAAGGCTCCGAAGTTTTGCTGTAGTGTGGAAGGCAAGGACAATCTTTCTCTCATGTTCTCAGAAGATCCAATCTTTGGGCTCTATATTGTGAAGGGATTATCCTCAGTGAACCATAAAAAGCTCTCTTTACCTGGTGAAATACACTGTAGCATAATAATTTACTGCTATAACATCAGCCTTCTTGCATGGGAAAGCTTTTATACCCCCAGAAAACGTGCATTGAAAATGACAATTGAATAAAATCCCTTTATAAATGTTTAAATGGACCATCAAGTAGCCAAATGTACCCGAACCTTTGATTGTCTTCCCAGGAATATGTAACCAAACATTAGTTTTAAACTATTTCTGCAATTTATAAGTCACCACATCAATGTATTCAATTTGGATTATTTTATCTTTTTCATGATGAGTCATGGAATGCAGAACCTTTAATAACAAAAGCTTTAAGCACTCAAGAAGGACAAGGCGGCTGTCTTGGTTCTTCACGAGTCCATGCTTAACATTGGACTTATGTCCCCTTGAATATCAGTTGTTTCTCCAATTTAGGTACACAGCACTGATAACTAATAAGTTATCAGAGGTAATTTGACTTAGACCATGGAGTTCATTCAAATTGTATATTTAAACAATGTTAGTATTGGCTGATTTAGCATGATAATCTAGAGCTTGATATTGAAAGGTCTGTTAAATAGCAAAGGTTTAAAATTTTGGATATTACAAAATAGAATTTTAGGTTACCATAAGTCGTTCATTTAGCCAAAATGATAACTCAAAAACTTTTAAAAGGAAAAAATACTACTCTGATGGAGAAGAGACACAGCTTTCTAAATAAGACCCAGTGGAGATAGCATGAAGCCAACTGACTCTGTCTCCTGTCTTTCCCTTCCCTGCTTTTTCTTTTGTAGTTTACTTAAAAGGTAAACAAAAACCTTTCATTATCTTTTAATATTACATAAAAATTACTTTTAAAAGAGAAAATCAAATTTTATGTTTCCATTGGTGTATTTTTAATGATAAAGCTAGTTTTTTAATAACATTTTATAAGTCTATTAAGTTTAATTAGTTTGACCATAAGGTAACATTTTTATAAACATTTTATAACTCTTTATGCTTTTTTTTTCAGAGCAGAACAATGTTCTAAGAAAACTCTGTTGTGCTTTTATTCCAATGTTCAATTTATGGAAAAAACTGAAAAATGCCATTTTAACTTTAGCCAATATGTCCACACATAGAATTTTTTACAATTAATTTTTTATAAACCTTCCACAACTTGTTCAAACACTTAGCTTTATTTAATTTAAAACAATCCTTTAACCCTCTAACCTAGGCAAAAATTTACATTCCCATACCTTCTTATAATCTCTTACAAAAATATATTTTATTCTCCTTACACACCTTGTATGTAAACTTACTTTTCAGTAGTCTCAATTGCATATTACAATGTTAACTCTTAGAGACTTTTACTTTTGGTGAAAACCTTGGTAAGTAAGGGATTTTACTTATGTACTAGGTGGGGAGCCTAGGACCCAGACAGAAATGCACATAAGGTCTGACTCTTTCCATCATCTGATTCCACGTGTCCCAGGCCTTACCTAGCTGTAAAATAGGCAAGATGCACAGTTAAGAGTCATAGTGGCATGTTATAAATCATTTAGGAGGCCTATTCACCTTTATTTATTTATTTATTTATTTATTTTTTATTATTATTATTTTTTTTTTTTTGCGATAAAGTCTTGCTCCTTTGCCCAGGCTGGAGTGCAGTGGTGCCATCTCAGCTCACTGCAACCTCCACCTCCTGGGTTCAAGTGATTCTCCTGCCTCAGCCTCCTGAGTATCTGGGATTACAGGTGTGCACCTCCATGCCTGGCTAGTTTTTATATTTTTAGTAGAGACGGGTTTCACCATGTTGGTCAGGCTGGTTTCAAACTCCTAACCTCGTGATCCACCTACCTCAGCCTCCCAAAGTGTTGGGATTACAGGAGTGAGCCACCGCCCCCAGCCCTAATCACCTTTAAATTGTACATTTCTGGCATAAATTTATTTTCATAAATTCTTTCATAACTTACACAGATTATGTAAGACATGTTTAGACTTTCTGAGTGACTTGCCCTAAACATCCTTCTTTTTAAACAGCCAGTCATTTTACTTTAGGATAAGAATTTACCTTACAACATCTTTTCTTATATAAAATCTATTTTCTTTAAAGCCTTCTTTGCATAGCTAAGGGGCATGGCTAATTCCATATATCCCCAGGCCTTATTTAGAATGTAATGTCTCCAAAATAAATTGAACAGTTTTCAAAAGTCAAAGCAGTTTATGACCTTAAAGCATTTAGCAAATCTAATATCTGACCTGCATAATTTAGACAAAAATGTCTTTATTTTATCAATAATCTTTAAAGCTGTTTTTATTTTGCTTTCTAAATATTTGATTTGAGTTTATTTTTGTTTAAACCAATTAATCAGAGCTCTTTTATATAAACATTACACACAACACATATATAATTATACAGACAGACAGAAGAAGTTTACCACAGTAGTTGTAAGATTTTTTATTTTGCCAGTTTTTATGTTTCTTAACTGGTTATTGGCTTTTGGGTGGAGCCCTTGGAAGAACAGAGCCAGAAAGGGATTTCTGGTGCCTTCTGTTTTTCCCAAGAAGTCCAGGAAGTTAGGGCTTCAATATCCACTTTTAATTAAGCTGACTTTTAACCATAGCACTCTTTAATAAAGTCCTTTTAAAATTTTTTATTACTCAATTTTACCCAGGCCAAATGGCTGGTATTTCTGGCTTTGAACTCTACCAAAGGTAACCTCCCAGGTGCTCAGAGAAAGGAAAATTAGATAGTACGTGGAGAAGAGACTAGACAAGGTCATACAAATATTAAACTAAACACAGCTTACTTCATAGGCAGGGAATTGAACCCAAACCACCAGTATGAAAGAGCAAAGCCTTAGCTACTGAGCTACAACATGGGGCAATCTTTATTGGCTCTCCCAGGAGGAATCTAGAGTAGTTAATTTTGAGCTTGCAAAGGCTTTTAGCTACTCAAGATAATTTTTAGAGCTAACTATGACATAAGCCCTAAAATTCCTGTTCCCTGGAAGGCAGAGACCAAGAGAAAGTACCGCCACGTGGTTACAAGGTCAAGCTCCCAAGGACGTAAAACAAAATGGAGATAAACAGTAATTTTTACCATTCATTCAACCATTTGCACAGAGAAAGAGAGAAGCCCGAAATCTAACTGATAAGAAGTTCTTACCTTTTTGCCAGGATGCCAGGCTTCTGGGTACACTTTCCCTGAGCGCCCCTAGTGACTCAGCTTGCCACACCATCGCGCTGGGGCAAAGCCACATCATAAAGGAAAATTATCTTTTTTTTGTCCTGGCCAGAGTAAAATATGTGTGACAAAAACTTAGACATTGGCCACTCTGATTGGCACCCAATGTCAAACCGGCAAGGCTCAAATTTGCTCCTGGTTGGGCCCCATCATTGTGTTAATCCAACCTCTGACCAGGAGTTTCAACCTGTGGTCTCTGGGCAAGGTGGTCGCCCTGAGTAATAGAAAACATAAGAAAGAGAAAGGAGAGAGAGAAAAGCATTGCCTGTGGCATGGTGGGGAAGGTGAAATGATCAGGGAGGCCACAGAAAGACCCACCTATTGCAGCGACACTGAAAAGTTCAGGCTGCTGCTTCTTGGTACCAGATGGATCTTTTCCAACAGTCCCATCATCTCTAAAGTTTCCCCTTTTAGGGAGGAAAAAGCTCCCCATGTCCTATGATCCTGTACATGCCTAATCCTGTCACCCACAGCCATCAGCAAAGAGTGCAAGGCAGATTATGTCAAAGAGAATAGCAATTGACATGCTGGAGTGCCAAACACTTTCTTAGCTAAAAGGGACTTTACCAAGAGCCCTCATTTTTTACATGTACTTCAATGCATTGTTGTTCTTTGGGAATGTTCCACTGTAAGGTATCTTTGCTAAGATTTTGCTGTTTCTGTAAGACTTCACTGCCTCCCAGGCCTAAAGTATAAGCCAGAAGGAACTCGGTTTTCCAGAAATTAAGGATCCCATTTTTACCTCAAATATTGGCTTTATGCTCAGGTTCCCTTGATTAACTTAGCCAATGATTTTTTCCCCTGCCTAAGCGTGCAAGAAAAATGAAACAAAGGGATATAACATAAAAATCCCTGTGAATGTTCAAAAGCCAAATTTTATAACCCCTGTAATATTACTGCTTAACACCTGTTCCTTTCTCACCCAGTCAGATGTAAGAGGCCTCTAACTTGATCCAAGTCAGTTAATTTCTGGATCAAATCCATTCCTGGACCCAGTCCAGTTCCTGTTGTGACTCCAAACCCAGTTTGGATCAGAAATTTGTTCAAAGAAACTCAGAGAGCTCAAAACACAAATCCATGGAGCTCCAAAATCTGAGACAAGTCGGTCCTGCAGGTACCTTGCATGTTCACTCAGCCCTCCTAGTGGTCGCTAGAAGCTCCACTTCGGATACCGCTTCTGACACCATCTGATAAAAGAAAAACTTAAGCTGAATTAAATTTTTATTATTATTATTATTATTATTATTATACTGTAGGTTTTATGGTACATGTGCGCAATGTGCAGGTAAGTTACATATGTATACATGTGCCATGCTGGGGCGCTGCACCCACTAACTCGTCATCTAGCATTAGGCATATCTCCCAATGCTATCCCTCCCCCCTCCCCCGACCCCACAACAGTCCTCGAAGTGTGATGTTCCCCTTCCTGTGTCCATGTGTTCTCATTGTTCAATTCCCACCTATGAGTGAGAATATTCGGTGTTTGGTTTTTTGTTCTTGCGATAGTTTACTGAGAATGATGATTTCCAATTTCATCCATGTCCTTACAAAGGACATGAACTCATCCTTTTTTATGGCTGCATAGTATTCCATGGTGTATATGTGCCACATTTTCTTAATCCAGTCTATCATTGTTGGACATTTGGGTTGGTTCCAAGTCTTTGCTATTGAGAATAATGCCGCAATAAACATACGTGTGCATGTGTCTTTATAGCAGCATGATTTATAGTCCTTTGGGTATATACCCAGTAATGGGATGGCTGGGTCGAATGGAATTTCTAGTTCTAGATCCCTGAGGAATCGCCACACTGACTTCCACAAGGGTTGAACTAGTTTACAGTCCCACCAACAGTGTAAAAGTGTTCCTATTTCTCCACATCCTCTCCAGCACCTGTTATTTCCTGACTTTTTAATGATTGCCATTCTAACTGGTGTGAGATGGTATCTCATTGTGGTTTTGATTTGCATTTCTCTGATGGCCAGTGATGGTGAGCATTTTTTCATGTGTTTTTTGGCTGCATAAATGTCTTCTTTTGAGAAGTGTCTGTTCATGTCCTTCGCCCACTTTTTGATGGGGTTGTTTGTTTTTTTCTTCTAAATTTGTTGGAGTTCACTGCAGATTCTGGATATTAGCCCTTTGTCAGATGAGTAGGTTGCGAAAATTTTCTCCCATTTTGTAGGTTGCCTGTTCACTCTGATGGTAGTTTCCTTTGCTGTGCAGAAGCTCTTTAGTTTAATTAGATCCCATTTGTCAATTTTGGCTTTTGTTGCCATTGCTTTTGGTGTTTTAGACATGAAGTCCTTGCCCATGCCTATGTCCTGAATGGTAATGCCTAGGTTTTCTTCTAGGGTTTTTATGGTTTTAGGTCTAACATTTCAGTCTTTAATCCATCTTGAATTGATTTTTGTATAAGGTGTAAGGAAGGGATCCAGTTTCAGCTTTCTACATATAGCTAGCCAGTTTTCCCAGCACCATTTATTAAATAGGGAATCCTTTCCCCATTTCTTGTTTTTGTCAGGTTTGTCAAAGATCAGATAGTTGTAGATATGTGGCATTATTTCTGACGGCTCTGTTCTGTTCCATTGATCTATATCTCTGTTTTGGTACCAGTACCATGCTGTTTTGGTTACTGTAGCCTTGTAGTATAGTTTGAAGTCAGGTAGTGTGATGCCTCCAGCTTTGTTCTTTTGGCTTAGGATTGACTTGGTGATGCGGGCTCTTTTTTGGTTCCATATGAACTTTAAAGTAGTTTTTTCCAATTCTGTGAAGAAAGTCATTGGTAGCTTGATGGGGATGGCATTGAATCTGTAAATTACCTTGGGAAGGATGGCCATTTTCATGATATTGATTCTTCCTACCCATGAGCATGGAATGTTCTTCCATTTGTTTGTATCCTCTTTTATTTCCTTGAGCAGTGGTTTGTAGTTCTCCTTGAAGAGGTACTTCACATCCCTTGTAAGTTGGATTCCTAGGTATTTTATTCTCTTTGAAGCAATTGTGAATGGGAGTTCACTCATGATTTGGCTCTCTGTTTGTCTGTTATTGATGTATAAGAATGCTTGTGATTTTTGTACATTGATTTTGTATCCTGAGACTTTGCTGAAGTTGCTTATCAGCTGAAGGAGATTTTGGGCTGAGACAATGGGGTTTTCTAGATATACTATCATGTCATCTGCAAACAGGGACAATTTGACTTCCTCTTTTCCTAATTGAATACTCTTTATTTCTTTCTCCTGCCTAATTGCCCTGGCCAGAACTTCCAACACTATGTTGAATAGAAGTGGTGAGAGAGGGCATCCCTGTCTTGTGCCAGAAAGGGAATGCTTCCAGTTTTTGCCCATTCAGTATGATATTGGCTGTGGGTTTGTCATAAATAGCTCTTATTATTTTGAGATACATCCCATCAATACCTAATTTATTGAGAGTTTTTAGCATGAAGGGTTGTTGAATTTTGTCAAAGGCCTTTTCTGCATCTATTGAGATAATCATGTGGTTTTTGTCTTTGGTTCTGTTTATATGCTGGATTACATTTATTGATTTGCATATATTGAACCAGCCTTGCATCCCAGGGATGAAGCCCACTTGATCATGGTGGATAAGTTTTTGATGTGCTGCTGGATTCTGTTTGCCAGTATTTTATTGAGGATTTTTGCATCAATGTTCATCAAGGATATTGGTCTAAAATTCTCTTTTTTTGTTGTGTCTCTGCCAGGCTTTGGTATCAGGATGATGCTGGTCTCATAAAACGAGTTAGGGAGGATTCCCTCTTTTTCTATTGATTGGAATAGTTTCAGAAGGAATGGTACCAGCTCCTCCTTGTACCTCTGGTAGAATTCGGCTGTGAACCCATCTGGTCCTGGACTTTTTTTGTTTGGTAAGCTATTGATTATTGTCACAATTTCAGCTCCTGCTATTGGTCTATTCAGAGATTCAACTTCTTCCTGGTTTAGTCTTGAGAGGGTGTATGTGTTGAGGAATTTATCCATTTCTTCTAGATTTTCTAGTTTATTTGTGTAGAGGTGTTTGTAATATTCTCTGATGGTAGTTTGTATTTCTGTGGGATCGGTGGTGATATCCCCTTTATCATTTTTTATTGCATCTATTTGATTCTTCTCTTTTTTCTTTATTAATCCTGCTAGCGGTCTATCAATTTTATTGATCCTTTCAAAAAACCAGCTCCTGGATTCATTGATTTTTTGAAGGGTTTTTTGTGTCTCTATTTCTTTCAGTTCTGCTCTGATTTTAGTTATTTCTTGCCTTCTGCTAGCTTTTGAATGTGTTTGCTCTTGCTTTTCTAATTCTTTTAATTGTGATGTTAGGGTGTCAATTTTGGATGTTTCCTGCTTTCTCTTGTGGGCATTTAGTGCTATAAATTTCCCTCTACACACTGCTTTGAATGCATCCCAGAGATTCTGGTATGTTGTGTCTTGGTTCTCGTTGGTTTCAAAGAACATCTTTATTTCTGCCTTCATTTCGTTATGTACCCAGTAGTCATTCAGGAGCAGGTTGTTCAGTTTCCATGTAGTTGAGCGGTTTTGAGTGAGATTTTTAATCCTGAGTTCTAGCTTGATTGCACTGTGATCTGAGAGATAGTTTGTTATAATTTCTGTTCTTTTACATTTATTGAGGAGAGCTTTATTTCCAAGTATATGGTCAATTTTGGAATAGGTGTAGTGTGGTGCTGAAAAAAATGTATATTCTGTTGATTTGGGGTGGAGAGTTCTGTAGATGTCTATTAGGTCTGCTTGGTGCAGAGCTGAGTTCAATTCCTGGGTATCCTTGTTGACTTTCTGTCTCGTCGATCTGTCTAATGTTGACAGTGGGGTGTTAAAGTCTCCCATTATTAATGTGTGGGAGTCTAAGTCTCTTTGTAAGTCACTCAGGACTTGCTTTATGAATCTGGGTGCTCCTGTATTGGGTGCATATATATTTAGGATAGTTAGCTCTTCTTGTTGAATTAATCCCTTTACCATTATGTAATGGCCTTCTTTGTCTCTTTTGATCTTTGTTGGTTTAAAGTCTGTTTTATCAGAGACTAGGATTGCAACCCCTGCCTTTTTTTGTTTTCCATTTGCTTGGTAGATCTTCCTCCATCGTTTTATTTTGAGCCTATGTGTGTCTCTGCACGTGAGATGGGTTTCCTGAATACAGCATACTGATGGGTCTTGAGTCTTTATCCAATTTGCCAGTCTGTGTCTTTTAATTGGAGCATTTAGTCCATTTAGATTTAAAGTTAATATTGTTATGTGTGAATTTGATCCTGTCATTATGATGTTAGCTGGTTATTTTGCTCGTTAGTTGATGCAGTCTCTTCCTAGTCTCGATGGTCTTTACATTTCGGTATGATTTTGCAGTGGCTGGTACTGGTTGTGCCTTTCCATGTTTAGCGCTTCCTTCAGGAGCTCTTTTAGGGCAGGCCTGGTGGTGACAAAATCTCTCAGCATTTGCTTGTCTGTAAAGTATTTTATTTCTCCTTCACTAATGAAGCTTAGTTTGGCAGGATATGAAATTCTGGGTTGAAAATTCTTTTCTTTAAGAATGTTGAATATTGGCCCCCACTCTCTTCTGGCTTGTAGGGTTTCTGCTGAGAGATCTGCTGTTAGTCTGATGGGCTTCCCTTTGATGGTAACCCGACCTTTCTCTCTGGCTGCCTTTACCATTTTTTCCTTCATTTCAACTTTGGTGAATCTGACAATTATGTGTCTTGGAGTTGCTCTTCTAGAGGAGTATCTTTGTGGCGTTCTCTGTATTTCCTGAATCTGAATGTCGGCCTGCCTTGCTATATTGGGGAAGTTCTCCTGGATAATATCCTGCAGAGTGTTTTCCAACTTGTTTCCATTCTCCCCGTCACTTTCAGGTACACCAATCAGATGTAGATTTGGTCTTTTCACATAGTCCCACATTTCTTGGAGGCTTTGCTTGTTTCTTTTTATTCTTTTTTCTCTAAATTTCCCTTCTGGCTTCATTTCATTCATTTCATCTTCCAGGGCTGATACCCTTTCTTCCATTTGATCGCATCAGCTTCTGAGGCTTCTGCATTCTTCACGTAGTTCTTGAGCCTTGGTTTTGAGCTCCATCAGCTCCTTTAAGCACTTCTCTGTATTGGTTATTCTAGTTATACATTCTTCTAAATTTTTTTCAAAGTTTTCAACTTCTTTGCCTTTGGTTTGAATATCCTCCCGTAGCTTGGAGTAATTTGATCGTCTGAAGCCTTCTTCTCTCAGCTCGTCAAAGTCATTCTCCATCCAGCTTTGTTCCATTGCTGGTGAGGAACTGCATTCCTTTGGAGGAGGAGAGGTACTCTGCCTTTTAGAGTTTCCAGTTTTTCTGCTCTGTTTTTTCCCCATCTTTGTGGTTTTATCTACTTTTGGTCTTTGATGATGGTGATGTACAGATGGGTTTTTGGTGTGGATGTCCTTTCTGTTAGTTTTCCTTCTAACAGACAGGACCCTCAGCTGCAGGTCTGTTGGAGTACCTGGCCGGCCGTGTGAGGTGTCAGTCTGCCCCTGCTGGGGGGTGCCTCCCAGTTAGGCTGCTCGGGGGTCAGGGGTCAGGGACCCACTTGAGGAGGCAGTCAGCCCGTTCTCAGATCTCCAGCCACGTGCTGGGAGAACCACTCCTCTCCTCAAAGCTGTCAGACAGGGACATTTAAGTCTGCAGAGGTTACTGCTGTCTTTCTGTTTGTCTGTGCCCTGCCCCCAGAGGTGGAGCCTACAGAGGCAGGCAGGCCTCCTAGAGCTGTGGTGGGCTCCACCCAGTTCAAGCTTCCAGGCTGCTTTGTTTACCTAAGTGAGCCTGGGCAATGGCGGGCGCCCCTCCCCCAGCCTCGCTGCGGACTTGCTGTTTGATCTCAGACTGCTGTGCTAGCAATCAGCGAGACTCCGTGGGCGTAGGACCCTCTGAGCCAGGCGCGGGCTATACTCTCCTGGGGCACCGTTTCCTAAGCCCGTCGGAAAAGCACAGTATTCGGGTGGGAGTGGCCCGATTTTCCAGGTGCGGTCTGTCACCCCTGGAAAGGGAACTCCCTTACCCCTTGTGCTTCCCGAGTGAGGCAATGCCTCGCCCCTGCTTCGGCTGGTGCACAGTGCACTCACCCACTGACCTGCGCCCACTGTCTGGCACTCCCTAGTGAGATGAACATGGTACCTCAGATGGAAATGCAGAAATCATCCTTCTTCTGCGTCGCTCGCGCTGGGAGCTGTAGACTGGAGCTGTTCCTATTCGGCCATCTTGGCTCCTCCCCCCAGCTGAATTAAATTTAAAAGAGTTTAATGGAGCAATGAATGATTCGTGAATCGGGCAGCCCCCAGAATCACAGCAGATTTACAGAGACTCCGGGGGTGCCTTGTGGTCAGAACAAATTAATAGATAAAAAGGGGAAAGTGACGTACAGAAATCAGAAGTGAGGTATAGAAACAGTGAGATTGGTTAGAGCTGGGCATTTGCCTTATTTGAAAGCAGTCTGAACATTCCGCAGTCTATGAGTTGTTGAAGTATGGCTACTGGGATTGGCCAATACTCAGCCATTGTTAGAGGTGCATACTATTAAGTAACATTTTCAATTTTGTCTGTAGTCATCCGCAAGGACTCAAATATAGAAATATAGAGTCCTTCTCAGGCCATATTTAGTTTGCTTTAACAAGGGTAATGAACTAAATGTACAAACATCAACATGTGTAGACCCTTCAAACAGGGTAAGAAACAGAAGATTTGTAGCACCATTCTATGTGTGTAAATTGAAATCAAATATATACATAGCACTACAGAAAAGGCACATGCATTTTAAGAACATATCATGAATACATTAAATTGAGTCCTATGGAGGTGGGGAATGGGAGTGGAGATTGGAGATGAAGGAGAAATATACAAAATAAAATCAAACATGACAGGGACCGTGTATGGGTCAATGATGATGGTATTTTATGAGGTAAGAATGATTAATTCAATTCTCTAGATTGTGAGTAAAGTAAAAAATATATAATTTAAAAAAAAAAATAATAGCAGGGGCTGGGCACGGTGGCTCACGCCTGTAATCCCAGCACTTTGGGAGGCCGAGGCGGGCGGATCACGAGGTCAGGAGATCAAGACCATCCTGGCTAACATGGTGAAACCCCATCTCTACTAAGAACACAAAAAATTAGCCGGGCGTGGTGGCGGGCGCCTGTAGTCCCAGTTACTCAGGAGGCTGAGACAGGAGAATGGCGTGAACCTGGGAGGCAGAGGTTGCAGCGAGCCAAGATTGTGCCACTGCACTCCAGCCTGGGCAACAGAGCAAGACTCCATCTCAAAAAAAAAAAAAAAATTAATAGCAAATTAGTTATGTGAAATGGTTTCTAATGCCTTTACAGGTTGTCTGCTTGCTGCTGAAGTTAGAGTTTAGTTTTAGTTTTAGTTGTGCTGCAGCTGGTTCACCCCAGCTGCTTTGTAACAGACTTGTCAATCCAACTCAACTGAATTTCTATTTTGTGAGTGATCACATTTCAGACACTAATCCCTTCTCAAGTGCTTGAAATACAGGCAAAATATTTATTTGAACTAGCCGATTAACAAATCTGTGAATTAAGTGATACACAAAAGGCAATGAACTGGAATGAAAAGTATTGGAAGAGAGAAACCTGCTCTACAATTTCTAAATCCTTGTCTTCCAAAATGCATGCATTTGAAATAACAATGAAACTCTCACTCCCCAAAGTCATTGACCCAAAATATAGAAAAATCTGGAATATACTGAAATTTGGTCACAGAAAAACAGTTAGAATAAACTAGAACTAAGTTCAAATGAAAACTAAACCAAAGTAAATCTTCAAATTTATCAATTAATATTGCATGAAAATCTTTAATATCTGCTAAAAATAATTCCATCCAAAACAAATTAATATAAACATTATGAACAGTTAAAAAGAAATAGGTAAATTGACAAACAAGGAGAACTTACTTGAAAATCCGGCTGATCATTTGGAGAATTCATCCTTAGTGAATTGACCTGGAGTGTAAAGGACTAATCATTTCCTCTTCCCTCCTCAAGCTTGCCTTTGACATTCATCAGAACTGTGGGCACTTGGATCAAAACGCTGGAGGGTGAGATTGGGGCAGGGGCAGTGAGATTGACCTCAAATATGTTCATCTTCAAAGACAGCCCCATCTACCATGTGGCAGAATTTCAATAGATGCATCCCCATCTCCCTGAACCTGATTACAGGAAACCAAGCAGAAAAAATTAACCTTGGGCTGAATCCAGTCCACTTGCAGCTGCAGCCCAAGTGGCCTTTTTAAAGCACACATTTGATCATGCCACTCCCCAGCTTAAACCATTTCAAGGACTCAGGATCAAGTACCAACAGCAGCTCGAGGCTTACAAGACCCTTCAAAATAAACCTGCCTCTTTGACCTCAGCTGAAGCCTCCTCCTCCTCCCCAGCCTCCAAAGCCTCCTGGGCTTTTCTTTTCCATGCTGTTTCCTCTGTCTAAAATACTCTCTTCCTATACTTCCTATCCCCAAATATCTGTTAGCTAACCCTTTTTTAAAAATGACTCCCATTTGATACAACTTCCTCTAGGAAGCCTAAAATTAAGAAAACTGCTACCAGTACTGCAGTATTAGGAGACAGTTACCTGTGGGTCTCTCACATTTGTGCACATCTCACAGAGGTACTCGGTTCTCTTTGTTCCAGACTAGCTTTGCAAGAATGTTTGGATAGCAAACAGCCTTAGAAGACAGAGATAGGGTCTCTCTCCGGAGCAAAGGGCAAGTTGGCTTTCAGCCTTACAAGATAGAAACAATGTCTCCCTCTCTCTAGATCAAAGGGCAGGTATGGTTGCTGCCCATTATAAAAGATAGGTTCCCTTGGATGGAGCTGGAGGCCATTATCCTTAGCAAACTAATGCAGGAACAGAAAACCAAAAGCTGCATGTTCTCACCTGTAAGTGGGAGCTAAGTGATGAGAACTCATGGACACAAAGAAGATAACAACAGACACTGGGGCCTACTTGACAGTGGAGGGTAGGAGGAGGGAGAGGATCAGAAAAAAAAATAATTATTGAGTACTAGGCTTAGTACCCAGGTGACAAAATAATCTGTACAATGAACTCCTGTGACGCCAGTTTACCTGTATAACAAACCTGCATGTGTATGACTAAACCTAAAATAAAAGTTTAAAAATAATAAATAAATAAATAAATGATGGGTTCCATAAGTTCAGGGTTTTTCTCCTGTAAGGCAGTTCTCTATGTGTAAGTACAAAGATCTGGAGCTTTTCACATTGCCTGGATGGAATTTGGAGGCAAGGAGACCTGACACAGATAGGCCGTTCATGCCACTTGCTGTGTAATGAGTAATAAAGTGCTTTGTCTCTGACCCAGGAATCTCATGACTTCTGCCAGCATCCATGCAACTACGATAGACTAACATCAGTTTGAAAGTAGAAGACAAACTCAAACTCTTCTCAGTTCTTGACACTAATATAGTAACATTAATTTTCTGATTTTGATGGTTTTGCTGTGGTTTACAAGGATTATGTCCTTGTTCGTGGGAAATAAACACTAAAGTGTTTAGGATTGGTGGGGTATCATGTGGACAAATTTCTCTTAAGGACCAAAAAAGGCATTGTATTTTACTACCTTTGGCTTTGGACAATGATTGCCCAAATCTGTTGTTTCATTAGAGATTCCAAAATGTTGATTTTCTAATTCAATTACTTATTTCAATTTTATTAACTGTAATACTTCTATAAAAAAGAATTTCTTCTTGTCAACTATCTGGTTACCCTGAAATAAAATTTATACAGGAAAAGCAGGAAAAAAAGAAATTGATTCTGTCCCTTTATTTTCAAAGTAATGATTTGTTGCCCTAGGGAGTTACCAAAGACATTTGTTTTTGATTGCTTTGGATGAACTTATAATTTTTATATAGTTAAAGTTTTCAATCCATGGCAGTCATTATTCCTTTTGATGCTCAAATGTCTCATTTCAGGCCAATGTAAGCCCCTTCAAGATGAATCCAGTGCTCTTTTGTCATGACTTTATCAATCTTTGATTGCTTCCTTGCTTTGGGCACAGTTAGATAGCTTAGTTTCATCTTATACATTTCTTGCCCCAGATCTGAAATCAGTCATTTCTTTAGTGATCTTTGACTCTCTTTAAAGGGAGGTTGGTATTTACAGGCTGCAAATCTAAGAGCTAGAAGTGTTCCTTGCTACGGAGTCATCACTAATTTCAGGCTTTTCAGTGGGCAAAGGTAGGACATTTGCATCAAATCCTGAGTTCATGCTGGCATTTACAAGATTTACATAATTTCTTTAATTTTATTCTTTTTCCTGTATATGGAAACCTTGGTTCCTAACCACCTTAATTATATATTTGTCTTATACTTTACTGTACTTATACTATAGGTATACTATAATGGTCTTACAATACAATACTGCAATAAAACACTGAACGTAGTTAAATATTTCTTTGTGGTTTTTATTTGTCCCTAGAGTATGTCTTACTCGGGATGTACAGCCAAAACGTAGGTTTTATAATCACCTGTTGGGGTGGCCAACTGTAAACCTAGATAGTTTGAGGCAAACCAGAAAGGTTGACCACCCTCCTTGAAGTAATTCTCTACTCTTTGATTTAGCCACCAATTTGACATAGAGTCAGGTTCATTTGTTTCAGGTTGTTTTTGATGTTTTAGGAATTTTTAATGTAAAAAATATCTAAAACATTTACACCATTTCAAAGCCAAAACCATGTGATAAGCCACCTAAGTCACATAAGTCACATTCAGAGAAGTCTAGGGTCTATCTCTATCTTCTCCACCTTATTCCCTCTCTCCCCCAGAGATATCATTTGCCTTAGTTTTTTTGTTTATTCTACCACTATTTCTTTTTTGAAAAATACATACATATAGTAATATCTACCTTTCTTACACAAAAGATAACATTTTACAAACACTATTTCCATACACTGGTTTTTTTGGTTTTTTGGGGGGGTTTTCTTTTTGTTTTGTTTTGAGATAGAGTCTCGCTGTGTCACCCAGGCTGGAGTAGGGTGGCACAATCTCGGCTCCCTGAAACCTCCACCTCCCGGGTTCAAGCTATTCTTCTGCCTCAGCCTCCCAAGTAGCTGGGTCTACAGGCACCTGCCACCACACCTGGCTAATTTTTTGTATTTTTAGTAAAGACGGGGTTTTACCATATTCGCCAGGCTGGTCTTGAACTCCTGACTTTGTGATCTACCCACCTCAGCCTCCCAAAGTGCTGGGGTTACAGGAGTGAGCCATTGCGCCCGGCCCCATACACTGTTTTTTAAAGGTTTCCCACATCAGCATTTACTCTCGAACTGCAGTCATGTATCTAAATAATCACATCTGTCATCCACAAAATGGCCTTCAACCCAAGACTCCAGAATTGAGGAAAACAATGCACCAGCAAGAGACAGAATTCATTAATAAACCAGCTTAACTGAGATAGAAAATGTCATGTTTTCTCTCCACATCATACCCCTGACATTACCTACTCCATCCCAAATAGCTTTCAAAAATTGTTGCTGAGCTCAGATCCGGGGCCTTTAGAGATTGAATGTAGTGACGGGTCCCCAGTGGTGACAGGAACTGCTCTCCGCTCCCAGCTGCTGAGGATGGGGAATGGCTGGTGAGACGACAGCAGTGAGGGCTGCTCACTTAGTTCAGCGATATAGTACCGGTGTGCAAAGTGCAGTGCACGTGGGCAGCTCAGGCCTCTGGTGTAACAGGGCCCAGGAGAGGAGTCAGAGTGTTTTGTGTCCTGCTTAGGGGGCTGTGTGAGACTCCACATGGGAGCTCTTAGCCTGGCGCAGTGGCTCATGCCTGTAATCCCAACACTTTGGGAGGCTGAGGTGGGTGGATTACTTGAGGTCAGGAGTTCAAGACCAGCCTGGTCAACATGGTAGAACCCCATCTCTACCAAAAATACAAAAATTAGCCGGGTGGGGTGGTATGCACCCATAATCCCAGTTACTCTGGGGGCTGAGGTGGGAGAATCGCTCGAACCCAGGAGGCAGAGGTTGCGGTGAGCCAAGATTGCACCACTGCACTCCAGCCTGGGCAACAGAGTTAGTGAGACTCCATCTCAAACAAAACAAAACATAACAAAACAACAACAACAACAATAAATACATGTGAGGTCTTCATATAATGTGTGCTTAGTAGTGTCACAGGAGAAAGATTTTGGGAGCTGCAAGAGGAGTCATTTATGAGATACAATGATTTCCTTGCATGTGAGAGAGGACCAGTCCCCTATTTGTTATTTGTGAAGAGCCAGGTTCATCTATTGGAAAATTGGCCTCAGCACCCTGCAGACTGAGCACAGATTGCCTGTGGCTGCTAGTGTTCTAGACAGTGCTGCCCAGATTTGTGGACCAAATTGATGGCTGTCTACCTGCTACATTTGAAGCACAGCCACAAGCTCCCCCTGCCCTTTCACACTTCCTTCCTTCCAGGGCCTGTTCTCTTCCCCTCCCCTTCTATTTGAGGAGGACACACTCTCTGAGTTCTTTTTGACTACAAAAGAAGGGCATCATCTTTTGAAGATCACCCTTTAAACACACTTTCACCAGTGGGGAAAGGAGATAGAGAAGCTCTAGCTAAATCAAGTAGAAAATTCAGATTGGTGTGGAGAGGTAGATGAGCACAGAGTTTAGAAAGTCCCTGGAGACTGACTGCATGGGTTTGAATCCTGGTTCTATTACCTCCATAGGGATCTTGGGCATGTTATTCATCTTTTCTGTGCCTCAGTTTCTCACTTGCAAACTAGAAAAAACTGGGGCTCTTCTTATCTCATAAAGTTGTTATGTGCCTGTAGTGGGTTGAATTGTGGCTCCTGAAAAATACATCCACCCAGAACCTCAGAAGATGATCTTCTTTGGAAAAAGGCTCTTTGTAGATTGTTTTATTTTATTCTATATCCTTTCCTTTCCTTTCTTTTTTTTTTTTTTTTTTTTTGAGTCAGTCTTGCTCTCCTGCCCACGCTGGAGTTCAGTGGTACAGTCACAGCCCCCTGCAGCCTCAACCTCCCAGGCTGAAGTGATCCTCCAACCTCAGCCTCACAAGTTGCTGGGACTACAGGGATGCATCCTGTCACTTGGCTAATTTTTTATTTTTTTAGAGACAAGTTCTCACAATGTTGCCCAGGCTGGTCTTGAACTCCTGGGCTCAAGTGATCCTCCCACCTTGACCTCCCAAATGCAGGTATTATTAAGTTAGACAACTTAAAATTAAATTATCTTGGGTTTAGGCTGGGCCCTAAATACAGTGAACAGTGTTCTTCTAAGAGGAAGGAGAAGGAGATTTGAGTCTCAGACCCAAGGAGAGGACAAAGTTAGAGATAGGAGTGATGCATCTATAAGCCAAGGAATACCAAGGATTGGCAACAACCACCCAAATCAAGGAAGAGGCAAGGATTATTTGTCTTTCTCTATTAGAACATAAGCTCCAATGACAGCAGGCCTAGAAGGGGGCTTGCTACCTAGTAGGTGCTCAGTAAAAAAAGACTCAACTTCTACATTGCTCAAATTTCCCTAATCCTGCCTCATGCTCACCTCTCCCAACCCACTCCCTCTTGTGAACCATTTGGGTTATTTGAGCATCCTCTATGATTGTACTTGTCCTGCCATTGATAACTGTGTCTTTACAACTCTGTCTCCTGAAAGACCAGACATCAGAGAAGGCAGGGGTCAAGTCTTGCTAACTGAAGGCCCCCAGATCCTAGCACACTGTCCTAAAGCAGGAACAGTTATTGAGCACCATTTCTAATGAATGTTTGGGAAAACAAAAATGGGAACACCCAGATGTGGTGGGTGTAGAGAGGTGGGGTCAGAGAAGGATTCCCAGAAGAGAGATTGGAGAAGAATCTTCAAGGGAGATAAAAGGACATTCTGAAACAGAAAAAGACATTCCAAGATCTGCCCTAAAGAGTCCTTTGAGAGAAGTGCTACTAATGACTAGTGGGCTGGCCAACCTGAGCCCAAAATAAGGTGGTTCAGAGGGTAATATCACTGCCTGAGGAGCCCTCTGTGCTCTCTACCAGAAGCCAATAACAGTCCCCAGCAGTTGCCTCTTCAAAGCCTATGTCAGGAAGGTGGAATAAGAACATGCAAATTGCTATTCCAGTGGCAGTATTGCCTGCAAGCAATTTTTAAGACCACACAATAGAAGTTTTCAAATAGATGGTTTTAAGTATCCACAGTGTAATGAGATCAAGACTCAGGACTCCAGCATGTAGCCCAACAGGAAAAATATCATTTATGGCAGGCTCATGAATTCTATTTGCATAAAACTTCTGAACCTGAAAACACACATTCCTGATGCAGTGAAAATCAAGACTTCTCCCTGTTTTTGTTTTCTCTGGTTGGTGGCAGTCTATCAGACGAATCAGCATTCAAGGTAAGAGATTTCTCTAAAGCTACAGGAGGCTACTTTTAATAGATTCCTAAATATATGACTGGCCGGGTGCAGTGGCTCACGCCTGTAATCCCAGCACTTTGAGAGGCTGAGGTGGACGGATCACCTGAGGTCAGGAGTTCAAGAACTGCCTGGCCAACATGGCAAAACCCTGTCTCTACTAAAAATACAAAAATTGGCCAGGTGTGGTGGCACACACCTGTAGTCCCAGCTTCTCAAGAGGCTGAGGCAGGAGAATTGCTTGAACCTGGGAGGAGGAGGTTGCAGTGCACCGAGATCACACTGCACTCCAGCCTGGACAACAGAGTGAAACTCTGTCTCAAATAAATAAATGAATAAATAAATGACTGAATTTATTCAGACATTTCTTTTATTGTGTTATAGGAGATACAGTCTTTCCACTTACGCTGTTTCACAGCCCTTAAATACCTGCACACTTATTGATGCACCCTCCATACTCCACCTTCATATCCACCTACCCAGGCACAAAACATGTATGCACACATATGTACCCACCCAGTGCATCTGGGCATGTGCACATCTACAGAAGCCTGGCCATGGTACTGCAAATTTTCTAAAGTACTCATTCTCCCTGACTGATCTATAGGCTCACAAGGGCATGGCCCCATGGTTCATTTAGAGGGAAAACACACCTGATAGGGTCAGGAGAACTTTTTCCACAGGTAAATTGGGGGAGTTGAATTATGTGAAGTTTGAAGTCCCTTCCAACATTTTAGCATTCTCAATTTCGTTTTATTCCCTCCTGCCACACTGCCTGGCCTTACAATACAGCATCAAGTTTAGCAAAGAGCAGGTGCAGGATTTATTACGCAAGAGCCTTTCTGTGCCTTCAGGGGGCCTGAGCTTTTCTGCTGGAGCTCTTCAACCCTGGTTTTCATTGGTACCAGTTGCCACTGCATCATAGAGTTGAATAAATACCAATTGAATTAAAACCCTGATTCAAATGCTTTGGATAATCCCCTTCATTAGTGTTTCTAGAGGCAACGCGTCATCAAAACCCCCTGGTCTGACTGACTAATGGTGAGAACTTGAGGCACCCAGCAATGAAGTCAGGCAGTATTTCTGGACATCAGAGGTGGTTAGGAACATAGAAAACTGCATGACTCTGGCAGGGCATGAGGGTGAAAGGGAAGATGAGGACGCACTGGGGCTTGTGAGAGAGGGAGAGGAGCCAGGGAAGATGGTGTTAGAGCAGAGAGGAGCACGAGGACCTGAACGTGGGATCCTCCTGTTCCAGGGTTACAAATGTCCCCTGACAGAGCAGGGGTTGCAGATTCCAAAGCTTACTAAGGACAGTGGCATAGTTGTGTGAGACCTTGCTTCTTCTCAGTGTTGGGAAGAGAAGAGGGAGTAAAAGGGACTGTGGAGAGAGCAGTCCAATTGTGGATTTTAACGCATAGGGACTCAGCATTGCAAGATCTGTAATTTAGTGTGAAACTTGCACATTTGAAATAATAGCAGCTTAATCAAATTGAGAACAGCATGCATTCCAAACAAAATACCTCAGTGGGCCAGATTTGGACCTCCAGGGGGATTTATGCAAAAGACCAAGTAAACAGAGACACTTCACAGTGGCGGAACCCAAGAGCCTAGCCTGGTGAAAGCATGCGGGGGCCCTCAGATAATCTGTGAAAGAAAGACAGGTCATAACACTCAAAATGCCTACAAGCGATGAAGGCTAAGACTATTTGAAATCATGGAAAAAGGTTAGCTTCTTCAGGAAAATTGTACGGTCAAGGTCCAGGGACACATGTCATCCTGGGATATATACGACTGTGGTGGAGACTGGTATACCATGAGCCATTCAGGGAAAACAAAACAAAACAAACAAAAAAACCCTCCCTTCTTAGTAATACATAAAGCTAAAGAGAAATTGCATCTGGGTTATACCAGAAGAAGGAAATGAGGTAAGAAAAAGGTGAGAATAAATCACCTAATCAAAATACTGGGTTATAAAAATAACTAGCCCACCTGCTTCAGGACTGCAAGAAACTGAGCAATGCTTTCAGGAGGCCAGGTTGAAAAACACAAACCTGTTTAGCCGCAGCTTCCATGCAATTCATGCTCCAAGATTCTGTCCCACTGTGGTTAAAAACTCATGTTTTTTAATTGGTGGGCTGACAAAATTGCATTATTGTAGATGTGGTAGGAATAATATAAATGAAGTAGCATTGGAGAATCAATATTTTTGGAGCACCATCATGTGCCTGACCCTGTATGGGTGACTCATGTATGATAACTGCTTTTACTGCTCACATCATTCTTACGAGATAGATACTTCTTTTCATTCCTGTTTTGCAAATGAGGAAATTAAGGCACACATTGGTAACATGACTTACCTAATGTCAGAGCTCTAATAATAAGTTAAAGAACTGGGATTTAAACCAGTTAAATATAATAATGATAATAGCAGTAAACAATTCTATCCTCAGAAGTCTTTGTGTGACCTCTGAGCTCTGATTTCCATTATTAACTCCAGCCTGTCTTTAGAGGGTTGTGAAGATTAAATGAGATAGTGCCTGTAAGAACTTAACACTGACTTGCCCAATCAACAAGATTAATAGTTGTTATTAATAATAGTAACTGGATCCAGTATTCAGAAGGCTCTACTGGGAGGAAGTATAGGGACAAATAGCAATGGAGAAGTGACTGGGAGGTAGAAAGAGGTAACCGGTGTAGACTTCCCTTTGGAAAAGTTTCAGGTTTGAAGTTTGTTTTTAAGAAAGCTTATTTACCATGACTGCTATGGACTGAATTGTGTCTCCCTTCCCTCCCCGAATCACCAAATTCGTAGCTTGAAGCCCTCATCCCCAACGTGATGGTATTAGAAGGCAGGGCTTTTGGGAGATGATGAGGATGGAGCCTTCGGGATTGAATTAGTGCCCTAATAAAAACAGACTCAGGAGAGCTCTCTCTCTCTCTCTCTCCCTGCCATGTGAGGATATAATGAGAAGGCAATTATCTGCAAGCTGGGATGTGGGCCGTCACCAGACACCAAATCTGTTCGCACCTTGACATTGGACTTCCCAGCCTCCAGAACTGTGAGAAATAAACGTCTGTTGTTTAAGCCACTCATTCTATGGTATTTTGTTATAGCAGCTCAAGCTAAGACAGTGGCTGCAAGTGGAAGAGGAAAGCCTGATGGTGCCAATGGTAAGGGGTTTCAGGTGAGTGAAGATCAACCCCTGGGCCATGGAGGGAGGGCATCCAGAGCCCAGATGAGAAATTCAGCCCTGGAAAGGGGTGAGGACAATTGTTCCCTGAAACAGAGGAAAGAAGAGAAGAATGGATGGAAAACACTGGGAGATTTTGATGTGAAAGGAAGAAAATTGAGGGACTGTGAATTTGACCTAATCCAAATGGAAGGGAGAAAATTTTGCTGATGAAAATGGAAGGTGAGGTGCTGGGGGTAGAGGAAACTAGGAAAGTGGGGGCTTGGCTTCCATGGGGGTTCAGGACCAGGAAAAGCATGCACTCCAGATCTTCTGACACAGCTTTGATTTCTCTCCTATTGTCCCCCATACTACATGCACAGGCACTGGCTACTTATCCCCTTTTTGGGATCTGAACGAAATAGTCCTACCAGAGCTGACTGATGCCATCTTGGAGTCCTGGTCCTTTTCACTTCTTAATGCTTCTGATAGACTAGTTTGTATTTAGGATCAGAATTGATAAATGCCAATAGCAAATTTAGTGGTCTTCTCTAAATCCTCTAGGTACCAGTAACGCAGCTCCAACCCACCCCAGTCTATGAATGAGAGATAAATACTGGATATTAGAAGGCCTATTGGTCTAACAGACAGAAGGTTTGGGTTCAGACTCCCCCACTTACTAGCTGTATGACTTAGGGCAAGCCAATTAACCTGTCTGAGCCACCGTGTTTTTTAATTATAAATTTAAAAGGCACATATCAGTTCCACCAAGACATCTGGTCCCAGAAAGCATTAGTGTCTCCTTCATCATTTCCCATAGAAATGTTATTATCTTTCTTGGAGGATTCATCTCAGGAATGAATTGGCATTGTTCAAATAGGTTGAATAGGGCTCTGTTTTGGGGATGGGAGTGAGGGGAAGGAACCTAACTCAACAGTCCATGGAAGCTTCACACTGGAATAGGGCCATTTCATTGAGCCATCTCCCTTTCCTTTAAAGTTAATAGAAGGACCATTTTTTCCATAAACTTAGTACTTTTTTGTGTCATTTCCAAGCCACTGATAGCCTATCTAAATTGATACTCCTTTTATGTTTGAGTAAGTTTTTAAACTAAGGTTCAATGCATGGCATAGACTTGGAGAATTGGATTATTCACAGAAAAATCAGTGAAGCTGGTGATATATCATGAACTAGAGGTATTTTTTATTCTCAAAGATATAGCAAAATTCAGGATGATTTCATATGTACTTGAATCAGTGATTATTTTTTGCATTAAGCATATAGTGCTAAATGGGAATATAGATAAATATTTAAATATTCCCATGTCCTCACCCTCCTAGTGGGAATTGAAAAAAAAAAAAAGGCAGGATAAAGTTATTGTACTACTATTGTATAGTTCTTTTCTTCCAAGAAATTCTGAGAGTTATGCTAATAATGCAACTTGTCCTGGACAAGGTGAAGTGATACTCAAAGTGTCTCAATTTAATAAATGGGAAAACTGAGGCCAGAAGAGGTACATGCCCAGCTTGTCAAGTATCATGCACAGAAAAGCCATACTGTAGGCTCAGATTTTCTGACTTCCATCCTGCAGCTTCTGTTTTGTTTATTCATTAACACCCATGTCATTCACTCACTTATTATTCATTCAGTGGATACAATGGACATAGCAGTGAAAGGAGCTATAAAGAATACCAAAGAAATAGAAAATAACTTTTGGAGTTAAGGATCATAATCTAGCTGAAGAGATAAAACCAACACAGCAAAAACAAAACACAATAAAGCAAAGCCAAAATGACAACGTGCCTGGTACTCTGGTTGGAAAAGTACTTTAAAAATTCAGAGTCCATCACAGTGTGAAGCCTGCCTGTTAAGGTTTTGCAAAGAAGGCAGAACTTGATGTCAGAAGTGACAAGTTTTTTTGCGATGGGTGTGGCAAGGTGGGGGTGGTGGCAGGGTAAGTCTTTTCAAAGAGGAAGCTATGGTCTGACTATCTGTCCCCACTATGATTCATATGTTGAAATCCTAACCCCAGGCACTGATATTAGGAGGTGGGGCCTTTGGGAGGTGATTAGGTTATGGGGGATTAGTGGCCTTATAAAAGAGACCCCAGGCCAGGCACAGTGGCTCACGCCTTTAATCCCAGCACTTTGGGAGGCTGAGGTGGGCAGATCACCTGAGGTCAGGAGTTCGAGACCAGCCTGGCCAACATGGTGAAACCCTGTCTCTACTAAAAATACAAAAATCAGCCAGGCGTGGTGGTACACACCTGTAATCCCAGGTACCCAGGAGGCTGAGGCAGGAGAATCGCTTGAACCCAGGAGGTGGAGGTTGCAGTGAGCCGAGATGGTGCCACTACACTCCAGCCTGGGTGACAGAGCAAGACTCTGTCTCACGAAGGAAAAAAAAAAAAGAGACCCCAGACAGATCCTTCATTTCTCCTGCCACACAGGAGGTTACAAGGAGAAAATACCTGTTTATGAGGAATGGGCTCTCACCAGACACTGAATCCTCTGGCTCCTTGATATTGAACTTCCCAGTCTCTAGAACTTTGAGAAATAAATTTCTGTAGTTTATAAGCCACCCAGTCTATGGTATTTTGTTATAGCATTCTGAATGGACTAGAGAGAGGAAAAGCATAAGCAAAATAGTAGGAAGGCAGAAATGAATATAGTTTATTTAAAAAATAGTGGGGTTGTTTTGAAATGAACATTTCTTTTGGAAAAGAAGAAGGTGAAAGCAAGGAAAAAAGGCCAAAAGAAGAAAAGAAACCCTACAAGGGGAAAGGAGATGAGGGTCTGTTGCATATGCAATCGATTGGCATTCAGAATCTATTTCCCTTGCCCCTGGTATATGTATGTACTGCAGAAGCTAGACAGCAAAAAAAGACATTTTCTCAGCCCCCTTGAAGTAGGGATTGTGGATGTTAATTAGGTTCCACCAGCCAGGCCAGCTTCCAGGCATGTAACCTGTGTTGCATAGGACCCCTTGCTCAGAAGGGCCCCAGGTTTGTTTTAATGCTCTGCTGCTGCAGTCTTGAAATCCTGAATAATTTTAGCTTTGAATTCGTGTTTTGTAAGTGAAGTCCAATGGAACAGTGGAGCATGAGCAGAGGAGATATATGCAAGATGGGTGTCCACTGTGGTCCCTTGCTGCCCCGTTCCCATGCAGCTTCAGGAGTGCCCCCGAGCACAGAATCTGGTGGACCTAAGATGCATGAGAGTTCAGCCAGGCTCAAAACCAGCACAGAGTAAGTGTATCAGAGAAACAACTGAGTCCTCAGGCTGCTGAGGGCCGTGAAAGGCCACGCTCTCCATTTGAGACGGTATTTACTTGGAACACAAAAAAGGTGAAGGTATTCTAAGAAACATGAACCACCGAGGTACCCTTATCACATGTTTTCCTACTTGTGTATTTCTTACCTCTCTGTATTAGGCAACCACTTATGCTGAAAATAAAGACATAGAAGGAAAGGAAAAGATGGGGCAACACATAATTCCTTTTCCTTTCTGTCTTTCCTTATTCATAAGCAAAGCCAAAGGTAGAGAACATTAATGGAATGTCAGCATATCAAGAAATAAAACACAAACAGTTGAGTTTGTTTTATGCAGCGTTTTTACTGTTCTGGTAAGAACAGAATATCTAAGTATGTCTACAAGCTACCAGGTACAAATCGTGTGCTTTTGGTGATTCTACACATAAGTGAAATGCGATTACATTTGCTTCTGCAACTGGTATTGTACAATGTAAAAATGAATGTTAAAATTCATACTAATAATTTTCATGTTTAATTTTTCCTTCCTTAGAAAGACATTAATACCAACTAAGAAAACACCATGACAAGAGAAATACCACAGAAAGAAGGAAAAAGCTTTCTATTTTAGTACGTTTAGTGGCACTTTTTTCCTCCTTTGTGAGAAAGATGCCCCACATATTATGTAGCAAACAAACCCTGTTCACAAGTTTGCTTCCCACGTGTGAGATCTGGAAGGCAACAATAGTGTGGACACGACCTTCCTTCCGACCCACTACCTGCATCAAGGTCATTGCCACTGCCTGAGGCCAGCCGTGTTTCATGATTTAAGACACTTTCATCACAAGATGAAAACAATGTGAATCCCAAAGTAATGTTTAAATCAGTTTTGGGGTTCTTTTACTTATCCCAAAGCTAATTCAGGGTTTTCAGAATAATATCATTTTTAAATTAATTTTAATTTTTATTGAGGTAATACTTTTGTATAATTTAACATTTCAAATAGCATATGATTTTTTAAATTTAGATACAATTCGCAAACCCTAAAATTCAGCTTTTCAAAGTATACAATTTAGTAGTTTTTAGTATACTCACAAAGTGAGGCAACCATCACCACCATTCTAATTACAAATATTTTCATCATCCCAAAAAAGAAACCGTGTACCTTATTGGCAGTCACACCCCATTTCCCCTCTCCCAAGCCCCTGTCAATTACTAATCTATTTTCTGTCTCTGTGGATTTGTTTATTCTGAATATTTTATACAAATGGAATCATACGATATGAGATCTTTTGTGTCTGGCTTCTTTCACTTAGCACAATGTTTTCAAGATTCATTCTTGTTCTAACAGGTATCAATACATCACTCCTTTTTATGGTTAATATTCCATTGTATAGATATGCCACATTTTGTTTATCCATTCATCCACTGACGTATACAAAGTTTTGTGTTTTGTGATTTTTGTGGGTTTTGTTTGTTTGTTTTTTGAGACAACGTCTCATTCTGTTACCCTGGTTGGAGAGCAGTAGTGCAATCATGGTTCACTGTAGCCTCCACTCCCCAGGTCAGGCCATTCTCCTGCTTCAGCCTTCAGAGTAGTGGGGACTAAAGTCACACGCCATCGGGCTTAGCTAATTTTTAAAAAATTTTTTGTAGAGACAGAATCCTGCTAAGTTGCCCAGGTTGGTCTCAAACCTGGCTCAAGTTATCTCCCCCACCCCTACCCCACTTCAGACTCCCAAGGTGTTAGGATTATAGGCATGAGCCACCGCGCCTGGCCTGCAGTCCATTAAGTTTTAATGAAATAAGAGTAGTCAGTCAGGTGCGGTGGCTCATGTCCATAATCCCAGCACCTTGGGAGGCCGAGGCAGGTGGATCACCTGAGGTCAAGAGTTCATGACCAGCCTGGCCAACATGGCGAAACCCTGTCTCTACTAAAAATACAAAAAAAAAAAAAATATATTAGCCAGATGTGGAGGCAGGTGCCTGTAATCCCAGCTATTCAGGAGGCTGAGGCAGGAGGATCGCTTGAACTTGGGAGGGGGAGGTTGCAATGAGCCAAGATTGCGCCACTGCACTCCAGCCTGGGTGACAAGAGCAAAAACTCTGTCTCAAAAAAAAAAAAAAGTAGTCGCTTGCTCCATTCTTTCCTACTTTTCCTACTCCCCAAAGGAAGCCACTTTCTAGTCTTTTGGTTATTTTTCCTGGTATTTACCTGCGTTTCTATATATCATCTTTATACTCCTATTTATTTATAATTTATTATATTCTTACTTTGGAAGATGATCATGCATCATTTTTATACCTCTTCACATAGTTATTCTTTCTTCTTCCTTTCTCTTAATAGAGTTACCTGGACAATTTTCAGTTGAATTACTATTTAGCAGTTAGATTACTGTGCATGTCAAAGAATAGTCACTGCTGAGCCAAGAATTATATCCCTGTTACTTTTGCTTTTCTGAACTGGGAGAATCACCTCTCTTCCTGATCTCACATGGGGAAATGCCACAGGGCCCAGGACTTTGGCTGCTGCTTTCCTCTGTCTACACTCCCTCCCTAGCCATCCTCATGGCTTAAATAGTAATCATGTGCTTATGACTCCTAAATTCATACTGCCAGCCTGGTCTTCACCTGAATTCCAGTCTCTCTTTCCTTCCTTCCTTCCTTCCTTCCTTCCTTTTTCTTTCTTTCTTCCTTCCTTCCTTCCTTTCTTTCTTTTTTTGAAATAGAGTTTCTCTCTTGTTGCCCAGGCTGGAGTGCAATGGCGAGGCCTTGGCTCACTGCAACCTCCGCCTCCCGGGTTGAAGCGATTCACCTGCCTCAGCCTCCCAAGTAGCCTGGATTATAGGCGCCTGCCACCACGCCCGGCTAATTTTTGTATTTTTAGTAGAGAGGGTGTTTCACCATGTTGGCCAGGCTGGTCTCAAACTCGTGACCTCAGGTGATCTGCCCGCCTTGGCTTCCCAAAGTGCTGGGATTACAGGCATGAGTCACTGCGCCAGGCCTGAATTCCGGTCTTGAGTGGTTTTGTCCAAAGCTGACTTGACATTTGCTCTTGGATGTCTAACAGGTACCATGTACTTAATTTGTCCAAAACAGACCCATTTCCCCTTCTGGTGAGCCACAACCTTCACCATCTCAGCAAATGGCACTGCTATTTTTCCAGTTGATTGATCCCCAAGCCTTGAAAAGATCCCTTTCTTGTTTTTCCTTTCATACCCTATATCCAATCCACAGAAAATTCTGTTAACTCTATTATCAAAATATATCCAAAATCCAACCACTTCTCACCACCTCTACTAGTACCTTCCCAAAGCCAGAACAGCAGCATCATCCCTCACGGTTGTTACTGCAATAACCTCCTGATGGGTCTCCCTCCTGCCTTGCTGGCCCCCTGCAGTTTTAGACACCAGTCATTTTCACATCACCCCTATAGCCAAATCTCCCCAATGATTTCCTATGCCACTCAGATAAAACGTGGTGTAAGATCTGGCTCTGCTGTCTTTGACCTCATCTCCTTCCACTCTCCCCCTCCTCACTCTGTTCCAGCAGCACAGGCTTCCTCGACATAGTTGGAACTTTCTAAGTTTATTCCAAGCTCAGGGCCTTTCCCCTTGCCATTCCTGCCTCCTGGAATGCTTTGCTCCCAAATAGCAGCATGACTTGCTCCCTTTCTTCTCAAAAGTCCTACTGGCTCAAATGTCACTTCATTGGAGTGGTTGTCCCTGATTAGCTTGTATAAATCAACACCCTACTACGACTCTCTCTATGCCTCTTATCCTGCTTTATTTCTCCCCATGATATCTATCACCCCCTGACACATTACTTATTTATTTATTGTCTGCTTTCTTCCCGTGGAAGGCAGGGATGTTGTCTGTTGTGTGTGCTATCATATCTCTAGTGTCTAGAATGTGCCTGGAATACAGTAAGCACTCAACAAATATTTGATGAGTAAATGAATTAATAAGAAGTGTCAATAAATGCATGTATTCAATCTACAAGTTGAATTTAGAAGCAGAGTTTCATATTCTGCATTAAATTCCATGTAGCTTCTCCTCATAAATGCATCCTTAGTCAGTAGGACTCCGTGTTTAAGTATCTTTCTCTCCACTAGAATGAAGCTTTTCAGAGGAATTCTCAGTGCCTGCCTCAGAGGCTACCCTCAATAAAATGTTTGTGGGACTGTGCCACCTTAGAGAGCTAAAGAATTAATGGACATAACTGCTCATTAGATTCACATGTTGCCCATCCCTAAAATATGTTTAGGAGTGAATGTAATACGTCAAAGAAAGATGATTCCAAAACCTCATTCTTCCATTCATTCATCCATTCAACAGTTATTGATCGCATATGTATTAAGTACCTTCTCTGTGAAGTTTCTAGTTCCTAAACACTTTCTATTCTTGTGTCTAAATTACCACTCAATTCTCCCCCTCCTAGTGATCTAAAGCGTTGTTTCTGGTTCTGACCTCAGTGGAGCTGGGGAACAGCTGGGTACCAGCATCTACCTAATCACCCTTCGTCCCTTGGCAACTGTTAAGACATGCCAGGATGCTCTTTGCTGATGCCTCTCAAATTTAAAATGGGAACACTGGGTATTCAATATAGAGGCCTTGACATTTAAAATACCTGACCCTTCTTTCTCAGCCTGAGAGAAATGCCTGGTTTTTGACATTCAGGGTCCAGCACAGGCCAGCCATCCTTCCTTGGGGCTGGTGTTTGGTTTGGTGGGTTGAGTTCACAGACAATGAGCACATTTGCCTAAGTCATCAAAGCAGGAGGAACCCACATCCTTGGAAGCAATTTATGGTAGCATGATAAAAGAGGAGTGATATTTTATATGAAAATTGAATTCTTTTTTTTCTTTTCCTTTTTTTTTTTTTTTTTTGAGATGGAGTCTTACTCTGTCACACAGGCTGGAGTGCAGTGATGCAATCTCCACTCACTGCAAGCTCCACCTCCCAGGTTCAAGCAATTCTCGTGCCTCAGCCTCTCTACTAGCTGGGACTACAGGTGCCTCCCACGATACTTGGCTAATTTTTTTGTATTTTTAGTAGAGACACGGTTTTGCCATGTTGCCCAGGCTGGTCTCGAGCTCCTGGCTTCAAGTGATCTACCCACCTTAGCCTCCCAAAGTGCTGGGATTACAGGCGTGAGCTACCGCACCAGCACTGGAACTTGAATTCTATTCAGCTGGTATAGAACTATTTTATTTTATTTTTATTTTATTTATTTTTTTTTAAGAAGGAGTCTCACTCTGTTGCCCACGCTGGAGCATGGTGACATGATCTCGGCTCACTGAAACCTCCGCCTCCCGGGTTCAAGCAATTCTCCTCCCTTAGCCTCCCGACTAGCTGGGATTACAGGCATGCGCCACCACGTCCGGCTAATTTTTTTGTATTTTTAGTAGAGATGGGGTTTCACCATGTTGGTCAGGCTGGTCTCGAATTCCTGACCTCAAATGATCCACCCACCTTGCCCTCCCAAAGTGCTGGGATTACAGGCACAAGTCACCATGCCCGGCCAAATGGAGCAATTTTAAAATGTGGCGAAAGAAATGAGGCCAAATAGGAAACAAAGCTCCCAAACTGGAAACAAAGCTCCCAAGTCATATAGGAGGGCTGTTTTGTTGTCAGGACTTTGCAATTTCTCTACAAAGTCCCCGGCTCCTTGCACATTCTTCCAGACTTCTTGCTTTGGTTGGAATGAAAAGGTGTCCTTGGAATGAGTTTCTTGAAACTCTTCTCACTGTGTTATGTAAACAAACCAGTTTTATAAGAAAGTGCCATGGGAGCCTTTTCCAGGATAGGTCAGAGGTCAAGCAAGGAGGACAATTAACAATAATATTTTGCAACATTTATTCACTGTTTTTGTTAGCATCATTTTAAAAAGCTGAGCATTTGCAGGTTAAAGATGTTTCCTTCAAGAAAACAAGAGGCAAAAGTTTGTTCTTTAGAAAATTTTTTTTAAAAACCCTCAGAGCCTAACTCTTTTAACTCAAGGAGGAAATCTGAAAAAGCAAGTTCCCCTGTTGTACTTGAGTGTTCAGTTTGCACATATGGGTTTACATACACACACTCTCTCACACAATTTGATTTATACCCGGCTTTTTGTTTGTTTTTTTTTCCTCTGGTTTAAAGGTATTGTGTAAAAGGAAGCTATAGCCATTGATTTCCCTGTGGGACATTAGTAGGGGAAATGGGCTCATCTGCCTGGAAGGGTGATCGGGGATTTCAGGATATAGAACTGACTGGGACCTGATTCCTATCAGATACATTTGCCCGTGAAATGACCCATTCAGCTGTAATGAGGTAGAGTTATTGCCGGTGGCCAGATTGTTGGGAGATCTCCCTGGAGCTGCTCAGGGACCTGCGGGTGAGGTGGGTGAGGTGAGCGTTGGATGGGTTCCCCACACAGCTCCTGGGTTAAACTGGAGTCTTTTGTTTTCCTCTGGGAAGCTGGCTCAAGCCTTCAGAACCTTGCACATGGCCAGTTCCCCTGCCAAGTGACTCGTCCTTGGGAAGGAATGGGCTGTAAACACAGGGACAGCCCAGGTAGGACACATGGTTTGTAATTTTTAACTAACACTGGGTTTCTCCCGATATGCCCAGGCTTTCTTCAGAATCATTCTTTCCTTTTGACCTCTTTCTACTAGGAGTGACTGTCTTTTTCTCTCTTTAAAGTATTTTCAAAATCCTGTGTTTCTCCCGATATGCCCAGCCTTTCTTCAGAATCATTCTTTCCTTTTGACCTGTTTCTACTAGGAGTGACTGTCTTTTTCTCTCTTTAAAGTATTTTCAAAATCCTGTGTTCTTTATCCTAACTTTCCAAGTTTTACACTGTTCCCCATTGTTTCAGGGAAGAACACTCTCAAACTGCATTTTTCCTCTGCTCTCAAACCACCACAACAGAAGACTTCTGTGACCAAAGATGTGGGGGTTTTTCCCCACGCACCAAGCAACAGACACGGCTCGGTGGCCTCCAATTCAGTTCCGACACTATCTACCCAGAGATAATGTCAGATCCCACAGGTTGAGGGCTCAGTCCCACAAGACCTGCTCCCCCAATCCCCAGTCTCAAGTCCAAGCCTCCAGCACTTCTGACTCAGTGGCTTCAAGTTGGGGTTCCCACAACCCCCTCTTCAGGTTTGATTAATTTGCTAGAGCAGCTCACAGAGCTCAGGGAAACACTTACTTATGTTTACCAGTTTCGTAAGAAGAATATTTTATTTTATTTTATTTTTTTAAGAGATGGAGGTCTCACGATGTTGCCCAGGCTGGTCTTGAACTCCTGGCCTCAAGCGATCCCCTCCATCTCAGCCTCCCACAGTGCTGGGATTACAAGCATGAGCCACTGCACCCAGCCCTAGAAGGATATTTTTAAAAGTACAAATAAACAGCCAGACAAAGAGATACATCGGGGGAGGAATGGAAGGGTGCCAGGCACAGGAGCTCCTGTCCTCATGAATTTGGGGCGTGCCACCCTCCTGGGTGTGTGAGTTCTGCTATGCCTTCCTGTCAGCCTCCATGTATTCAGCTCTCCGGAAGCTCCCCAAACCCTGTCCTTTGGGCCTTTTACAGAGACTTCATCAGTTGTCTGTGATGGAAACATGGACAACTGTGAGGAAATGGGATTGGGCAAAAAGAGTGTGATCTAAACCCAGCAAGACCTGTCTGTTCAGATTCTTCTTAGCCTCTCTGTCCAGAATTTCTTCCTGCAGAATATGGGGCAGGACCCTCTTTAGAATAAGGGTCATAGGACCCACAATTAGGTTAGAGTCCTGCTTTGGGCAGGTGAAAGGAGGATAGGAGAAGGTCAGAGAGAGATATTTTGTTTCCTGAGCCCTGAAGTGCCCCCAACATTATAACAAAAGACTGTAACAATGGCTATGAGAGTTAGGAGCTAGCAACCATAGACAAAAAATGATATTTATCAATATAATCATAATATCCCATCCATCCTACCCACCAGTTCCAGATCAGAATGTTCCACCCGCCTTGTACCCTCAATTTCTATTTGAATCACATTTCCTCTTAGCAAGAATGCAAGCAGGTTGGGGATCTTCTGGACTGAGCCCTCCAAAGACCATGAGCAGTCAGGTCATCCATTGATACCTAACTAGACAAGCATTGTTTTTGATGCAGATAAATAATAAAGAAAAGAAAAGCAGCACATCTTAGGGAGTTAAGCAACAGAAACAGGTGACTGCAAATTCCTTTCTTAACTCTACCATCAACTCCCTGTGTGACCTTGAGTTTTTAAGACTTATCATGAATATAGAGAACCTCAGATAACTTCCTAGGGCTATTTTGAACAATACATATTAATTAATTGGTTAAACAATGCAGTGATTACAAATCGTTTTGTATATGCAGAGCTTTCACTAAGTAATTCTGCATGACTTACTAAATGACTGAACTAAAAGCAATGGAGTGAAGTTCACATTGTTTTTTTCGCTATATAATGAAAGCTAACAAATTAAATGTCTATTATATACCAGGTGTTTAGCTTAGATGATCTCGTTTCATTTTTCCCAACAACCCTAAGTTGTCAATACTTTTGTTTTTCCCATTTTAGAGATGAGGATACTGAGGCACAAAGAAGTTAAATAACTTCCAAAAGTCTTGCAGCCAAAAGGAGCCAGAACGAGGATGTGGACTGTCATAGTTCATTTTTAGAGTTGATGCTTTTACTCATTCTGCCATAATGCTCACATATGTCTGGAAGTCTCTCAAACCATTGCAGGAAAGTTTTGACAACTCTTTTTTTAAAACATTCAGTCCCATGGATGAAATAATGAATAACTAACACTTATTGTACAATTACTATGTACAACTGCACATATTAAACCATTTAATTTTGACATTAACCCTATGAAGTTGGCACCGATATTATTCCCAGTTTAAAGATGAGGCACAGAGATGTTAAACTTGTCCAAGTTCCCACAGCTAGCAAGTGGCAGAGGCCGGCTTTGAACCCCAGACTGTCTGGGTTCTGAGTTCATGCTCTTTATCAAGAAATATGCCCAATAAATGACTGAAAGTGTAGGGCAGCATGTAGAATGCTGTTATGGACTCAAGGAGTAGACTTGGCCACTAAACTAACTGTGTGACCTTAGGCTTGAGTTTCTTCATCTGAAAAATAGATGTTCTCCCTGACCCTGCCAGCTTTATAATTCTGTAATTTAACATGTGTGCATTTCTTTATCTTTTCTTCTTTCTTTCTTTCTTTTTCTTTGTTTCTCTTTCTTTCTTTCCTTCTTTTTTTTTACAGGGTCTTACTCTAATTGCCTAGGCTGCATTGCAGTGGCACAATTTTGGCTCACTGCAACCTCTGCCTCCCAGGGTCAAGCAATCCTCCTGCCTCAGCCTCCTGTGTAGCTGGGATTAGTGGGATTAGGAGTATGCATTACCACATCCAGCTAATTTTTCTATTTTTTGTAGAGATGGGGTTTTGCCATGTTGCCCAGGCTGTTCCTGAATTTCTGAACTCAAGCAATCCACCCTCCTTGGTCTCCCAAAGTGTTGGGATTACTGGCGTGAGCCACCACACCCAGCCATGTCTGCATTTAGTAATAAGAGTCTGGAGACAACCACTGCAGTTTCAGAAACAAATGGGTAGAAAAGATCAGTTTTAGGAATTTGAAAAGAGGCAGGAAGGATACACAGGTTTTGAGTTTCATTCAGGAGCCCTGGGATGCCGGAATCCAGAAATGCTAGGGAGACTTCAAGGAGATGAAGCCACTTGGCAAGAGAACAGCATCTTGATTCCAGCAGGAGAGACAGCTGATGTGGCTTATGGAGATATGAACAGAGGGGCCCCACAGGATTCATCTGGAGCAGAGGTGCCAATGGAGAGGAAGAGGGGAAAAAAGTACAGTGTAGTAGACAACACTGGCATTGTGCTTTGTGAATTGGGACCTGATATTGGGGAAAGAGTAGTCACAAATCTATTATTCTTAAAATTCAAGGTTTTTATTTTATTTTATTTTATTTTATTTTATTTTATTTTAGAGACACAGTCTTACTCTGTTGCCCAGGCTGGCATGCAGTGGTGCTAACCCTAATCCCACTCCAGGTTCAAGCAATTCTCCTGCCTCAGCCTCCCGAGTAGCTGGGATTACAGGTGCACACCACCACGCCTGGCTAATTTTTGTATTTTTAGTAGAGACAGGTTTCACTATTTTGGCCAGACTAGTCTCGAACTCCTGACCTCAGGTGATCCACCTGCCTTGGCCTCCCAAAGTGCTGGGATTACAGGCATGAGCCACCAAGCCCGGCCTAAAATTCAAGTTTTATGGTCAAGGCAGCATATAAAGAGCACCCCTAAGGGCTTTGCAGTGGGAGAGACATGATTTGTTCCCTCCTCCACCACTTTTTAGCTTGGGGTCCTGAGAAAGTACCTTAATATTCTCCTTGGTAAAATAAGGATCATACAAACACCAAAGAGGGACTCAGTAAATGCTATTTTCCATCCCAACAGGCCAGGATGGCTTCTACCCAACCCCACCACAAACCTAAGAAAATCAAAATGCAACTAACTCCTAGCAGTGAGGAAAATCTTTGATCTTGAAGAGGAATGAAGATGTCATGTTTACTCCTGTTGTTCCTCTCAAGTTGCTGTAGATTTCTCAGAGAGCTTAGCCCTGATCTCAGAGAGGCAGGGATGGGAATACAGTGATAGGCAGCAAAACAAGCAACCCAAAATTAAAAGAGATGAACTTGCTCCCTACGGTAAGTACAGGAAGGTTCTAACAACATCGGAACAGGTGTTTCCCTTCCTCAGTCCTGTTTCCTCACCGCCACCCCAGGTAGAGTCAGCTAGGCAGATGCCGGCCAATGGCTGACCCACTTCAAAGGGCTGTTCAGAGAATGATATTTGCTTATACGGCTTCTCAGGGTCCCCCAAATGGAAGAAACATCAGGGCTTAACGTCACTCCAGGGCAAAAGTGGGGAGATAAGAGTGTCACATACACAGATGCACGAGGACAAGAGGGAGAGAGTGGAAAAAGCCGACCTACATTAGCTTCCTATGGTTGCTACAACAAATTACCACAGACAGTGGCTTGAGACAACACAAATTTATTATCTCATGGCCTTTGAGGTCAGAAAGCTAAAATGGGTTAGCAGGACACCACTCCTTCTAGAGGATCTACTGGGTAACTCGTTCCTTTGCCTTTTCCAGCTATTAGAGGCTGCCTGTGTTCCTTGACTATGGTTTTAAACCATTCCTACCTCTACTTCCTCTTCACATCTCTGACTCTGACTCTTCTGTTTCCCTCTTGCAAGAACCCTTGTGATTCCCTTGGGCCCATCTGGGTAATCCAAGATGTCTCCCTATCTCAAGATACTGAATTAAATCACATCTGCAAACTTGCTTTTGCCATGTGAAGTTAACACGTTCACAGATTCTGGGGATTAGGACACAGACATCTTCAGAGTACCATTATTCAGGCTACCACACTACCTAAATTTTGGTATCCAAAAATTTGGTTCATCTCCCTATTAACTTTGTGACCTCAAAGAAGTCACTTCTCTCTAACCTTGCCATCTATATCAGTAGCAGTATTTTACTTGATTTCTTTACTTTGAGGGTTTGTGGGGTAATCCACATAAAATGTCTACCACTGAGCCTTGCATGGTGTAAGTGCTAGTTCCCCTCTCCCTTCTCTATCACATGAGTAAACATTGTGGAGATGATGGTTGGGAAAGGGCACTGGGACTCTTGCCAGCTGTTGCAGTCTGAATTCCTGAGAAAACTGACTTTGCAATGGAGATATGCATGCAGAAAGTATATTAAGGCATGGTCTTAAGGTGGACACCTGTACGGGGTGTGAAAGAAGCAGGACTTGGCAGAGGGAGAAGTTGGGCTGCCATGAAAAGGCAACAGAGGCCCATGGGGAACTCAGAGTTGACTCAAATTAGGACAAGGGGCCAGGCTTTTATATCCCTCCATGAACTAGTCATTATATGTGAGTTGCCCAGAGAGGGCCATGACATTGGCCAAGGTGGCTCTCTCCCATGGAGACAATCCTGTGGGGGAGGGACTCATCCGTGACCCACATTTCCAGCAGCTGGGGGAATGCATGCCCCAGTCATGCAGCAAAGACCTGGAGAATGTCCCATGGCATCCACTACAGCAGCTAACCCTCTTGGCTCATTAAGTGAAGACCAGAGAGAAAACAGAAGGTAAGTGTCCTAGCAAGGCTATATACCTCAGAGGTTCAGAGCTTTTGCTCCCAAGCAGGTAAGCCTGAATTCAAATCCCTTCTTCCCATTGTATGATTTGGGGCATGCCCTTTAACATCTTTGTGTCTCAGCTTCCTCATCTCTAATTTAGAGGATTTATCTCCCATAATTATTGTAAGGATTAAAAGGATAGTCAATGTCTCTGCAACCATGGACAGTTGGTCCATACATGTTAGATTTTGTGGTTAATAGTATTCTCAGAACCCCTTGCCTACTTGTTCTTATTGGCTCAAATCTAGATGTTTAAAATATGGGCTGGAAAGAAAAAAGAAGACGCCTACAAGAACACTCATCATGATTTAAGACATGTATCAGTAAAGACAGGGATCGGGGTTGGAAGGTGGGAAGAGGGTGTGTTAATGAGAGGTGACAGCGTGCTGGCAGCCCTCGAAGCCCTCCCTCACTCTCGGCACCTCCTCTGCCTGGGCTCCCACTTTGGCGGCACTTGAGCCCTTCAGCCCACTGCTGCACTGTGGGAGCCCGTTTCTGGGCTTGCCAAGGTGGAAGCCGGCTCCCTCAGCTTGCAGGGAGGTGTGGAGGGAGATGCGCTAGCGGGAACTGGGCTGCCCCCGGCACTTGCGATCCAGCTGGAGTTCCGGGTGGGCATGGGCTTGGCAGGCCCCGCACTAGGAGCCGCCGGCTGGCCCTGCCGGCCCCCGGTAATGAGAGGCTTAGCACCCGGGCCAGTGGCTGCGGAGGGTGTGCCGGGTCCGCCAGCAATGCCGGCCCACCTGCGCTGCACTCGATTTCTCGCGGGGCCTTAGCTGCTTCCCTGTGGGGCAGGGCTCCGGACCCGCAGCCTGCCATGCCCGAACCTCCCCCCGCCCCATGGGCTCCTGTGGGGCTCAAGCCTCCCCGAGAGCGCTGCCCCCTGCTCCACAGCTCCCAGTCCCATCGACCACCCAAGGGCTGAGGAGTGCAGGCACACAGCGCGGGACTGACAGGCAGCTCCACCGGGATCCACTGGGTGAAGCTAGCTGGGCTCCTGAGTCGGGTGGGGACGTGGAGAACTTTTGTGTCTAGCTCAGGGATTGTAAACGCACCAATCAGCACCCTGTCAAAACGGACCAATCAGCTCTCTGTAAAATGGACCAATCGGCTCTCTGTAAAATGGACCAATCAGCAGGATGTGGGTGGGGCCAGATAAGAGAATAAAAGCAGGCTGCCCCAGTCAGCAGTGGCAACCTGCTGGGTCCTCTTCCAGAATGAGGAAGCTTTATTCTTTCACTCTTTGCACTAAATCTTGCTGCTGCTCACTCTTTGGGTCCACACTGCTTTTGTGAGCTGTAACACTCACCGCGAAGGTCTGCAGCTTCACTCCTGAAGCCAGTGAGACCACGAACCCACAGGGAGGAACAAACAACTCCAGATGCACTGCCTTAAGAGCTGTAACACTCACCGCGTAGGTCTACATTGTCACTCCTGAACTAGTGAGACCGCGAACCCACCAGAAGGAAGAAACTCCGAACACATCCGAACATCAGAAGGAACAAACTCCGGACACGTGGCGTTTAAGAACTGTAACATTCAGTGGGAGGGTCTGCGGCTTCATTCTTGAAGTCAGTGAGACCAAGAACCCGCCAATTCCGTACACATTAAGAGCACACAATCTGGAGCCAAGCTGTCTAGGTGAGATTCCCAGATGTGCCAGTAACTAGCGGGATGACCTCGCAGGTCATTGTGAGAACCAAATGAGAGAAAGCAAGTAAATATCGTAAGACACTGCCCGACACATACTAGGTGCCATATGTGTTGTAATAGTATTCTTGAACTGCAGTATAATCCACAAAGGCAACATTGAGGGAAGATTCCAACCTCAAAGATTCTCCAAGAAGTTTAAAACACTCCAGACACACAAAACGGATTCCTAAAGTTGGCTACAGACTCTCTGTTTCATCTGTTACCAGGTTAATCCTTTGCTAGCGCCAATTCTTCTGGATTATGTATTTAATCATTTACAATTACAACAGAACGGTCAAAGAGGATGATGTTTTCTATAGTTTCAGGGGGCATTAAGTGGAGAAAAGAGGTTCAGGAAAAATGATTCCAGGGATCAGCTAAAGAAATTTGTATTTCTTGAGAATCCTGCCTGCCCGCACCCCCCATAAAGGTAAAATAGAGTAAAGGTAAAAAAAAAGGTAAAAGAGTGTGGTAAGGTAGGCTGAAGTCTCCATGCATTATATGATCTTTTCATAATTGTTTTTTCCTACATGAGAAATTAAAACTTAAAGCCTGGGTGCACTGGCTAACGCCTGTAATCCCAGCACTTTGGGAAGCCAAGGCGGGTGGATCACCTGAGGTCAGGAGTTTAAGACCAGCCTGCCCAACATGGAGAAACCCCGTCTCTACTAAAAATACAAAAATTAGCTAGATGTGGTGGCGCACGCCTATAGTCCCCGCTACTTGGGAGGCTGAGGTAGGAGAACTGCTTGAACCTGGGAGGCGGAGGTTGAAGTGAGCTGAGATTGTGCCACTGCACTCCAGCCTGGACAACAGAGCGAGACTCCACCTCAAAAAATAAAATAAAAATTAAAACTTGAGGAACTTCAAACACCCTTACAATTCTGCCATTTGCCCTCATATTTGCTGTCTCCAATTTCTTTTTCCTCAATCCATCCCTTCCTGGCATACCCATGCTGGATAGGGCTGCAGAAGATATGAATTATCAGAAAAGAGCTGGACCTATACTACTGGAATTGAGAGACACAGAAAATGGATTTAAGAGAACACTCTCCTCACAGATGACCTAGGCTCCAAGATGAGAGCACTTGCCCTAGCCTCTCTCCTCATCTTGCCCCTCATTCTGCAACAAGTTGCAAAAAAATCAGATGTTTACTCTGATTTTCCTTTTCACATGCTCTTGATTTTCAAGCCCAGCTTCTTTGGGATACTGCTGCACTAGGCCCAGGCTGGCTTTGTGGACGTGCTACTCCACAGAGTGAAAAAATAAACAAGTCACAGGAATCCCAAGTCACATAGCAAGTCAGTTTTTTGGGACTCATTTAAACTCATTTAAGCTCATTTAAATTTGTTCAAGATTAACTTCTCATTAGTTTTATTTGGTTAAATGTTGCTGTAAAGTTTCTTCTGCAACTATGGTGTCAGATTATTTTTTATTATTATTATTTTTTTAGCAAGGAAGCAGTAAAGCGCATGCACTAAGTATTTTCATAAGAGGGGCAACTATGCTGTTTCTATCTTTTATGATCTAAATAACTCCTTGTGACGCATGGTTTGGGCATTAAGGGAGATATTTAGCAGACAGGATCACACCCCTGACTTTCATCTTTGTGGACTTAATACCAGTGAAAGTCAGTTCACAGAGATGTTTTTATTAGGCTGCGGTGGACAGATCATTTCCTGCACTGACTTTTCATATCAGAAGACATAGTTAACTTTAAATCTTGTGATTTTTATTTCCTAGAAAAAGTCAAGAACAGTGTAACAGAGAGTCATGGGACTTGAGGAAAAAGCCCCTAAACAAACTACATCTGACATCTATGCCCTTCTCACTATCTGCAATGTCACCATCCTAGGGCAGTCAGCCATACCTCTTCCTGAGGTCACTACTTACGATGGCCTCCTCATTGATCTCCCTGTGTCAATGATTGCCTGATTCCTGTGTGCCTTCTGCACACACAACAGCCAGGAGGATTTTTCAAAAAGTGTGAATTAGATCAAGTCACTCCCTAACTAAAATTCTGTAGGAACTTCCCTTGTGCTTAGGGTAAACCTGAAGTTCTTACTGTGGACATGTGGCTGTGTGTGGTCTGGCTCCTGCTTGTTTCTCCAGGCTCAGCCCACTATCTTCTAGCCCCACTGGATTTCAGGTTCTTGAGTAGCTCTTTCAGGCCTCAGGACCTTCACGCATGCTGCTCTATTTAGAAACTTTCTCTCCACCCCATCCCTTTCTTCCAAGTGACTTCCTCCTTATTCTTGAGACTTCAGCTTAAATAACATTTTCCCAGGGAGAACTTCCCTGTCTATCCTATTTCAACTAGACTTGTCACTCTTGTCATTAGTCTATTTTAGACTTTTTCAGAGCATTTATCATGATTGTCATCATTTTTATTTTTATTTTTTTCTGATTCTTGTGGTTGAATGTAGAGAGCCAAGATCATGATTTTGTCTTTTTCATTTGTATCCTATTTGTCTAGGAAGCCACTTGGCACAAATTTAGGGACTCACCAAATAATTGTTGAATAAAGAAACACTTTATTCTGATAGAGAAAACGACTGCATTTTCCAAGAAGTAGCCTTCTTTTTATTTATTTATTTAATTTTTATTCTTGGTTTTGTTGTTGTTGTTTTTAGAGATAAGGTCGTGCTCTGTTGCCCAGGCTGGAGTGCAATGGTGCAATCATAGCTCATTGCAGCCTCAAACTCCTGGGCTCAAGCAATCCTCCTGTCTCAGCCTCCCAAGAAGCTAGGACTGCAGGTGCGTGCCACCATGCCCACCTATTTTTAAAAATTATTTTGTACAGACAGGGTCTTGCTATGTTACCCTAGCTGGTCTTGAACTTCTCACCTCAAATAATCCTCCTGCCTTGACCTCCCTAAGTGATGGGATTACGGGTATGAACCATCAAGCCTTGCCTGCCTTTAAAGCTTTAATTTTATTAAACTCTATATGACATTCTGAAGTGTCAAAATAGTCTAGTTATAACTTTTTTTGAGATTTTTCCCATTCAATGCCTTATGTTTTGTGGTCTTGTCTATTGTGAATTCTATGAATATGAATGTAAGCTTCATTTTGTCTGCCGTATTTCCAGTATCTATAACAGTGCTTGGCATATAGTAGGTACTATATATGTACTGATGCTACACAAAAGCTATCCAGGATGAAATTTCTGAATTGATTTAGCACTAGGACCACAAACTCACAGAGCAGTGATTCTGAGACAGTTTGCAAACTGGTAGCCTATTGGCCAGCAGTGTCCCAGAAAATTGTTATTATTTGACCTGGTTAATATTTTAACTTGTATTCAATCAGTTGCCAATATATTAGAATTGGGAGACTTCATATAAAAATCCTGATGTAACTTTTCTTAAAAAGCCAGAAATCTGGCCATATGGGGCCCTCTTTGCCATGTGCCACAATGGGCTCAAGCTGCCCCTTTTGGAGGTGTGTCTCCTCTCCATTTGCATTTTCTATTCATTTGTGTTGATGAAAGAATCATACCCCATTACGATCATCCTGAAAATAATAGTGGGGGATTTTAAAACTAGGTAAATATAGAATTCCAACAGAAAATTCATCAGACATGAAGAACTAACTCAGGGAATATTTGTGCAAGACTGAGATGGCGTCAGGCCTGATCAGTTCTTCAGAGATTTGTTCAAAGCTGTCTGCAAGTGTTGCAGTAGGTAGTGGCTGGAATCAAAATTATTTACCCTTGAGATCTTCTCTCTTGTTAAATTCTGGGCATGGAGTAAGAAGTTAAATCATTTTCTTCCTCTCAGGACCAAACTAACTTGGCTCATAGTTATTCAAGGATACCACACTCCCAATTTCCAAAGAAAGGAGGAAAGAATATAAAGGCAATATTCAAATCTACTCCTGGGTCACATGCTTTGAAAGTTGGCAAACAACTAGTGCCTTGACGAGTCAAAGTGCACATTCCATCAATTGAGGATGAGTTAGCAGGAGCACAGCATCACGTTCATCACCATCACCATCATTATCATCATTTTGGAAATCTGAGTTTTAATATGGACCTTTGGAAACAAGTTGCTGTAAAGGGGGTGAAGTTACATTTGATCAGAAAATACTTTGCCCATGTGGACAATAGGGTCAAAATAAGAAATGATGTATGAGAACTGGCAATGAGTTATTGGCTCAAGTAAATTTAGACTGACATCAAAATGATAATTACGTTTATGATAATTTTGCTTTTAGAATTTGATTTTTTGCTTCCATTTACTTGTTTTGGTCATCGTGGAAAAAATAGGCCTGATGAGGGTAAAAACATCCAGTATTGCTGAATTTGATTTGGCCTAGCAATTAGATACATTTTTATAAGTGCTACTAATTGTCCCTTAAAATAAACTGGAATGTCACAGTCTAAAATTACTCATCTATTTTGAAATCTAATTCATTGCTTCCACTTAAATGTTTACAGATTATAGTAAAAACTAAGAACTATCAAAATTATAAAATGTTTAAGTATAACTTTGAGGAATTTATCATTCATGATTTAATTAAGCAGTTTTTTGCAGCTGTTCACATTCATTCCTGGGTAAAAATATCTTGCTCCAGCAGTACTACTGAAAATCAGAATTTTTTCTACAACAAGATTTGCTCTTTTTTTTTCCTTAAAAATGTAAGAAAACAAGAATTTAGGAAATTAGAAAAGAATTATTTTTAAATGTGAAAAAAATTAACATGTAGTCACTCACTGGAATAGTAGCACTGCTCCATGTTAACGGACCACTACCTTGGATTGGGATTAATCTGCAATTTCTGGTCCACTTGGGCCCTTAGGATAGAGCAGCTGAGCTTCAGAATCACTGATGGAGTTCATTAAAAGCATACATGTCCCTGGAGCTTCTGATTCCTTCGTTCTAGGCTGAAACCTGAAAATCTGTATTTTTGTCAGGTGTATCTGAGGGTCACCCATATCAGGCAAGTACTAGGCTAGTTCCAGAGGATTTAGAGACACTAGAGGGACCTGAAATGGATTTGTCATCTTGTTCTTCAAACTCAAGTGAGTTGGAACCCATGATCTGAACCAGACAAGAGCCCCCCAGTCTGATTTGGTCCTTACATTCCATTAATCTCAGATTCAAATGCTTAATCTGAGTTGAATGATTTCAGGGATTGGCAATCAGAAGACTTGGTTCTAGGCATCTTTTTGCTTCTAACTGGTGATATGAAGTTAATCTTTTTTTGGCCTTACCATCTTGTAACTGTTACAGTTTTGTTGCCCAATGCGCAGTGATTCAACATACCAAGACATCAGGGATTGCAGCAGAGAAAGAGTTTAATCATTGTAGGGCAGCACAATGAGGAGATGGGAGGAAACCTCAAATCCACCTCCTTGAGAGATTGGGGTATGAAGTTTTTAAGGGATCTGGATGTGCAATGGGCTAAAGTGTGAGGATTGCTGATTGGTCACAAAGTAAGAGGTGACACTGTGGGACAGAGAGATAGAGAATCTGCACTCTTATGCTGAGTCCCTTGGCAGGGTCTTCAGATGGGTTGGTGTTTGCTGGAATTCATAATCTGAAAAGTAATTTTGGGGAAAAACGTCCAGTCCGAGATTCCATCTATAGGAACAATGAAGGACCAGGTGGTCAGCGAGCTACCTGACTCTTGATTAGTTAGCAGCTGCAAGAAAGTGGGTTGAAGTGCACCAGCACAGCCTGATCAATACCTAACTAAATCTGCCTAAAGCCTGGATTGTAATTCTCATTAACCCTGCGAGGGCAGTTTCAATCTGTAAAATAAAGAAGGTGGGATAAATGGTCCCTATGAAAAGGATTACAAAGCAGCAGCCCCAGGGCATATCCAACCTGCAGACTAATTCTACTTGGGCCTACATGGTCTTTGAAAATGAATTTCAGTTATGTTCCAAATAGGGATATCTCACCCTCTAAAAATCTGGATTTTCAGATTCTCTTGGAAAATTGAAAATTCTGGGCAATACTGGGCCTCCTGTTCTTGTAACTCTGCTGGGTAGAGTAGTGTTTGTTCCTTTGAAATAGGCCATGTGTTCTTATATTCCAACAGTAGCTTCCGCTCTTCCCCAGCAGCCTGCTCATCCATTTATGTTTCCTGCTTAGCGCCTGGAGCTCCTGGAGCTGCTGGAGCTGTTGACTTGCCCCTAGGTCATTTTCAGGGTTAAGGTTTCTGGATTCTCCAGCTTACATCTAAGAGCTGGGTCCTTTAACCAGGCCTGTCCTGATTGACACCCTCCTTAATTTTTGAGTCTGAAAAGCAATTTTTGCTGTTTCTTTTTCAGTATACAGTGAATCTTTAAAGAAGAGGTGGCCCTGCGTGGTTGCTCACACCTATAATCCCAGCACTCTGGGAGGCCGGGGTGGGCGGATCATGAGGTCAAGAGATTGACACCATCCTGGCCAACATGGTGGAACCCTGTCTCTACTGAAAATATAAAAATTAGCTAGGTGTGGTGCCACCCGCCTGTAGTCCCAGCTACTCAGGAGGCTGAGGCAGGAGAATTGCTTGAACCCTGGAGGTGGAGGTTGCAGTGAGCCGAGATCGTGCCACGGCACTCCAGCCTGGTGACAGAGTGAGACTCCATCTCAAAAAAAAAAAAAAAGGTGGGGGTGGTGGGCAAGAGAGTAGAGGACTGAAGGAATGTGCTTGCTGCTTTTTCAGAATGATCCAAAGAAACTAGAAAATTTCTACGTTTACAAATTCCTAAGTACAATATACCCAAGTGGATCTTATTTAGGCCAAATGTTTGTACCATGGGTTATGTGAAGTTCTAGCAAGAGCAAAGAGATTACTTAATTGCCAGGTTTTTAATGACAATTGTACGGCACTGAGTCTAAAATCTTTGTACCAATATAATAATTGCTGGATGACTAGAATTACTGAAAGGAAGTGGCTTTTCTAGGAAAACAAAAAGTGGGAAATTTTTTTTAGCTTTTTCAGAAGCATCTTAAGCCTAAAGGTGGGGCAGTTAGGGTTGAGGGATATGTGTTTGAGATGCTATTGAACTGATATAGACCTGCTTGTGAATTAATCAGATCTCACAGTTATCAAAGGGACTGACTTATCAGGATGTGCCCTTCACACCACTTCCACTTAAACTCAAAATATGCCAAATGCAGAGTGGGTAGAGCAGATATTCTTAGCTTCCTCAAGGCAAAGTAGTGTCAAAAGTACACTTCCTGTGATCTCTTACCTCAATTCAAATCAAGCATCCCTGGTCCCCAGTAATGGGCATGAATCTACATTACAAAAGATGGATACAATTTGAACCCAGAGCTAGTGTATGTTACAGATATCTATGCATGTGACAATTTTTTTTTTTTTTTTTTGAGACAGAGTCTCACTCTGTCGCCCAGGCTGCAGTGCAGTGGTGCGAACTCGGCTCACTGCAAGCTCCACCTCCTGGGTTTAAAGCATTCTCCTGCCTCAGCCTCCTGTGTAGCTGGGATTACAGGCGCCTGTCACCACGCCCGGCTAATTTTTTGTATTTTTTTTAGTAAAGATGGGGTGTCACCGTGTTGGCCAGGATGGTCTCGATCTCTTGACCTCGTGATCCGCCCGCCTTGGCCTCCCACAGTGCTGAGATTACAGGCGTGAGCCACCACGCCTGGCCAACTGTTGAATGTTTTAAAGGAGCCCATTTTTGAGAAATAAACAACATGCTATGTAAATGAGAGAAGGATATCATTTAGATTGGGCCTGGAAGGATGAGTTGAGTTGGATGGTGAAATGACAAGGAGCATTTAGGCAAAGAATCTGTCAATAGCAACATGTGTTTTGGGGACCCCAAGTGATCTGCTGTGACTGGAGTTGAAGCTTCTTGGATGATGAAAGAAATAAAAACGAATGAGAATTGGGAAGAAACAAGGCTAGAAAGCTAAGTTATAGCCAAATTGAGTACAGTCTTGAATGCCATGCTATGGCATTGGAACATTATTTTTAGGTAATAGTGGGTGTCATTGAATGTTTTTTGAGACAGGCATCAGAAATATCTTCTTTTTTTTTTTTTTTTTTTTTTTTGAGGTGGGGTTTCAGTCTGTTGCCCAGGCTGGAGTGCAATGTTGCGATCATGGCTAACTGCAGTCTTAACCTTCCAGGCTGAAGTGTTGCTCCCACCTTAGCCTTCTGAGTAGCTGGGACCACAGGTGTGTGCCACCACACCTGGCTAATTTTACATTTTCTTCTGTAGAGACAAGGCCTCGCTATGTTCCCCAGGCTGGTCTTGAATTCCTGGGCTCAAGCAATCTTCTCACTTTGTCCCCACAAATTGCTGGGATTACAGGTGTGAGTCACCATGCCCAGGCAGAAATATCATATTTTTATTTTAGAAAAATAACTCTCCCTGCAGTGTGCAGCATGGATTGGAGAGGCGGGAATGATGGAGGATGGGTGGGGCGAGGAAGAAGCAAAGTTCTATTGAGGTTTCTAACTTGGGTTTGTCATTATCTTCTGCCTTAAATCTAAAAAAATAAAAAAAAAACAAAAAAACTATCCATTCATATTTCATTCATTAACATTTGTTAACTGTTAATTTAAGGTTAGATTTGAATAACAGTCCTTCCAGTAAATTGAATTATTCTGTTAAAATAAATAATATATATTATTCTATTCTAATATACTTTCATTAAAAGCATACATAAAAAAATCACAGCTTAATTATTTAAGGATTCCTCTCACCCCCTTTATGAATTTCCTCTTTATGTCTTTCACTGTAGTCTAAGCAATTTTTTGGTACTTTATGAGCAATATAACGAAGTTTGGCCACTAAATCAGTAATGGGAGTTTGAGGTTCAGGCTGGGGAACTGAATGATTCTGGATATCTCTGCTTTCGTTTGCTGTCAAAGCTGAAAGTGTTGTAAGACATATAGAATGGAAATTATTGAGTCAAATGTGGTAATAAACCAATAAGCAAGAAATCTTATTATGACAAGAAGTAACAATGAAAAAGATGCATAACCCATTGAGAAGGGGACGAAACATACATATTACTATTTCTAGCATGTTTTACATTGGTCCATTATATATGGGACCTGTTTCAGCCTCATAGAAAATGGATAATTTTCAGCAAAATCTACCAATGGCAGGCCTTTGGGGACACTGGAGGGAAAGGGAGCCCTTATGTATAAAATGCAATTATAACCATGCGAAATGGCTTATTGCTGGGTCTGGCATTATTGTACTGCTCTGGTAGAAACATACTTAAATGTTCTATTCCTATAAACTGTGGGAAATTATGGCTGATAAAGAACATAAGGCTGTTTCATGAATTTCACATAACTTCAGACACATTCTGCCCACCGATATGCATGGGAAGAAGAATTCCATGGAATGAGAAAAGACTGAATTTGATATTTTATTACTTTGCTAATACTTCTTATTATTTTGGAGAATTATAAACTTTATACATGCCTTTATTAAGTAGGACTGTTATTAATTATAGATTAATATTATCTTAGTAAAAATAATACAATTTCAGAATGTTTTGGTTGGAAAGATGGCAAAGAGCAATTTAATACACTCATAGAAATCACACTTTGAGCTAAGAGAACAGATGGAGTTGAAGACACCTTCCTCCAAGTTCCTATACGGTGACAGTGATGGACCCTAGGAATTTATGGCAGCAATTCTCTGTCATGTAATCATAAAAGCCACAGTGTAACACAAGATTATTTGCTGCTTTCCTGCCAATACACGGCAGTCAAGGTTAAGACCTCCAGAGTCAGACAGGATTGCTCTGGAAAGCTGCTGTGCTGCTTACTAACTGTGTGTGGTCTGAAGCAACAGACCTAGCTAGCCTTTCTGTAACTCACTTTTCTCATCTGTAAAATGGAAATGACACTATTCTAGGGTTGTTTTGGGTTTTAAATGAGATAATTTATTGAAAGCAGGATTTATCAACTTCAGCACTATTGCGATGTGGGCTGGATAATTCTTTGTTGTGGGAGGTTGTCCTGTGCATTGTAAGATGTTTAGCAGCACCCTGGCCTCCATCCACTAAATGCCAGTTTCACCTCCCCACTCTCCTCCTCCCCTAGTTGTGACAACTGAAAATGTCTCCAGGCACTGCCAATTGTCCTCTGGTGTGCAAAACCACTCCTCCACGGTAACCGGTGATTTTAGGAATCTACCTGGCACACAGTAAACACACACAAAAAATTAGCTCTCACTGTTATTATTCTTTTGTATTCCTATTAAGGAGTAGTAATTTTGTACTTACAAAATCTTTGTTTCTTTTCTTGGCCTTCATGAAAATGTGTAGAAAAATGGTAAAATGCAAGGCATAGGGAAAAGATGAGCCACAAACTGTAGAACCAGCTTCTGAATAGTTTTGTTAAATGTGGTGATTATCTTTCTTTCTCGTTCTCTAAGGAGAAGAAGGTGACCCCATACCTAACCCTTGGATACTTTCTGATGTGTTCCAAATTTTACCATGCCCTGCAGATGCCTGAGTCAAGGGAATGTTGTCACCATACCAAGCCTGCTGTATGAGGAAAAGAGAAAAAGATAACATGGTTAAATCACTTGCATGCTATTAATACAAGTTGCGCTCTGGTGAGCCAAACCATCCCCGAATGTAATTTCCGTGTATTTCTTCACCTCTCACCTTCTACCATTGCTATTACTTAACCCACTGACCCAGATAGCTGCTTATTAACATTTAATACATGTTGAAGTGTTAGTGGGCTTTGAACAAAACATGAAGAAGTTTCTGATTTGCTTTTAGCTCATTGCCCTTGAACCATTACATGAGTAATTCTTTAAAGTCCTGCTCTGTCATTGCTATAACCGTGGTATGCATATTTTCTTTAAGATAAAAATGAACAATTTATGAAAAAGAATTTCCTCCCTCCTCCATGCATGCAAGCTTTCATTCATTTAACGAATGTTGATGAGTTCCTATTATGCTAGACATTCTAGGCTGGAGAGGTCACAAGGAACAGACATGGTGTTTATTTTCCAGTTGCTTGTAGTAGGGGAGGTGGAAGGCTGGGAGACAGGAGCACGTAAGAGGGAGATTACAACACAGTGTGAGAAGTACAAAGACATAGAAGGTGTGTGTCTGTAGGCACACAGGGGACAAGTGAAATCCATCCAAGGGCCCCTAACCAGTCTCAGGGGTTAGAAATGTTTTCCCCATTTAAAAACAAATGAAAATAGAAGTATCCTCCTTCCCCTCCTAAATAAATAAATAGTCACACTAAGAAAAATACGGGATTCAATCAGGTGGGAACCTGAAAGTCTGTGACCTCTGAAGTGTGTAGTCCTCATATATGCAAAATGCAAGAGCATTTCAGAATAGGGATGTTTAATTTGACATAAATATTTATTAATTCCTAAGTTCATTCCAGAAAATATTTGCCATTGCTAAATTGGGCAAATAGCAACTTATTTTATTATTTCTTAAAATGTAAAAGTAATACATGAACATGTTTGAATAAAAGTTCAAACATTACAGAAACAAACAGATGAAGAAGTGAACTCCTCCACCTAGCCCCCTCCCCCTCATTCTTTAATTTTACCCTCCTAGCCAAAGATGAGCAATTAACAGTTTGGTTCATGTCTTTTCAGAGATATATTTATATAAAGTCACATTATCAGCATCTTGGTATGATTTAACCTAATATTTAACCTAATTCAAATTATCCTACACATATTATTCTGTGACTTTCTCTTTTCTTTCTTTTTGAGACGGAGTTTTGTTTTTGTCGCCCAGGCTGGAGTGCAATGGCGCAATCTCGGCTCACTGCAACCTCCGCCTCCCAGGTTCAAGCAATTCTCCTGCTGCTGCCTCCCAAGTAGCTGGGATTACAGGTGTGTGCCACCACGCCTGGCTAATTTTTGTATTTTTAGTAGAGACGGGGTTTCACCATGTTGGTCAGGCCGGTGTCAAACTCCTGACCTCAGGTGATCCACCGGCCTCAGCCTCCCAAAGTGCTGGGATTACAGGCGTGAGCCACCTCGCCTGGCCGACTTTCTCTTTTTCTTTAACAACACATCTTTAAACTTTGTGTGAACAAATAGAGATTAATCTTATTTCTTTGGCACATGACATCTCTAAAAGCATTATTAAAAAATACTCTTGAGAAGATAGATTAATGCTACAGCAGAGATGCCAATGATGGAAGAGTTGCTGGAAAAATTACTAATAATAAGGGACAATTTGAAAAATAATTCCTGGTCACCTGAGGTCAGCCCAGAGGCCCAGTTCTTTCCAAAAGGCCCAGTGTACATGGTTAAGAAGCTTTTCAGTATGCAAACAAAAGAATGCCCCTGTCCCCTTCTCCCTGCTGGGCTGGCTTTTGCTGGCTGGTGTAATTTACCTTCCAGCCACCCAGCGCTCTCCAACCTCACTGTGCCAGGCTCCAAGCTGTCTGGAAGAGAGGCTGGCTGGCTCCAAGACCCAGAGGCCACAGTCTGAGACTCAGATGAAGTTTTTGTGGTTAACAACAAATGTTAACTTATTTTCTGATGACTGCTGGAGTCTTGGGATACTACCTGATCCTCCTAGATTGTTGTCTAGTATAATTTTTCATGATTTGCTTTTTTTCATAATAATGCCCTAAGAGGGCAATTTGAGTAGAAGCAACATTGGATTTATGGTTTAAACATTGCGTTTAAACGTCCACTCTCTCCACTGTTTATTAAAATGGATAGACTGGCTAAATTGCATATCCTCACTGAGCCACAATTAGTTATAATAGCTATACAACTGGAATAGTAAAAAAATGTGTATCTGTCATTTATTGGGTGCTTCCTATATGCCAGGCACTGCTTTTAGCACTTTACATATATTAACTCTTGTAATAGTCATCATAGCCCTAGGAGGTGGTTATGACCCTATTCTCACCCTATTTTACAGATGAAAAAATTGAGGTGCAGGGAGGTTAAATAACTTGCCCAAGGTCACACAGCTAGGGAGTGAAAGCAAAAGGTACAGTGTTTGAAGAGGAATGAAGAGAGAAGTTGGAGTGGTTTCAGTAGCTCCACTTGGCCACCAGAGCTAGCCAGGACAAAGAGTTAGGGAACTTTCTTTTTTCCTTTAACTGTTTTTTTCTTCTCTTTTCTTTTCTTTTTTTTTTTTTTTTTGAGACAGATTCTCACTCTGTCGCCCAGGCTGGAGTGCAATGGGTGAGCTCAGCTCACTGCAACCTCTGATTCCTGTGTTCAAGCCATTTTCCTGCCTCAGCCTCAAGCCATTTTCATGCCTCAGCCTCCTGAGTAGCTGGGACTACAGGAACATGCCACCATGCCTGGCTAATTTTTGTATCTTTAGTAGAGATGAGGTTTCACCATGTTGGCCAGACTGTTCTTGAACTCCTGACCTCAGGTGATTCGCCTGCCTTGGCCTCCCAAAGTGCTGGGATTCCAGGCGTGAGCCACCGCACCCTGCCTTTTCCTTTAACTATTGCCCTCATATCAGATAATTAAAATTTTAGAGCTGGATGGAACCTCAGAGATAAGAGATCATCTGGGGCAAACCTCTCATTTTAAGAGGGACAACAGTATGTCCAGAGCATTGAAGGGATTTGGACAAGGCTCAAACTTGCTGATAAGAGTGCAAGGCAAAGATTTTGCTGACTATGGTCCTGTCATTCCCTTGGTTTTCTCCATTTGGTTAAATACCATCAACAATTTAAAACCACTGTTTATTGTGGAAAAAGTTAAACATCTACAAAAGTATAATGAACCTCTGCATCTTGCCTCCCAGGCTTCAGCAACCATTTGGCCAATCCTGCTTCATCTATCTTCCCACCCACTCCCTACTGCCCCTCACCCCTGCTCCACCGGAAAATTTTGAAGTGACTCTCAGGCATCATAGGATTTCATCATAAGTACTGAATATATCATTAAACTATAAAGATTCTATTTTTAATGTTAGTACAATGCTATTATCACACCTTAAAAATTATCTTGCTTAAAATCATCAAATATCCTGTCAGTGTTCAAATTATCCCATTTGCCACACATATTTATTTTTATAGTTGGTCTGCAGGAGGCAAGTTTTGAGCTTTTATTCAGTATAAGACACTGTAGAGGACACAGAGATGGCTAAAAAAAATCCCTTTGGTTCTAAACAGTAAAGTGTGAAGTTGAAAACCTACTATTAAAATGGAACAATAGTGCACTATAGTCCCGTGGTGCAGAGGGAGGCAGCAGTGTGGAGGTTTGCCTGGGTTCTTTTTATTCTATTCTATTCTATTCTATTCTATTCTTCTTTTTTTTTCTGGGACGAAGTCTCGCTTTGTTGCCCAGGCTGGAGTGCAGTGGTGTGATCTCTGCTCACTGCAACCTCCATCTCCCGGGTTCAAACAATTCTCCTGCCTCAGCCTCCCGAGTAGCTGGGATTACAGGCGCCTACCACAATACCCAGATAATTTTTGTATTTTTAGTAGAGATGGAGTTTCACCATGTTGGCTAGGCTGGTCTCGAACTCCTGACCTCAAGTGATCTGCTGGCCTCGGCCTCCCAAAGTACTGGGATTACAGGTGTGAGCTACCACGTCCGGCCTATTTTATTTTATTTTATTTTATTTTATTTTTGAGATAGAATCTTGCTATGTTGTCCAGGCTGATCTAGAACTCCTGGGCTCAAGTGATTCTCCTGCCTCAGCCTTCTGAGTAGCTGAGACTACAAGCATGGGCCCAGCTGGCTACCTGGGTTCCAAGCCTACCTCCACCACTTCCTAACCAGGTGACCTCAAGTAAGTCACTTGATCTTTCAGTGCCTTCCTTTCCTTATCTGTAAAATGGTGCTAATGATAGACCTACCTCAAAGGGTTGTTTGAAGGAGAAATGCGATAATACAAGCAAACACTTCCATCAGCACATGAACCATCAGGATTAATTAATAAACATTAGCTAGTATTATATCTTGATATGGTTATGGCCCATAAATAAGTCTTAAAGTCGCTTGTGTAGTAAAAAGATGGGTATTCTGATCATTATGCCATGAATATACAATTATGTATTATTATAATGATAATGAGAATGATGATGATTTTGGCCAGAAATTTTTTTTTTAATATGCAAGTCAATACTATTGGTGTTTTTCTTTCTTTCCTTTCTCTCTCTCTCTCTCTTTCTGGAGAGAATCTTGCTCTGTCGCCCAGGCTGGAGTGCAGTGGCGTGATCTCGGCTCACCGCAACCTCCACCTCCCAGGTTCAAGCGATGCTCCTGCTTCAGCCTCCCAAGTAGCTGAGACTACAGGCACATGCCACCACACCTGGCTAATTTTTGTATTTGTAGTAGAAACGGGGTTTCACCATATTGGCCAGGCTGGTCTCGAACTCCTGACCTCATGATCCACCTGCCTCTGCCTCCCAAAGTGCTGGGATTACAGGCGTGAGCCACTGTGCCCGGCCCCCTATTGGTGTTTTTCAACTGGCTTAAGCTCTCTCTCTCTCCCTGACACCCCACAATCTTCACACCTTCCTCCAAAGCTGAGGTCAAAAGCATTCAGTACTTGCAGCCACATTTCCAGGGCATTTCTGTCCTAAAGGGCCTTAGGGATAGAAGAGACCTGATTCCTAACTGAAAAGGGTGGCAGCAGAGAAGTTTCCACAACCCCCTGTCCTCAGGATAACCATTTATCCTGGAGTGCCTAGTTTATGCCTTTTGTTCTTTTTCACTACTAGAAGTGTCCTAGTATGGATGATAAATTATATGATCACCCTACTTATATGCAACTCAAAATATCAGGTGTGTTTTAAAAAACACACCTTGTAGAGTCAACCTTTCCTCATTTATCTCCTTCCTCTTGCCTCGGGGCCCTGCCAAGTAAATATCCCCATCTCCAGAGTCACTTTAACCACTGGAGGCCTGTGGTCTGGTGATGATCAGAGGCTCCTGTCGCTGGGAATGGTTTATGCTACAGCACCTGTATAATAAAGGCCATGTTCATGTTGCTATTTTTCCATTGTGTTAGTTGTTTCTGTCAATCAACAATGAGGGATAGGTGGCTCATGCCTGTAATCCCAGCACTTTGGGAGGTTGAGGCAGGCGGATCATGAGGTCAGGAGTTTGAGACTAGCCTGTCCAACATGGTGAAACTCCATCTCTACTAAAAATACAGAAATTAGCTGGGTATTGTGGTGGGCGCCTGTAGTCCCAGCTACTCAGGAGGCTGAGGCAGGAGAATTGCTTGAACCCGGGAGGTGTTCAGTGCAGTGAGCTGAGATCATACCACTGCACTGTAGCCTGGGTGATGGAGCAAGACTCCATCTCAAAAAAAAAAAAAAAAAAAAAAAAAAAAAAGAATGAGGGGCAGTCCCTAATCTGAGATCATTTAGTTACAAATGTTAAGAATTGCATACAGATTATAAACTGTTCTGTCTCCCCAGTCCCCCACCAATCAGGAAACTTGATTTATCTTTACTCTTTCTTGTGTTAAACACATATTTACTCCTTGTATTTACTCAACCATTTAAGACTTTTATTCTTAAGAATAAAAAGAAGGGCCGGGCGAGGTGCTCACGTCTGTAATCCCAGCACTTTGGGAGGCTGAGTCGGGCAGATCACGTGAGGTTGGGAGTTCGAGACCAGCCTGACGGACATGCAGAAACCCTGTCTCTACTAAAAATACAAAAAATTAGCCGGGTGTGGTGGCGCATGCCTGTAATCCCAGCTACTTGAGAGGCTGGAGACTGAGGCAGGAGAATCGCTTGAACCTGGGAGGTGGAGGTTGCAGCGAGCCAAGATTATGCCATTGCACTCCAGCCTGGGCAACAAGAGCCAAACTCCATCTCAAAATAAAATAAAATAAAATAAAATAAAATAAAATAAAAATAAAAAGAAGAAGAAAACCAGGTTTTTCTCCTGCAGCAATGTAATGTAACTTCTTTATCAGATCAGAAGGAAAATAATAAAAGTAAAAAGAGTCATGGTGTTCACTATGAGATTAACATAGATTTGGATTATACAAATTTATGACAATAATAATAATATATTGGATTTCCTGGGGCCAATACAAATCCTGATGAAGTAAAAAACATAGGGAAAAGCCTCCAGATGCATAATTTGTCAGCAATTATGGTTTTGTAAACACAGTGCCTATTGGGTGCCTGGCTGCCTGGCTTTGTTTTGGGCAAGCCCTTTGTTTGAGACTCACAGTTGACTTATAGTACAATTTCCTCAAATAATTTATTATTTAGTAAAGAGGCTGTGACAAGGTTACAAATAATTGTTATATAAGCCAGAAAAAGATGTATGACTTAAAAGATGCCTGAACCATATGCTAAGGAGATTTACGGAACTCTAAAGTTTAGAAATACTCCTAAATCTGGGAAGCAACACAGATTTAGATAAGATGCCCTATTACTTTATGTATGTATGTATGCATGTATTTCTGTGCAGTGCCTTTGTTGTAGGAAGTTCTCAGGAATGATTGTTGATAATTATGAAAAAGTTACCTATTAGTATCATATTTTAAATACTCATATATACAATGGGACTCTAGGGTTTTTAAATTCACCCTACACACTTCCATTTCTCACTGGACTTGTTCCTTCTGGTTTCTAATGTTCATTCTTCCATCTTGGCTTTAGATTGTGTTTCCACTTCCCTTTTCAAATCACCCTCCCCCCTCACCTGGATCTTCCATATCTGTTTTTTTTCTTTTTCTTTTTTTTCTTTTTTGAGACAGGGTGTCACTCTGTTGCCCCAGGCTCAAGCGATTCTCCCACCTCAGCCTCCTGAGTAGCTGAGAATATCAGCACACGCCACCAAACTCAGCCAATTTTTGTATTTTTTGTAGAGACGGGATTTCGCCATGTTACCTAAGCTGGTCTCAACTTCCAGGCTCAAACCATCCTCCCACCTCAGCCTCTCAAAGTGCTGGGGTTATAGGAAAGAGCCACTGTGCCAGCCCAAGATCTCTTTTCTCTGGTGCTTTCAGCGGAGCCTACAAACACACAGGGCTCCCCAATCTTCCCTTAATCTCTTGCCTCTTCCCCTCTTTCCTCATACCACCAAACCTGAACACTTTCCAAGGAATAAATCCCTGGGCCTACCTCTTCACTTCTAACGTATTGCTTAACGCACTACATTCTGAATTCTGGCCCCACACACTGTGTATGTGTGCAGTGGGTGTGTAGGTGTGACAATATGTTTAAAGTTACCAAAGACTTGTAGGTTTAGGGACGTGAGATATTACAGTAATTAAGCACAGGGACTATGTCAAGGGTTCCAATCCTGGCATAGGACTCAAATTTTGTGCCTTCCTTGTGCCTCAGTTTCCTCATTTGCAAAATGGGCAGAACAAGAGTATCCTGGCAGAGTTCTTGGGAACGTTAAATGAGTTAGTGTACATAAAGAATTCAGAACTTTGGTAGATGTTGTCAGTTCTTATTATGATTACAAACTCCCGCTGATGCTTTTCTGCCCTTATCTTATTTGACCTCCCTAAGAGATATGATACAGTTGAACACTCCAGCTTTCCTGAAAATCTCCTTTTGCCACAGCCCTTTTTTGCCTTTCTGACCTCTGCTTATTGGGATCCTTTAAGGGGTATTTTTTTTTTTTTTTTTTTTTGAGACAAAGTATTGCTTTGTCACCCACGCTGGAGTGCAGTGGCACGATCTTGGTTCACTGCAACCTCCGCCTCCCAGACTCCAGTGATTCTCCTGCCTCAGCCTCCCGAGTAGCTGGGACTACAGAGGCCTGCCACCACACCCAGCTAATTTTTGTATTTTTAGTAGAGACAGGTTTCTGCCATGTTGGCCAGGCTGGTCTCAAAGTCCTGATCTCAAATGATCTGCCACCTTGGCCTCCCAAAATGCTGGGATTACAGGTGTGAGGCACCATGCCCAGTCCCTTTATGGGGTACTCTCTGCCTGTCCCTTACGGGTATTCCCCAAGGAGAGGACGTCTTTCCTCTGTTTTCTTTGTAATGTACATTTTATCTGGAGTGACCTCATGTAAATCTGAGGCTGCAGTCCCATCTCTGCAGCCTGGTCCTGTGCTGAGCCCCAGGCTTCCATATCTAGTGTTAAGAAGTCTGGCCTGGTGCAGTGGCTCATGTCTGTAATCTCAGCACTTTGGGAGGCTGAGGTGGGAGGATCACTTTAGCTCAGGAGTTTGAGATCAGCCTGGGCAACACAGTGAGACCTCATCTCTTTAAAAAAATTAGCCGAGTGTGATGGCATGTTTCTGTACTCCCAGCTACTCAGGAGGCTGAGGCAGGAGGATGGCTTGATCCCAGGAGTTTGAGGCTGCAGGGAGCTATGAGGGCACCACTGCACTCCAGCCTGGACAACAGAAGGAGACCTTGTCTCCGAAAAAAATAGTTAAAAAAAAAAAAGTCAGCCAGGCACAGTGGCTCATGCCTGTAATCCCAGCACTTTGGGAAGCCAAAGTCAGGAGACTGAGACCATCCTGGCTAACATGGTGAAACCCCATCTCTACTAAAAATACAAAAACAAAATTAGCCAGGCATGGTGGCGGGCGCCTGTAGTCCCAGCTACTCGGGAGGCTGAGGCAGGGGAATGGCGTGAACCCGGGAGGCGGAGCTTGCAGTGAGCTGAGATTGCCCACTGCACTCCAGCCTTGGCGATAGAGCGAGACTCCGTCTCAAAAAAAAAAAAAAAAAAAAAAAAAAAAAAAAAATGCCACGAGCATCTCAAAACAAATAGGCTCAACTCCAAATCCTTCATTGTCCACTAACAAGTACCTCCATGTCTTGCTGGATGGGAGCACAGGTAGCTCCGCAATACTTTTGGTCACACAGGCCTATTGAGTCTTAACTTCCTTATTCATCCCCTCTCACTATTCTCACCTCTGTGGACTTAATTCAGTTCCCTGTTTCTCCTGTGGATCACCGCATTAGGCTCCTTAACATTTTCTTCCTGCCTTAACTTTTGCCCCCTTTCAAGTCACCCTTCACTGAGTTTCTTCACTGTCTTTCCAAAAATGTAAATCTTACCACAACAGGCCGCAGCTTAAAGTCCTTTAGTGACTCCCCGTAGCTCAGAGGATGAGGTTCTCATTTCCGAGTATTTACAGTTCTTGTCTATCTCTGTGGCCTCGACTCCCCCCACTCCCCTCCGAGCCCCATTTCCTTGACTGGGCAGCACTCCTTGTTCTTCCTATTCCTTACGCTGTTTCTTGCCTCTAGCCCTGTGTGTTTGTACTTCCCACTGCTGGAACATTCCTCTCTCCTTTCCCTTTCCCCCCTCCTGATCCTTCAGAGTCTAATACCCACCTTTCTGGAGGCCACATGAGCTCACCGGACAGGTGCTCCTGTGTGTGCAAACATTACTGTGCACGGCTCTGTTAGAGTACTTCATGCCATGTAATTTTTGCCCCTTTATTCGTCTCTCCCCTCATTCGCTGGAAATCCTGTGAGGGCAGCATCTGTGTCTTGTCTAACTTGGTATCCCTGGCACCTAATATACTACATCTGACACAGAGATGTTCAATTAATACTGAATGAAAGCTGGAACGAAGACCATACATTATCTCCTTTCAGACTCACGAACTGTGAAGTGGTTATTGTTAGTATAGAATCTAACCAGGGGATTGCATTAATCTATTCATTTCTTCAACTTCATGGACAAAAGACTTTCAGATGATTGCTGAAAACCAAGAAAAGCTATTAAAAAGCAAACTTGAAAAGGACTTGAAATTACTACTCCTGTTGTAGTAATTCCACCCCTGGGTAGGAATGCATACTTAATAACTAATCAGAAGCAGGCAAGTTTTATTCACCAAGACATTAATCATCAAGTAATTTATGATAGTAAAAAAATTGGAAAAAAAAGAGAGAGAAATGATTAAACACCCAGAATTATGGTACATCCATAAAATTGAACATTATACTGCCATTAAACAGTATGTTTCTAAAGGATTTTTAATGATCTGTAATAATGCTCATGTTATTTGTGAAAAAGCGGGATAGAAAACTGAAAATATACTAAGATCTTAAATTATGTAAAGGGAAAAAACCTCACACATAAATAGAGAAAAAAGAAAGGAACATATTAAAACAAACTCTTCAGTGATTGTATCTTGAGTGCCTTTTTTGTTTTTTATAATTTTTGGTATTTTCCAAATTTTCTACAATAAGCATCTTTACTTTTACAGTCAGAAATATAATAAAATATTTTCAAGTTCGAGATTTTAGCTGTGTTAGTTGTATTTTTGTGGCATTATTACTCTTTCTTCTGTTGATGGTGCATCAATTTTTCTTTGGGGATGCACCCTTCCCCATCTCAGGCCACTGGTGTGAAGTGGATCCCTGACCCCGGCTTCAGGGGTGGGCACATGACTCAGACATGGCCAATCAGCATACTCCATCCCTCTGGCTCCTTCCCAATGGGCACATGACTTAAGCCAGGTCAGTGAGACTCAGTTTCTCCCATAAACTTTTATAGGAGAAGTTTATGGGGGCAGGAAAACTCTACTTCCGTTGGTACTAGTGAGCTGTAAGCCTAGAGTTGCCCTGAGTGTATACAAGGATGGCAAAACAACACAGGAAAGTATTGTTGAGGATAAAGGTGGAGGAAAGTGTACGTGCACTTGTGCACACATGCATCCACACACACTCGCCCTTCAAGTCCTGATAACTTTGAGTCCTTGGATCTAGGAAAGTCTGAAACACTATCATCCCTGGACTTTCTGGTTATAAGAGCCAATACATTTAGGCTTCTTTGTTTGCTTGCTTAATTTAAGCTGCTTCTATAAGTTGCAATCGAGAGTCCTTGCTAAAAGAATTATGAAAACAATGAAATACATAAAGCACAATCCCTGAACATGCCCAGGACTATCACAAAATACAGTATAGAATTAATCCATACATCCTACCTGAGATATAAAACATTTCCATCATTGCCAATGTTCCATTGGACACTGCTGATCTATAATATAGTTCCTTATATATTACAGCACATATGTCCACTCATAGTGCCTTATATATATGCTTCCTTTCTTTATGTAACAGGCAGTGGGTATTATTAAAAACAGCTAACAACTCTAAAGGTACAAGTACTGGAGGCTCTCTGTTGTGGCCAGCATTAAAATTTTAATTCCTGGATCTAAGGAGATTTAGCGTGTCTCAAGGTTGGGCTGGGAGATATTTTAGGGTACGGTTTTTTTTGTAATCAGTACAGAAGGATTTCAATATTGTGTCAACCAATAAGGCCAAATTGGTGTGTACTGGCTGAACATAAGCTCTGTTAGCAGATATTATAGTTTCTTATTTGAGTACCTATTTTCCCTGCTGGACTGTGAATTCCCCTAGACAGAGACTTTGTCTTACTCATTTATGTAGGTCTTATGCCTACCTAGGTGCTCAAAAGATATTTGCTGAATGAAAAACAGGAATGACAGTCCAACATGGTATAACTCCTTATTCAGTTTTTTTTTCCTGATAGAAGTTCCTCGCCTAGAATTAAATTGCAATATGGTCTCTTTTCACCCACTCTTTTGAAGATGTTATCCTCTCCAATATCAGCTGATTGAAGAAGAAAATTGTAAATTTTCTCTCTCAGGCATAATGTTGATATTTTAACTCATAGTGATTTTTTCTCAATACAAAATGAATTTTAGAAATAAATCAAGATCCCAGAAACTTATGATTGCTTTGAGTGGTATCTTTTATCTGTCATCCTAAGAAAAACATGAGATCTGATGGCCCAGAGCACAGAGACCTTCTGTATTTCAGTTCTCCTACAGCCCCATGACTCGAACCTTTTGCTGGGAGATTGGGATGTAGGTCCCCATACTTGATTATAAGGACTGTGAGGGCAGGGGCCACATCTGCATATCTGTCTATTAATAATAGTACTCCTGGTACCTAGCTCCTCCTTGCTTCACAGCAGACACTAAATAAATGCTTGCTGAGTGAATAAATACTTACATTTAAAGAGAAGCAATTATACACATTGATCATTTGATCACCCTCTAGTACTGATAATTTTTAAGTGATTAGCTTTAAAAATCATTTTTCTTACATCAACCTGGGTCCTCACACTATTAAACAACAGGAGAGCTTTCAATATTAAATGAAGTGGGGCAGCTGGGCAACTATAAATTTTGGATGATACTTCAGAGAAGAGTCTAGGTGTATCTGTTCTATCCCTTTTTCTGATGGGCATCTGCCATTTATTTTTCCATTCTTAAGCTGTCAGGAGGGATGTCTTATTAATTTATCAGAATGCATAGGGAAAGCTCATCTTTCTTGGAGTCGCTCTTCCAATAAGGGTTCAAGCCCTGGGTCTTCCCTCACTACAATAATAAACATACCTGCTCTACCCTCCTCACAAAGCTGTTATCGTGAGCATGAAAAGAAGAGTCGCTGTGGGGAAGAACTATTAACCCCTATACAGATACTGTTGTTGCTTTCCGTTCAAGGATCCACCATGAGACTGTGGGTAAAGCAGTTTCTGGGCAGTGAAATCGGGCTTAAGAGAATCATTGTACTTTTATTTTGCTCCTGGGACCGGCAAGGGCAGCTAAGAGCAACACAGGGATCCCTAGCCCTAAAACTGTCGTCTGATACAGAGGCAGAGAAATCATTACTGGGGTTGGCAGCGTTGGGGGGAGGGGGGAAAATGTGTATGAAAACCTGGGCTCCCAGAGCAAACTTCGCAACGCGCCCTTCTCCACTCCATCGCCCCAGTCTCCACACAAGTCCCGGCAGCGGCTTCTTGGGCGGAGGCCACGCCGACCAATAGGAACCCACTGTGTTCGTACAGGTTACGAAGCAGGTGGAGAAATTGAGCAGAAACAATTAGCTAAACCGGGCTCAGCCTTTACCGCGGTGCCAGGAGCCCCTAACAGGCCTGGAGGGGAATGTCGAGGCTCAATTTCCTAACACTCCCCTCCCCGTCCCCGTGCCACCTCCACCAGCAGCGGCGTCCAGCCTCCTCCAGCCCGAACGTGCTCGAGGGGCGGGCAGCCGACCTTTATTGTCTGGGGAGCACCTGGCAGGTGGCGGGCCCGTGCCCTAACGTGCGCGTGGTGCCCAGCTTCACAAAGCGAGCGGGCAGCACCTCCTTGGTCCGGGAACGGCCTCGGCCGGGCCGTCCACATCCCAGGCGTGGACAGGTGGAGAGAGAAAGGGGCTCCGGAGTCAAGAGCGGGGAGCGAGGGCGCGCGCGCCCTCCTCCTCCCGGCGGGCACAGCCCCCCGGCATTAACACGTCGAAAGAGCAGGGGCCAGACGCCGCCGGGAAGAAGCGAGACCCGGGCGGGCGCGAGGGAGGGGAGGCGAGGAGGGGCGTGGCCGGCGCGCAGAGGGAGGGCGCTGGGAGGAGGGGCTGCTGCTCGGCGCTCGCGGCTCTGGGGGCTCGGCTTTGCCGCGCTCGCTGCACTTGGGCGAGAGCTGGAACGTGGACCAGAGCTCGGATCCCAGCGCAGCCACCGCGATGAGAGGCGCTCGCGGCGCCTGGGATTTTCTCTGCGTTCTGCTCCTACTGCTTCGCGTCCAGACAGGTGGGACACCGCGGCTGGCACCCAGACCGTGCGACTACTCGGCGAAGCCTGTGCCCGGGAGGGTGGTACACGCCAGGGTGCATCCGGAGAGGGGACTGCGGGCCCTCAGTGCCCGTGCGTTCCAGCCTCCAAGGAGACTCCAGGTGGCCCTCAGACTCTCCGGCACCCTGCCTCGCTCACCTGCGCGAGGAGACCCCATCTGCTGGTGGTGGGGGACGCGAATCCGGGGTTCTTCGGGAATGGGGACAGCAAGAGGGGGTTAGGCGTGAGCGAGGCTGCAGGCTGCATGCGAGTTTGGGGTGGCTTTTGTGCCGACGTTGCGCGGGGGCGGAGGCTGGGGGCTCAGGGGTTTGCACCGAGCGCCTTCTCTCCCCGTGCGAGGCGCGGCCGCAGCTTCCTTTTGTTAAAAGTTGCGTGTGTGTGACCGGCGCCCAGGAGGACCTGCCTGCAGGTTCTCCGCCGCGCGAAGGGCAAAGTTAGAGAGCCCTTTCTCTCCTCTGCGGCTGCTGCCTTCCAACCGCAGGCGCTCTTTGTGCCCAGAGCTGGGGACCGACCTGCTGCCGCCTCTGCTCGCGGCGCCACCCGTGGAGACGAATCGAAGGCTGCGGCGTTTCCCCGCCTCCGTGTTAGGCTTTTGCGCTGGGAGTGCGCGGCGTGGGGCTGTTGTGGGGCCGGACTCCCGCGAGCCTGGAGGTGGTGGCGACAGGGACAACTTGGGCAGGGCGTGTGGAAAGCAGCCGCTAGGTTGCAGACTTTTTGCTTTCGTACATCCCGTGCTCGCCCCTTTCTGCCGCGGCGCCGTTTCATTCCTGCCACGCTCCCCGGGGCGGCTGGAGGCTGCGTTTGCCGCCTACTCTGAGAACGCAAGGGACAGCGTGCTGGGACTCTGCGTTCCCTGACTCCGACCGCCTAGCACGCCGGCCAGAGTGCCCGGCCTGCCTGGCGGGTTCTGGAAGCCCCTAGTTCCCGGTGTCTGCGACCTGTATTCGCAGGTCCTGTTTTCTTCGGAAATTTTTGAGATTCGAGACCGCCCGCCTCCCCGCCCCCGGGACATCTATACTTCAGGGCTGCCTGGGGGTGGGGTGGGAGATGGAGTGGAACTTTCTGCAAATCCTAGTCAGTTCTTAAAGCTATAACAGAAATCCAGGTATATCCGCGCGGGAACTGGGTCTTAAGTGAAGGATTTGCAGGCTGCTGGAGCCCCTTGGTCAGATTCCTGCCTCCCGTTCCCTTTTTTCCAGGTGTCGCTGGTGCGCGCGAGTGCAGGTCGCCCAGCTCACCCCTGAAGCCCTGCTCTCTCCCAGGTCATTTTTTAAAACAAACCTTTAAGGTTACCCTGATGATGTAAGGACAGAAAGTGAGTCTTAGCTGAAATCAAGCGCTTGAAAGGAAGCGGCGCAATGAACGGTTGTGAGACTGTCGACTACCGGTCAGTTTCTCTATAAAGTCTCCAGGCGCAGTCTGCCGCGTCCTGGACTTGTAACTATTGTGAGGGCTTTCCTGTGGGGGGCAGAGAGGCCTTGCATCTGGACCCCTGTACAGCAGGAGGGGTCAGCAGCGGTCACAAGGGAGTGTTCGAATTCCCTGGAGGATTTGATCACCTAGCTTAAAACAACACATCTGGTCTTTATGTTTTTGTGCCTTGACCTTTTTAATATCAGTTAAGGTATGTGAACTAGACCCTAGTAGGAGACTAGAAAGACCACATCGAATTTCTCCCTTTTAAAAAATTAAAAGAATCAATGGTTTTCTTCTCCCCAATAGATTTTTGGCAAAGGGAATTTTAAGGTCTGTCTCCTGGAGGGGCAGTGTGGTGTAACGACAAAGTCTTGCTCTGTCCCCTGGGTTCTCCTTTTCTCTGCCATTTCTTGGCTGCGTGCCCTTGGCCAGGTTGCTTAGGGCAGGTTGCTTAAATTCTGGGAAACCCAGTGTCCTCCAGAGTACAAGGAGGCATCTGCATCATGAAGGATCCTTTGGGTCCAGAATTCTCCTCCAATGTTCTGAGTGTAGACTCAGCACTCTTTTTAACTATTCCCCTGGCCCCTGTCTGCCTCTTTGAAATTCCTCTGCCTCTCCTGCTCACAGGGAACTCATAGAGTATGGGTGCATCTGACCGGTCTGCCCCTGGCTGAAGCAAGGAGCTGTGGCTTATGCTTTCTGCCCTTCAATTCCCATATATTCCTCTGCATTGCCCTTTGAGGGCCACCCGCCCCCCCCCAGTATTACAGCTCCTGTGCCTAACAGGATGAACCTGCAAGGAATAGTGAATCATACCTTCCCCGCTTCGTTCCTGCAGGTGTGAGGCTAGAGTCATTCTCAGCAGCTGGACACAAGGCACTCTAAATTATTATCCTGCTGGAAATAAGAGATCCCAGATAATTCATTTATCCCTATTCTGTTTTTTCCCCCACTCATCCCCATTTTTTTTCTCATGACTCTGTAAATCATGTAATGCTGTGCATTTATAGCATGCTTTCTAATGGGCCTTAAATTTCATATGACGTGTGGTGTACATAGTTGTTGCTCTTCAGTTGGAAACTGTGTGCCAGGCCTGTTGCTTGGGGCTTTACCTGCTATTTCTAGTAGTCTCAATGAGCCTAGGAAGTAGTACTATTATTACCCCTAACATTTTACAGCTGGAGAAACTGGCTAAGGATAAGCCCTAAATCATCAGTGGTGAAGCCTGATGAGATTGGCTGCATGTGCCCAGGTCTATATCCATTCACATGATTCACCAGAATCTGTTGTAAGACTCATTCAAAAATATTTAATGAGTTTTTACTATGTGCGAGGGATTGTTGGAAGTTCTGGGAATGCAGGATGGCCAATGTCACTACCTTCCCAATTTTGGTGAAAAATATTTAGAATTGCGTGTCTTATGAAAGCGGAGTATTTGTGGAGGGAGGATTAATTAAATTTTAGCTTGGAGGAAGGGCTGTAGGCATTTGACCCTGTGGTATGCTGGCTTAGTTGTTAGCTGTCTCATTCCAGTTAGTGCCCCTCAGAAATGAAGGTAAGCTGTTTCTAAAATGATGATGCAAGCCAGTTAAAAATCCATCTCCCACTCCAAAACATAAAAGTGGTCTTGTGCATAGGTGTGAAAGAGAACACCCCCAATAATGTCTGATGCCATTGGCTATTTACCCTGGATAGCAGGGTGAGAAATAACGACAATCTACCATCCAAAGCCATTTTTTCTCCCAAAAGAAATTCTCATCAGAAATGTGCCAAGTATTCTGCGGGCTTCCCTTGGAGCACATTTATGTACAGATGTTGTTGTGGTGATGAATTTTGCTGCTGTTGTTGACAGCCCTTCGAAGTTACCCTTAGGGTTTTGACTCATTTCCTCAAGTCTCTTCCAGCTGATTAAAGAAGGACACGAGGAAATGAACCTCGGTGTCTCTAGCGGAATTCTCAGAGCTGGCCTGCAGTGTGGGGACCCCTTCAAGGTAGTGGTCAAGGCTGTGGCAGCTTTTTCTTCAGAATGAATTTAGTTTAAGAGTTGGCAGGCTAGGATGTGGGAAGTGCTTTCTTTTGCTGCATTAATGTGCGGTAACTTTTAAAAGTTGAGATTAAATGACATTTGCAGGAATCCAAATATGTGAATTTCATGTGCAGTTTTGGTAACTTGAATAGATATTGCCACAGCTATAAGTCCGGAATGAGGAAGGCCTGGGGAGGAGTTAGAGGAGGTAAAAGTTTGACTGGAGGGCGAATGCAGTGTCAATCTTTGTTGTACATAGACAGGAATTGAGTTGAGTCTTAGAGAGGAATTGAGTTGAGTCGGCTTGGCCCAGCAGCTCTGGTTTCTGACATTTTTTGGACATGATCATACAGCTCATCTTTTAACCTAAGACTCTTAATCAGTAAAGAGCAGTTATAATCTGATAGCCTGTGGAGACATGTTTTCTTTGGCCTACATGATGCTTTTTAGAAAACATTGAGGTGATATTAAACAATCTAGAGATTTTTTTAAATGAAGATCTCTATTTCTGTCTCCTCTTTAAGAATTGAAGTTCATGGCCCCTGTAGGTGAGGCCTGTGCTCTTCAGGTTGCATTAGGCTCTAGGGCTTTATCCTGCCATCCCTTAGGCATTTCCCACTGGGCCCTGGAGAGTGCAGGAATCCAAATATGCCCCTGGGACCAGGCAGATGACAAGTGGGAGGAGCACAGTCTGGCCTACCTTGTGTTGGTCTGATGGCTTCATGACTGACAGCTCGGTGGCCTTAGAGCAAATTGTTTAACCTTTTTTGAGCTTTCATTGTCCGTCCTAGTTTTGCCACTTATTAGCTCTGTGACTTTGGGCAGATTACTTAACCTCTCTGTGCCAGTAAATGTGTTGTTACATGTAAAACTTTTAGAATGGTGCCTCATAGTACAGGCTCAATACGTGTTAGCCATAATTATCATCTGTAAAACAGGAACTATTATTGTCCCTAAAATGGGAATAATGCCTACTCTTTTAAGATGATTGCCCTAAAGATTAGAAAGGGATTTTTTTTGTTTGTTTTAAAGACAGTGTCTTGCCCTGTTGCCCAGGCTGGAGTGCAATGGCGCAATCTCGGCTCACTGCAACCTCCACCTCCTGGGTTCAAGTGATTCTCCTGCCTCAGCCTCCTGAGTAGCTGGGATTACAGGCACCCGCCACCATGCTCAGCTAATTTTTGTACTTTTAGTAGAGATGGGGTTTCACCATGTTGGCCAGGCTGGTCTCGAACCTCTGACCTCAGGTGATCCACCTGCCTCAGCCTCCCAAAGTGCGAGGATTACAGGCATGAGCCACCATGCCTGGCGGACAGTTTTTAAAATAAACTTTAATTTTTTTGGTCTTGTTTTATTTAGCTTTTGATAAGAGTTAGGAAATCACTAGTCCTAGAGATTGAATAGATCTTGAACTTCTTTTTTCTCCAGGGGGAAAAAAAAAAACCATATCTTGTAAGATTCTCCAACAGAAACATTTGTGTCTGGTACTTTTCCCATTCATCTTATGTTTTAGCTTTCATGCTTACATTTTGGTTATGACACACTTTTGTTAGACATCTTCCCATGCATACCTTTCTGACAGGTTTTCAACATTTTTGCAAAATTTAAGGTTTAAGCCAAATTATTATTCAGGACATGTGGCATCAGTTAATTACGAGCTTGGGCTCTGAAATTGACACCCTGGATTTTTATTCCAGTTCTGCCTCTTCCCTGCTGTGTGCTCTGGGACAACAAGACACTTAACCTCTCCTTAAGCTTCATTTCCTCATCTGTAAAATGGAGATGATGACATAGGGCCCCTGCGAGGATTAAATGAGATTCTGCATGTAATATGTTTAGCATAGTGCCCCGCATAGAGGAAGTGTGTGGACTCCACCATCAGGCTGATTTTCTTTTGTTCCCCTTTCAGCTTTGCCTCTTAGAAAAAAATTGAAAATGTGTAAAAAGAATATGTAGAGTGGTTTTTTTTAACGTATTAAGATGAAGTTGTTACATTTAATTAATATACCACAATTAGTGGTAATGCATGTTTATCTGCTTGGCTCTTTGTTTAGCTGTATTCTTGGGTTACTTTGCACCAAAAGAGACACAAATCTCTTGATAAAAGTTTAGGTTGGGGGAATGTCTGCAAATGGCCATTTTCTCTAGGTGAGTAAGTACATGTAGTTCACCTAGGGTCCGTGAAAGCAGTCAAGGAGCTTTTCCATGACTGCTTTCCCTAGGAGTTCAAGGACCAAGCTGAACTTGTCCATTTCCCCAGGCTAGAGACAGTGGTTAGTTTTCAGTAAATATTAGTTTAACATCTTTTCTATTCTCCAGCACTTACACTAAGCTTTGAACATAATAAATGGTCAGTAAACATTTTGGATTCAGTTTAACAAAGGCTTATCAATCCCCATGGCTTGGTCCTCCATTACAGGCTGGGGGTGGAGGAGGGCCAGGGCAAGAGCACAGCCCCTGATTTGAAGTAGAATTTGATTGTCTTAAGTGCAAAGTGCTCTGGGCAGGATTTTCAAGGAGGTGAGCTTAAATCTTGATGGGCAGGTAATGGAGATCAGGAATCAGTAAAAGCATCCACATAGGAGATAATATTTGAGATTAATTTCTGAACCTTAAAGGAAGAGGGCAGTGTAGTTGTGGCTTCAGCTGGAAAAAACTATAGTACATGGAACAAGGCATTAGGATCTTACTTCAGGATTATCAAACCTTTCTATTGGTATGATGGCTGGGGGTAGGGAATTGGCTGGGAAGGTAAGACTCCTCTTACTAGCCTCAAGGAGCATGGAGGGAATGTGTATTTAGTGCTGAGTTTGGTCTAGGTTATGAAGAATGCTTTGAAGTCAAGGCTAAGGTGGACTTGACCCAGGAGTGGCCCCCCAGGCTTTGCTTACTAGTCCAGGGCTGCCTGTTCCACCATTCTGTCCAATTAGACATACTCCCCAACCTGTTCCAATAGTCTGACGAAGCGAGAGGACAAGCCCTGCCTTAAAACTTGGACACTCCCTTGCTGTAGGCAACCAAGACTAAGGGAGAGTGTGTTTTTATTATTTATTTATTTATTTATTTATTTATGAGACAGGGTCTTGCTCTGTTGCCAGGCTGGAGTGCAGTAGCATGATCATAGTTCACCGCAGCCTCCACCTCCTGAACTCAAGTGATCCTCTCATCTCAGCCTCCTGAGTAGCTGGGCCCCCAGGCATGTGCCACCACACCGGCTAATTTTTTTATTTTTATTTTTTGTAGAGAATAGTCTTGAACTTATGAGCTCAAGCGATCCCCCAGCCTCAGCCTCCCAAAATGCTGGGGTTACAGGTGTAAGCCACCACACCTGGCCTGTTTTTTTTTTAATAGTAAAACATACATAAAATGAAATTTACTACCTTAATCGTCTTTAAATGTATATTTCAATAGTGTTAAGTACATTCACACTGTTGAACACTTTCATCTTGCAAAACTGAAATTCTATACCCATTGAAGAGCAGCTCCCCTCTCCTTCCCCCAGCTTCTGGCAACCACCATTCTACTTTGTCTCTGAATTTGACTATTCCAGGTACCTCGCAAATGCAGAACCATACTGAATTTGTCTGTTTTTTGACTGGTTTATTTCACATACCATAACATCCTCAAGGTTTGCCCCTATTGTAGTATAAGTCAGAATTTTCTTCCTTTTTAAGACTGAAAAATATTCCATTGTATGTATAGACCACATTCTGTTTACCTGTTCCTCCTTTGATGGACATTTGGGTTGCAAACAATGCTGTAATGAACATTTGCATATAAGTATCTAAGGGAGATTTTTTGTGGAGACTATTTAGGAGGGTTAAACTCATGGCTGCGAGCTACGTGTTGGGCAGCTGGGCAGAAGATGGGCTCTTTAGATTATCTCTGAGTGAAGGGGTAGTGGACCTGGGTATTAGGGTGCATGCTTTGGAAAGAAAGCACCCTTAAGAGACACGAGGAGGATAAAGGTGCAGGTCTTCTCTCATTCGGCGTATTTATGGGCACCTTCTGTGTGTCAGGCACTGATGAGATTGAGGGGAAGGAGAACTGGAATTATCATGGGTGTAGGTAACTGGGAGTATTGTTGATACTATGGAATTAGTGGAAATAAAGCCAAGAGGAGGGGTGGCCTATTTGAGGGAGAGAATATGATGTTGGACTCTGCTGTGTTTGTTCATTGATTATTTGTGAGCTGCATTTTCTTGAAACTCAGTTTCACAGACATGGAGGGAAGACGTCAGTGAAATTCTTAGGGTCAGGTCCCTGTAAGAAATAAAACTAAACCCCAAAGTCACAAAACATGGCTCTATAATATTATGGTAGCATTGAGGATTATAAAGAATGGTGTGTTAACTGTGAACCAGTCATATGGTGAAAAGTAAGTTTTCATGAAAAGAAGTGTATACTAGGAAGAGAATCCTGTATTCTTCTCTGCATTAGGCCACGTTTAAGGTATGTTTTTTGTTTTTTTCAGAATAAAATGTCCATATTGGGTATAGAGGAGGACATAGAATTGATGAAAGCTTTGGGAAATAGGTCCTTTGAAAGCAACTTAAAGAAATTGGATTTAGTAAGCCTGGAGAAGATAAGGTGAGGGAAGGTTTAGTGAATGACAGTCTTCAAATATTTTTAGTGTGTGAGTGAAGAGTAGAACAAAATGAGAGTCATTTAAATTGCCCCAGAAGGAAATTGAAAATTTTTTTGTTTTTGTTTTTTGTTTTGTTTTGAGACAGAGTCTCGCCCTGTCGCCAGGCTGGAATGCAGTGGTGTGATCTCGGCTCACTGTAGCCTCCACCTCCCGGGTTCAAGAGATTCTCCTGCCTCAGCCTCCCGAGTAGCTGGGACTACAGGCGCACGCCACCATGCCTAGCTAATTTTTGTATTTTTAGTGGAGACGGGGTTTCACCGTGTTGGCCAGGATGGTCTTGATCTCTTGACCTCGTGATCCACCTGCCTTGGCCTCCCAAAGTGCTAGGATTACAGGCATGAGCCACTGCACCTGGCAATTTTTTTTTTTTTTTTAAGGGAAAATTCTTTCATTAGAAGGGTTGGCAGAGACTTTATTCAGTTATAGGGCCTTTGCTGGAGCTGTGAAGAAAACCAAGTAATTGTCATTTTGAAATGGTTCTTAGGTCCTCCCCAACTCAGTTGGTTTGATGGCCCTTTAAGGGCCTGCCTGAAATCGTTTGGGAATAATTCAGAAATGGGAAAATAACCAACCGTTTTTCTTTCCTCACTGCCTTGGCTGTGGGGCAGAATTTCTCATAAATGCTGAATAGACTCTAACATAATCCACTACTATAGTCACAATTTCGGCTATCTTGATAACAGCGAGTAAAGAACCCACAGCCTAAAAATGGGTTATTGATCTGTTAGGTGTGGCGGTATCTAAACACAGAAGAAATTGTACTGTGTGGTAGCTTAAACTGAGTGTCAAAATAAGACAAATAAAAGGAAGCTCAAGGTCTAGAGAAATCCATAATCAATCATTTAGCCCTACCCTAAGAATCGCTGTGCTATAACGCAGCACGTAGGCAGAAAGTCTGTAAGGATGAAGGACGGCTCCCAAAGTCCTTTTCTCTTGATTACTCAGGGGTGGATTGGTTACCCAGCACTCTGACTACCCTTTCCATCTGTCCTTTCCCTCTGGTCATTTTGTGGTCATGGCTCAGTGGCATGTTTGAGATCAGCCCATGGTCCAGTGGGGAAGGTGGTAGAAATGACATTGCAATTCAGCAGCTACTGGTTGATAACATTTTATTAATACCTATCACTTTGAAATTGATGATGTCTAAGATGGGATCCCTGCCTTTAAGGAGCCTAGGACCTATGGGAAGATGGTCCTGGGTAGGCACCAATGTTGCAGGATTTGTAATAAGATTTAAATTAACAATTCCAGTCCTATTCATTACCATTGGTTTGGAGGACATAGGCATCACTTCTTGAATGGCCAATTGAAAGGAAGATAGGGGCCTGAATTAAATCTTAAAAGAGTGGGGTGGAATTTGGTCAGTGGTCAAGGTGGAATTTTGGTCAAGATGTTAGAGTTAGCCGGAAGGCTCTGCTCCCACCAACAGAACGTCTGTAGAGACTAGCGGAAGATGAGATGGGATAATTTTTAGGGCACCTGGATTTTTATTCTTCAATAATTGAAGTCTTTCCTGCAGTGCTATATGTGATGAGATTTTTGTAAATGTAATCTGGCTAAGTAGTTGCCTATTCAGAGAAATAACTTTTAAAAATGGAAAAGTATGGATATCACTTTTGCATGTATTACCTGTGTTGTATGTTCAATGCACATCCAGTATGGATATGTATTTTGAGTTGTTTTTAAGTCCAAGGCTAATTCTGCTCCCTTCTCCCTACCGACCTTCCCCACTCCTAGCCAAGATTAGAGATTTTGTGGGCTCAACTTCTGATTGTGGCAGTTATGCTTATTAACATATTTTAAATATTTAGCAAAATAATACACCTTGTTTATGTCAGTTTATTCATTGAAGCAAAGATAGCAACAAACAAGCCTGCAAACCTCGATAAGGGGCCTGTGTGGTTTGGAACATCTTGAGATTCTTCCCTGGATCCCCCACAGTCCTGTTTTAGAAGGCTATTAGGGGCACACTGGTGGCTGCCCTCCCCAACCCAGGGAGTCTTCAGAGGGAGGAGGAGGTGGCTGTTTGTGGTGGGCAGAACTCTGTCACTTAAGGAAGAGGCGTGTCTGATAGCACTTGCCAGTAGTGAATGCCTCATTCTTGACCAAGTAGAAAAAAGATAAGAGGGAAAATGAAAAAGGTGAAATGGTTCTCCTTTACCTTGTATTTTAAATTGCTTAGTGAGACAAAATATCCAACTTCATTTGGGTTTACCCCACGTAACTCATTTCAGAGGGTGTTAGAACATTTCAGAGGGTGTTAGAAAATTCCAAACAATGGCCGGCACTCCCAGTAATTTAAATATAATGGCCTATGTAGGTTCTTAAGCAGAGGAATTAGTTGACAGAGTTAGAACAAAGGAGAGCATTATCACAAAGAGCTCTGGAAGTTAATGTGTCTCTTTTTATTGGAAAAGAAGTATTTCTAGAACAGGATTCAATTGGCTTCTGGGGAAAATATTTACTGGAGATTTTAGAAGTGTGAAAGGTGGCAGGAGACGTTGGCTGTCTGTTATTCTACTTGGCTAGTGCATACTTAAAAATAAAACAAGACTATGTTAAAAAGATCTTGAGAATTCTACTAGGAAAGACTGAAGTAAAGATAGTACAGGTACTTTTCAAAGGATATAAATTTTGGCTTATAAAGTATTTTAAATGCAATTCCATCCCAACTTTCACAATGCAGACTTTCTTTTTAATGGCTGATGTTGAAAGAAGGTACCTTAGAAAGATTTTACATTTAAGAAATGGGTGATATTTATTTGGCTGATAAAACACCACAAGGACTGGTTTTTAGAATTTTTTGTCATTGTTAAATCAAGCCAGGATTCTTAACCTAAAATATGTTAGGATAGCTAATGAAAATACTTAATTGGAATGTTTAAATGTTTCTTTACTTATTTTAGTATAGTCTGTATATATGCTGCTGGGAAATAGTATATACATTTTTAGCCGAACCAAAAAGCATCGCTTTGATAAAAGAGGACCCCCCTCCCCTTGCTTTTTTAAAATAAACCAGCATATGTAGAAGGGTTTGTGAGTTTTTTTAGTAGATCTGAATGTGTTGCCCAATTTACATTCCAGCATTTTCAAGGGATATTATTTAACATGATCATCTTGGTTTCAGAACCACTGCCTTTCAAAGAGTCTGGCCCAGAGCATTGTGTGTGCCTGCAAGTGAGGTGGGTCCCCCACGGGGTCTAGTGGCTTTGTGCCATACTGGCCACTGGGAACACCAGCTCTGGCAGTACAGCGGGGGTACTTAACATTACAGCTTTATTCTTCATTCTTTTGGTCCCTTCTGTATCTTTAATCTGCCCTTATACCAGAAATCCATAGATTTATTCACAAATAATTATTGAAGCATCGGAGGTGTACCAGTGAACATACCAGGCAAAAGTCTTTGTCCTCTCTTGGGGCTTATGTTTTAGTGGATTATTTTTCTCTCCAGGAGACAGAAAAGTCCAGGAGTCCAGAAAGAAAAAAAAAAAAGAAAGATGTAATTTGAGGGGCTCTCATAGAAAGCAGTTTAATTTAGACTTATTTCAGTTCCATATTATGGTTAGTTAAGGAGGAAAGAGAAAGGAAAGGTGATGCAGAGGGTCAGAGGGTACCAGTTCAAAAAAGAGGAAAGCCAAAGAAGGCAACTAGAACAACAGGAAAAGGAGATTCAGGGGCTGGGGAAGATGGGCAGGAGTGGAGTCAGGGAAGCTTTGTGAGGCGCTTTTCACTACCTGCCACCAGTCCTGCCCTCCGGAGGGCTGAGCACCAGCTCCATCCCACCATGTCCCTGCCCCAGTTTCTGTAACTTCAGAGCAGCAGGCCTCTTGATTCAACAGGTGTTTTTGATGGAGGATTTACCAAAGAGGATTGACTAGTGATAGGTGTCTTCACTTTCAGGACCTTTGGAGCCTTTAATGTGCTTTAGTCTGCAGGTTTGGAACTGTTTGTTCTGGAATGTTTTGGAATGCTCTTTCACAGCTGAGAGAGATGTTTCAGGGTCCAGGCTAAATGCTCTTTGGTATCTCTCCAAGGACTGGAGATTCTGCCCCTCTTTTTAAAATTCATTCATGTTTTTCTTAAAATATGACTGAACTCCTAACTCTTGCTAACCTTACACCTGGGATTCTTAGGCCCTCAGCTGAAGAACTTGATGAATTTCAGCTTTAAAGAGGTTCTTCTAACACTTGGCCATTTCAACCAGGCTTTGCTATAAAGTCCTGTGAAATTGGGGGACTGAAAGCCAATTACTTGGATCACAAGTTGCCTGTGAAAACTGCAAGGACCTGCTGTCAGGGCTCATTAAACCCCAAAGTATGGCACCTTGGCATGCAGACTACTCTGACCGAGAGGAGACTGGAAGGCCTCAGAAGCCAGGTCTCTGTCCTTCCCTCCTGGTTCCTGCTGCCTTTTCTCCCGCAAAGTGAGTCACAGAAACCAGAATTCTTTTTCCCCAAGGCAGGTCATAGAAACTAGAACTCCTCTCTCCCAAAGCCAGTCATAAAACCTAGCAAGTTCACTTTCTCCCTTCTTCCTGGAAGACCCTCATTCCCGAGGGGTCCTGCCCCATCCCCGGGGGGAAGGGGAATTGTTCAGAGCGGCCTTGCTGGGTTTCCCCACTCCGTCCATCACTGTTAGGCCAGATCCTTTGTGTCCAATCACATTTCTGCATGGCTGTTCATTCATCAAACCTAAATATAAAAATAAAGGTTTTCCGTGGGGGAAAAATATGACAGACTTCGGTTTTAATAATAACTGTTGTAATAACTGTTGGTCCGTTTGACACGGTACCATTTAGCCACCATCAGCCCTACTGCATGTCAAGTTTCAATGCTTCTGTTACTGTAGCTGGCCTGGGTGAGGTGCCAGCAGAGAGGTGACAGGGTGACTTCATCCGGCTTTTTGCGTTTTCGCTTTAGGGTGGCCTTTCACAGTTCCATGAAATGATAAGCTCTGCAGTTTCAAATGAAGGATGCCTCAAATTGAGAACTGACACCATTGCATTCCTCAGGATGGGAAAGTTCCTTCTCTGTCAATTTTGGGCACTGGAGTAGGACTCTTGCTGCAGATGGTATTGTTCTGGTTCTTGAGAAGGAATCCAAGATATAGGCTGTCTGGGGATAGAAAGTGGTACCCTCTTGGAATATGGGCAGGAAGGCATCCCCAGTGACCATAGCCTTGGTTGAAGGTATTAAGGAGGAATCTTGAGGTGCTTGGCAGGGTGTCAGTTGACAATTTCAATGAAATTAGCAGCATTAGGTCTATAGGTGGCTGCTTAACTAATTATGAACTTAGCTGCTTAAATATATTTGCTCCAGGTTTCACAATTCCTTTTATCTACAGTAATTATCACTGGTTAGCACCTATTGTTTTGGGTGAGAATTTCAGGGTCTACATTTAAGTAAACCCTATTTACATTTATTAGTTGACTAGGGAAGGGTTAAAAAAGCAGTAGGGAGTATATGACTTCTAGAGTATTCCCTGGCTTGTTTGAAAATGTGTTAGCAGCCATTTTATTTCAATATGAAAGAACTGAACTTTAAAAAAATGTATATTTTTATTTATGGCAACATTTCAAATATGACAGTGTAATGAACCCTCATATAACCATCTAGCTTCAACACTTACCAATACGGCCTCTACCCACTTTATCTTCCCATTATTGGGAAGCATGTCTCAAGCTTCATAGAATTTCATCTATAAATATTTTCAGTATGTAGTCCTAAACTACAAAGACCTTCTTTTCTGAACATAATGATGATGCCAATATCAAACCCTTCCAAATAAATATAATTACATAATGTCATTCACATTATCCTATTGAAGATAAATAAAAATATAAGCAAATGTATGCACATTTAAAAGAAAGCAAACAAGATCTACACATTGTAATTGGTTGATGTGTCCTTTAAGTCATTTCCTCTCTGTAGGTGTTAGCCCCATTTTTGTTAAGGAAACTGCAGTTGTCTTGTGCAGCTTTTCATTCTGATTGCATTCCTTGGTCCTCACCTGTACCATTTTGAATATTTCCTGTAAATTGGTGACTTAGACGTTTGATCATATTCAGTTTGATTTTTTTTTTAATGAGGGTACTGTGTAAGTGGTGTGTTCTCTTGTTCTGCTTTCTCTTTTTGCTGTACCTTTGGGTATTTGTGAAGATTCATATTTTTTGTTAGATTTGTATTTTTGGTTTTAATGGTTGCCTTCAGACTGATACCTTTCTATAATACCCTTGTCTGCTGTTTTTGAGGGGGCTATTTTCCATTGTTGCTACCATAATATTTTAGCCAGTGTTTGTTCTTTGCTTTCTCTTTACTCTCCTGAGCTGGGGATTGGAAGTAATATTCTTTTACTTCCAGTTAATATCTAAAAGGCAATCAGCAAGCATATTCTACTTTTCGGAACTTCACCTATTCCCCATTTTTCTGATGGCTATACTCATTTTTCAGAGCATACAGCAATAATATACTCTGCTATCTCCCTTGTTACCATCATTTAGTCTTAGCTGTACAGGTAAATATCTGTTTAATGCTGGCAGCCAGTCCTTATATCGTGGCTTCCCTGGCATTTTGGTTTTCTGAAACGCACCCTCTAATAGATGCCTTATGGGAAGTAGTTCCTGAATTATATGTCCACAACGGCGAGTGTGTAGTCTGTATATTTAAAGGTCAGGTTGGCTAGTATAAAATTGCTGGCCCATCTTATCTTTGCTCGGATACCTTTATTATTTTACTGTATTGCCTTTTGCCATAAAGTGGTGTCAAAATCTGATGATAATCTTATTTTCTATCCCTCAAATTTAACTTGGTATGTTTGCCTAGATAACCAAAGGAATGTTTTTCCACCTTTATTCTTTAAAGTCCACTAGTTAGTTTTATAGTATTGGCTGCTGTAGGTTGATTATTTTTTTTCCATAGACACAATGTGCTGCTTTAATGTGTAATTTTAAGAGTTCTTTTTTATTTCCTCTCCAATAAAGATTTCATTTACTATTTGTTCTGATCTTTGTTGGCTTTAGGAACTCCCATTATTCATGTTAGACCTTCTTAGCCTGTATTCTGTATCTGCCACTTTCTCATAAATCCTTTTAACCTCGTCATAATTCATTTGAATTGAAAATTTTCCTCCTTTCTGTCTTCTGGTTCATTTAAGACACTGTTCATTTTTATTTGCTCTCATGTTGTCTTTACCTGTCATTTCTGAAATGATTATTTTCTTTATTTTTAGTTCTTAGTTCTTTTGCCTCCATTTTTAAATCTTCATTTTCTTCAATCAACTCATTTCTGAATTTTAAAAATTCTGATTTATGCTGTTCTTCATAGCTTCTTTCATTTAGTTAATTTCTCTTGGCTCCTTCTGAAATATTAGGTCATAGCTTTCCTTTGTGCCCTTCTGGCATGATTTTATTGTTTACATGATGGATGTCATTCTGCTCCTTAGTTTTTCTTTAAAAATAACTATGTGGAATTCAACTGGATTCTTTTCTGTTGTTAACTGAGTTTTCCTATACATTTAGGAGGGCCAGTGTAGATTTCCTAGCATCAGAGATCTAGGAGACTCTCTTAGTTGTTTTTATTTTATTTTGAGACAGAGTCTTATTCTGCCTCCCTGGTTCAAGCGATTCTCATGCCTCAGCTTCCCGAGTAGCTGGGATTATAGGCATCTGCCACCACGCCCAGCTAATTTTTTGTATTTTTAGTAGAGACGGGGTTTCACCATGTTGGCCAGTCTGGTCTTGAACCCCTGAGCTCAGGCAATTCGGCCGCCTCGGCCTCCCAAAGTGCTAGGATTACAGGCGTGAGCCACCGCGCCCGGCCTCATAGTTGTTTTCATAAAATGGTAATAAAAATATGAACTCTACTTTCCTATATCCTAAGACTTTTTTTTGTCCCTACCCACACTGCTCACCTGCCCAGACTTTCCTTTACCTTTGCCCCTATTTCCTCATCTTAGATCTCATGCCCAGCAGCTTCTTCCCAGTGTGGGGCTTTGCCTTGGCTTGCTAATTCATAGGAATCAGACCTCTCCCACTCCAGAACATTCTAGCACATTGGACATACAGGTGGCACAGCCCTCTCCGCACTCACTAATTAACTGGAACTTTTTTCTCTGTCTACTCTCAGGATGACCCTCTGAGCTTTCCAGTGAGTGCCTGATGGTGGTTCCTGTAGCTGATGGTAGTTTGTCATCTAGAGTTGTTGTGGATGTTGTCCATGGTTTTTGAGTCTGCTCTCTGTCAGTTTTTATGGTTGAGGAGAGTCAATAATTATGCTGCCACCACCATCTTCCCAGAATCTATATTGACATTTTAACATAAATTTTGGCAACCTTTGGGTCAACCAAATCTAAAGTCCTGTCTTGAAATCTCAACTCACAGGTAGTTTTTTCAAAATGGTTTGCTTCCAAAATAAGTTATTAAAAATTTGTAACTGTCTGAAAACTGATTACTATGGAAATGAACACTGTATGGCCTACCTAACATTAGCTTTCTAAGCTTATTGTTTATGACAAAATATAGTGGCTGAAATCATCCGAGTGCCAGGAAACTCACTGCTGAGCTATTATTTCTGAGAAAAATTTATAAGAACTGACATGCTTTTGTCATTATTTGTTTGGTGTGAGATTCCTTGAGTTCTGAAGGAGAGAGTGCTATTTTACAGTTTTAAAAGTATTAAATCACATTTATACTTAATATCATCTAATAAAGATAACAGCGTTTCTTAATTAGGTGTATTTTTCTCTGATTTTTTTTTCCCACTGAAAAATTTGCATATATCTAATTACAATCATTTCTGGAAAAAATGCTGCTAGGGATTGACATAATATTAATTTAGATTTCCAAAAATACTCAATTTCCTTCCTCCAACCTGAGTTTTCCTCCAATTGGCCATTGATTTAAATTGCCTACTAAAAGATTACAATTTTAGAATTGACCTCTTTACCCCTTTGCTTTTGGGGATGGCCATTATCCTAAAGCTATATAAAGAATAAGGACAGATTTCTCAATAGACATATTGGAAACTTTTGTTAAATTCTGGAAAATAGAGCAAGATTGTTTTTAGACATTTCCTCTTGTTTTCCACAAAAAGATTGAGAAGAAGTCATTTCAACCACAGGGCTGGTTGTTAAGAATTCTTTGCAAAGGGAAATAGGCTTAATGTATTGCTCTAAGTGAATGTCACCCAAGAAAAATTAAGGGAAAAGTGAATACTCATTAAGCAAATTGACCAGCAAGCGTTCTGATGAATGTTGAAACAAATTTGAATAAACCAATTTTGTCCATTAGTGTGCTTTTAAACCAATGTGATTGTTTTGGCCTAATTATTTTCTGTTTTGCTTATTCAGATGTAGAATGGCTGCAGAATTAACTATTGCAGCAATTATCTGATTAGCAATTTAGAAAATTGGTGAATGGTATCTGACTACTCACCAAGAAATATCTGGTATTTCATAGGGCTGTGTGGAAGAACACAGACTGTCCAAGGAGGATATTTGCTGTTTTTCACTCACTACAAATGGCAGCTCAGAGGATCTCACTGAATTAGTATGGGCTGTGGATGTGGGCTCCGGGCTCTCGGATGTAGTGCACCAGATTGAGGTCTGATGTGCTGCAGAAGTTGTATTTGCCACCCGGTGTCACTATTCTGGAGTCCCGTAGCTGTGACTGGAGAATTCTGCAACATTTCCCACTTCTAAAGCTTGGGGATTCGAGAAATCTGTGCCCGACTGGCTGCCAAAGCTTGTCAGGGGGACCCAGTGCTAGGCCGATTTCTAGGTGTAAAAGCCAGGCAGATTTGCTCACTCAAGAAAATCTGTTTTTGCAGGTTTGCTTTGAGTTCCAAGATACAGATCCTGGTAAAATTGTTTGCTGCGCTAATGCCCTGGGTTTCTTCTGGTAGCTGGGTTTCCAAGTGTGGTCTGGACCAGCAGCATCAGGATCACCTGGGACTTGTTAGAAATGCAAACTCTCCGCCCCCACCCAAGAACCCGCTCAGTTGGAAACTCTGAGAGCAGGGCCCAGCAATCTGTTTTAACAAGCTCTCCAGGTGATTCTGTTTCAGGCGAAAGTTTGAGAACCACTGGCCTTGAGTGTAAAAATTACTGGGCTTTGTCACAGCTGTCAGGCTGTGCTAGTTAAAAAGTTAAAGCCCTCATGGATTCTTCAATTCTCTTAATGTCAGAATGTCAGACCAGGGTGCAATTCTCAGTTCTCCTTCTGTCAGACTGAGAAAGATAGATATGAGTTTTGGTTAGTCCAGACAGAAAAACAGACAATTGGAGTACCATGGGATCAGCGCTGCAGTAGAGGCTTCGAGAAACCTGCGTGGGTGGAGGGAGCAGGGGAAGAGTGGTATTTTCAGAGGACAAATACAATTGTGTCCCACCCTGATTAAAACCTTTCAGAGACTGCCCAGTGCTCTTGGAATAAAGTCTGTCTCCGTAGATCCCTTTCAAGCCTCCAGTATCTCCTTTTGATCTCCATTTTGCACGCAACACCTGCTTCATTGTTGGCTGTGAGTGCAGGCTGCACCCCAAAAGGTGTCCAGCCCCTATCCACCCCTCTGTGGCCTCTGCAGGAGCTGCCCTTCCGTCCACTGCCAGGGGCCCCGTGCTTCTCCCTGGCCTCCTAGTGCAGTTCACAGCCGAGCTCCCACCTGTCCTCTGCAATCTTCTCTGACCTCCCAGAGTAGGTCAGATCAGCTGTCATTGTACAGTGTGCTTGTTCGAACTTACCACATTGTAAGTATCTAATTGTATAATTATTGGTTTATTGCTGATGTGGAGTTAAATATAAACTCTATGGGTGAGGGGTGGGGAATTCTTGCCCTCTTGACTGTCCCAAGGGCCCAGCACATAGCAAGCTTTATTATTGGATGAATGAATGATGGAGCATTCCTCATTTTTGTTGTTAGGACACATGGGCTGGTTAATATATTACATTTTATTGAGGTGTCACCTGAGTTTTAGACCCCTCCATCCCTCCCACCCCCCATCCCCACCCTCGTCCCAGGAGCATTTGCCCCCACCATCTCATTCTACTATGGGAAAAGCAGGTCCCTGGCACTGTGGCAGTGAAATTTCATAACTTGGTTCTAACTTGAGGTCTGCCCTGTGGGACACTAGAGAGAAGTTCTTGAGTATCAGTATTTCAGGGATATGGGGAAGGAAGAACGAACTCCTTTGCTTTTGCAGACATTCATAATACATGGGTCAGAAGCCAGCAGCCTGAAGAGTAAAGGTGGCCCTGGAAGGTTTTCAGGGAAAATGACTGTTGCCTCCTCTTTCCTCAGGGCTTCCAAGAAGCGCTGCCTCCTTCTCTCACTGAAGTTGATGGCAGGCAGGGGGATGTGGGTTGTGTTTCTTCCCACCCACTTCCAAATCTATTTGATAGAAGATATGCACTCCTTTGCCTATTTTAGTCAATTTACTTTGGCCTGGTTAAAGCCAGTGTTTTTTATTCCTATTCTAGAAGGTAAAGGCATGGAAGTTGCCCTTCAGAAGCAACAGCTATGCAACATTGGGACATTTGTCTAAAATAAGAAACTCAGCCTTGCTGATTTAATAGAAAGCTTGACAATAGCTTATAAAAATACATATTGAGAATGAGGGCTCATGTTTTGTGAAAGATTGGGGTTTCAAGACCTAGAGGGTAAAGAGGCTGACGTGCTTATGGGAATCTTGCTTTTGATAGAGGAACTGGTAATCTGTTCACTATTTTATTTGCACATTGATTGATTGTTGTGTGGTTTTTGTTTTTTACATTGGAGGCGCAACATATTCTCTCATACCTATTGTAAACGTCTGCTAGATTAACTGAATGTAATAAAACACAGTAAATTTGGGAAAAATTATAAACGCAGTTCCTTACTCACTGTCAGAATACTGTAGCTACCATCTGCCAGGAGTGTTGATAGCAGGAAGAACTATAATTTTGTGCTTTGATAACCTATGTTGTCTGTTTCCTTTATCTTCATCAGCTGCCATTTTTCTTCATAGCTTCAATGCATTCCATGGCTGGCTCGCTCCTTCCTTCCTTCCTTCCCTCCCTCCCCCCCATCCCTGTGAGGCTGTTTCCCTGCTCCTTCACGTTGCCTTACCCCCTTCTCTTTTCTTCTTGCTGTCAAGTGCAGTAATTATAGTAGTAGTAACAACAGGACCATTTTATTTGAGTATAAAGCATTTAAAGGATTTGAAGGTGGAGATTCTGACCTGTTTTACCCCCATAGATGTCAAAACTGAAGTTTGTAGAGGTCAAATGAGTTTTCTCAAAGTCTCACATTGCTTAAATTGGAATCCATGCGTGTCTGACTCCAAAACCCACACCTGTTTTCATAATATTCCTCTTGTTTTCACCTGCTCACCCAAGCTCAGAGAAGCACCATAATTTCCGGTGTCTGATCCTCCTTCTAGACTTTACAATATTGCTGAGTAAAGTTACAAAGCTGGACCCACTTTTTGTTTTAAAACTCCTTTTTTGGAAATAATTTCAAACTTATAGGAAAATTGCAAGATTAGTACAGAGAACTCCAGTACACCAGTTGTTAACATTTTGCCACATTTATTTTGTTTTATATACATATTTTTTTTCCGAACCATTTGAGAGTAAGTTGCTAACATGACCCCCTCCCCCACCTTTGCTGTGCCCCCTTGAAGACTTACCGAAGGAGACAGCCTGGTATTCTATGAGAGGCCACCCAGGGTGCGTTCCTCTGCCTCCACCCAAGTGCAGCCTTTACCCTGTCCCTCTAGAGCTGAGGGCCCTGCTCCAAGGAGTGACACTGTGAGCTGCTCACTTATGAGCCCTTTAAATTAAATTCATATTCTAAAACACATGCACTGCCTTCCTGGAAATTGGCTGTCTCTAGCACTTAAAAAACAGATTCTCCTCTATGGCAAGGTAACACAAAGGCAAGTGAAAAGGGGCTCCCTGAATGTTTCTACCAACTCCAGAAAGAGGGGAGAAAGGAGATTTGCCTCTGCTTGTTATCCAGAGCTGTAGGTGAACTGTTCTGCTGCTGATAATTGAAGTCTGTCTGCAGAACAGTTATCAAGGGCAATAACCTTTTTTGTAGCAACGGCCTCAGATAAAACTTGTTTTTCTTATTAATAATTTTGTTTTTACTTCCTTTGATATAAACCATCCTTGTGGCTATAAAGTGACATTTTTGAAAGTGGAAATAGATGGAAAAATGTCCTGTCTGTTCAGTGTGGGATGGAGGGGAAGGTGCAATTTTCCCTATTTGACAGGCCCATTAAAAGCAGGATTTCAGAGTATATTCACTAGCAAAATGTACTGATTTACCAATTGTAATGAAAATTAGCTTAAGTATCTGAGTCAAGTATAATTTCTAGCATTTTTAAGAGCTAGAAAATCAGGCCTTTACAAAATGTAGATCATATTTGAAGATGGGTTTCAAAAATGCCTTAGGGAAATAATATTAATAAAATGTCGAGACGAATGGATAAACAAAAATATAGCATATACACAATGGAATATTATTCAGCCTTAAAAGGGCAGTCAAGTTTTACAAATGATACAACATAGATGAACCTTGCAGACGTTATATTGAGTTAAATAAGCAAGAGACAAAAGGACAAATAGTGTATGATTCCACTTATATGAGGTACCTAGAATAATGAAATTCATCCAGATAGAAAGTAGAATCATGTTGATCAGGGGTTGAGGGGAGGAGAGAATGGTGAGTCATTATGCAATGTTTCTGTTTGGGATGATGAAAATGTTCTGGAAATGGATAATGGTGATGGGCATACAACAATGTGAATGTACTTAATCCACTGAACTGTATACTTGCAAGGTTAAAATGGTAAATCTTATGTCAAGTATATTTTACCATAGTAACATTTCTTAAATGCCCCAGTTGCCAGATATATGTGTATACATACACATGCACACAGATACGCATATGTGTAAGTATAAATGTCAATCAGCCTCTCACTTATCTATGTTTCATTTGATATCATTCAAATTAGATGCCATAAGTTAGAACTAGAGTTTAGGGTTGTCACACTTTTTTATGTCTTGAAGTTTTCATTCGTCCTTTTTTTTTTTTTTTTTTTTTTGAGAAGGAGTTTTGCTCTTGTTGCCCAGGCTAGAATGCAGTGGCATGATCTCGGCTCACTGCAACCTCCGCCTCCCCAGTTCAAGCGATTCTCCTGCCTCAGCCTGCCGAGTAGCTGGGACTACAGGCGCCCGCCACCATGCCTGGCTAATTTTTTGAATTTTTGGTGGAGATGAGGTTTCACCATGTTGGGCAGGCTGGTCTCGAACTCCTGGCCTCAGGCGATTCACCTCTCCCGGCCTCTCAAAGTGCTGGGATTACAGGTATGAGCCACCACGCTGGCCTTGTTTGTCTTCCTCAAAACCCCATTTCCTCTCCTGAACCTGCAGGGAATTGACATTTTGCAGAAGTTTGAGTTTCCTGATAGGAGGAAATTTTGGTGATTAGTGAATATCGGAGCGCCTAGCTCACACTCGCCCACAACTGCGCGTGTCCAGGACAATGCTAACATGAAGGCAGTTTGCACTTGACAAGTCCTCCTGCAGGATCTTGTTGCTAGGATCTGGCGATGCCCATCTGTTTGTGGAGCGTGCAGCCAGGAGGATCTGCTCGGAGGTGAGACTGCACTAGGGCTCCCTTTTGTATGTCCTAGGTCTTGGGGTGGGGTGAAGCCTTTGACTAGTGTGGCTGACCTCTGCCATGCTCTTTTGACCTGTTTCTTTTTACTTTGTTCTGAATTGTTCTTTAAGTGAAGGAAGCAAATGTTCAAAGAAGGGATGAGCTCTCTACCCCGACCCCAAACTTCACAGATGGTGAGGGCCTTGTTCTGATGTTTATTGGATTCCAGTCCTTAGTGCTTTTCTGGTTCACGTTTCAATATGTGCTTTCCAGAAATCAAAACACAGAAATCTACGTATTTATGGCGGCGGGGATGGGGGTGGGGGATGCGGGGAAACGGGACTATGCTGGGCTGTTGGGAAGAACCCACTGGAAATGAGAAAGTTCCTCCTTTCTGCTCAGGGATGGATCCCAGTATATTTTGCTTGTCACATCCAGACCTTATCCAACTCCCCAAAGACTGACTTCATAATGGCAGAGAAATGTTTCCTCTTAGTCAGACTGTCTCTGAGATCAAAAGGGGAGGTCTTTCCTCAAGCATTAGGCTGTATTTTTGTTAGGATGAGTGAGTGAGAAGAGAATATATTAAGTAGTCCTATGAAGGTCTTTGCTGCTGGTAATGTATGTGTATCTAGGAGAAGTCTGACCACATACTTAACTGAGAAAGGTCCGTCTTTGAGTGTTGAGTGATACTTGCATCTTCATAGTTAATTATAAGATGTCAGAGCCGTAAGTCAAATTTCATGTTTAGGTCCTTATTCTAATTCTGTGTCCAAAGAGTAGTATAAAAACAAAGTAGGCCTGGGATGGTGGCTCACACCTGTAATCCTAGCACTTTGAGAGGCCAAGTCGGGTGGATCACCTGAAGCCAGGAGTTCGAGATCAGCCTGGCCAACGTGGCGAAAACCCAACTCTACTAAAAACACAAAAATTGGCTGGGCATGGTGGCAGAGCTTGCAGTGAGCCGAGATCGTGCCACTTCATTCCAGCCTGGGAGGGCGAGACTCCATCTCAAAAACAAACAAAAAGTAGATGTTTAGTTATATATTTATATTATAAGAGAATCACTGCTATTCATTCTTGCCACAAACATTTGAGTGCTTTCTATGTACAAGAACTGAATTTTCTTTCTTTTTTTTTTTTTTGGAGACTGGATCTCTCTTTGTCTCCCAGGCTGGAGTGTAGTGGCACGATCACAGCTCACTGCAGCCTCAACTTCCTGGGCTCAAGTGATCCTCCCACCTCAGCCTCCCAAGGAGCTGGGAGTACAGGCACATGCCACCATGCCCGTCCAATTTTTGTATTTTTTGCAGAGATGATGTTTAGCCACATTGCATAAGCTGGTCTCGAGCTCCTGGGTGAGCAGTCCTCCCGCCTTGACCTCCCAAAATTCTGGGATTAAAGGCATGGGCCACCATGCCTGGCCCAAGCACTGAATTTTTATTCAGGTAAGAGATTTCTTTATCTTTTTTTTCTTTTTTTTGAGATGGAGTCTCGCTCTGTTGCCCAGGCTAGAGTGACGTGGCACAGTCTTGGCTCACTGTAACCTCCGCCTCCCAGGTTCAAGTGATCCTCTTTCCTCAGCCTCCTAAGCTGAGATTACAGGCACATGTCACCATCTCTGGCTAATTTTTTGGTATTTTTAGTAGAGACGGGGTTTCAGCATGTTGGCCAAGACTGGTTTTGAACGCCTAACCTCAAATGATCCATCTGCCTCGGCCTCCCAAAGTGCTGGGATTACAGGTGTGAGCCACTGCACCCGGCCGATATTTCTTCGTCTTGACCGTGTTTTTTTTTTTTTAAAGACAGAGTCTCGCCCCGTCACCGGAGCTGGAGTGCAGTGGCGCAATCTCGGCTCACTGCACTCTCTGCCTCCCTGGTTCAAACGATTCTTGTGCCTCAGCCTCCTGAGTAGCTGGGATTACAGGCATGCTACACCACACCTGGCTAATTTTTGTATTTTTAGTAGAGACGGGGTTTTGCCATGTTGGCCATGCTGGTCTCAAACTCCTGGCCTCAAGTGATCCTCCCGCCTCAGCTTCCCACAGTGCTGGGATAACAGGTGTGAGCTACTATGCCCGGCCTATCTTAACCTTCCGATGGCTTACGTGTTTAATTCCAAACATACAATGTAGAATGATTAAATCAGGATAATTGGGGTTATCCCATCACCTCAGCATTTATTTCTTCTAAGCATTTAATTACAGATCTTAGGATTGTTAGTGGCTTTAGACTAACTCTTTACTTTGTCAAATGAGAAAAACAAGGCCTAGAGAACCTAAGTAACTTGCCTAATGATTTAGAATCCAGAACTGCTATGTCTCTACCAGTATATATTTTCCCCTTCACATCCTTCACTAATTGCTTAAGAGCAAAAGTATGCAGTTATGGCCGGGCGCGGTGGCTCACTCCTGTAATTCCAGCACTTAGGAAGGCAGAGGCAGGAGAATAGCATGAGCCCAGGAGTTCGAGATCTGCCTGGGCAACATAGTGAGACCTCGTTCTCCACAAAAAGGCAGGGGGGTGGGGAAGACAAAACCCCCAAAACCCAAGTGTAACTACCCGCAAAAGTATGCAGTTATACATTTCATCTAATATATACAAATATTAAATACTTAACAGACACCAAACATTTAATAATTTTGCTTGTCTTCTCCACTGAGAAAAGCTTTCACAGATGTTCTATCTCTAAAACACACTCACTGGAAGCTTGAGTTGTTGCGGCTGGGTCCTCTTAGTAAGTTTCCTTAGAAGCACACAGAACATTTAACATGTTCTCTATCTTGGGAGTGCTGTTCAAAAAGCAGAAACAGCCTGAGGGCATCTTCTTTTGCCCTTGTGAATTGGGAACTGGTGGAAGGAATGAGTCAAGGTGAGGGTTGCACTCAAATGAATCTCCCAGCTGGGCAATGTTGAGGAATCTAAGTGGGGAAATTCTTCATCGCAGAGAATGAAGTCTGTCTGATTTGCCCAGAGATCACAAAAATAAAAGACAGAAAAGCAGAACATGAAAATGCTACAGGAAAGGTGGGATCGGCACAAATGATACCTTGGCACTATGTCCGTGTGGTTTAAGGCAGAAAATTGAAGGGCTGACTTGGCTCTGAGGAGGAAACTACTCAGTAGCAGAGGCAGGAAGGGCCCAAACCACAGGTGAATCCACCCAGGTTGAACGCCTACACAGAGGTGTGCGGGTGGAAGGTGGGTGGGGTGGGGTGGTGCAGCCTGACTGCCTCCGCTGCAAAGGATGTGCCTTTGTGTGCAGTGTGACATCCCTCTCTAGCCTTGGCAAGCCTGGGAACCACTTCGTCTCACATGTCCTTGGAAATGTGGGACCCACATGTACCATGGGCTCCTTTGTACCACTGAGAGTCTTCTGAAAAGAGTAGGTCCAAAAAAAGGGGGACTTGAGCCCAAAATGGGCTTCTGCACCTTATGCATCAGCTCCTGGGCAGGTCAACCTAGGAGCCCTTCTAGTCACCCCTCTGGCTATCCCTCCCCTCAGTTCCTTCTTTCTTTATTGCCATCTTCCTCTGTGGATGTTCATCTCCCCAACTCTTCATTCTGAGCCCTCTGGAAGCACCCTGTGTCTTCATGCCACCATCAGGCACTGTCCCCCACACTCACTGACTCTGAGGGTCCTCCCTCCACCTCCTCCCCCAAACTCCTCCCTGACACCAGCCAGCCCCCACAGTTGCTGCTCCCCCAGCAGCACGACAAAGCTCCCTTCTTCCATGTCCCACTTCTGCCATACCAGTGGCCAGGCCTGCTTCTGCTGTACCAGTCACCAGGCCTTGCATCTAGAGATCCTGGTTTGACTACTGTGGGCAAAGCTCTGGTGGTTCTGACATGCAGCTGGGGTTGCTAATGAGTGTATGAGTTCTATTATTGTTTCTCCTCACTACTGTCAGTGGCCAGTCCTGTGCCCTGGAGACTTGGGCGTGGGTTACCCATCCTTCTTTGCTCCCCAACCTACTGCCTTGTCCTGAGATTCTAGTGTCCATCTATTTTGCTATTAAAAGTAATGGCAAAAACCACAATTACTTTGGCACCAACCTAATAGAAGGCCCTGTGCACTGTCTGATCTGGAATTTCCTGGTTCTCCTTTAGCAGTAGAGTCATTGTCATCTCTGTCCTACTTCAGCCACCCTGGGCCTTGTCATTTCTCTCTGGCCCCTCTGTTCTTTGTAGTCTCCACTCCCTCCCTGGGGGATTTCAAGGACACCACTACCACCCTCTGTGTGCCAGTAAGACTCCAGAGTATATCTGTGGTCTCGACCTGTCCCCACCTCCTGCCTCCAGTTTCCAGAACCTTTTTGCTGCTGCCTGCTGGGCCAAATGCCTCAAAATCTGTTTTGCCCCTCCAATCTGTTGGCACCCCATCTCCCCATCATGTAAGATAAAACCAGGGATATTTTTCTCCTTCTTGCTTCTTCACTGTCCAGGGCCAGCCCACCCAAGGTCCCAGGCTCACCTGGCATATAGCCACCCCTCCCCTTCATCCCACCACCTCTGGTCGATGCCTTCATCAGCTCTCTTCTGGGTCACTGACTGGTTGTCTCCTGACTGACCTTTCTCCAGTTCTGTTCCCCTTGCACTGTCCTTCACTGCTCCCAGAGGAGTCCTCCTAAAACATACATCTGCAGCTCACCCCCTTACCATGACGGAGGAGGCCTCTGGGGGTCCTGCCCTCCGTCCCTCTCTGGCCTCATACCTGCAGCAATTCTGAATGATTTTGTGACTCCTAGGCACTGACGCTACTAGTTCTGTGATATTTGGTCTTGAATGTCTCTCCCTTCTCCCCTGACCCAAGTGATAGATCTTTCTCCTCTTCTACCGCTCAGCCTGGCCACACACATCACTTGTTTTGAGCCCTAGGAATCTTTTTCTGAGCCCTCTCCACTTGCCCACTGCCTTAGTTTCCCAGCTCAGTTCTACATAATACTCTACCCTGTGTTTTAGCCTGTACTTGCTTCACTGTGTGGTAATTATGTGAGTCTGTCTTCCCCACCGGGCTGTAAGCCTCTTCTTTGTACTCCCAGGTCAAATGATAGGAGCTCAATTCCCATTTCATCAATGAGGACACGTTACACAAGTGCTTGCTTTGTTACTGATCCAGCCTTGTTTGCCATTAATTACTGACACTCTAGCTTTAGCTTTATTTCTCTGTTCTGTGATTCCCCTGTGTCAATTAGTTCATCATCTTTAGACCAACCTTGAAATATACTTAAGGAGCTACTTAAAAAAAAAAACTAAATATGCTGTAATGAAGCCTGTTATTTTGTGCATTTTAAATAGCTAATCATTTTTAAATGGTATAGTGCTATTGCTTGAAACCTTAAACTGTCCAAATTCTGTAAAATCACTAAATATCATGTACATAATACAGTACTGAGACCTGGCATGCAGATAGAACATATCTTTAATTTTTAAAAGCTAAACAGAAATTTGCATTGTCCAAAGGAACTGGTTTCTCAGGCTTGCACATGGGAGTATTACAATGAAAGGTAAGGAGGAGATGATGTCAAACAGTTACCTATCATTCACCTCATGACTAAACCTGAGTAGGTTTTTTGTTTTTCTTCAAATGGGGCCTTACTCTGCGCCTCAGGCTGGAGTGCAGTGGCACAATCTCAGCTCACTGCAGCCTCAACCTCTTGGGCTTAGGTGATCCTCCCACGTCAGCCTCCTGAGTACCTGGGACTACAGGAGCGTGCCACCACACCCGGCTAATTTTTGTATTTTTTGTAGAAATGAGGTCTCACCATACTGCCTAGGCTGGTCTATAACTCCTGGACTCAAGTGATCTGCCTGCCTCGGCCTCCCAAAGTGCTAAGATTACAGGTGTCAGCCACCACTCCTGGCCCTGAGCAGATTTTAATCATGAGTTCTGCCTAAATAAGTGCTTTAATCTCTGTGTTACTGGATTAAAGATAGATCTGAACTTTCTCTTACCCAGAAAAATCTTTGGAAATAGAAAGTGTGATCCATCCAGGCATGTTCTCAAACTTTTCCATGGAACTACTTTTCAAGATTGGAGGTACCAGGGGTTTGAGTGGGACATTTGGGAATATGTAGTTGTAAAGTAATTTAGTTTCTTCAAAAGCTCATGTATTTCCTCCTGAAAAAAATACATTTGATTTTACCTTCTATATTACAATATGAAAGACTGTTTAAAATTATTTACCACTGAGTGAAATCAACCTTCAAGAAGACTCATAATCAACTTTGGGAGGCCGAGGTGGGTGGATTACCTGAGGTCAAAAGTTCGAGACCAGACTGGCAAACATAGTGAAACTGCATCGCTACTAAAAATGCAAAAATTAGCCGGGTGTGATTGTGTGCCCCTGTAATCCCAGCTACTTGAGAGGCTGAGGTGGGAGAACTGCTTGAACCCAGGAGGCAGAGGCTATAGTGAGCTGAGATCGCACCACTGCACTCCAGCCTGGGCGATGACAGAGCAAGACCCCATCTCCAAAAAAAAAAGACTCATAATCAAACATCCTCAATGAAAAAGCATTGCTCTGTAGGGTGATGCCACAAATTATTTAACCATTCTTTCCCTTCTGCCCCTTTGCATCTTCTGTACTGTAGACATTCCTTCCCCCTGCACTTAGCATGTGCTATATTCCTGGCACTGGATAGAGACCTTACTTTGAATTGTGAGAGCTCACAGTTTGGTTGGGTTGGGGTCCCCATAGAACTAGCTTTTCCTGAAGCACCACACCCCTTCATGCTTTGAGAACTTTCTCTTCGCTTTCCTTTTCCTTGAATACACATAGAAACACATACACATGCAAACACATATACAAAGTCTTCCTGGCTCAGCTCTCTCCTACACCCTTTCATGGTCCTTCTGGGCAGCACAGGCCTGTAGCACGTGCGTCACCTCTTGATGTTTTTATTTCATTAGCATTATGTCTGTCTGCACGAGGCTGTGAGCTCCCCCATGAGCATCTAGTTCTGGTTACACAGTAAATGCATGTTGAAAGGTCAGACTTTAATGACGATGGTGCAGTGGGCTCCCCACAGTAGAACAGAGACATTTTTGGGATTCTCTGTTGCATGGCTTCCTTTGGTTCATGTGGGTGATCCAGAGTTGATTTAGTCTCCCCACTGCTGGGCAAGAGTGTTTTGAGGACTTGTGTGGTTTTCACTGAGCTCATACTCCCCCTCCCCCATCTGCACGCTATTTCCAGTATCATCTATTTGTTTGTAAAGCCTCATGGGTGTTGTGGGCAATTACTGGGATGCTTCCATCATGGTTTTCATCCAGTTTATTCCTATGGGGATATAAAAGTATGTCAGAAACAGTATGATATACAAATAATTAGCTTTTTTATTACGAATTGTGGTTAAACACGATGTAAACCAAAGAGTAGTTGAACTGCAATGCACAGGCTCTGCCCTAGTCACAGTTCTTCCTGCTCTACTTCCCCAAAACTAGAATAGGCCTTTCTAATGTGGTGGGTTTTCTTCCCCGCCATTATTTTGTCTAGTTCCTTATATTTGTGTCCAAAGGAGGACAGGTTTAGAAAGGACTTCCTTACTTTTAACCGCAGCTATCAATCCAGTTGTTGGAGCTTTAGCCTTTTGTGAAGGATAGAAAGACCTTGCAGTCATGGTTGACCTGGGCCAGCCACTGCTGAAGTTGCCGGGGAGCACCCCGGGCTCCATCAACAGGTTGCTCCTACTTCCACAGATCGCTGCACCCAGAATTGCAGTCTCAACTAGTCTGTGAATTGACATGTTAAAAAAATACTACAGGTATGCTTTGAATATTTTACTTTTACTTAAAAACAGAAGATGGACAGTTGCCTATCTTTTGATGGAGGGCCAAAGCCTCTTCTTTGAGTTTTGGTTGAATGATGGGCTTTCTCAGTAAAGTTCTGAGCTGCCATTCTTTCCATACACCACACCCACAATGCAGGGTCTGTGATTCCTTATTTCTGTGTCCTTAAATGGAGTACTTGTGAAACAATCCAAATGCAGAAACCCCGCTAAGTTTTTGTAAATTGGAGGCTGTCCTCCGATCTGCTAATGTTTGCCCACATTTAATTCAATAGTAGGCTTTCTTTAGTTGAGCGACCCATATAAAGCCTTTCTTAGGTATGGAAGAATTAGCAGCTTTCTCCCCGTAAGCACACACTCATTTTCCACCAATTTCCATAATGTGCACTTTATACATGTAATTTATACATAATAAAATATCAAATACAACTCCCATAAGCAGGTTTGGGGATAAAACCAGATGACTCATGGTGTGAGCAGAAGAGCAAAGATACACTAGAGAAGAACTTAATAGTATTGGACATTAAAAATGCCTTGGTTGGGCAGGGTCAGTGTGGTTTAAAATAAGAGCTTCCAGGTCTTAACCGCTCAGAGAGTTAAAAGACCTTCTCCTGCCAATGCTTATTTAGTGTAAGCTCAACTGTATAGAAAAACTAAATAAAAATAGTGAAGCAATTAATTTTTTAATGACACGATTTAAAACAACATTGAGGGGCTCACAGAGGCTAATAATGAGGCCAGTGTGATCAGATAAAAAAGCGTCAAGATAGCTGAGGCAGGTTTTAGGTTTAGCCGGGCCTTAAAGAATTGTTGAGTTTTTAAAAAATTAATTGAGGTAAAATACATGTAACTTAGGATGTACTATTTTTAAGTGTCCCAATTCTCTGTGGCACCAAGTATCTTCACAATGTTGTGTAACCATCACCACTAACCATTTCCAGAACTTCTTCATATCCCAAACAGAAACTCTACTTATTAAATAATAGCTGTCCATCCCCCTCTGTACTCCCTCCCCACACCTTGATAACCTGTTCTACTTTCTGTCTCTGTGAATTAGCCTATCCTAGGTACTTCATATAACTGGTATCATACAATATGCCTTTGTGTCTGGCACATTTGACCTAGCATACTGTTTGCAAGGTTCATTCATGTGTAGCATGCATAGAATGTTACTGTTTTTTTTTTTTTTTTTTTTTTTTTTTGCTGAGTAATGTTCCATTGTATGTATATGCCACATTTTATCCATTCATAAGTTATTGGACCACATTTGGGTTGTTTCCACCTTTTGGCTATGGTGAATAATACTGCTGGGAACATTGGTGTACAAGTATGGGTTTGAGTTTCTGCTTTCAATTATTTAGGTTGAATTTTATACTACTAGTGATGAGGGAGACATAGCAAGTACCTGAAGAGGTTGTAAGCCAGAGGGTGTGTTGGCATTTCTTTCATTTTGAACTATCACTGAAATCTTGCATTGTTGACTGTTCATAAGTGTCCCCTTCCTCCTTTATGCTCTTTGAGAGCAAAGGCCATTTTCTAGGTTCAGCACTTATCAAGTAGCTGGGATAAGTATTTACTGAATAGTTCCTGGAGTTCCTAGCTTAAAGCCATCATTCCTTATAGTACTAGTTGGTCTCCAGAGTGTTGGGTTTTGCCACCTATCCTTTTTTTGGGTTAATTAATTAACGTGTTCAGGGAACAGAAAACAACTCTTAATATTAGCCTTAGCCAAACATAATTTGGGAAGTACGTTTGCTAATGCAAAAAGTTCTGTTGTAAATAAAACACAATTCAACAAAAATTTGTTAAGAACTTGCTATCTACCACGCACATTTCAAAATTTGGAATTTCAGAGCAATTTCAAAGCTAAGTTGGAATACCTTTTTGAAAGGCATTCTCTTAATACGAACTTCTACTCTTTTAAAAAAACTTTGTTTTTTAAAAATTGTGAGACTGCTATAACAATATTAAAGACAATTTAAAAAAGAGAATAAACATTACAGTCCCACCCTAATAAAAGCCCTATTTTCATTTTATAATGTGAGTTTATAAATCATTTATTTTGAAAATAAAACCCTGAATACTTCTGGTGGCAATTATTTTAATTATTTTTTAAAACTCTAGAAGTGAAGCATGAACTCATGATCTTGAATTTAGAGGGCCCTTATTTGGAGGGATGCATTGCTGTTTGACTTGATGAAGCCAAGCTTTTCTTGGTGGAGCAGCAGAATTGACATGGGTCATCTTTTGGAGATAGATCTGTAGACTGTTGACATCTGTTATAGGGACTGGGTGTTTAGGAGCCTGTCCTATCTTTATTCTTTCATATGTTCAGGATTGAAGAAAATGTTTTTATTACTGTGCTAGAGGGAAAAGTACGATTTAGGATCCTTACCTGCAGGGTCTAAGACCTTGGAGTGGATGTAGGAGATACGGACACAGTTGAACATCAGTACAAAGCAAATGAGTGATGGGCTGCCTCTGTTGGTGGGATTTAGTGAGGACAGGTTATTGCAACATGGAGTGGCTAGGAAACAACATCCATGAAGAGGCTGTCTTCAGCGGGGCTTTACACAAGACAAGACATGTCCGAGGGACACAGGCAGAAAGGATGATGGGCATGACAACAGATGAAGCATGTTCTCAGGATCCTTAGCCAGTCAGCCTAAGGAGAGGCAGGTTGGGTCCGGGGAAAACAGCTAGAAGTTAACCCCATGGCAGTTCCTTTAAAGTTGTAGGAGCTGCTACTGTTAGCTGCTGCTGCCTCTGTTGTGGTTTTGAGGCTGGGGATGGAATTGTTAAAAGGATATTGTTCTAGGCTGATGGACCTCAGAGTTTTGAGGGAGGATGAGTTGGGGTGGGGTGGGTGGCGGCTGGCAGGGAGTCTTTTAGGAGAGGATGTTACTTCTGTGAAGTAGTTGGCTGGTCTCGGGTGGGACAGCAGGAATGGAAAGGATACAGGGTGTGTGGAGGGGGCTCTGAAGGAAAGAATGCTAGGATGTGCTGCCCGAGAGGGGGAAGTCAGGTAAGAACATGTTTGGCAGATGATGGAAACTCTTCCATACATAGGAAGTGGGTGAGTCCGGACTGATTTGGAGGGCCAATAAGAAGTTCCATTTCTGGAATAAGTGTGCCTAATGTTTATTATGTGTTTTCCATGTACCCAAGCATAGTTCTAAGAGCTTAACATAACAGCCTTATAAAATAAGTACTGTTACTATCCCCACTTTACAGATGAGAAACTGAGGGCAGAGTTGAGTAGGAACTTGCCTCAGGGTTACGCACTTAGTGGCAGAGCCAAGATGCAAGTCTAGGCAGTCCTAACTCAAGAGCCAAGCTCTCGCTTGGTATGCTAAAAGGCTTTCCTGCTTTTCTATGATAGCATGTATTAAAAACTATCCAGTCCTGTTTTAATCTCCTTGCATGTGTTACTTCACTTGATTCTCAGAAAAGCCCTATGAGATGAGGGTATTTTTATCCTCATTTTCCAGGTGTGGAAACTTGGACACAGAGTTAGGGTGATATGCCCATGTCACACAGCTAGACTTAGCTGCATTGGCCTGGTGTGTCTCAGGAAGTCAAGGATGTTTATTTGACTGGATTGTAATTATCTATATCCATCAGATCAACCCATGAGAAAATGGAATTGATTGAAATAGATTGCAGTATAAATTCTTTAAGAATTATTGGGTCAAATTTGCTATCAATATCATGCACATTCATTGGAAACTGTTCTTTTTTAAAAGGAATAAATAATATAAATAATAGCATCTCTATTTATTGCTGCCTCTGTTTTTATTATTTAGTGCTCTGTACAACTCTGAAAATAATCCTGGCCACTGCATGTCCATACTCTTGCTGCCACATTTAGATGCTGCACCTAGTGGACTCAACGTCTCACTCTATAGCCTTTATGACGTTGTTGCTGCCTAATAATATTTAATGCTTATAATTGGACTTATTGTCTTTTGATCTGGGGTGTACTTTGCTTGACATAATGGGGCTACAGTTGATGTCACCACAGGCAATATTTGGCTAATAAACAGGAATTGAGATTGGTCATCTATACACACACCTGCAGGAAACAATTTCCACCCTCCTATAAAGCACCTTCGGTCTGTCCCTACCCACAAGTGCTCTTCTTTCTATCTCACACGTGAGGGGGTCTCCTGTTTTCTTTACCTTTAAGCCTGGTTTGGCTACAGATCTCTATTTCTGTCTTGTACTGCCCAAGGGAGAGGTCTGCATTTGCAGCCTGTAGTCCTGGAGCAAACGACACTTGCCACTCAACTGAAATTGTACTTTAGAATTTCCAGCAGTCTCTTTGTAACCAGAGGGGTCTTTTGTTCATTCCCTGACATCTTACTGTGGCATCTGCCCTTAGAGCCACCACCCTGTCTGAAACTTTGTACTGCATTGCCTTCTTTGCCACTTAGCCTCTCTCCCTTTTCTTCCTGGTGGTTCTTTTTCTTAAATCTCTCATGACCCTTTCCTACACCCTCTTGGCTGGAAGAGCCCTTTAAGATCAGTGTTTAGTTGGTTCCTCAAACCCTTTTCTTTAATGATCTGATCTTGTTTTTTAACTTCACAAGGTGTCACTGGACCACCATCATCTGAATTCCAGGTCATAAGCAACCTACTGCTGAGAAGTCCCATTACTGGCCAGGTTGTACCTGTGAGCAAATTACACCTCTCATGTCCCCTCCCCTCAGAATATGCCCCCATCCCTTATCCTCAGCCATCCTGAACTTGTGTGGCTCACTCACATCAGTCCTCATCTGCAACCTTGCATATGGTGGCAGGGGACATAAATCTGATGTGCATGAACCATTCCCTTCACCATTCTGCAAGAGGTGACTGAGGGCCCCAGGGAATCTTGTTATCACACTGCCCCAGCCCACCTCACCTGGGGACCTTGCCTTCTGCCTCCTCACTGAGGTCTTCCCTGAGTCAACCTTTTGCTTTTTCATCCCGCTGATACGGCCTTCCTCTGACAATCTATGGTGTCTTTTCCTCTTTATTCTGAATTCCTCACTGTAGGTTCTCATTACTTCTGCCTGCGACCAGCATGTTTCACTCATTTCCTTGAATCTAGTTGATTCTCTGGGATCTCACTGTGCATGTCACTTCTCTGCTGAAAAACCTCGATTGAATCTATAGGGTCCCTGAGGTACTTTTCCAGAATTTACACCCAGAAGTTCAGGACCCTTGATGGATCTGGTTTCACTCCACATAGTTTCACCTGTCACGTGCCCTGTTTTTTAGCCAGGCTGGTTTCTGAATAACTCTAGAGGCTCTGTGCTCACTTCACTGCCAGCCCTTTCTTCATGCTGTCATCTTCTCCTCCTCCTCCTCCTTTGCCCTTATGATGTGATTACATTCCAGCCCACCTCTTGCTTTTTCTTCAGATTGTCAGTAAACCTCATAGCTATGTTTTACTTCAGTAGTTTGTTCTACTGTTTTTAGAGAGACACAGTCTCACTCTGTCACTCAGGCTGGAGCGCAGTGTCGCAATCACAGTTTGCTGCAGCCTCGACCTCCTGGGCTTAAGTGATCTCCCACCTCATCCTCCTGCCTCAGCCTCCCATGTAGCTGGGAATACAGGTGCCCACTACCATGCCCAGCTAATGTTTTTTCTAGTTTTTGTAGATGCGTTGGGCGGGGGGTCTCACTATGTTGCCCAAGCTGGTCTCGAACTCCTAGGCTCAAGCAGTCTTCCCACCGCAGCCTCCCAAAGTGCTGGGATTACAGGCGTGAGTCATGGCACCTGGCCAGCAGTTTGTTCTTTAAACCCTGAAATGTATGTTAGGACCATGTGTCACACTAGCATGGACTTTTCCCCAGCATCTAGCATGGTGCTTTTGTAGATGATAATTAATGAATAGGTATTTGAATACATGGAGGCATGCATGGCTGCATGAATTGGCTGTTGTAAAATTTCTAGGGTTCAGGTTTCATATTCAGAGCCTAAAGTTTGCATCTTTATAAACTAAATAGTTTCCTATCTAGGAAACCTATTTAGGCATTAGGGTGTTAAAACAGGTGTATCATTTTCTGCCCTAGTGTTTAGAGATTTGTGAATAGTTCTTCTTTTGATGAACATTGCCATGTAAAGAGAGTTATATAGAAATAACTGAATTCACACAGTTTTAAGGAAAAGCTATTCTATGTCATGGTCATGTATATTCTGCCAAAGAGAGTGACAGGCCAGTAGTTTTTTTTTTCCCCCCACCCATAGTGTGAGATTTTGTTTCTGTTGTTTCTAAGCTGGGTGTCTGCATGTCCACACTGCGAAGATGGCCCATATTCAGAATGAAAACTTGACCCAGTTGTATGTTCAGCACAGAGAAGGCTGGGGCATTCAGCACATCCTGGCTTGGGGACCAAATGTGACCCTCAGGATTAATTGAGGGTTGGAGAAAATAATTTTCTAGATGAACTTAAGAAATTTTAGACAGAACTCTCTTTTCAGCCATAAATAGCAGGGCAGCTTTGCCCTATTTTTATTGTAGAGTACACAGAAGATGGAACTCAGTATTGGAAGACGTGCTTTATTTCGCCAAGGAAGAAGATCATACTCAACATGATTCTGTTTTTCTTGGCAGGCTCTTCTCAACCATCTGCGAGTCCAGGGGAACCGTCTCCACCATCCATCCATCCAGCAAAATCAGAGTTAATAGTCCGCGTGGGCGATGAGATTAGGCTGTTATGCACTGATACGGGCTTTGTCAAATGGACTTTTGAGATCCTCGATGAAATGAATGAGAATAAGCAGAATGAATGGATCACAGAAAAGGCAGAAGCCACCAACACCGGCAAATACACCTGCACCAACAAACACGGCTTAAGCAGTTCCATTTATGTGTTTGTTAGAGGTAAATGCTTTGGCTTTCTGCAGTGCTGTGCCTTCGAGAATTTAATATCCTGCTCTTAATTTTGGATGACATATGGATGACTGAGCCATAGATAAAATATTTCTGGCTGGGTCTAGAAGGCCTAAAACACATGTTTCTTTACTGTTCTCTCCCATCTTTTGATATGATACATAGTGGCTTTGGGTATGGCCCCAGCTGGAGGACTGCAGGACTGTGATACTCTTCCTAATGAGATTACAGTAGGTTTAGCCCATTTGTGCTGGTGCTTTGAGTAAACCTTGAGAATCAATTAGGCCCTTTGGGAAAGCTGCATTTTAATACCTTGAGATACTAGATACTCCCACTTAGTAAAAACACTTCAGGGAACCGAAGGCCTCTCAAGGCCTAACCAGACCGACACTTCGAAAGATGTGGCCCACTCTTTAGGAGTAAATTTCAGAAAAATAATTTGGTCAGCTAAACATCCTATGTCTGTCATGGGTTCTTTGTAGAGTTGTCCATAGAAAAAAATGTGACCTCTTATAAACAAAAGAAAAATAAATATGGTAGTTGGAGTTCTATGCTTTATTTCCTGTGACAAGTTCAGTGATTTGTCTGTGATTTTGATAGCCTTGTCAAGAGTAAGCATGCTGGGCAGGGGTGTATCTTGTAGTTCATGTAAAAACCGATCCACTGGCAGCTTAAGGGACATATCCAAGTGACGGGAGGAGAAATAGAGTCCTATTTTCTAGTTCTGGGTGTCCCTGGACTGGGGCTGTCTTTGAAACAGGCCTGAGTGAGAGGCCTTATCCATGGTATTGTGAATGAATAATGGATACTTTTATTCTAGATTGGAGATCTTAGGTACCTCCTGAGTTCAGTTCCTCACTACAGTATTTGGATAAGATGATCTGTTCTGTCTTCCTTACGTAATTGTTAGGGAGCCAGGATGGTACAAATTCTAACATGCTCCATCAGGAGCGAATAAAGCTGACTCTAAAGCTTGACTGTGCCTCTCCACTTTATCGGTTGTCCTTTCTGAAGTAGGTAGCTGCAAAGAGATATACCCTGGTAAGTCACCACTTCGCCTCAGGGCATGCGTCTGTAATTGCTGAGCTAATCCATGTGCTGTTCTTTACATTCAGGAAGGTGTTCTGCAATTTCCAGGTGGCAATGAAGTATCATGACAATTGAATAAATGAGGAAAACTGTTGAATTGGTTAAATCACTCTAACAGGGCTCACAAACATTCTTTTTAGGGAAATTCATCTTCTGTATCTTGGAACTATCCTTAATTATAACAAATGTAAGATGTTTGAATACTTAAGTAATCTCTGTTACAGCAATGAAGGAAGGTGGGGCATCATTGTAGGAGCTAGACTCAAGTGACCTACAAAGAGTAGATAAAACAGTAACTAGCTATGGCCTGGGACCATCCATAGTTCAACCATCATGAGATCATTTATTTGCAGAATAAATTAGTAAGGCTTGGAGATGCATAATTTATCTTGGAAAACTTTTTTTCAAAATTGGTCAAGGTTAAGGATAAAACACAAACCTATTTCAATGATGTCAAGTTCATGCTTGTGAAACACCTGAGTTTCAGATGGAAAGGACAGTTTAAAAACAGATTTTAAATGTAATCTGTGGGCCTAACCATGTATCTGTATTATTACACTGCAGAGGGTGGCAGCATATTGTGTATATGGAATTAGGTTTGTCTGGCTTCTATAAGGCCCCAGTCAGCCTGAGCCCCTCCGAGTCTGTGCCTGGTGTCCTGTCATAAACACTAATAGTGTTCACTTTCACTCACAAGTGTCCTGGTGGGCTACGGTATTTGCCACAGCATTCCTGAAACTCACAAGCTCCCCTTGTGCATTTGAAATTATTTGATTTCCAGAAGCTACATTTACATGTTTCTTCAGAGGAATATGAATCAAGTGAGACTCAACTATCATGGGTACTGGGTGGCCTGGTGAGAGTTTTCTGGATTCTCTTTAGAAGCCGAAAGACTCTGGACCCTGGAAAGGGTCCTGCACCGAGTGGTTAGAAGGAGGAAGCCTTTCCTGCTCTCACTAGGAATCATCACACTGGCTTATTGGCAGATGATCTCTGGAGTTGTAATAAAGTTTTCCCAAAGTTTTAAGAGCTCAAATGTTGGTCTCTGTTGGACCTGGGTTTGAGTTCCAATCAGCCATTTCCAGGTCATGTCACTTTAGGAGGGTTGCTTTTATGACACCTCAGTTTCATCTATGAAATGGCAATAATGATAGACTGATCATGGGAGGGGCAATTTGAAGATTACATGAGATTAAGTGTAATGGTCCAAGCTTAGTGCGTGATACATGGAAAGCGTTTAATAAATGTTAATTCTCAATTGTACTAGATGGATAAATTTTGCTTTTGTTTACACAGAAAAAAGCAGCCATTTGGGCCACTAGTCATGAAAGGCAACATATTAGATCTTTTAAAAAGTGTTTTCAGTGTCTGTGACCGGCCATTCCAACTACTAATTTTGGATTGCTTCTATAGATCCTGCCAAGCTTTTCCTTGTTGACCGCTCCTTGTATGGGAAAGAAGACAACGACACGCTGGTCCGCTGTCCTCTCACAGACCCAGAAGTGACCAATTATTCCCTCAAGGGGTGCCAGGGGAAGCCTCTTCCCAAGGACTTGAGGTTTGTTCCTGACCCCAAGGCGGGCATCATGATCAAAAGTGTGAAACGCGCCTACCATCGGCTCTGTCTGCATTGTTCCGCGGACCAGGAGGGCAAGTCAGTGCTGTCGGAAAAATTCATCCTGAAAGTGAGGCCAGGTACTGGCTCTTTCTTATCTGCCTCTGGGAGTTGAGAACTCACTTATCTAAAGAAGACTTCTCTTCTTGTTGGTCCACCTTAGTGTAGTCAATCCAGGGAGCTGGCTGTTCATAGTTCCCCTAGCTTCAAAAAATGTCATCTGCTTTTGAGTTTGTTTATTTCATGGTCCTGACCCTGTGTGGCAGTTCCATGACTGCCTCTCATAGAGGTGAATGTATCTGCCATAGATTGGCATTTAGACTGGACTGACTTAAGTCAGCCCAAAGTTTCATAATTGCATCAAGTACTCCTTCCAAGGGAAACCCATTGGGTAGCTTGAATTACGTTGGTTGAAAAGATTAGCATGCAGATGATTCATTCTTTGATTTACTATTGACATATGAATTGGCTTTCCCTTCAGCTGATCAATTGCAATACATCCTCAAACTGTTTGAGATCTGAGAAGGAAAATTCCAGTTGACTGTGGAACTTGTTATGGTTGTGCCATTATGTAGAATAGTTCGTTAGCTGGAAGATAATCTAGGTTTTAAATCTCAGAGATCATCTAATTCAACACCAGTTGGCATTCAGCTATTGAGTACAGTTTTTATTAAGGCTTTTGAAAAAGGATACTTATTGAAATTAGGGAAAATTTGATTATTTAAAACCTGGGATTTCCAGAGGTGAGCAGGGTAGGATTTGCATGAGAAAGACGCCTGTTTGCTTAAAAGAATATAAGTAGTTGTTGGTCACATCCTCATGACACCATCAAGGTTGTCTGAAGTAAAGATTAAAGCGGCTTCCCTATGCTAGGGCTTCTACTTGGTTTGGAAAAAGCATTTTCCAGAAGCATTATAATCTCACAGTGGGCATTTCTGCCTTTTTCACTCAATTTACTTGAAGGATGCGTGATTTAATTGCTGATACCTTCAGATATGCAAGTAGTACAGATAGGTTAGCACCATGCTTTGTATTTTATTTAAAAGATGACACAGTAAGCTGTACACATTTGAGGAGAAATGGTAAATCAGAATTTCATGCTATAATACAAATTATTTGAGGGGCCACATTTCTTTTCATTCTAGCCTTCAAAGCTGTGCCTGTTGTGTCTGTGTCCAAAGCAAGCTATCTTCTTAGGGAAGGGGAAGAATTCACAGTGACGTGCACAATAAAAGATGTGTCTAGTTCTGTGTACTCAACGTGGAAAAGAGAAAACAGTCAGGTGAGTGAATTGCTTCATTCTTCTCAACATATTGTTCTGTCTCTGTGGGAGATGATAAGTTTTCTCTTTCAGAAGAGTCTGTCCTGAAACTGCCTCGGCTAGTGTGTCTGTCAGAGGTGGATTGTCTGGGAGAGTGTTAGGATTGCATATTTCCCCCTTTCATACCTCCACATGGAGATATATACATTTATTATTAGTAACAAATAAATTTCATTTTATACATTTATTTTGAGAAACTTGAGAGAACTTCAGATTCATGTTATTACTTCATGCTGTTTCTTTGAAAAACTCTGTTAGGGACTTAAAAAACATGGTTAACTGCATGAATACTTTGATTTAAAGCTATTGTTGATACTGTTTAGGCCAGACTATTTAAAATATTGAAAAGAGTTGCCACTTCCATACTTAAAAAGAATAGACAGTCTCAGATATTCACCAGAAAACCCTTCCCTCGCCCACAAATTGGCCTATCCATTTGAAGATGGGTTTCTTTTTGTAAGGATCTGATTTCCTCCTTTGAGGCTGGTTACCTGAGATTAAGTTGCTAATGGTTTTCTATTTGTTTTAGTCACTATTAATAAAATTGTTACCTTTAGTCTGAAACATCTGGGCATGCTTACGTTCCCATTCATTTAACAAACGCATATTCAATGCCATTATACCTCAGATATTGGGTTAGGCATATCTTAAATAAATTTTAGCTAGTTATTGAAATTTTCTCCCTACTCAAAGAGCAGAGTTTTTACACTGTCTTAATTTCCAAATACTTTGCTTTAAACTTCTCATTGACCAAGTTTTCAGTAATTTTTGTTTGAGTAGTCTTGACCATCTAGTTAATTAGCTATCACAGTGGTTTTTATTCATTACACATGCATGCATTACATTGGAAAAAAGAAATACTATATTTTCTTTCTCCTCCTCTTCCTCCTCCTGCCCCATGTTCAACATTGGCAATTTTATGCCTGTTTAAAAAACTCTTTGCTAAACAAATAACCATGGTGATTGCCGTAATGCAGAGACATTGTGATGATATTCATGTAGACCTGTGATGGATGATATCTTGCTAAATGAAGCCTGCCATTGACTGGTAGAATGCATTGTACCATAGACTTATTCTTTCAAACCAATGACTCAGAGAAACATTTTAGTTTTTGTATCACATAATGTAATAAAAACAATAGCTTATGTATGGATTTTTGTCTAACCTTACAGAATACAATCTCATATTAATTGGCTTTCTATAATCCTTGATTTCAGATGAGAGAACAATTTAGACTGGGTGTGCATTTGAGCCTCTGTATAACTTGAACATTACCCTTTTTTGAGATGAGAAATTAAATTGCCCCAGGCAGTTTTGTTCTGAACCATTTTTCCCAGGAGCCCTGCATGCCATTCCCAATTAATCCACTGGTGCTGGTAGATAAGGCTTCAGTGTTAGAAGCTCTTTGGGGAAATCCCAGTGTGCACCTCCAAGGGTTAAGGAAAACCAAATCACGTGCAAACAATATGTGATGTGTGACTTGCAGATGGGGCTCATGGCTGTCTGCCAAGGTTCACCCATGAATCTTTTATTGATATCTTTTGGCCTAATTTGGAATACTATTAGCACTATCAAATTATTTAAAAATCCATAGTATTTTATTCTGACCCTTTGGAATAAGTTTAACTCACGATGTAATTTAGGGTAAAATGACTTTTTAGCATTGTTGCCATTGTTTAAGCGCAAGGGAGTCTTGGAGTTTGTTCAATACTGTTAATCTTGGTTGGTTAGCTTTCTTAATTCCTCTAAACCCTCACATTTTTACTTGCTTGTAATCAGAATCTTTGATAGTATCCTAAATTATGGGCTTTGGGTTTGGATGTTCATGCTGCATCTCTTATGACTGCACTATTCCTTTCGGCGCTGACAAGTTCAGAGTTCCTGTTTGAGTTCTGTTGTGGACTCTTGGGCTCTTGAAAGAACTAGAAGGAAGATACCTTAAATTGAGACTTTGATATGTTATCTGTCCATTGTCACTCTGCCTTTGTGGAGAAGTCTGTGAAACTATGAACTGGGAAAAGCCAGTTTGAAAGTGTTGCTTCACCTTGCTCTTACATCTTCTTGACAATTGATCTTATGCTGTGTAAATGGTAGATTTCTGCCAATTATTAGAAGACTCTCTTAGAAGGAGGTAGTAGGAAATCTGCATAGTGTTACAAACTAGAAAAGCCTTTAAAGATAGTTTTGTTCCCACATACCCTTTTAGAAACAAAAGTTAAGACTAGTGACGCTCTTGACTTACCTGAGATCTCACGATTAGTTAACAGCAAAGCAGGTTTCTGATCTTTTTAGTTTGAAACATTCAGCTTCAGCAGTCAACTTTTATGTGTGGTTACTTTAATGTAAAAATATTTGTAAAACCATAATAACATTAAAAAATAGGTATAATCCCACCATCATAGATAGCAATGCTGTGTAATAGAAATATATGAACCTTATATATAATTTTAAATTTTCTAGTAGGCACATTACAAAAAATAAAAAAGGTAAAATTGATTTTAATAATGTATTTTATTTGACTCAGTGCGTCTAAAATATTATTTCATAAGGTAATGAACATAAAAATTACTAATTAGGTGTTTTACATTTTTTTAAAAACTAAGTCTTCAAAATCCAGGACATATTTTATATTTACAACACAACTTACTTTGGACTACCAGATTTCAAATGCTTAGTAGTCCCAAGTGTCTAGTCCTTATAAATGCTATATAGTCTGCATTTTTTCATATTTTTTTCTCTTTTCCCCTATACATATGTATTATCACATGATTGCAATTTTAAGGTACATTCAATTTGTGCTTTTTAAGTAGGTAAACACCTCTCTTATAGTCATAATGCTATACTTGATATACATTTAGGTTGTTTCTGAGTTTTTACCACAACCAACATGTTGGAGCTTTTATTTTCTGTTGAGCAATTTCCTTGAGTTAAATTTGCTGCAGTTGATCAGAGGGTATGAACATCCTGGTAAGCTCCTTTCCAGAAGGATTTTTCTGATTTATAATACTGTCAGATACTTTAACTCTATTAGGTTTACCAAAGCCTCGCCAAGGAATCACCCTTGATCTCATTCCATGTCAATATTAGCTCCTTTTACTTTAATTGGTTGTTTTTTTTCCCCATTGTAATAGGAGTGTGTGTACATTACAGAAGATTTGGAAGATGCAGAAAGCTATATTCGACTTTCTTTAATCTTTTCAGAAAGCTGCTGTAGCTTATGTTATGGTTTCCCCATGACTTTTTAAATACAAGAAATCTCTCCATGTCTTGTCTGCAGACAAAAAATGAGTGAGATGGTGATATCACAAGGGTAAATTCACAACCTTTTCTTTTCAGCTCATGCTTAAATAATTTGGGCCTTGTTCTTAGATGTTTCTTATACCTTGGAACTCCCTTCAGTAGTTCACAAGATTCTTCTGGGTGAGAACTGCAGGATGAGTTTCCAAGCTAGTTGTTGACGTTGTGATTCTGTTTTCATTCTTACAAATAATAAATTTTAATGAAATAGAACATTATTGTTATTAGCAATGTGTTCGCTCTTAGTCGTTGGGACATAGAATAGAAAAAGATATAACAGGACATGATGAAAATATGCTGACTCATATTACAAAATATCAGTATCCCATAATATTTCATAGATAGCAACTTTTAAAATTTAGCATTGCATAGAATTTGGAATTATACATCCTAGGGTTAAGAAATGAATTTTCATTTTTTTCCCAATCGTTAATAATGACTGTCTTTCAACATAATCCTGTAATATGAAGTGTTCCAATGACAGACTTGTCATGATGCTTTATTATTCTTACTTAAGTAGTGTATAATGAAAGCTAATATGGAGAAGTTAATTGCTGCTATTTTTAATTTATCTAGGAAAGATTCTGAATATAAATTACATGGTAATCTTCATTTTTTTTTCCCCTTTTCTGAAACCAGCAGACTAAACTACAGGAGAAATATAATAGCTGGCATCACGGTGACTTCAATTATGAACGTCAGGCAACGTTGACTATCAGTTCAGCGAGAGTTAATGATTCTGGAGTGTTCATGTGTTATGCCAATAATACTTTTGGATCAGCAAATGTCACAACAACCTTGGAAGTAGTAGGTAAATACCTCTATGGGAATGTTTAAATTACTGGCAGTAGTGAAAGAAGAAATTATTAGATAGTTTCCTTTTTATGTAAATGGAATGTTGAACAGATTCTTAGAATTTTGTTATCACTGAATGAATGAATGAAAATTATCATTGTAGCCTCTTGCAATGAAAGCACAAAACCAAATTCTACCAGTTTAGTGGAGGAAAGTGGAAAGCTGTTACTAAAATTGTTCAAACCTGTTATTCTCTGTGCACCCCACCCTCCTTTCCCCACCAAACAAAACATAAGTTGAGATTTTTCAAAAATGCTAGTGCTCGCTGAATGACTTGAGTTTGGAAATGGATGTAGAATTTATCAAAGAGCACAAATGCTTAGAGCCTGAAGTATTTCTCTGAAACTTTTGGTAGGGGCTCTGCCCCTTGGTTTATTGTTTTGCCACTCATCAGATCTAGTTCCTTGTAGTAAGGACTGAACTGGACTTTTCCTCCCTAGTATGCCCTACCTCCTTATCTCACCTGTTCTCTAAGCATAAAGATTATAGCATAAACCTTCAGGAAGGAGTGCCATTGGGACACAGGTCATTGGTTCTACAGAGCATAAACTACAACATGGTAATCTGTCCCCAGACCCCATCATATCTGGTATGCACAATTGGTTTAGCCTTACCTTCTCTACTCTAGAAATTTCACTAAATATTTATTTTCCAAGCATCTTTATTTAAAGAGAGCAGAGCATAGTGAGTTTCTTCATGCTTTTGATTTACTGAGAATAATAATTATTTTAAAATTACTTTGTTTACAATTTCTTTTGAGTATTGTTTGAATTTAATACATTTTTCTGTCTTTTTAGTACAACCATATTCCTAGTGCTTGACTTTCATTAAATACTTCTAGGGTGGCAAAATTCTTTATCAAGAACAATAATAAAGTGATGCGGTATTTGTTTTCATCTCTTTCCCCGCCTCACCAAATTTCTTCAATAATTTATGTAGCAGTATTAAAGCTTTGTGATTACCCCACAATAATCTCATAAAATTTTGGCGTTTCTGCCCATGTTATAATGGAAAGTTTCTCCCCAGACTGAACATGGAAAAGATACTTTACTTGCAATTATAGTCAGCACACAGAAAGTGTACTACTTTGTTCCTAAACATGATCGTGAACCATTTATTAATTTGAATGGAAGGCTATGCTTTTAAAATATTAAACTCCATAAGCACTAATTTGCTAAGTTGATTAGGGAGCATGTTGATATATCAGCTTCAGCTCCAGAAAGCAATTAGTAAGGATGTTTTGAGAACATTGTTGTATGTAATCGGATTTTTAAAATCTATTCATCGGTTTCCAAGAATTATCACTGTATGACTGGAAGGACTTGTGGCTGTGAAACCTGAATCTGGTTTTGTGTTGTTTTGAGAATGGGTTGAGGTGGAACAGGAACAGGAGGAGACAAACAGAAAAGTAATTTTTTAGTGGCTGGGAGGAGGATTTGGATCCATGATAGAGTGATGAAGAGAACAAGGCTTTGGTATCACTCTTTTTTTAAGAAATAATTTTTTTATTGTATATTTTTAACATACACAACATGATGTTATGGGGTACATATAGATAGTAAAAAGATTACTATAGTGAAGCAAATTAATGTATTCATCATCTCACAAAGTTACCCTTTCTTTGTTTTTGGTTTTGTGATAAGAGCTGTTAACATTTTACCTGGTTTTGAATTGGAGGCTCTGCCTGTAATGTAATCCCAGCACTTTGGGAGGCTGAGGCGGGCAGATCTCTTAAGCCCAGGAGTTTGAAACCAGCCTGAGCAACATGGCGAAACCCCATTTTTACAAAAAATACAAAAATTAGCCGGGCGTGGTGCCACAGGCCTGAGTTGCAGCTACTTGGGAGGCTGAGGCAGGAGGATTACTTGAGCCCAGGAAGTCGAGGCTTTAGTGAGCTGTGATTGTGCCACTGTGCTCCAGCCTGGGCAACAGAGGGATACCCTGTTTCAAACAAAACAAAACAAAAGATTAAGTGTCACAATTATTAAGTAAAAGGTATGCTAAAGTACTTAAAGCAGTTCTTAGCACATAGTAAGCACATAAATGGTGGCCATAAAAATAATGTTAGCAATTACTTTATTGCTCTCTTTTTCAAGATCTTTTTTATATTATTATATAACCTTTTCTAAGGACTCCATTATTTATTTAACCAGTTTTCTATCTTGCCATTTTATATTATAATAGCTTATAATAGTGTAAATAGCACTTTTGTTTTTGGCCTGTAGCTATCTATCTCATTTTAAGAAGAGTTCTCAAATGGAAATTACAAGATTTAATCAAGGAATAGATAATTTAAAAAAAGTCTATATTGCTAAATGCTTCCTAAAAGAATTGTGCCAATTTACAGTGTGTAATTCAGCATGCTACTTTTACCACACTTGCAAAATTATTGAGTTTAGTTAAAATTAGTTTTGCTATTTTTAATAAGTGAAAATTGATGTCTTATTTTAATTACTAGTTTAGCTAAACATTTTTTCTACATTTTATTCTCCTCTTTTTCCTGTTACATTAATTGTTTTACTATATAGACATTTAAAAATATTAACGGATTTAAATTTGTCTTCTATGATGTTTTTCTTCTGTTACTTCTAAAAAGCCTAGGAACTTCCCCTCTGTAGAAGTTTCATAGGAGTCAATTGTTATTTAGTTAAAAATAACATTTTATTGTTAAAATGCTCTTTGATTTATCTGTGATATATAAGAAGACCTAAGGTTATTTTTCTTCAAATACTAAAGAACATTCTTTGAACATTTTTATTAAACATTAGGGCTCTCTTTTTTTCCCTTAATTTATGACACCTTATCACATATATAATTATATTGGGTCTGTGTATGAACTCACTATTTATTCCAAATACTTTTAACCTAATAAACATCAAGACTAGTAGATTTAGAAGACTTTTAAGATGGTGATAGATCTTTAAGAGAATTGCTTAAGAGACAGAGATGGGAGAATCAGTATTTCAAATGTGTATCCTTTCTCACTTGTGACAGTGATTCTACAAGAGCAAAATAAAATGAAAAATGGCTAGTTAAAATTCTCTTATTGCCAATTAATACTGGAAATCAACCAATTATCTTTGTAATTCCAAGATGAGGTTCTGTTTTTTTGTCCAGTAGTTGTAGATAATGGTTTCTTTCTGTCTTATTTCATTCTAATTAGATAAAGGATTCATTAATATCTTCCCCATGATAAACACTACAGTATTTGTAAACGATGGAGAAAATGTAGATTTGATTGTTGAATATGAGGCATTCCCCAGACCTGAACACCAGCACTGGATCTATATGAACAGAACCTTCACTGATAAATGGGAAGATTATCCCAAGTCTGAGAATGAAAGTAATATCAGGTAAGAAACGACCCTTGTCCTGGGGGATTACACATTACCCCCTTTTCCACTGGGCTTATCAGATCTTATTTCTGTAACCCGTAAATCCACGAGAAGATACCTGGTAAAGAAGAAAGTCTGGGGCTGCCTCCTATGTCCTCATCCTAGTATTCCATTTTGTTGTGTGTTTAGAGCATGCACACTCTTGCACACGCATGCACACACACACACCTGTGTGCCTCAGTTTTCTCACTTGTAAAATGGAGGACAGTTTTCTAGAGATCTGAGCTTAGCTCAAAGCAGTAACTGGCATGTACTCGGGATACAGCAAGTCTCTTCAGAGAAAAAGGGAAGTTAGTACCTATAATTGTTTCTTAAAGCTGTAAGAAACCTAAGAGCCAAATAGCTTCGCTTCAGGCAGTGAACCCATGTTCTTTTACACTAGACCTCTCATTTGATCCTCAAAACATTATAGTAAAAATAGTAGCAATAGTAATACTTCAGGTAAGACATAAGTGCTTTTTTCTGAAGCATGGGTCTAAGTACTTTACATGTATTCACCCACTGACCTGAAGCCTCACAGACTTTGTGAGTAGACATTCTTATTTCCCACCGTTTTTATAGAAGAGGAGACAGAGGTACAGAGGGGTGAAGTAATTTGACCAAGACCGAATGGCTAATAAGGGCTAAGTGCCTGGATAGGGTTTTGCTTTATTTTTCCATTCAGGACTGTTGACTGTTGGAAAAATACGGGTGAGAGATGATAGCGTCCCGGGCCAAGGACTAAAGATTGGAAGGAAGAGGATAGATTTGGGAGGTCTCCAGGTGATTGAGAGGCCAGGAGAGGCAGGGAGGAGTTGAAGATGCCTTTAGGTTGGGTGGTGAGAGACCATACCATTCAGGGAGAGGAGGAGGAGGAGGGGGAGGGGCAAGTTTCTGAGGAAAGACAGTGACCTTGGTTTGGGGTTTGTTGGATTTGAGATTGATAGTGGGATCTTGAGTGGGATTGTTCAGGTAGGAAGTATCTTTTGTCAAACACCCTAGAAGCAGAGCCTGAGACAGGGATTCTGAGGCAAGTGACTTATGCAGGGAGAGACTGACCAGGGAGTAGGGGAAGAGGTATGGGAGGGAAAGGAGGCAAGTAAGGATGTGCCTCAGATGACTCCAAGCCTCAGTCTTATGCAGGAGCTGAGCGGGGCTTTTGCACCTCTCCAGCTATCAGTCACTTACTGGCTGCAGACCTGGCTGCACGGTCAACTTCTTCCAAGGATCACGCAAGGGCAATCCTTGGGAGAAGTCTGCAGGCAAGTGTTTGGGGGCATGAAAGTAGCTCTGTAGAGGAGACATGGTACAGAGAACCCTGCCCTGGAAGTAAAGACGTGAAGGTTGTGAGCCAGCAGCCAGCAGCTCAGTGTGAGAGAGTGGGCTGCCCAGGGAGCTTGCATAGTGTGAGAGTCGGAACACCGCCTATGGCAAGTTGGTGTTGTGGCCCATGTGGATCATGTGGGTCGTGTGGGTCGTGGGCTGCCCAGGGTGATGACACATGTACATCGGAGACCCTGCCAGTAACCCCGACAGGGTTGTAGGGTGCTCAGTGTACACAGCCCTATATGGCGGTCCTGCAAGAAGTCAGAAGCTTGAGTGGCAAATACTGCCAGGAGCACTGAGAAGTCTCCAGGGTGGAGGAAAACCAGGAGATGGGGGTGTTGCAAGAAGGAAGGTGAGCAGGGTGGACCTCGCTGAGGGCCGAGTGTCTGTGTGAGGGCAGTGAGCATGTGCGTGCAGGGCAGGCGAGTTCAGGACACTGTGGAGAGCAGGCTCCTGCAGCACCATGGGCAGGGGAGGAAGTGGTATGGGGACAGCCCAGGGTGGTGGGGGAAGTGGGGAGAGGGGAGGCGGTGGGCCAGTGGAGAGGCTGCAGCCTCTGTCAGGTTGCCTTTGTGCTTAACCTTTCCCCACTCTGTGGTCTCTCACAACAGGCGTTGGTCCCAGATGGAATATGTGTGTGCATGTGTGTGTATTTGTTAAGGTGGATTTTGCTGATACTTACTGAATTAAATGAGTTCTATTTTTCCTCAAACAGGCATAGATTTCCAGGTAGAAACTGAAAAAGACATGCCTTCCAAGGCAGGCTATCCACAGGTGATTGACTAATTGTCTTTTCTTTGTAGATACGTAAGTGAACTTCATCTAACCAGATTAAAAGGCACCGAAGGAGGCACTTACACATTCCTAGTGTCCAATTCTGACGTCAATGCTTCCATAGCATTTAATGTTTATGTGAATAGTAAGTAACATGAAGGGGCTCCTTATCTTTTAATTTTTTATTCTTTTAAAGTTGTGGCTCGTGTTTGTAACAGCTGCAAGGACTCAACTTGTGTACTATGTAAATAACGTTTCATGATAATCTTGACCTTCACAGAGACTTCGTGGTTTGGTGGTTAGAGTGTGTCAAAAAACCAGTTCCTTGTCCTACATTTCACTGATCACATGACCTTGTAGAAGTTGCTCAAATTCTTCATGTTGCCTTTGAAGTAAACAGAGGAGCCATAGAAGTTGAACATACAGTTGTTTGAGGGAAAATGTATTATTATTGATTGTTGGAATGGGGGGCTAGTGGTTGAATAGGAGCTGAATTACTGCGTTAGGTAGGAAAGAGATGCTATCGAGCCCTGACGTGATTTCTTTGTTCAGTGCTGTCTCTTTTGAGGCTGTGATGTTATTTGTGTTTAGATTGTTCTTCCACTGAGACAGATGCAATACTGACAGGCCCATGGCTCACTACTGAATACCATGTGGTATGTGGGAGAAGGTAGCAGATGGTTTAGGATGGGAGATGGCCATGACCATGGGCACCTGAGCACCCGAGTCCTGCACTGCTGGGGTCCTACCGACCCCACTCCTACAGCCCACCATGTCTTAGAGAAACGTCTGCTCTGAAGTTGAGGCCAAGGGTGCCCGATCATGAGCTGGAGCTTTTGCCAAGTGCAGGGCTTCTTCCTGGCTCCACTCTGGGCCCCGTGTGCATTTCCAAGGAAGGTGCCTCCCACACCGTACCTGCTAGGGCAAGGGAGGCCCCCAAAGACTAGGAATTCCAAGGGAGTGGCCCAACAAATGACTACTGGAATTGGCTTTCCTGGGCGTGTGGAGGATGTGGAGACACCTGGAATATTTCATAGAGAAGAGCTTAGGAGTTATGCTGGGCACTTTATGTGTGCTGGGCTATAGGGAGTTGTGGGAACAAAGGACTGGGGCCAATTCCTTGTCTTGAAGGAGCTTACTTTCTGTACGAAGTGTTGTGGGTTTTTTTGTTTGTTTTTGAGACAGAGTCTCTCGCTCTCTCTCCCCGGCTGGAGTGCAGTGACATGATCTCGATTCACTGCAACCTCCATCTCCCAGGTTCAAGTGATTCTCCTGCCACAGCCTCTTGAGTATCTGAGACTATAGGTATGCCACTACACCCAGCTGATTTCTGTATTTTTAGTAGAGATGGGGTTTCACCACGTTGGCCAGGATGGTCTTGAACTCCCGACCACAAGTGATCACCCACCTCAGCCTCCCAAAGTGCTGGGTTTATAGGCATGAGCCACCGCTCCCAGCTAGATGTTTTGTTTGTTTGATTTTGAGACAAAACATGTTGACAAACATGTTGAGCCAGCATCTGTCTCTGTCACCCAGGCTGGAGTGATCATAGCTCACTATATCCTTGTACTCCTGGGCTCAAGAGATCCTTCTGCTTCAGCTTACCAAGTAGCTGGGAGTACAGGCATGCACCACCATACACAGCTAATTTTTAAATGTTTTTTAGAGCTGGGGGTCTTGCTTTGTTGCCTAGACTGGTCTTGAACTCCTGGACTAAAGCAATCCTTCTGCCTTGTCCTGCTAAAGCACTGGGATTACAGGAGTGAGCCACAACGCTCAACCTGTGTGAAGTGATTTTACATAATTGTCTTATTTGATGCTACAGCTCAGGAAAGATGGTAGGGTGGGTGGTGTAAGTCAATGAAAAGAAATAGCTGGACAGATTTTTTATTGCTAATCCAGAGTCTTTTGACTATGAGCATTTCAAAAATTGTGTTTTCTGAATAAGACATTCATACGAGTTTAGATGAAGAAGGTCACATTCATGTAATTAAACACATATCTTTATTACTGGCCTTCCCAGAATCCTAATATGCTGATGTGACTTTTTCAGAGGGGCCCATGGGATAGGATGTATATATCCCAAACTTATTTGATCACACAGTTCTCCCTTTTCAAGGGAAACATTATTATCTGAGTTCCAGCAAACAGTTTTGATTACATAGCATTTCACTGGTCCTCAATTCAAGTATCTCTAGATTAATTTCAATGTGAATCAGAAAGTAATAGTATATAGAGGCTGGACGTGGTGGCTCACGCCTGTAATCCCAGCACTTTGGGAGGCCGAAGCAGGTGGATAACCTGAGGTTGGGAGTTCGAGACCAGCCTGGCCAACATGGTGAAACCCATTCTCTACTAAAAATAGAAAAATTCAGCTGGGTGCGGTGATGAGTGCGTGTAATCCCAGCTACTTGGGAGGCTGAGGCAGGGGAATCACTTGAACTCCAACCCGGGAGACAGAGGTTGCAGTGAGCTGAGATCGCACCGTTGCACTCCAGCCTGGGCGACAGAATGAGAGTCCATCTCAAAAAAAAAAAAAAAAGTAATAGTATATATCGCTTAGTATATTACCCATGGACAAAATTACCTGCTTCTGAAAAGTCTTAATGTTCATCTCATTTGAGAGATGACCGTAGGCAAATCGGTATCCTTGCAAGCATTATATGCATATTGTTCATACAGAATTTTATTGTGGCTGCTCTTGTGTGATGCTTCTCAACCTTTCTATGTTAAAAGACTTTCTTTTCTAAGATTCCTGATTCATTGTGGATCAATACTTCTTGTAAAATATAGTAAAAACCAATTACTGGAAAAGTGAAATGAAAAAGAACAGCAATATACAAAATACAAGTTCGGGTTTTTTTATTTTTTAGATTCAATAGATATAACAATTACTCTTTGTCAAATTGCTCCTCCTCAGTGCTTCTTCTCAGTTTCTGTATTTATCTCCTGTGCACCAGCAACAGCAGATCGTGGGTGGGGCCCACTCCACAGACCTCACTTTGAGAGCTCAGTGGTTGGGAATTTTATGAAGTGAGGTACTTTGTGTTATCACTGTTTCCCTGGCTTTAAGTCCAAAGGGGCATTTAAATGTGTCTCTTTTCCTCTTTTTTCATGCTTCCATTTGCCAGTGTGTGGTCGGCCAGTTGGTCATGAGATATTGACCTCAGGAGGTTGTTTCTGACTTTTCTCTGGTCGGGGCAAAATTGCTACCAGGCTAATTTGCCATTCCAGCAGGCTCAGTTTTAATCAGTGCTGCTGGTGAATCCATGCTTATTTGAAACTAGATAGGATATGTTGTTAACCTTCCAAAAGGATATCTTCTTGGATTCCCTGTAGGTAGGAGGCCTTTTCTGCATTCTGGGGTGTGGGTCTCTAATACCCACCCAGCACTTCCTGAGGTCCCGCTGTATTTCACTGGATATACAGATGAGGATCATGTTGGTCCTGACCTCAAGTTAAGCTCTTCAGAAAGTCTTTTCCTTGATGTTAGTTTGTTACAAATAGCAAACTGACAAAGGCGTTTATTTCACTTACCTAACACGTTGGATTTCTTGATTTGCAAACGTTTGGACAGAGGTAGTAGCATTTATGTTTGAGCTTTAAACTGTCTATGAGGTACGTCCCAGTTGCTCTTTACAGATATAGTTAGCTGATTTGTTTGTTGATTTTTTTAATTGAAAAAAATTCTAGTTAACATTATTATGTAGTAGTATTTTTTAAAATTTTATTTAAATAGTTTTTGGGGAACAGGTGGGTTTTAGTTACATAGGTAAGTTCTTTCATGGTGATTTCTGAGATTTTGGTGCACCTGTCACCCAAGCAGTGTACACTGTACCCATGTATAGTCTTTATCCCTCACCCCCCTCCCACCCTTCTTCCCAGGTCCCCAAAGTTCATTCTGTCATTCTCATGATTTTGCATCCTCATTGCTTAGCTCATGAGGTAGGATTTTTTTATGTTAAATTTTAAAATCAAAAGCTAAAATAATTCTACAGTTTTAAATTTAGAATAGTTGTGGCCTTTTTGACATCATTTTAGCTGAGCCAGTTACATATGTAGGTGTACTGTATGGTTTATTTTGTAAATAAGCTCAGCCTCAAGGACAAAAGGGATTGTGTTCTGCAAAAATCAGAATTGTTAAAAATCAGAATAATGAATGCATAGTGTTTGTTAGTGCAGAAATTCAGCCTACTTTTACTCTGTGACACTAATGCATAATTGCTTAATAGATTCATCTGCAAGAAATGCTATTGAAAATCCTTGATTTGGCATGGTTAAATGTTTGGCGGTTGAAAAATCTATTTGTTTTGAAAATTCCACATGTAAATTTCAGTATATTGAATGTGGGGAAGGAGCATGTTTTAATTGCTTATATGGTAGACTTTAAAAAAATATTGTGCTCTGACAATTTGTGTTAAGAAAACACGTATATAACATGTTAAGCTTGAAAATGTTCTAATACTGTTTCTAACCTCTCTAATCAAGCCATGATTTACATGGGCCTGTTAAACTGACTCAGTGACATTTAAGGTGGTTTATAGTGGCCAAGAGCCATTATAACATGGTTGCCGTCTTTGAGTAGAACTTCTAGTGGAAACTGATAGGAATTTTCATTAAAAAACAAAGCAAAACCAAAAATTAGTGATTATGTCTGCATTGAATTTGCATTACTCTAATTACTTTTGGAATTGCTTATCTAAGATGTGTATAGACATCAAATTCTTAGATCTGAAATGTTTGATATCCTTCAGTGAAAATGGTGATTTGTTTTTCTTGGAAATGAAAATCAGGAAAAAAGTAGAGTTTTGAAACCTTACCTCAAAGTGTTTTCTCAATAGGCATTACCCTTTCCAAAATTCTTGGAAATATTAGAAAAAAATGACATTGCCAAGATGCTATGGGTAGCTTATGCTACTTATTTAGGAACTGATGGCCTCTTTGGTTATATTAAATGTCACACAATGAATTTTTTTGCCAGATCCAGGACAAATAAAAGGCCAAATATGCACTTTAATCCTAATATATCCATTTGGCTTTTTTCCCCACTCCATCTAGTATTCCTTGAATAAATAACAAACTTTATAGTGGACTTAAAGGATAATCAGTAAAGTAAATATTTTGTAGGTTTATTTTGGCTTCAATTTTAAATACCCATGTGAATCCTGAAATAATTTACATCATTATAGAAATAAATTATGGTTGATCTGATAAACCAGTTGTTTTTCAAACCTTTGGAATGATTTTAAGAAGATCCTGTAACCTTAAAGTGGATAGTTCAAAACATGATCTGGTAGCATTTCCAGGGCGGTATTATGCATTTAAAATACATGGCAAATGGTATTTAGGGATCATAAAGAGATCCCTCTCCCATTTTAAAGGCTTATCCTTTAATGACAAGCTTCAGCCAGTGCAGTGGGAGTACTGTGATCCTCATGGTGGTGATGGGGAGGCAGCCATTGAGAACTGAAGGGCTCCCTTTGATCATTAGCCTTACATAGGATGCATTTAATGTTGAGCTAGATTGGAAGCCCAAGTGACTGCTGAAGTGCACCAAATTAATTCAGAAGTCACCAATTTCACTCCATTTATGGAAGGGTATTAACAGGGGGTTGAGAAACAATTTAAGGAAATGTTAAATAATGTATTATTTCCAAATCACTGCATCATATAATTAACATCCTACCTATTGTTAGCAATTATTTATAGGTCATACAGTATACCAAAATCAGCCAAAGTAATAAATCACCCAGAATAAGGCTTCTCGATGAGAAAGATCCCCTTTGACCATGTATGCAAAGTCTGGGCTACCTTTTAGTATTTTTGGTCACAGTTAAATCCAGTTATGGATGGCGGAACCAATTCTAGGGAGAAGCTCCTTCAGATAAAGCACATAGCCAACTAGCTTTTGGCCAGCCAACCAGAAATGATCACAGGTAGACTATCAGTGCATTTGTGTTGCTGTTAAAAAAAAAAAAAAAAAAAATGCCCGGGGCTGGGTGATTATAAAGAAAAGAGGTTTATTTGGCTCACAGTTTTGCAGGCTGTAAGAAACATCTGCTTCTGGTGAGGGCTTCAGGAAGCTTCCACTCATGGTGGAAGCGGAAGGGGAACAGGCATCACATGGCAAGAGAGGAGGAGAGAGAGAGAGGAGAAGAAGGGTGCCAGGTTGTTTTTAAAAATTGGATCTCAAGGGAGCTAATAGTGTGAGGAGTCACTCATTACCTCTAGTACAGCACCAAGCTAATCATGAAAGATCTGTCCCCATGACCCAGACACCTCCCATCAGGCCCCACCTCCGGTATTCAGGATCAGTTTTTAAACATGAGATTTGAAGGGGACAAATATTCAAACTGTATCATAGACCCGTGAAGCCAGCCATATAGATGGCTTCACCTGTTTGCCAGCTCTCTGGGTCACCCACCTGGCTGGAATCTCCAACTGCCCTTACCCAGAGTAAAATAATAATGGCAGTCTTGCCTGCAAGGACTGCTCAGATTTGGTCCTTAAGGCCACTGTGCCCTTCAGGAAGATCCTCACAAAACAGAGCAAAGTTACTAGAACTTCAACTTTTTTGGAAGATGGAAATGTCTTCCCACCACTTACCTATTAGCTTTTTCTTTCCATTTTTTAAAAAAATAGTAGGACCTTTCAAACACATGCATGTCCAAACTGTACTTGTGTTAGAGGCCACAAATTTGAAGACTTGCTGTTGATTTTTGCTTGGAAGTCTTTGCTTTTCAGTATTTTCCCCATTAGGTGGATACTATTAGAGTGACTTCCTCTTATATTAAATAATTGGAAATGTTAAACGTTAAATAAAGTGCTGAATAGAACTCCTTTTTGATTTATTTACTTGCTTTTGAGAGTTTGCTCTAAGGCTGCAACAGTAACTGGAACATAGCTTCGTTTGTGTGAACATTTGTATGCTGCATATGTTTTTAAATTAAAACAATTTTTTCTTATTACAAAAGCATTATGTGAAGGGTAGAACAATTAGAAAATGTAAATAAGCAAAAATAAAAATCAAGTTTTAAGTTTATTTACTTTTTATAGATTACCATTACTAATATTCTTTATTATATATTCCTCCAGACCATTAATTTTTTTAAAATAAAAATGAGGTCATATTGCTTTATAACCTGGATTTTTGGTGCTGCACAACAAAAGCATTGTGAATATCTTTCTATAACATCATTTTGGCATCTCAGTGTATGGATCTTTTATAATTTCTCTAGCCCATGCCTAATGCAATTTTGAGACATCCAGGAGTGAGGCGGGACTCTGAAATGATGTGACTGAATTTTAAAAGAAACCTGTCAGATGATTATTTAAAGTTTATAATTATCTTGTTTAATCTCTAATGAGTGACCGTGCTTAAGTGGCTGGAAGTTAATAAGGTTATCATCTGTTGTTATCTTTCATGCTCTGTGTCTTCAACATACGATATGGCAGATATACTGTGCTGGCTTTCAGGACAGTTCTAAATTAAGGAATAATTTTCAGATCTTCTTAGTGTGGTAGCTAATCTATGTAAAAACATAGCTTGTCTTTTCACTTAATCTTTTTATAGATAATATGTGTTCATTTGAGATATCTGACAGTGTTTGAACTCTGTTTGTATTTTCTCTTCCTGAGCTTGAAATGAGTTTTTGTTCTCAAATTGCTTGGGAATTATGAATGTTGTTTTTGATGTGACACTCTAATATCTTTTTCTCCTTATAAAGAGAATGTCTGTGGAGGCAAGAATTGCTATAGATGTTTAAATTGGAAAAAAAAAGATATAATGGCAACCTACTTTTAAAGTAGAACTTGATTCTCTTCTGTTCTGAAAAAATTTAGCAGATGTAGCTCTGAACTAAGCTAAACATCTTTCCCTCCTCAAAGGTTGGCGTCATTACTGTTCCTCCCTATCTCATAAGAAAGTTGGTCTGGTGGGTGTGTTGCTAATTTAGGGGCCTTGATGTAAACACTGAACCTGTAAGAGAACCAGGTAAACTGTCTGGATCCATAGCCCTTGGTTGTCCCCATTTCAGTGGTTTGGCCATTTTTTTATATTGATGGTGGAAAAGCAGTAGAAACAGGTTTAGGAATGTAGCCATGTAAACTTCTGCTGGAATTGACTCTAAACTTGGATACATAGACTTTGCTAAAAGCAGTGAGTGGTCCCTTTTATATTGTGGAACTTCCACTCTGTGGAGATTTTCTTTTCAGTTGAGCCACTTGTTTTTATATCAAATTAGCTTCCTTCATTTACAGATGTATGCAAGGTCACCTGTAATGTAGTGAAATTTAAATTAATCCAAGAATAGGGACATAATGTTTCCATGGGCATTCTGTCAATACCCTTCTCCTCCACTTCTGAATTATGTGGCAAAATGAATTAGCTACTTTTCCAGAGCAGGAAAAAAGAGGCTTTTGTCCCATGCCTGCACTCCTTGGCAGCTAGCAGAGTGGCATTGTGATGTGTGTACAGGTCTTCCTCCCCACGGCTGGGTGATACAGCAACGGTGCTCCTGTAAGTTGAGCAGTGATTCTGGCTGAAGAAGTCTCTCTCCAAGTAGTTTCATCATTTTTCAACGTAATCTCGTGATTGGGATATCTTTTTGATTGCTGTTTAGACCAGGGGTTGGTAGAATTATAGCCTGCTGGCCAAAATTGGCCTGTAGCCTGTTTTTGTTTTGTTTTTTTTTTTTGCTTTTGAGACAGAGTCTTGCTCTGTCGCCTAAGCTGTAGTGCAGTGGCACAATCTTGGCTCACTGCAACCTCCACTTCCCAGGTTCAAGCAGTTCTGCCTCAGCCTCCCGAGTAGCTGGTATTACAGGCACCTGCCACCATGCCTGGCTTATTTTTGTATTTTTAGTAGAGATGGGGTTTCACCATGTTGGCCAGGCTGGTCTTGAACTCCTGACCTCAAGTGATCTCCTGCCTTGGCCTCCCAAAGTGCTGGGATTACAAGCATGAGCTGCTGCACCCAGCCTATAACCTGTTTTTGAATGGCTCACAAACTAAGAACGTTATTGAATTTATTTCTGATTAGTTTTAAAAAATCAGGAGATTTCATGAGACATGAGAATACAACTCAAATGTTAGTGTCCACAAGGAAAGTTTTATTGAAAACAGCCATGCCTATTTGATTATATAATGTCTATGGGCACATTTGTACTACAGCTGCAGAGTTGAGTTGCAGGAAAGACCTTATGGCCCACAAATCTAAAATATTTACCTGAAATATTTATCTCGCCCTTTATAGTAAAAATTTGCTGAGCCCAAGTTGAGAACATCACTTCATTAAGAGAATGATTTTTTTTCTTTTTAAAATGACAGTCACTGTTAAAATAAATAGGTACAGGAGATTGTAGTTGAAGTTTTATTTTGTTTGTTAAATAAACTTCTGTTAGTGTCCATATGCCAATTTCTGGATATCTTTAAGAATGTATAAGACACAGTGTATGTCCAAAATATCTATTCTGGGAATTTTTTGAAAAGTATAATATTCCTTTTGTAAGTAAGGTTATTTTTCTACTCCAATTTTAGCTGACTTAAATTTCTTTATTATAATGGTATTATGGCACAACTGTAGGTTTTACACAGACCAAAACTGGGATAGTGAAAAATTCCGGAAAAGCATTGCTTCATTTGCCTTTAAACACCAGCAAACCTCGAATTTTAAAAACAGAAATTCATTCTTATGATCCCTCTTCATTTAGTCTTTTATTATTTGGAGACTTAAGTGTTTGCATTTTTTGTCCTGCTGATTATAAAATGTGGGCAAATGTGCATTTATAGCGGAAGTTGGTTAAAGTGGCTGGGTGAGAGAACTCTACTCAAAAAATGCCTCCCCGCATTTAGATGAAGAAAGGAAGACCCCTTCTACCACTGGCTTGTGTATTGCCTTTCAGCCACCAGCCCTCAGCTTTGTTGTCTGTACTGTGTTCTTAAAATTCATTTTGTTCTTGCTTTCCACATGGACTGGATGGTGATGAAAAGAATATTTTCCAAGATCACAAATCTGTGGGGTAAATCACTGGTGTGTAGTATTTTTAATTGCATGAGCAATAAATTCTCAGCAGAGTTACAAGCATCTGAAATCTGCCTACAAGCTGATCAGTGTTGTTGGCGATATCAGAATGACTCAGGTCCACGATGTTTTTAAAGGCAAAAAGGCTATTTTTTTTATCTCCACAGGAAATGCATAACTTATACACCTCTTAGGCTTATCTAAACCTCCAACTTGGGAGGAATTAGAGAATATGTCATTTGCTATACTGCTTATTGCAGAATATCTAAGAAGCCAGAGCTCAGATTTAACCTGGAGAACTGCAGTTATGTATCTTTAAAAGCAAAATGTATATTTAATGCCAAACACGGTGCATTGAGGCACTTACAAAATGCAGATGAGCCCAGATTTTCATTTTTAGGAATTAGATTTCTACCTGGCTCATTCTTTATGCATTAAACATTTTCATAATGCAACTTGCCAGGTACAGCTCATGCTGTACTAGTGTGTCTCATCCTTTTCAGAAGGAGGTCTCTTAGCACCAATGTTAGGGAAAGGGCTGGACTGTGGTGAGGCAAAAAAGGCACCTAGAGTGTGAAATGTAAGGAGGTGCTCTCACAGATACCCACTCATAGGCCCTTTAGGGTTAGTGCCTTCTTATTTTTATGCCCTGGGTGCTTCTCTTGCCTCACTCTTGTCCTGGCTTTTATAAGCATTCCTTAAAGGCCCTTTAAAAAGGTACATTGCTGGGTCATACCCTCAGCTTACTAGATCTCTGGAGGTGCGGCCCAGGAATGTGCATTTATTCTCTTCCCTTAGAGAGTCTAAGGCATATTGAAGATTTAGGACCCTGTCAGCTTGGTTGGCCAACCTAAGGCCAGCAGGACAAAAGCTGCTCAATTAGCCTCAGGTTATGACCCACCTGGGATAGAAACTTAACAAAACTGCTTAATTAACCGGCACATGGTAACAAGTAGGCCGGCCAGACCACACCGTTGCCAGCCATGGCTGTTGTATAACTGCTACCAGGTGTCACGCTAGAAGGCTTGGATGTTAGAGCACACTTGTAACCAAAGCTAAATGGAATTGATTATGTAATTTTGAGCTGTTCCAATTTTTTAATTAAACAATGTTTTATAGGTTCACTTTCAGCTACCCATTCATTGCAAAATAAAATTAGAAATAAAAGAATAAAATAGAAACTTTTCATAGCCATACTACCCAGAGATAACCATTGTTAACATCATCTTAAAGTGTTCTTTCAGCCTTTCCTCCGCCTATTGAGTTAATATTTAATTCCACTGAGAATTTACCATGTAGTGTTATGAGCATTAGGAAGTATGAGTACATCTATGTTGTGAACTTAGCTCCTATTTGAGTCCTATTCAGTTATCTCTACCATCTTTGTGTAGACTGGTCCCACTCATCATTCATCTCAGTGTTATGAAAAATCCATGTTGTCAGGCACTTGGATTTCTTATCTCATGGCCCTCCATTGCAAAAATAATAGAAAAGTGCCGTATTTACGAAAGTCACCATTAGGCTGTTCTCACAGATCTCTTCTTGTGACTCTATAATTGAATGCCTTTGGAATCTTAGAGACTTGTTCCTTTGGGTGGGATCTTCATCATTCAACAGTGCTTACTGTGTGCCGGCTGTGGGTCGCACTGAGCTAGGAGTTACAAGTATACTCAATCAGTAAGATGTCGTTTCTGCCCTCGAGAACATCGAGTCTGATGGAGGAGGCAGACCAAGATCTTGCATAGCAGCGTCAGGTGTTCTTTCCTTATTCCCAAAGCATTTAAGGAGAGAGACCAGCTTGGCATCAGAGAGTTTAGGCTTGCTTAGAAAAGGAGGTGACACTTAAACTGAATCCAGAGAGACCCACAGTATGGCACCTAGAGTCCCTAGCAAATAGCATTCTCCTAAGAGTCTGCTGATTTCTTGTGTTGTGTCCTACTTTTCAGCCTGATCACACAGTTGCCCATGATAATTAAACGAAACTTGCCAGATGGATGCTTTCGCAAGACGATGGCTTGTCTTCTTGCTCTATTTGTGAAAGCTGGCATTGGATCCAAACTCTCAAGGATGCCCCTACCTTGAGATTGTTTTGGAGAGTTTCTCTTTTGTGTATATTAGCCAAATGGCCTGCTCATCAGCAGGGCCAGGTTGAGTGACAGGTGGGTGTGTCATGCATGTGGATACTCTGATCTGCGCCAACTCCAGGGAGGTGCCTCCAGGGAGGTGAGGTGCTGAGAGGTTGTTCTACAGAGATGTCATTTATCAGTGTTACCTTCCTTTGGGGAAATAAACTTCCTAAGTTTCTGATCTGTCAGTCTTTCCTTCTCACTGCGTATATTTTCCCTATCAGTTGCAACATAATTGATGTTGAATTCCCTGCGCATTGGGTTGAAATATACACCTTATCAGACTATTTTAAAGAAGGAATTTTTAGATTATTGAGGAGAATATTTAGAGTGGCAAATACAGTTCACTTCATTTGTAGTGAAATTGGTTATCCAAGAAAGGTAGATATTCTGATTATAAAATAATAACTCAGTAATAATAGTAATAATATATATTTTATTGAGATGGAGTCCCACTCTGTCACCCAGGCTGGAGTGCAGTGGTGCTCACTGCAACCTCTGCCTCCTGGGTTCAAGCCATCCTCCTGCCTCAGCCTACCGAGTAGCTGGAACTACAGGCGCATGCCACCATGCCCAGCTAATTCTTGTGTTTTTAGTAGAGATGCGGTTTCACCGTGTTGCCCCGGCTAGTCTCAAACTCCTGACCTCAGGTGATCCACTGCCTCAGCCTCAGCCTCCCAAAGTGCTGGGATTATAGGCTTGAGCCACCGTGCCCAGCAATAATAATAATAAATAATTGTTTCATTTCTATAAGTCATTCTTAGCTCTCTGTATGTGTCATCTCATTTAATTGTCTCAATATCCCTATGAGATGGGCACAGTTATTATTCCCATTTTACACATGAGGAAACAAAAATTTAGAGAGATGTAGAAACTTACTCAAGTTCAAAGAACTGAGAAATGTAAGAGCTGGTATTCGAATGTGTCCACTATGCATGGGGCTCCCATAATTCTGTGCTTAGACTTGGCACAATCAATGCTATTCTTCCGAGTACAGGGTGAGCCTATCAGCATCCCTGCCATCCTGATGCTTCTGTTGAGCTTATTTATTCTTAGAGGGTTGGAATCCTTCAGATGTATTGCCATCAGAACCACAGAGTATAAGTGCATCTTCCTTTCACTTTGTAAATAACTTCAAAAATTAGAAATTCTTGAGTGTTAGCTGGTTATTGTAGTTACACAGAAATACCAAATTAGAGCATTTCTGCTGTTACAGTGAATATATTCAGATTTTTATATATATATATATTTATTTATATATTCACGTTCATATATACGTAAATATATAAATCTTGGGCTGGTTTTCTCTTCTAGTTTTCTGTTCATATTTTGCATTTGAAACAAAGATTTGAAGTAAAGCCCATATTGTATTTTACTCTTTATGTTCTAGCTTCCCTGTAAATAGAGTGATTTGGCTTTTAATCAGCACCACCGTTCCACCCCCGAAAAGGAGAAAATTCATGTAAGAGCAAAAGAGTGGGGCTTATCTTTTCCTCTAACAACTCCTAATTTCATCCATTCCAGTTCCCACAATAACTTGAAATTCCTAGGGCAGGTACAGTTGCTTGGAATCCCATTGGCAGGAATCCTTTAAAGTGGATTTTTACCTATGGAACACTTTGGAGTCCTAGAGTCTTGATTAGCAGTCTTCAGATCCCTACTCCCTGAAAGCAGAAGCCCTGCAGTTGGCCCTGCGACCTCTGCCTCAGCCATCCCCTCTGGGGCTGGGCCACTGTTGCTGGGAAAGCCTTTCTGGGTTGGACCCTGACAGCTGCCTCCTTGTACCTTCCACTCCCTGGTTCAGATTCTGCCCTTTGAACTTGCTCCCTCAGGCTCCTCAGCAGCCTCAGCAAGGTTGTAGGGATTAGAGAGGGAGTGAAGTGAATGTTGCTGAGGTTTTTCAGCACTCTGACATATGGCCATTTCTGTTTTCCTGCAGCAAAACCAGAAATCCTGACTTACGACAGGCTCGTGAATGGCATGCTCCAATGTGTGGCAGCAGGATTCCCAGAGCCCACAATAGATTGGTATTTTTGTCCAGGAACTGAGCAGAGGTGAGATGATTATTTTTGGCACCGCTTATAATGCAGAGGGGAAGGACTGCAATTCACTTGAATTTCAAATATGTTTTCTGTTTTTTTTAAAAAAAACCTTTGTTTTGATTATTGGTTTTTTTCTAGCCATGTGGCTTTTTAGAAGGGATAATTGCTATATTTTTGTTGGTAGACATTAATTTTGTTTGCTGAAAAATGATTACTGAATGACTTCTCTATTTTGGTGGTTATCTTTCTGGATTTATCATGCAATTTCTAGCCTGCAGGTAGATAAAGCAATTTTGCAGGACAGAGTAATTAGATTTCCATTCTATACACAGGAGGTAATGTGTGTGGGAAATGTGACTGTAGTTATCATGAAAAAATTACCTCAGTAGTTAATTGCCAAGTTACCAAAAAGTAATGATCGCACAATTACAACATACATATGGCATTTGCAAGCGACTGCTTTTAAAAAGGGTTTCTTCTTGATTAGGTGCCCAGCCCCTGAACAGAGAACATCTGGCACTGTGCTACTTGCCCCTCACCATCCACACTTAAGCCTTAAATTATTGCCCTTTTGCATTACCTGAAGACGAAAATGGAGTCACCACAGCTGTTTTTATCCATCAATTGCTATTTTATGCTCAGGCTTTAAAAGCCCAGGTTAACATCACAACTGAATAGTTAGTAGGATCGCGGAAATTTTATTTTTCATGGAATAAGCCTCTTTATCACAACAAGTTGGAAAGGGTTACAGCAGATTGCTGTTTTCAGCTGGGTTTTAGGAGACTGTTTTCTTTTGGAGAATACTAAGTAGAGTTCAAGGCCCCTGGGAGGAATGGCCACAGCAGAAGCGAGCCCCGTAGTTACAGGCATTCATTCAGTAGATACACAGGGAGTGGCAAGTGTGTACCAGACACTATTCTAATGGACAGAAGACACCCAAGTCTTTTTGCCTTTATGAGTTTATGTTCTAGTGCAGGGGTGTTCAATCTTTTAGCTTCCCAGGGCCACATTGGAAGAAGACAACTGTCTTAGTTGTTACATAAAACACAGTAACACTAACGATAGCTGATGAGCTAAAAAAAAAAAAAAATTGCAAAAAAATCTCATAATGTTTTAAGCTTCATGAATTTGTGTTGGGTCGCATTCAAAGCCATCCTGGGCCACATGTGGGCTGCAGGTTGGACAAGCTTGTTCTAGTGGGTAGAAACACATAATAGATGGAATAAACAATGAATGTGTATAGGTGTTAGGAAGGGAAACGGAATAGCTAGGTGTTTAGAATAGGGAAGTCGGGGTCTGGCTCATGAAAAGGATCCCTTGCAGTGGTGGTCTCAGCCACCTGCAGTGTAACTAGGCCTTCCTGCTTAGAACTCAAACTTCGGTCCTCACTTTGACTATTTTCTGGTCTACATCCGTGATTTTGTTGTTGTTGTTGAGACAGAGTCTCACTCTGTTGCCCAGGCTGGAGTACAATGGAATGATCTTGGCTCACTGCAACCTCTGCCTCCTGGGTTCAAGTGATTCTCCTGCCTCAGCCTCCCGAGTAGCTGGGATTACAGGCGCCTGCCACCACGCCCAGCTAATTTTTGTATTTTTAGTAGAGATGAAGTTTCACCATGTTGGCCAGTCTGGTCTTGAACTGACCTCAGGTGATCTGCCCACCTCGGCCTCCTAAAGTGCTGAGATTACAGGTGTGAGCTACTGCGCCTGGCTCCTTGAAGATTTTTTATGCTTTCCTCCTCTATGCTATTTCTTTTCAACCATTCATGTACCCTTTTGAAGCTTGTTTATTTTAGGGATCTACTGTGTACCAGCATATATGCCTGCCATTTTATTGAATTCCTTTCCAATCCTTTCAGTAACCCTCTGCCATAGGTATTACTATCCCTGTTTTACAGTCGTAGAAACTCAGTCTTGGTGGGGGTTAAAGTAACTCATCAGGATTCAAACCTGCCATCTGACTCCAAAGCCTCCTCTGCCCTTTCTTCTCTTCCACAGTGCTTTTTTCACTCACTAGGTCACCAAAGTGCTTCTTCTTAGACACTTGTAAAAGGACATTTTCTGTTGATTATGAACCTCTAACTTTGTTTTAAAAGTATGCCACATCCCAAGTGTTTTATGTATTTATTTATTTTCCTGGAGTAAGCCGGGGCTTTTGTTTTCTTCCCTTTAGATGCTCTGCTTCTGTACTGCCAGTGGATGTGCAGACACTAAACTCATCTGGGCCACCGTTTGGAAAGCTAGTGGTTCAGAGTTCTGTAGATTCTAGTGCATTCAAGCACAATGGCACGGTTGAATGTAAGGCTTACAACGATGTGGGCAAGACTTCTGCCTATTTTAACTTTGCATTTAAAGGTAACAACAAAGGTATATTTCTTTTTAATCCAATTTAAGGGGATGTTTAGGCTCTGTCTACCATATCAGTCATGATTTTAAGTTCATTCCAACGTTGACCATGTCATTTCTGGTAATATGTGCATCACACCATACTGTCATCAAACTCACTAAGTTTCATTTTGTACTAGCTTGTTAAGTATATGCTTTTACCAGAGCAATTTTAACCATGCTACTTTATGTATTTTATATTTATGTGTGTCTTTATTATGTAATTAGTTGTATATTTACAATTGTCTCCAGTAAAAAGGGGCTAAGAAAGCAAATGGGGGGAATATATTTACCTTACACCCAAACAGAATTAGAACAATCTAAAATTTAAATTCAATGAAAAATTTCAGTTATTTAAAATGAATTATTTTAACATTTTGCCAGAGACTGTATCCAAAAGTTAACACTACCTTTATGAAATCATGTTAGCAAGTTATTTCTTTAAAATATTTAAAATTTGATTCATGTGTGACTAAATCTCTTAACAAGTTAAAAGATCTTTTGGGCAAACTGATGAATTGGTACAAAGTGGGAAGACAAAGAAACTGGGCACTTACTTTTTAGGCCTTCTTGGGGTTTTGTTTGTTTGTTGTTTTCGTTTTTTGAGTCAGCAAAGACTAGTGCCAAAAAGTGGCGTATTTTCTCAGGTTTTGAGTAGTGAAGTGAAGAATCTTCCATGTTTTTCAGACAGGGCAACGAAAAGAATACCTTAAAAATGTTTTTTTTTTTTTTTTTGGTTGTGAAAGGCATTCATGCCAGTGTAGGAAATTTGGAAAATACAGGAAAGCTTAAAGAAGAAAATATAAACCGTCCATAAAGGAAGCTTCTTTTTTTAAAGTTGTACAAGGCAGGAATTTGATTGAAGTACAAAGTGCATTCAGATGTTGCTTTTCATTGAAAAACAGCATAAATTATTCCTTTTCTACAGAAATCTCAACTTCTATTCTGCAGTATTGTGGTTTCAAGTTATATTTTTAAAGATTCATTTGAATAACAAGAGTGCTTTGCATCCTGCCATGGGCTGTGAGTTGGGAGGTGGGTCAGTTTGGGACTGAGTGGTTGTGGTAGAGATCCCATCCTGCCTAAGTTTGTGATTCCACATTTCTGTTTCATTGTAGAGCAAATCCATCCCCACACCCTGTTCACTCCTTTGCTGATTGGTTTCGTAATCGTAGCTGGCATGATGTGCATTATTGTGATGATTCTGACCTACAAATATTTACAGGTAACCATTTATTTGTTCTCTCTCCAGAGTGCTCTAATGACTGAGACAATAATTATTAAAAGGTGATCTATTTTTCCCTTTCTCCCCACAGAAACCCATGTATGAAGTACAGTGGAAGGTTGTTGAGGAGATAAATGGAAACAATTATGTTTACATAGACCCAACACAACTTCCTTATGATCACAAATGGGAGTTTCCCAGAAACAGGCTGAGTTTTGGTCAGTATGAAACAGGGGCTTTCCATGTCACCTTTTTGGGTACACATAACAATGACTTGAAGGAACTCCAGTGGCTTCCTTTGTTTTGTTCCACCTGAAACAACGAGTTTTCTGTGAAATTGCACCCCTTTTGATAGGTTTGGCATAGAGAACATTGTAGGAAAATGTCTCTAGACAAAATTGTTTTTAATTCCTTTATTGATTTTGAAACTGCACAAATGGTCCTTCAGTTCCACCACCAGCACCACCACCACTTACCTTGTTGTCTTCCTTCCTACAGGGAAAACCCTGGGTGCTGGTGCTTTCGGGAAAGTTGTTGAGGCAACTGCTTATGGCTTAATTAAGTCAGATGCGGCTATGACTGTAGCTGTAAAGATGCTCAAACGTAAGTTCCTGTATGGTACAGCATGCACTTGACATCAGTTTGCCAATTGTGCTTTTTGCTAAAATGCATGTTTCCAATTTTAGCAAGTGCCCATTTAACAGAACGGGAAGCCCTCATGTCTGAACTCAAAGTCTTGAGTTACCTTGGTAATCATATGAATATTGTGAATCTTCTTGGAGCCTGCACCATTGGAGGTAAAGCCATGTCCAAACTGCCTTTTATTGTCTGTCAGGTTATCAAAACATGACATTTTAATATGATTTTGACAATGCTAGATTATAAACTGTTTGGAAGATTTTTTTACCCAGACTATTGTTCTCTCTTGCTAGATTTTGTTTTCCTTATTGTTCTTAAAAATGCAGATTTTAATTTTATCATTATGGGGTAGAACAGCCCAGGACATACACTAGTTGTTGTCGTGTTTGTAACATCAACAACATCAGCCTCTTGAATATCTCATCCTGACCAGAAGGCTTCTCTTATCTTGTAAGCTTTATACATTTCTTGAACATATTTAGCCACAGAAAGGGTTAATATTAATTTGCATACTACAATTTAAAATAGGCCCCTAAGCCTACTGGTTCTCAAATATACACCAAATGAGGCAAACATTTCACTTCTCTAAAAATAAGTTTCCAATTTGAAGCCTTAGTTGAGGTTCCCATCAAGGATGTCTGTGATGTTTGCAGAAAGTATTTCAGTTGAAAGAAACAAAGATGTGTAAAATGAGCTGTTTCTGGAGATCCACGGTAAAGTTGACAGCCTTATATAATGTCTTCAAATAATCCCCATAAATGTTGCTTCACCACATCATGAATTGTTCATGAGAAAATTTCTTAACCAAGTTAAAGTTGCCTGTTACTTCTAAAGTACAGTTTAAACATTCATAACACCAAAAAATTTTTCAACTAGTAGCGCTCAGAACACAGGTCATTTTAGGTTTTCACTCACTTTCCAGTCTCGTCCCAGCTGGCTGCTCCTTGTGACCGATTTTCCCACTATGCCGCAGTTTGTGCCTTCATTATTTCCATAATAACGTTACAGAGAGTGTGTGAAGCCCTGCTGTAAACAGAAGTGAATCAAAGGATTCACGTAGGAAGCTTGATAATAGTAGAACCTTTGAAAGCAGTAACTTCTGTCTGTAAAACCAGCAGTCATGCTTGGCCCCAAATACTAATGTCACTTAGAAATTCAGGTTAAAAGAGGCTTGCTTGTTTTATGTTACTCCACATAATGCTGCTTTTTTGATAAGCAGTGTTAATATACAGGATTGTATTGGGACTAAGTAGGCTTATCCACTGAAGCTGAATATTAATGGCCATGACCACCCTTGGGTATTTTTATGGGAGGCAGAATTAATCTATATATCTCACCCTCTTTCTAACCTTTTCTTATGTGCTTTTAGGGCCCACCCTGGTCATTACAGAATATTGTTGCTATGGTGATCTTTTGAATTTTTTGAGAAGAAAACGTGATTCATTTATTTGTTCAAAGCAGGAAGATCATGCAGAAGCTGCACTTTATAAGAATCTTCTGCATTCAAAGGAGTCTTCCTGGTAAGACTGATTTACATAAATAGTTAGCTGTTGACAGGCAGTTCATGGGGTCATAAGGGTTTGCAATCAAGGCTGATTCTTTAAAAAATGAACTGAGGTACTCTGAGGTATGAAATCAAAATTATTAAATCATTTAAATGTGATTAACAGTTTAGAAAGTTCAAATTGTGTTTTTAAAGATTCAAACTGTTAAACCTAGATTTTTGCTGATTTTTAAAAATGCATTTTTAGTTTTCTTCTACACTTTAGTTCCATGCAACTGAATGAATTCTATTTCTGTTTCTCTTACAGTTCTGTCCTGCATGTATTTCCATTTATACCATTGAGCTTGGTACTATATGCCTGTTTCCAGTGAGATACTGTTTATAGGGAAAGTGCTAAAGCCTCTCAAGTTGCCACAGTAAAGTCCCTTTAAAACCTTTAGCAGAATGACAAAGAGCTCTGAACATATCTCTACACGTAGGCTTTTTGCCATCGATCTCTGGATTATTCCTATATACCTTGCCTCTTGCCCTTTTTATTTCATCATGCTATTAAAAGACGCAACTACTCCAGCACATTTCTTAAAATTCTGGACATTATTCTCATCTCTTTCATCATTGATGCCATTCTGAATTTGAATCATGTATAAAGAGCTTCAAGTTTGATTTACAACCAGAAAAGAATTCTTCTCATATCTTGCCTATTCTTTCTTTGGAAATGCTGTTAAGGGCCATCATTTGAGAAGACTTCCTAGATGTACCCAGTCCAACAGAAGTCATGGTTATTTTGCCCAATCCCCTATACTGTATATTGCTGCAGTTGTGTGGTAGATTTCTCCTATCCTTTTCATGCACTTTATATCCACTGCATCTTGCAATGGCAAGACATTGCCTCCTGAACTCTTAACACCAGGCCCTCAAGGAGACCTCAGTAAATATTACTGATGGGCAATTACCTCTTAAAGCCATTTTCTGTACCTCTGGCTAAAGTTTAAAAGCCCAGGTGAAACTTTTTATTTTTTTTAATCCTATAAACTCGAGTAGTTTAAAGTGGTAGTAAAAACTGTACAAAACCACTTTTTGTTAGTTTCTCCTGGGCATGTGCTCATTATATGAAGAAATGAGCCATTTTGCTTCTTTCTGAAACCTTGGCCCTATATATATCCTTTAACTTTCTGATATAATGGCCTAAATTGTTCAATCCTGTGTGATGTTCTTTGTGCTTTGGGATCCCATATGGGATTGGAACCACCAGCACACTCTGAAGGAGATTGTTGTCATGGTGTTTCTATGCTAATCAGAAGCAGGAAGTACTAGAAATCTTGAAGAGTCTCCAGCCAAATGTTGCAGATTGAAGAGGTCCAGATGGTTCAGAAAATCATCCAAATTATTGGTGTTTATCTGAACCAACTTGATTTTTTTTTAAACCTTCTTCCATCAGTCACTATATGTTAACGATCTCTGCCTCCTGCGTAACACATCTTGGAAGCTCTTCTTTGTCTTTCTTTCATCTTGTCTCCTGGGGCTCATTTAGAGAGTTTGAGGTAATACGGGATACCATATTTGGCTCTCTGTCTCCCATTAAATTCATTGTGTCAAGAGATGGGAAATTTCTAACCTGAGTCCTCTATATGATTAAACACAAAAGGACACCTAGTTTCTGGGCATGGACCCCAATATTGAATATTAAAAACCCATATCTTACAGAACAAGATTTTCAAACTCTTTATTCAAACTTTACATGACTTTCCTCAAATTGGTCCAGTCTATTATGTAGTGAAGGGGATGAGGAGGTAGACCCTGACCCATGAGTGCCCTTCTACACGTCCCACTTGATTCAGTCATGACTTGTTTCATCTCTCCCAGCAGCGATAGTACCAATGAGTACATGGACATGAAACCTGGAGTCTCTTATGTTGTCCCAACCAAGGCCGACAAAAGGAGATCTGCGAGAATAGGTGAGTACCTACCTATCAAGCAACAAGAGTAACTTTACAGAGAGTATATATATCATGCTAATGTGGAATATAACATCATTCCCAGTAGCAATGATGCAGACCAGTTCTGCTTTATGGTAGCAGTGCCAATGGTCAATGGCAGTTAGGGTTGCAAGTGGGTGTTTGGGGTCAGAGCATATGTTTTTGTGCCTGAGCATCTTACTATAGATATGGGATCTTTGCATTAATTCACCATCCCTCTCCTCTACGGATTTTGTAACCCAGCTTAGGATTGTTAAATATTAACTTTGTGATTCAGCATCTACCTTTCCTGGACACCAGGGAAGTGATCTGCCTGCAAGTTCACATTAGTTCATTCATTACCAGCCTTTGGTATGTCATTGCCACTGTCTTTTCCTTTACTAACCTTTATGGTTTTAATTGCTAAGAAAAATCCTCTCTTCCTCACAGGCTCATACATAGAAAGAGATGTGACTCCTGCCATCATGGAGGATGATGAGTTGGCCCTAGACTTAGAAGACTTGCTGAGCTTTTCTTACCAGGTGGCAAAGGGCATGGCCTTCCTCGCCTCCAAGAATGTAAGTGGGAGTGATTCTCAAAAGAGTTTTGTGTTTTGTTTTTTTGATTTTTTTTTTTTTTTTTGAGAACAGAGCATTTTAGAGCCATAGTTAGAATGCAGAGTGTCATTTTGAAATGTGGTAACCAAAAGCAGAGGAAATTTAGTTTCTTCATGTTCCAACTGCTGTCTCTTTGGAATTCCTGTTCTAATTTATAAGCTGTAAAGTACAAGCCTGTCTAAATGAGTTTTTCTATGAATATTCTTTTATATACAGTGAAATTCTTTTAAAACTTTTGGCTTTTAGGATATAGGATATGTTCCTAGAGAACAGAATCATTTTATCAGTAAAAGCAGAGGGCACCTCATAGTTACAAGGCTTGGGGTGAAGCATAGACTTGAATTTTACTGAAGTTAGATCCAAATATTATATGTGTGGCTTATGAAGTGTCAGGAAATAAGGGGTCAGAGAGAGTAATAAACACTTGGGAGAAGGATAGGAATGGAAAGAATGATGGAACCAAAACAAGGAGCATGGTCTGTGGAAGGGTGAGAGGAATTCCTTAGGAAGTAAGATTAACCGAACAGAATGAGTTACCAGCCCTACCCTTAAATGTCATGGGTGACATTTCCCAACAATTACCAAACTAAGAAAGGATATAGGATGGCTGAAATAAAGACCACCTTCGTATGTCCTTGGGAGATGTCAGATTGAAGTTGCAAAGGCATGTTAGGAACTCTGTGAAAGGACATTCAAAGAGATAGATGCATGCAAAATAAATTTTCAGTTTAAACAATATGATATGACTATTTCTTATGTATTTCCCTACGAATGAAAGCAGTCCTGAGAAGAAAACAGCATTTATTAGAATTGCTTTTGAAAGAGATTATAGTAATTAGACTCTTGATTATGTGAACATCATTCAAGGCGTACTTTTGATTTTTATTTTTGGTGTACTGAATACTTTAAAACAAAAGTATCAGATTTTTTATAATATAAGCAACACTCTAATATTAAAAAGTTAGTTTTCACTCTTTACAAGTTAAAATGAATTTAAATGGTTTTCTTTTCTCCTCCAACCTAATAGTGTATTCACAGAGACTTGGCAGCCAGAAATATCCTCCTTACTCATGGTCGGATCACAAAGATTTGTGATTTTGGTCTAGCCAGAGACATCAAGAATGATTCTAATTATGTGGTTAAAGGAAACGTGAGTACCCATTCTCTGCTTGACAGTCCTGCAAAGGATTTTTAGTTTCAACTTTCAATAAAAATTGTTTCCTATGATTTTCATAATGTAAATCCTGTCTAGGGATATCACACATTTTAGCAGTCAAATTAAGTGTACTTCAGCAAAATTTGCATGGTATGCTGAACATTACTACAACTAACATTCAATAATAGAAGTCCTAATTCTAATTGTGTAATTATGGGGCATGTGAAGGAAACAGAAATAGCCTTAATTTTCATTATAGCCTGAGAATAGCAATGAACTTGATTTTGCTCAAATGTAACAAATGTAGGTCATTGAAGGTCACAGCAGGAAAAATTTTGGGGGGATTGACATGCCGTGTGAAAAATATTAAAATCTAAGATCATGTTCAGAGTTAGCCATATAGAATGTTGGATCCTAGAATACACGGAGAGCTATTAAATAGGTTCATAAGTAATAATGGGTTTGTAGAACATAGCAAATGTTTTTCAAAGTGCTGTATTTCCTTGCCAATTTTTATCGAATCCTCAGAACAAACCCTTGTCCTATAATTGCAGCACCTTCCTGTTTTAAAAATTGGAGAAACTAAGGCATAGCATATTTTAGTGCTTTTTATCTGAGGTGACACAGGGCAGTAGAGGCTGAAACCAGAGCCTGTGATTTCCAGAGTGGCATCCCATCGCCATGGAAAACCATATTGCCCTTTATATTCTTCTCTGCCTGTCTTCCTGGGCCCATTTCTGCAGTCCAGATTTATTCCTGGAGGTGGATTTTTGTGCCCCTTATGATAATGTAATGTTTTCCCCCCATCACTATGGCGTCGCTATTGGTAGCCTGTACTCGATTTGGTTTTGTAAGAGTGTTGCTGTGTTTATCTCCTGGCCAAAGCATGAATTTCTGAAAAGGCTGCCCTGAAGCTAGATATTATCGTCAGGAGTGATAATAAAAACAACTTCTCTTCATCCTGGTGCAATTTTGGAAGGAAGAATGATAAGTTGTTAATTATCCAGTCCTCTGAATATTGACCAAAGGGAGGAGGAAGAAGGTGGCAGCCTCCAGGCCCAGTCTTGATGAATTCTGCAATCTGTCTCCATTATTTCATGGCTGTGTAATTTTGTCAAGAGTTTCCGATACCTCTGAATCTTTGTTTTTCTCCCCTTGGGAATAGTAGTGATTCCTGACTCAGAAAGTTATGAGTTAATGTATGTAAAGTGCTTATGACAGTGTCAGACATATTGTTACTATTCTTTATAGATGTCTTATTTACGATCTAAATAATCATGACGATGGTTACATACTGTCTTGTTATTGGTTAGTGACCTTAGTTTGAATTGACAAAGAGTGGTTGGCTCTATCAGGCTTCCAGATTGTAGACTCCAGTTCAAGTCAGTTGAACTAACCAATCACAGATGTCGCTTTCATCAGGCTAGTGGGTAAGGAGAATTTCTGGAACAAGATAAGAACAAGGAAACTCACATATGTTACTGCCCCGCATTTTTGTCATCATCATTTGAGATCTCCTTGTTGTGTCAGGTTCTCTGAAGTTCTTTCCTTTCACATGAGTTCTTCATTGTTTTTCACGTCATGGTCCCATTTAGAGTCTGGTAAAGCCTATGGAACCCTTATCAGAACACTCTTTTCAATGCCTATGATGAAATACATAGGAATACCAAGGAAAACAGTTAAGTTGAAATAGCTATCAAGATACTAAGTAAATTTGTGATATGTCAGTACATGTGTTTACTACGGAGAGTAACAGGCTCTGTTAGGTTGGTATAAAAGTAATTGTGGGTTTTGTATTTTTTCTAAAAACCACTGTAATTTTAGAGTAGTGATTAATGTAAATATGATTTTGAGATACCTGTAAAGACTTAATAGGATATGAAGATATTTATGATTACTGTTCATGACAAAGTCACAGGTACAGCTGATACTACTGTGGTTTATCACTTTTGTTAGTAATTGAAAGAAATGCTAAATTTCATCTAGAAATTAGCAAAAATAAGGATGTCATTTTTCCTTTCCAAGTTCACAGGCCCCTGAATTTGACACCCATAGATCTCAGATTAGGAGCCCTAACAGGAACTTTAGTTCAACGTCTAGGAAGGGAAGGGAAGGGATATTGGAAGTTTTTTGTTTTGTTTTTGTAAACTGACTAAAATAACTTTAACACCAAAAAAAAAAAAAAAGCTTTCCCAGTTTTCAATCCTAAGTGGACTAAGAGAAGGATTGATTTAGCTTTTTATGGCAGATTAAGATTGGGAATCCAGAATGCATCTAAAAGGAATAGTTACAGAAAGTTCAGCTCAGCTTTAATGGAGAGAGTTCTCCAAAGAGTCATGATGACAAGCCACTACTGTTTATCAAGTACTTGCCTTTCTTCTAGGCAATTTTTCAGATAGCACTGAGTCAGGCAGTGCTATGCATTTTTACCCACATTATCTTATTTAACCCACAGGACAATTCATAAAATTAAAAGTATTCATTTTGTTTTACAGAAGAAGATACTGAGGCTTAATTACAAATATTTTAGTGACTTTCCCAGTGTATTAGAGAAAGTTTTGGGTTTTGACAGAAAACCCAAAATAAAAGAAGCCTAGGGGTAGCAGGCCAGGATTGGTATAAACGTTCAATGGAGTACCCGGGCCAAGTCTTTCCTTTCCATGCTTAGCCATTCCTGGGTGTAACCCCCATGTCCATGGTCCAAGATGACCACCAGGTAGATAGCCAGCCATCACATCCAGAAGGCAGGGGGCCCTTGCACTAGAGAAGAGAGGGCAGAGGGCAAGTGCCAGCTATATTGTAAGGAGGTTTTCCTGAAGCTGCCATACAGCACTTACAACTTAGTGGCCAAAACCGAGTCACCTGACTACAGCTAGCTAGCTGCAAAGGAGGCTGGGAAATGTAGTCCTAATTGTGAGAGGCCATGTTTCTGTTTTTAAGGAAGGAGAGGGACATAGTCAGTGGAAACTAACAAAATCTCTGCATTACCTAAGGCCCATGGTGGAGCCAGGGCTAAAATGTCTGGCTGTCTCTGACATTTGTGCTCTTAATCTCCATGCCGTACTGACATAGTGTTCCTATCTTAACATGGGGATAATGTACTTGTGAGCCATGTATTTCAGAGGTGATTGGGATCATCTGAGATCATATAGGTAAAAGGTTTTTGTGAGATGGTACTCAAGTTATCACCCCACATTTCAGCAACAGCAGCATCTATAAGAATGTCTTCTGTTCAGTTTTGTTGAGCTTCTGAATTAACACTGTTGACTCTGTTGTGCTTCTATTACAGGCTCGACTACCTGTGAAGTGGATGGCACCTGAAAGCATTTTCAACTGTGTATACACGTTTGAAAGTGACGTCTGGTCCTATGGTATTTTTCTTTGGGAGCTGTTCTCTTTAGGTAAAATGATCCTTGGCAAAGACACCTTCATTAGACTCAGAGCATCTTCTTGAGGTTTCATTGGTGTCCTGCTTCCTTGTGATTAACACTGCTTTGCAAACTGTGTCTCAGGAAGCAGCCCCTATCCTGGAATGCCGGTCGATTCTAAGTTCTACAAGATGATCAAGGAAGGCTTCCGGATGCTCAGCCCTGAACATGCACCTGCTGAAATGTAAGAGCCAAAAAATTTTTTCTTTAGATCACGTTTTCCCTTTTATTTTTCTTTTTAAAGACAGAAACCCAGATGTTAAGGGTTTTCATAACACAGTTTGAAATGTCACTTGGATTCTTTATGACACACTGGTCAAATGTCATTTCTGTAGTTTATTTTCATAATCTCTTGTCACCAAAAATACAGAAAGTTTCAGCAATATTTCATACATGCAGTGTTTTATGTTATCGGTGTGTCAGTCCATATGTCCAGTTGCATAGCCCTGGAATTATTACTGAAGTTGCTGGATGCCCATACATTTGAAAACAAGCTGAGGGCATTGAGGAGGGATAGTAAATGGCCCTTGTCTTGCAGGTATGACATAATGAAGACTTGCTGGGATGTGGATCCCCTAAAAAGACCAACATTCAAGCAAATTGTTCAGCTAATTGAGAAGCAGATTTCAGAGAGCACTAATCACGTGAGTATACCCTGGCCAGGCATAGAATCCCCCTTCTCCCAGTTCCAGGTGTGTCCTCCTCCTCAGGCTTTCAGGGTGAGGACTAACCTCCCAACCCCTTCTCTCCTCATCTTAGGTTGCAAATTGGGCTTCAGGTAGGGAAAGTAAAGCAATGGAAACCAGTTCTTTCTGCCCAGCCCTCCTGTTCTGAGCCAAAGAAGGATGTGAGATTGAGGGGGAAGGGTGGAGAGTTTTGTACTCACTGGAAGTAGAAGTTTCCATGAGGATTTGCCATGTTTCCTCCCCCATCTCAAATGCTGGTCATGGGGTCAGTATTTCTCCCTCTCACATGTCAGGACCATGCATCCTTTGGAGGGTTGGGGTGATGTGAACTAGAATAAAAGCATAGAAAAGACAGCTTGTTACTGCAGTGAAATAAGCCTTCTGATCAAACAAGCATAGCCAGAAAATGGCAGATAGCTGTCATGCCCACAAGCCATATAGAATGAAGAGCTGTTTGAAGTTGGGAGATCCCTCCCAGTGATTTGGGAAGCGTGGGGGAATGAAAACTCAAATCCATTATTTCCTCCCTTGCTTTTAAGCAAGAATTAGTGATACTTTGACTCAGATATTTTTAAGCTGCTTTCTTTACTGGGCTGTGTGCTTGGAGCTATCTTTTCTTTCCTAATAGTACACCACTGATAATTTTTGGGTTAAAGCTTGTTCTTCTGGGTGTCAAAGCACGTTTCAAATTAAACATCATTTTCCACCCAGTTGCTTTGATTGTTGACAAGAGACCCCTAGAAGGGCCATGGGTTTCTCAGCAAATTACATTGGTCGTTGGGTTGTAGTTGGCTGTAGAGATTTACAAGCCTTTTAAATAGGTTAGATAGTGCTTGCTGCCTGGTGTGCCCTATTAGAAGCGCTAAGCTTGTGCATGTTTTGTCCCCACTTCTTGTATAAAGTTATTTCCTTGAAATGAAGGGGAAAATGAAGGGGAAAACAAAGCTTGTATTTGTTTTGTCAGTATGACTTGGGTTTTGGCCTCAAAGTTCTTGTAAACTACTTTTCTCTTAAGAGTTTCCATCAGTTAGTTGTGATCTTGACACTGTAAGTATGCCTTTTGTTGCTGTGTTCATTGTAGGGACTGGTGTATTGACTATGGGCTTGTTTTCCCCAGATTTACTCCAACTTAGCAAACTGCAGCCCCAACCGACAGAAGCCCGTGGTGGACCATTCTATGCGGATCAATTCTGTCGGCAGCACCGCTTCCTCCTCCCAGCCTCTGCTTGTGCACGATGACGTCTGAGCAGAATGAGTGTTTGGGTCACCCCTCCAGGAATGATCTCCTCTTCTTTTGGCTTCCATGATGGTTATTTTCTTTTCTTTCGACTTGCATCCAACTCCAGGATAGTGGGCACCCCACTGCAATCCTGTCTTTCTGAGCACACTTTAGTGGTCGATGATTTTTGTCATCAGCCACCATCCTATTTCAAATGTTTGAACTGTATATATTCCCAATAGCAACGTAGCTTCTACCATGAACAGAAAACATTCTGATTTGGAAAAAGAGAGGGAGGTATGGGCTGGGGGCCAGAGTCCTTTCCAAGGCTCCTCCAATTCTGCCCAAAAATATGGTTGGTAGTTTACCTGAATAAATGGTAGTAATCACATTTGGCCTTCAGAACCATCCATGGTAGTATGATGATACAAGATTAGAAGCTGAAAACCTAAGTCCTTTATGTGGAAAACAGAACATCATTAGAACAAAGGACAGAGTATGAACACCTGGGCTTAAGAAATCTAGTATTTCATGCTGGGAATGAGACATAGGCCATGAAAAAAATGATCCCCAACTGTGAACAAAAGATGCTCTTCTGTGGACCACTGCATGAGCTTTTATACTATTGACCTGGTTTTTAAATAGAGTTTGCTATTAGAGCATTGAATTGGAGAGAAGGCCTCCCTAGCCAGCACTTGTATATACGCATCTATAAATTGTCCGTGTTCATACATTTGAGGGGAAAACACCATAAGGTTTCGTTTCTGTATACAACCCTGGCATTATGTCCACTGTGTATAGAAGTAGATTAAGAGCCATATAAGTTTGAAGGAAACAGTTAATACCATTTTTTAAGGAAACAATATAACCACAAAGCACAGTTTGAACAAAATCTCCTCTTTTAGCTGATGAACTTACTCTATAGATTCTGTGGAACAAGCCTATCAGCTTCAGAATGGCATTGCACTCAATGGATTTGATGCTGTTTGACAAAGTTACTGATTCACTGCATGGCTCCCACAGGAGTGAGAAAACACTGCCGTCTTAGTTTGGATTCTTATGTAGCAGGAAATAAAGTTTAGGTTTAGCCTCCTTCACAGGCATGTCCTGGACGCCGGGCCAGTATCTATATATGTGTGTGTACGTTTGTATGTATGTAGACAAATATTTGGGAGGGGTATTTTTGCCCTGAGTCCAAGAGGGTCCTTTAGTACCCTCAAGTAACTTGGCTTTCATTATTAGTACTGCTCTTGTTTCTTTTCACATCGCTATCTAGAGTAGCTTACCAGAAGCTTCCATAGCGGTGCAGAGGAAGTGGAAGGCATCAGTCCCTATGTATTTGCAGTCCACCTGCACTTAAGGCACTCTGTTATTTAGACTCATCTTACTGTACCTGTTCCTTAGAGCTTCCATAATGCTACTGTCTCACTGAAACATTTAAATTTTACCCTTTAGACTGTAGCCTGGATATTATTCTTGTAGTTTACCTCTTTAAAAACAAAACAAAACAAAAAACTCCCGTTCCTCACTGCCCAATATAAAAGGCAAATGTGTACATGGCAGAGTTTGTGTGTTGTCTTGAAAGATTCAGGTATGTTGCCTTTATGGTTCCCCCTTCTGCGTTTCTTAGACTACATTTAGAGAAATGTGGCCATTATCTGGAAGTAACCATTTGCACTGGAGTTCTATGCTCTCGCACCTTTCCAAAGTTAACAGATTTTGGAGTTGTGTTGTCACCCAAGAGATTGTTGTTTGCCATACTTTGTCTGAAAAATTCCTTTGTGTTTCTATTGACTTCAATGATAGTAAGAAAAGTGGTTGTTAGTTATAGATGTCTAGGTACTTCAGGGGCACTTCATTGAGAGTTTTGTCTTAGATATTCTTGAAAGTTTATATTTTTATAATTTTTTCTTACATCAGATGTTTCTTTGCAGTGGCTTAATGTTTGAAATTATTTTGTGGCTTTTTTTGTAAATATTGAAATGTAGCAATAATGTCTTTTGAATATTCCCAAGCCCATGAGTCCTTGAAAATATTTTTTATATATACAGTAACTTTATGTGTAAATACATAAGCAGCGTAAGTTTAAAGGATGTTGGTGTTCCACGTGTTTTATTCCTGTATGTTGTCCAATCGTTGACAGTTCTGAAGAATTCTAATAAAATGTACATATATAAATCAAGTGGAGTCATTTGATTGTTGAGATGCATGAGATTAAACTTTAAAGCATTAAAGTGCATTCATCCTGACAAAGTTTTGTACTCAGTTTTCATAAAATATGTGCAGGGCTATCAGATCACACTAGGATTTATGTGCATCGAAATTCAACAGATATTAAGAATTTTCATACATGCGATATTTTCTCATTTTAGTCTTACAACCTGAGGTCTCTATTTAAATTGAAAAATAGATACAGAGAACATTCTAAAAATTTTACACATAGCTATGATTATTATTAGATTGATTCATGTGAATTTTTGGTATTCATGTGAATTTGCTGCCATTTTTGGCAGCAAAATAATGGTCAAATAACGGCAATTTCATGTGGCTTAATCTAATATGACTGGCATGTTTCCTCCCAAAAGAGACTGTCTAAAAACATGAACAGTAAAATAATAGACCAAGCTGACATGAGGAATCCCAAGAAAGTGGCTTGTATTCTTGTTGGCTTGGGTTTTGAAGAGAGGTTATTTCAAAATGAGATATTCATGCTGCACCTGAAGTCCTTATTCTTACTTGCTTCTGGAACAGAGTTAGGTTCCACTTCTACTTGGAGGGAGGTGCTTAGTATGTATGAGCTGGGTGCTGTCATGTGGGTGAAACATTCTGCATGCCCAAGTGGTACCATCCAGACCACTGGAACCCAAACAGAGGCTGAGAGTTCTTCAGCTTGAAACAAAGGAAGCACCCTGAATCACATAATCCTGTTAAGAATGAGGCACCCACACACCCTCAGTCATGACTGTCTTTATTGACGTGACATCTACACCTGCAGAAATGTCTCCTGAAAGGAAAGGGAAGGAGTGAAAAGTGACCTGTAATGAAAAGGAATCCTTTTAAAATCAAGAGGGAATTGTGTGGCAAGGAATGCATCAATAATCGGTGAAAAACAGACCCACATTTCAGTCAGGCAATTCCCATTATTTTATTACAGGAATGAATGCTAATTGACCACAAAACAAGTCTTTCCAAATGTTTTCACTGTCATTTAGCCTTTGTCATGTGTGAGAAATTTGTGTTAGAAGCAGTTGGCAGTCCCCTGTGTTAAGAGTCTAGCTAATTTTCCTCACCAGCCTAGCTTTTCATTGGAAAGTAATACCAGGTCTTGGTGCCCAGGCTCAAACTTGGTTCAAATCTCAGTGCCACCCCTGTGTCTACCACTTAACCGTTGTGTGACATTAGGCAGATTAGCTCTTGAAATCTCAGCTCGTGGGAGTAGTGTCTACCTTGATGTATTAATGTGAGGCTGTCGAGACCAGCTTGTTCATATGCCTAATAAGTTTTGCCACGGCCAATTCACCTTATTAAGCAGGGAGGGCGGTGTTCCTGTACTGACATAACCCATATAAAATTATGCAGTCAAAAGCTTGATTCTAATTTTCTTTCTCTTAGGTGCAAACAGTATTGTACAAGTGTGCTGCAAAACTTGACATTGCTATAAGGATTTCTGGGTGGTGGTGGTGGTTTTTTTTTTAATCCCAGTGTTTGGCCAGGAATTCAAAGCTCTCTATTCTTGCTTCAGCCTTCCTTCCTACTTCTCTCCTATTATCGAAATCCCATGAGTATGCCCCATGCTCTTCTCTGCTTCCATTCTCAGACTGCACACTGTCTCTTCTCTCCAGCAAGACCCCATCTTTCAAGACCAGCAAAATCATCTCAATGGGAAGCTGTCGCTGAACTCCCACCACACTCTTTACTTCTTATGGCTCTTACAATTGATTTTTGTATTATTTTGGCTCTTGTCCCCACCCATACTATATCCAGACTTAAAATCGGTTAACATAAAATTCCCGTATGTGCCAGGGTTACTGGTGTCAGTGGTATCATTTACTTGTTTAAATATTGAATTGTCCGGACACTCAGGGGTTAAATTGCCCAAGAAGTTGCAAGAGTTAACGTTTTGCGCAAGTTCACGGAGCAGTACATGAAGCCAGACTTGGAATCCAGATCTGTACCTCAGTGATGGCAAACACCTGGTCTTCCCATGCTGGTGTCTCCCACCACCCTGGCCATGCAGACATCACTCATCTGCCACTACACCCTCCAACTGAGCCCAGGTGCCTTAGAAGTCACAGTCTTTTCCAGCAAGCTGATAGGAGTCAACTGGTGTTAGCCTGCAGAGAGACTTACCTGTCCCCCTTAAATGATGACCAAGTTTCCATCTTCCTGAGGGACAGATGTTCTTCATCTCAGACACCCCCGAAGCTGCTAGCACAGTACTTCAAGAGTGGTTCTTTTTGAACAAATAATTAAACATCCCATCAGTGTTTGGAGTGAGAGAGAGCCATTTGGGAGGAAATGGGCCCAAGAAAGAGAGGAAATAGAAGAAGACGGAAGCTAGTGAAGTTAGCTTAATTTCACATGAAGGGGTGGCGCTTTGGGGAGAAGAGAAAGGGGAACTAGGAACATTCCTTCGGACAGCCTTACTGAGGCCTATACAGAGGCTTTGTGGGAACAAGGAGAAGAGAAGAAAAGGAGGGCGTTGGTAGGTAGGGAAGGGTGGAGAGGAAGGGAAAGTTGGCAGGAGTGCTCTTCCTTATTCAGAAGTAGGGAGAGGAGCTGCAGCTGACAAGCAGTTTCTGGGCTTAAGGTGCAGAGGCTGAAGACAGGAAGACCGTGCCACCCCACACTTGGTCTTGGAGAAGGTCAGTAGCACCAGCGTCTGCATGAGAAAATGCCCCATGGGAGAGGTCTCGGGATGAGCAAGGCTTCAGGAAGCACCAGCTGGGCAGCCTTTGAGTGAACCTTTATGAAGAAAAGTGTATTGGTTTGCTAGGGCTGCCATAACAAAGCACTTGAAACTGGCTGGCTTCCATATGGAAATCGATTGTCTCAGTCCTAGAGGCTAGAAGTCTGAGATCAGGATGTTGGCAGGGTCAGTTCTTTCTGAGCACTGTGACAATTTGTCCCATGTCTCTCCCAGCTTCTGGTGGTTTGCTGGCATTCTTTGGCATTCTTTGTACATCTCTGTCTTCAACTTCACATGGTGCTCTCCCTGTGTGTGTGTCTGTGTCCAAGTTCCCCCTTTTGATGAAGACACTAGTCATATTGGATTCGGGGTTCAACCTACTCCAGTACAACTTCATCTTAACTAATTACATCTCCCAAGACCTTATTTCCAGTAAGGCCATATTCTCAAGTACTGGGAGTTATGGATATGACTTCAACATAGGAATTTGGGAGAGACACAATTCAACCCAGAACAGAAAAATCTCAAACTCCTCTTGATTGCAGGTGACCTGGTTCTCCCTAGAGTACTAAAATGGGCTCTCTAAACACTCTTGAGTGATCTCCAAAGTTCGAGTTTCAGAGCACTCTGTTCAATCATTCCATTGCCTAGAGCAGTGTTTAGAACAGCGCCTGGTCGGTAGCAACCACTCAATTGTCAAATAAATGAAGCTTTATGCATTGAAGGACTCCTCCTTGAAACTTGCCTTCTTGCCTGCATTTGCCAGTCCTCCTCTTTGTCTTCCTCCAGCACCCCTTTAAAAGTGGGAGTTCCAGCGTTTTGTCCTTTCTTGTCTTATTTCAGCTGATATGTTCTCCAATCTCTAGTCAATCTCATCTAATCCCTGAGATGTGGCTGTCATCTACCACCCTACAATTTCCAACTCTGTCTCTGGCTCTGACATCTCTCCCTTTGTATAGACTAGAATTGTCAGATAAAATAGAGGACATCCAGTTAAATTTGAATTTCAACATTTAATATAAGTATGTACCCTTAAGTATTTAGAACATATGGATCCTAAAAAATTATTGTGCACTTGAAGTTCAAAGTCAACTTGATGACCAGTATTTTGTTTACTAAATCTGGTAACCCTTGTCTAGATTGTGAGACTCTTGAAGTTAAGGATGACACTTAATTAATTATTGGATATCTAGGTCCAGCACGTGGAAGAAATGCAGTTTCAAAGATACTAAAATATAGAAGAGGAACTTTATTTTATTGAAGGTCTGCAGGTGGCAAACCCTTTACTTTTTGATGTCTAAATTGTCATTTCACCTTCATTCTTAAAAAAATATTTGCACTAGATATAGAACTCAAGGATGGCAGTTATATTTTTCAGCACATTCATTTCCACCCTCTTCGAGTTTCCATTTTTTGCTATTGAGAAGTCTGCTCAGATTGTCATTCTCCTGAAGAGAGATTTTTTTGTTTTCATTATTGCCTCTAACATTTTCTCTTTGTCTTTGGTCTTTACAGTTTCACTATGATATGCCTAAGGTTGAATTTCTCCTTACTTATCTTATTTGAAATTCTTTGGACTTCTTGAATCTATAGATTGGTGTCTTTCATCAATACTGGAAAAATCTCAGTCCTTTTAAAATTGTTCGGTCTTTTAAAAATCTTTCTTCTCCATCTTATTTCTCTTCTCCTTCTGGGACTCCAATTCAATGCATCTGAAAGTCTCACTGTATCCTCCATGTCTCTTAATCTGGCTTTCATATTTTCCTTCTTTTTGTCTTTCTATGCTACATGCAAGGTAATATCTGTTCTTCCTGTTATCTGAATCCCCCTTCAGCTCCTGTCCATGGAGAACCATTTTAGTACCTTTACTGAGGCATAATTAACATACCATAGACTCCACTGGCCATTGTAAGTATATAATTCAATGATTTTATTAAATTACAGAATTGTGCAACTATTCCCACAATCCAGCTTTAGAACATTGCTGTTATCCCCAAAATTTCCCTTATGCCTGTTTGCAGTTAAAAGGTATTCAAATAATTTTAATGGATTAATTTTCAGTTATTTTTGTGGTGAGATAATACCACGTATTTGACTTTCTCTTATATTACTCACTCATTGAGTCATTTATTGTCTCTGGACTCTTTCCAGATGTTTTGGTCACATAAATAACAGTGATAATCAACAGGTTGCCTTGGTTGGAGAATTATCAGTGGTGATAATACTGATGATAATGAGAGCTACCATTTATGTAATGCCTATTATGTCCCTGTATCTTTATTGGGTGTGTTATACATATTACCTTATTTAAACCTCACAACAATCCTGGAAGATAGGTATTATTTGTCTCCATTTAAAGTTGAGAAAACTTGGCCTCTGAGAGGCTTGCTATCTTGCCCTAAACTTCATGGCTATGGGCAATGGAATTGAGAGGTAAGCTCTAGTTTGACCCCTGAATCATAGGATTTTAAGCAGCAACTTCACCAAGATGAGCAAGTCTTTTTTGTCTGTTTCTCAGTGTTGGATGATCTTTGAGCCATTTCATTTCACTTTTAAAAATACAAGAGAAGGCTGAGCATGGTGGTTCATGCCTATAATCCCAACACTTTGGGAGGCCAAGGGGGAGGACTGCTTCAGCCCAGGAGTTTGAGATGAGCCTGGGCAACACAGTGAGACCCCATCTCTATAACAAATAAAAATAAGATAAATAAAAATACAAGAAGGTAAGGAAATCAAATCAGCCACTTTGCTACTTATTACTAATTCCTCTAAAATGCTGGTGAGAATGTGGTTGAAGTAAATGCTAATGGAGCTAATATAGGCTCCAGAATTATCTGTTGATGTCACAGGTTTGTGATCTGCCCACTTCTTGGTGTGCCATGAGAACTTCCCCATGTCCTTCAGGGACATTTATCCCCCTCTGTTTCAAAGAATAATCTGGTTCATTTGAGCCTAGTGAGAAAAACAAAATGCTGGATTTACAGAGGGGTGTGGGGTCTGAAGTGTGGAGAGGAGCATTAGATAGAGCCAATCAGGAATTTCAGATCAATGAGAGTGTGGGTGAAAATATTGCCTTTCTCTCGATCCAACAGTTGTTATTGTTGGTTATAAATTAACAAGCTCTTACCCATATGTCTCCTCCACTGTTGACTCCATGTTCATTGGTCGAATGCAGCTTCTGTGATGTGGGTTCTTCTATGAAGGATTTAACTTCACAAGGGCTAAGTCCTCAGGGTAAACGCTCCTAGTTGAAATAAATGTTCTTGAGTGGCTCAGCTGTGTGTCTCCATCCATGGCTGACTTTGAAGTGTGCGTGCCTCTTTGAGCACATCAGCAGGGCTGTGGTGTATTTTATGAGGCTGACCTTTTTCTTTGTGGTCTGTGGCTTAGCAGCCAATCTTGTTCTATAGCAAATGAAGAATGAGGACAGGCAAAAGGACTTTCTTCATGGCTGCTTGTCTCAGGATATGAACAGGCATCCTAGGGAAACTGAAAACACTTGTGTTCACACAACAGGCCACCTGGGTGGCCTGAGTGCCAAACCCTCTTATATGGCATAATTTGCTTCTAATCAGGGTGCATTTTACTCCTATGGAGTGTTTGGTACAGAAAGCGGGTATGTGTGAACTGAATTTCTCTACTGCTACATTCAGATACTTCAGTTGACATGATAGCATGATGTGACAATAGTTTTTATTGAGTGATCTGGTTCATTAGCAAAGACATGAAGTGACTTTTTTGAGAAGGATACAGAGGTTTCCAATAGGTTCAGTGAGAAAGTATGCTGTGGTTAAGTTCTGTCTGCTTGGACATAGGCATGGGGAATTGTATTTTGTATGCTAACTCTTACATAGCACCCATATATAGCTCATATGTTCTCAGTGCTTTACATACATTCATTAGTCTAATCCTCTCAAAAACCATATGTAATAGTTATTATTTTACAGATGAGGAAAATAAGGCACAGAGAGGTCAAACAGCCTGCCCAATGTTACAAAGCTAGTAAGTGGCCAAGGCAGGACTGGAATCCAAGGAGCCTGGCTTCAGAGTTTGGGTTCTGAACCACTATGCCAAACTGCCTCTCTATGTGCTTATTTTGCCATTCTAATCAAGACAGACTACCTAGGTCAGCTGGGTTCCATACAGGCCTCATATTTTTCCCTGGCCTAGGATGCAAGAGGGGATCTTCTCCACATGGATGCCTCCTACACATGAGTTTCATGGGACTCGAATGTCCTTCTTTTCTCCTAGGCTGACAAGGATTTAGATTCCTGACCTTGCAAAATGAGATGGCTTTTTCAGGAAGACAATGTGATGAAGCCCCAAGGATAAACAGGCACCCAGAGCACATGTTGGTGACAATTGAACTGTCTTTGAAATGCATGATATCTAAAAATGACAAGGAAAGTTGAAGACAATGGTACAGTGTAAGGCAGCAGTCCCCAACCATTTTAGCACCAGGGACTGATTTTGAGGAAGACACTATTTTCATGGACAGGGGTGGGGAGAATGGTTTTGGGATGAAACTGTTCCATCTCAGATCATCAGGCATTAGATTCTTGTAAGAAGTGGGCAACTTAGATCCCTCACATGTACTGGTTAACAATAGGATTCATGCTCCTATGAGAATCTAAAGCTGCCTCTGATCTGACAGGAAGCTGAGCTCAGGCAGTAATGCTCCCTTGCCCTTGCAATGCAGCCTAGTTTCTAACAGGCCATGGACCGGTACCGGTCCCTGTTGAGGACCCAGGTTGTAAGGAGTCCCAAGCCCATCCTGTTGCCTTAGTTGTGCTACTATGTACCACTTACCTTACCTCCTTTCTTAAGCAACCATTTATTAAGCCTTAAACACTTAACTTGCATTATTTCATCCTATCCTCACAACAGCCCTAGGAGATAGGGAGTTATCTGTATTGCAAAGATGAGGAAACTAAGACTCAAGGAGTTTAAGTAAATTTTGTTTAACTCCAAATTCCCTCTTAATGGATTCCACAGAAAATTTCTACTGTTGTTGCTGCTGAACCCCAAATTAAGTTAAAAGTCCCAATAAGCAAAATAGACAATAGCGATAGGGGTCCCTGAAGTCCACTTGCCTGCCCAGCTCTTCCTCCACAGCTACCCCTCAGACTCTCTAGTCCTTCACAGACCACATTTGGGAAATCACTGAAAGTTCCCTGCAGTTCAGCAGCTTAAAATCCCACCCTGTCGTGATGTGGTTGACTGTGGCTTAGGTCTCCTCTTACTGAAAGACTTCCAGTCCCTGGGGCACCTTGGGGGCATTCCCCAGTCTCTTAAATGCAGACTCTTCTATTGACTCAAACAGGAAGATATGGAAGGAAGCACACATTCCCTGTCTACAAGTTTCCGAGATTTCTCCAGCACTAAGGTTCTTGTTTTTAAATTTCTTTTTAATTTTTATGTAATATACTATTATTTTCAAAAGATCTGCTCAGCTCTTATTTTCCTTTAGGTAATCAATGTTAACTTTCATATAATAACTTTCATACCTTTCTATTCTTGTGCATATATTTATATCTATTATTTAAAGAAATGGGATTATTCTATTAAGGAAGGCAAAGAATTTTTGTCTGAGGAATGTGAGCCCTTTCTAACTTTTAGGCCTAAAAAGCCATTAAAATGAGAAAACAATCACATCCTACTTCCCTGCTTTGTGAGCTATGCATTCATCCATTGAACCTGCTTGCTATTGCCTATAAATTAATCTAATAATGCCACATCAAACACTATAACCCACACTCTAGAGTTTAACAATGTATAGCCAATCACTAATCAATATTACTTCTGTAAACCAATGAGAATTCCTGACAAACAATGAATGTCCTATCAACTCCCTGTCCCTTTTTTTTTTCCTTTAAAAATCCATTTGTAACTGCCACTAATTGAAGTATACATTCATGGCAACTTGAATCTATGCTTCCGAGTTGCAGTCCTCAACCTTGGCCCAAATAAACTCTCTGCTTATATTAATTTTGCCTCAGTTCCTTCCCTTCCTTTTATGTCAACATTATATAAAAATATATATAAAATATATATAAAAATATATATAAAATATATATAAAATATATATATAAAATATATATAAAATATATATAAAATATATAAAAATATATATAAAAATATATATAATGTATATATAATATATATAATATATTATATATATTTAATATATTATATATAAAATATATATAATATATATAAATATATATATAATATATATAAAATATATATATTATATATATAATATATAATATATAAATATATATAATATATATAATATATATAATATATATATAATATATAATATATATAATATATATAATATATATATAATATATAATATATATAAATATATATAATATATATAAAATATATATAATATATATAAATATATATAATATATAATATATATAAAAATATATATTATATATAAAATATATATAAAAATATATATTATATATAAAATATATATATAATATATATAAAATATATATATAAAATATATATATACGCACACACATATATATGCAACTAACATTGCATTGCATATATATATGCATTACATGTATATATTCTGCAACTAGCATTTTTAACTTACAATGTATTATGATTATCACTCCATATCATCACATATAGATTAAAGTTATAATTTTCCACAGTATGGGTCTACCACAAACCTGATATTTTCAGGTAAGAACTTGTCACGTTGGCTATTGGCAGTCTAAGATCTTATCATTTTTGGTCCACTTCTGCCAAATGTAGAGGATGGCATATATTTGTTTGTTTGGAATAAAAGCGAAGTCAGAGGGAAGTATGTGATATACTATTTTGGTCAGTTTAGCAAATAAAGATAATTTATATAAGAGGGCCTAGTGCAGTGCCAGTTGAGGCACATGTGCTCATTAAAGGTTAGTTAAATCTCAAAATATAATATGCTTTGGTAAGTAAGAATGAACTGAGAAAGTAAAAGGAATATTAGTGTGCCTGGACAGATTTTTATTGAATGTATTTTAAAAATAAGATTATTCGCTTTTTGTAGATGTCTAAAGGAAATTGGAAGAAAAGGAGTTATTTTCCCATCACACACATACGTCTACAGATTGGCTGCCTATGATTAAAATAGAGCCAAACCACACCAGGGTTGCATTAGACATTCACCCTTCAGATAACAATAGGTTATCACTTTCATTTTGAACTGCTCTCCAATGAATGCAACCCCCCTCCTCCCAAGAATGTCAATCAATCCTTACTCCAGTTTGGGCTGATTGGTAAAGCATTAGCCTGCTCTTAACCACAGTGAAAATAGCTGCACTCCAGGTACTTGTCAGGCAGTATAAGCTCCAACTCCCTGGCATTCAGAATCCATCAAAAGCCTGGTTGATAGAAACAATACTTATGCACAATTGTCTAAAGAATAATCAATTCATCTGCCCTCTGTTTTGAAATTCAAGTTCTATTCATGAACTTAAGAAAGCTGTGTGTATGGATTGGGTTATATTGTACTATAACCCCAGAAATGCTTTTGCCAAATTATGCTTTGGGTTTAATCCATCAGCTTCCACCACAGATTAAAGAAATTGTTAAAAAAGAACATTATTATGATTAATGTTTATTGTTTGGAGTCCAGAAGAGTTAGAGTTTTCATTCCACCTCTGCCATCTATTAGCCATAAGACTTCAAGGGAGTCATATAATTCTCTAATATACAGAATTTAAAAGGAACAAAAACAAAAACAACAACAAATAATCCCATTCACAAATGGGCAAAGGACATTTTTCAAAAGAAAACAAATTAAATGGACAAGAATATGAAAAAATGTTCAATATCACTAGTTATCAGAGAAATGCAAATTAAAACCACAATGAAACATCATCTTACACTAATCAGAATGACTATTATAAAAATGACAAAAAATAACAGATGTCAATGAGGATGTGGAGAAAAGGGAACTCATACACTAATGGTGGGAATGTGAATTAGTACAACCTCTATGGAAAACAGTATGGAGATTTCTCAAATAACTAAAAATAGAACTTTCATTCTATCCAGCAATCCCACTACTGGGTATCTAATCAAAGAAAAAGAAATCAGGCCAGGCGTGGTGGCTAATGCCTATAATTCCAGCATTTTGGGATGCTGAGGCATGTGAATTGCTTGAGTTCAGGAGTTCAAGACCAACCTGGGCAACATGGTGAGACCCCGTCTCTACAAAACATTCAAAAATTAGCCGCATGGTGGCTCTCACCTGTGGTCCCAGCTACTTGGGAGGCTGAGGTGGGACGATCACTTGAGCCCAGGAGACGGAGGTTGCAGTGAGCTGAGATCATGCCACTGTACCTCAACCTGGGCTGAATGAGACCCTGTTTCAAAAAAAGAAAAAGAAAAATAGATTACATCAAAAGATACCTGTACTCATATGTTTATCTCATCACTATTCACAATAGCAAAGATAAGTAATCAATCTAAGTGTCCATCAATAGAAGACTGGATAAAGAAAACGTGGTATATATACACAATGGAATACTATTCTGCCATTAAAAAAAAATAAAATCACATGTTTTGTAGCAACATGGATGGAACTGGAGGCCATTATCTTAAGTGAAACAGCTCAGACACAGAAAGACAAATACCACCATGTTCTCACCTATAAGTGGGAGCTAAACAATGCATACACATGGAAGCAGAGTGTGAAATGATAGACAATGAAGACTTGGAGGGGTTGGGGTGTGAGGGGGTGGATAGTAGGAGGTTGCTCTGGTGGGTACAATATGCATTGTACCCACCAGAGTACTGAAGGTCCTAACTTCACTGCAATGCAACACATCAATGTAGCAAATTGCACCTGTACTCCATGCATATATACAAATAAAAAAATTTTAATGAGGAAAATACTATTTAAAAGTCTAGAAGAAATATATAATCAAAATGAAATTGTGTAATTTCACACTCCAATTTAAATAAACTGAAATTCAAAATCATAGATGATGTATTGTGGATGTGATTTATATAAGAAAAATGGCACCACAATTCAAATCAGAGGACTTTTAATCAAAGAAAGGGCATTGAAAGATTGGGGAATGAATGTATGTTCATAGAATTAATTTACATAAAAGGTTTAAGGTATTACTGAGTGGTTTTTTTTGGGGGGGGGGCTTTTGTTTTTGTTTTCAATCAGCCAGTGAGTTACTAGACCCATAGAATTTCTATTGTATTATTTTCACTAACAGCACTTTTAAGACTGTCAGTCTTAAAATGAATGAAGGCTACAAAAAGGAACGGGTGTTGTCTTCTGGCAACTTCTGCCTGCCACACAAATTAATCTCCAACAAATTATATGTCCACATCTGAAAGAGTTCTCAGATGTGTCAAGTGTTATATAAATGCATAGAACATAACTCAAGGCTTTGCTGTTTGTCTAATCTAGTACGAGGCCGGTCCTAACAAGTAGCAGCATTTTGGCTGCAAGATTCAGGGAATGCCCTGAAAATTGTACAGATTAGAAAATATGCAGCATTATTTTAATTGTTACTTTTAGAAGATTAGAAAGAAAGGCAGCAGAGGGTCAAAATGAAAGAAAACCTTCTTCAGATCTGTCTAATCCCAATATGCTGCCAAGCAGCTGGGGGGCTTTGCACAGGTCGTTTAAGGTTTGTGGGAGCTGCATCTGCCATCTTTGAAATGAGATGGCCGTGACATAGCAATGGTTTTCAACATATTCAGTGGGCATAAGGATGGGGGTGGATAGGTCTCTAACCTTGTTTTAACTAGAGCTGTCTGACATTTATCTGGTTTATAGATTGGGTTAGAAGAAAGAGTTCTGCACTCAAAGCAAGAAAAGGTTTAGAAAACCACTAGACAGATTGATCTCTAGGGTCTGTGCCTCTGTGAATGCAGGTGAATCTTCTGAGAAGAGGTGGTGCATGCTGTCCCATCGAGGTTCTCTATTAGTTGCCAGCAAATGATGGCTGCAGCCCCAGCCATGGGCTCAGAACCCAAAAATGTTTAACAGGACTAACCCTCCTGGGATGTGCATAGCTCCTTGGGAGGTAGGAGTTGATGGTGCAATGCATCCTACCCTGGCTTTGCCAATCCCTCACCCTTGTTTTCTTTTTTAATTTTTTTCCCGTAATCTTGCCTTGGGGTGCACATGTTTGAGGTAAATGAATCAGGACACAGGCAGGCAGTCTTACACTTCTCTTTTGGCTGCCTTCATGGCTGCTCTGTCATTTTCCATACTAGTCAAATGAAGCCCACAATTCTAGAATCTAAGCCACTAGCTCCAAAGTCACAGCAGATAACATAAATTATTTAACCACCACTGTCTTCCATCCAAAAAAACATTTTCTGCATACCTGCTCTGTGTGAGGCACAAGAGTAGGTGGCAGACATACATTGATAAAGAAGGCATAGACAGCGTCCTTAAGAAATATATGGGCTCCTGGGAGATACAGATCATAAATATATAATTTATTGCATTGGGATCAGGGGTAAGTATACACAATGCCTTAAAAGCCTAGAGAAGGGAACAATTACTTTTGCCTGGGGGGTCGGAAGAGACTTTATGGTGCCTGTCATATAGTAGCTACTCAATAAATATTTACCAATGAGAAGATGTTTGAGGTGATAGACTTTGAAGTTAGACTGCATGGAATTGGATCCCAGCTTCATCACTTTATCAGCTGTGTAACTTCTGACAAAGGGCTAATATCCAGAATCTACAATGAACTCCAACAAATTTACAAGAAAAAAACAAACAACCCCATCAAAAAGTGGGCAAAGGACATGAACAGACACTTCTCAAAAGAAGACATTTATGCAGCCAAAAAACACATGAAAAAATGCTCACCATCACTGGCCATCAGAGAAATGCAAATCAAAACCACAATGAGATACCATCTCACACCAGTTAGAATGGCAATCATTCAAAAGTCAGGAAACAACAGGTGCTGGAGAGGATGTGGAGAAATAGGAACACTTTTACACTGTTGGTGGGACTGTAAACTAGTTCAACCCTTGTGGAAGTCAGTGTGGCGATTCCTCAGGGATCTAGAACTAGAAATTCCATTCGACCCAGCCATCCCATTACTGGGTATATACCCAAAGGACTATAAATCATGCTGCTATAAAGACACATGCACACGTATGTTTATTGCTGCATTATTCACAATAGCAAAGACTTGGAACCAACCCAAATGTCCAACAATGATAGACTGGATTAAGAAAATGTGGCACATATACACCATGGAATACTATGCAGCCATAAAAAATGATGAGTTCACGTCCTTTGTAGGGACATGGATGAAATTGGAAATCATGATTCTCAGTAAACTATTGCAAGAACAAAAAACCAAACACCACATATTCTCACTCATAGGTGGGAATTGAACAATGAGAAGACATGGACACAGGAAGGGGAACATCACACTCTGGGGACTGTTGTGGGGTGGGGGGAGGGGGGAGGGATAGCATTGGGAGATATACCTAATGCTAGATGACGAGTTGGTGGGTGCAGCGCACCAGCATGGCACATGTATACATATGTAACTAACCTGCACATTGCACACATGTACCATAAAACCTAAAGTATAATAATAATAATAATAATAATAATAAAAGAAAAAAAAAAAAGATATTTAAGTTTTCTGTGTCTCAGTTTTCCTATCTGAAAAAATGGGGTAAATTGTACTGGGGTCAACAGTTGTGAGGATTAAGAGTTAATGTAGATAAGGTACTAAAACAGTGTCTGGCATATGGTAAATGCACTGCACAGGCTTGAAACTTACTGTGGGCATTGAACTGGAGTTTGCAGGGTAGAGAAAAGAAGGACAGATAGTGCCTGGGATCCAGATTAAAAACAGAATTTTTGAATAACTCAGTGAGGAAACTTGCTCTGAGTGGAATTAAAGAAAAGGAGTGGGGCTTGGGGGGCAATGCGGGAGCCCCAGCTCCCTGTACTTGTCCTCCCTTCTTCTCTGCCTCTGGCCTCCTGTCGTCTTCCTTCTCTATCTCTCATTTTTTTGTAACGTTTTGTTCTCCTTTCTTTCCTTCTCCTTTTTTTGACCCCAATTCCCTTTTCCTTCCTCCGTCTTTCTTCTACTCTCTGCTTCCTCCTATCCTTCCCTCTATCTCTCTTCAGCCTCCTGAGACCTGCTCTTTGCATCCTCTGTTTCCTCCTTTTTTTTTTTTTTTGAGACGGAGTCTTGCTCTGTCGCCCAGGCTGGAGTGCAGTGGTGCGATCTCGGCTCACTGCAAGCTCCGCCTCCCGGGTTCACGCTATTCTCCTGCCTCACCCTCCAGAGTAGCTGGGACTACAGGAGCCCGCCACCATGCCCGGCTAATTTTTTTGTATTTTTAGTAGCGACGGGGTTTCACCGTGTTAGCCAAAATGGTCTCGATCTCCTCACCTGGTGATCCGTCCGCCTCGGCCTCACACCGTGCTGGGATTACAGGCGTGAGCCACCGCGCCCGACCTCCTCCCCTTTTTAATTTCCCTGTATCTCTGTTCTTCCTCCCCCTGCCTACTCAACCAAGCTGGCTCTACAGATACTTCTCCAAGGCCTGCAAAACCAGACCTTCTTCTTCTCTCTGCCCCACTGCCCCTGGCAAGAAGCATAGTAATAGGCTTAGGACAGACCAGAACAGATAAGTAAATCTTTTTTGTTATTGTTGCTTCTCAGAGAATGATACCAGTGGTTGCCCCTCTGTTCCAACACAGCCAGCCAGGGCTCTCTTTACGACGTGTGTAGCTTGGGGTGATCGTGGCTTTTGGTCTTCTAACTTCTCACTGTCAAACATTCTAGCAGTTTTCAGGGTTTAAATGGCAGTCATTGATATGAACAGAACCACCCCTGCTGACACCCTGAAGGGGATAAAGCCTGAATCTTCAGAAGGAAAAATTCATGAGTTTTCTACACTCAGAAATTAATGCTCAGGCATGAAGAGTAAGCCTGGAGCTGGGGCAGAAGGCCTTTGAGAAGTCTGTCCTGGGCATCTCCTGAGAGGGGCTTTCATTCTTTTTTTTTTTTTCATTCTACAAATGATTCCCGCACATCGACTGCGTTCAAGGGGATGCAACGTTGACAAGACAGACAAGGTCCTTGCCCTCCTGGGATGACTTCTAAGGCGGCAGGTAGACCATAACAAGTCAAAACATGAATGAGTTACATTTAGATAATAGTGCTATAGTTACTTTTAAATTACTGGTGCTATAAAGAAATTAAGACAGTTATTAACACAAGGATTTTTATGAGGAAAGAATTTGCTTCAAATCACATAGTGAAGTCCTCCCTGAAGAGGAGCCGTTTGAGCTGGTTCTTCAATAATAGTAAGAAGCCACAGAAAGACCTGGGGAAGGGAATACCAGCAAGTGCCAAAGACTGGGGATGGGAAGAATTTAGAGGAAAGAGACCCCAACAGATGGAGAGTAGGGACTGAATGGGGAGGGTGGTATGTGATGAAGCTGGGGAAGGAGGCAGTGACCAGGATATACAAGCCCTTCTAAGTCATGTGTGTAAGTCCATTTTGTAAGTGACACAGACTGATTGGCTGATTATATCAGAAAAGTAATTTGTTGAAAGGAGCTTAGGTGTCCCACAGGATTGCCAGGGAAAGATATGGAAAAGAGATCAGATCACAGGCAGTAGCTGGACACTTGCAACGCCAGTGTTGTACTACCACCCTTGCCATCACTAGACAGCAGCCTTGTTGCCTCTTCCCAACACCTGGATGGAGTGGTGGGAAGATTAACATTCAAATGTTAATCTCATTCAAAAACACCTTTGCAGACACAACCAGGATAATGATTAACCAAATATCTGGGCACCCATGGCTCTGTCAAGTTGACATGTGAAATTAACCATCACAATAAGAAAGTGCAGCTGATTGGCTGAGTGGTCATGAGCCTATTCCTTCAGAATGTGAAAGCCTGGGAAAGTGAGTATATAAAGTATTCTTGAGTGAAAAGCAAAGTCTACCACCCAAAACTCAAAAGGGGGGGAATTTCTCAAGGGTAGAAAGTGGATTAGGATTCTGGATAACCAAGGAAATGACAAATGTCCACTTTAACTTAGCAAGAGTTATCTTTTTATTTAAGTGCAATGGGAATTCATTGGAGGACTTTAAACAAGAAGTGATATAATCAAACTTATATTTTTAAAAGGTCACCCTGGCTACAAGGTAGAGAGTAAATTATAAGGGGGCAAGAGCGAAGTCAGGACTCTCCTGCAAGAGATAATGTTGAGAGATGATGTTGACTTGACCAGCATGTCTGCAGTGAAGGGGGTAAGAAATGGTTAGATTCAGGTTTATTGGAGGTAAAGTGAACAAGACTTCCTGATGATTTAAATACAAGGGATTAGGGAATGGGGCTAATCAAGAGTGACTCTAGTTTTCTAGTTAAAAGATTTGCTGGATGGTGATGCAAGCTACTGGGATGGGATGGGGAGACTGGGGGTAAAAGAGAAAGGGAAAAATCAAGAGTTCACTATTGACATGTTAATTTCAACATGGATGAGGTTCCTATTAGTTATCGAAGTAGTGATATAAGGTAGATATTTAGATGTTATAGGCTTGACTCGGGAGAGAAGTCAAGGTCAGAGACAGAAAATGGCAGGATGGGCTTTAGAGACAGACAGCTTTTCTTTGACTTTTGCTTCTGAAAATTACTAGCTGCATAAACTGGAGCAAGTTGCATAATGTCTTTGAGTTACAATGTCCTCAACTGTAAAACAGGAGCATATTAGTTTTATCAGGCTACTGTAACAAAGTACCACAAATTAGGTAGCTTAAAACAATAGAAATGTATGTTCTCACAGATCCGGGGGCTAGAAGTCCAAAATCAAGTTGTCAGCAAGGCCAGCCTCCCTCTGAAGATTCTAGAGAAAAACTCCTTCCTGGCAATCATTGGCATTTCTTGGCCTGATGCTCCAGTCTCTGACTCTGACATCAAAGGACATTCTCTTCTCCCTTTTCGGTTTGTTTTTGTGTGTCTGTGTTCAGTCTCCTTTCTTTTATAAATATACTAGTCACTGGGTTAGGGGCAACCCCAATTCAGCATGACCTACCTCACCTTAACTTGATTACATCTGCAAAGATCCTATTTTCCAAATAAGGTCACATTCAGGACTTCAACATATCTTTGGTGGGACACAATTCAACCCACAAGAAGGGATATCTATTTTAAGTGCCTGCTACCGAGTAATTACTCAATAAATGCGTGTGCTTATTCTTTAAAAATTTTTTTTTGTTTCCATAGGTTATTGAGGAACAGGTAGTATTTGGTTACATGAGTAAGTTCCTTCATGGTGATTTGTGAGATTTTAGAGCAGACATCAGCAGACCAGTATGCACTGCACCCTATTTGTAGTCTTTTATCTCTCACCCCCTTCCCACCCTGTTCTTCTGAGTCCCCAAAAGCCATTCTTATGCCTTTGCATCCTCATAGCTTAGCTCCCACTTATGAGTGAGAACATACAATGTTTGGTTTTCCTTTTCTGAGTTGCTTCACTTAGAATAATAGTCTGCAATCTCATCCAGGTCGCTGCAAATGCCATTAATTCATTCCTTTTAATGGCTGAGTGGTATTCCATCACATATATATGTAAATATATATATATGTGATGGAAGTTTTATATATATATATATATGATGGAAGTTATATATGTGTAACTGTGGGCATTTGGGTTGGTTCCATGTTTTCACAATTATAAATTTTGCTGCTTTCGTATAATGACTTCTTTCCCTCTGGGTAGATACCAGTAGTGGAATTGCTGGATCAAATGATAGTTCTACTTTTAGTTCTTTAACTAATCTCTACACTATTTTCCATAGCAGTTGTACTAGTTTACATTCCCACCAGCAGTGTAGAAGTATTCCCTCTTCACCACATCCACACAAACATCTACTATTTTTTTATTATGGCCATTCTTGCAGGAGTAAGGTGGTATCGCTTTGTGGTTTTGATTTGCATTTCCCTGATCATTAGTGATGTTGAGCATTTTTTCATATGTTTGTTGGCCATTTGTATATCTTCTTTTAAGAATTGTCTATTCATGCCCTTAGCCCACTTTTTGATGGGATTGTTTGTTTTTTTTCTTGTGGATTTTTTTTTATTTCATGTAGATTCTGGATATTAGTCCTTTGTCAGATGTATAGATTGTGAAGATTTTCTCCCACTCTGTGGGTTGTCTGTTTACTCTGCTGATTGTTCCTTTTGCCATGCAAAAGCTGTTAAGTTTAATTAAGTTCAAGCAATTTATCTTTGTTTTTATTTCATTTGCTTTTGGGTTCTTGGTCATGAATCCTTACCTAAGCCAATGTCTAGAAGGATTTTTCCAATGTTATCTTTTAGAATTTTTATAATTTCAGGTCTTAGATTTAAGGCCTTAATCCATTTTGAGTTTATTTTTGTATAAGGCAAGAGATGAGGATCCAGTTTCATTCTCCTACATGTGGCTAGCCAATTATCCCAGGACCATTTGTTGACTAGGGTGTTCTTTCCCCACTTTATGTTTTTGTTTGCTTTGTTGAAGATTAGTTGGCTGTAAGTATTTGGGCTTGTTTCTGGGTTATCTATTCTGTTCCATTGGTCTATGTGCTTATTTTTATACCAGTACCATGCTGTTTTGGTGACTATGGCCTTATAGTATAGTTTGAAGTCAGGTAATGTGATGCCTCCAGATTTGCTCTGTTTTCTTAGTGTTGCTTTGGCTATAAGGGCTCTATTTTGGTTCCATATGAATTTGAGAGCTGTTTTTTCCAATGTGTGAAGAATGATGGTGGTATTTTGATGGAAATTGTGTTGAATTTGTAGACTGCTTTAGGTAGTATGGTCATTTTCACAATATTGATTCTACCCATCCATGAGCATGGTATGTGTTTCCATTTGTTTGTGTCATCTATGATTTCTTTCAGCAGTGTTTTGTAGTTTTCCTTGTAGAGGTCTTTCACCTACTTGGTTAGGTATATTCCTAAGTATTTTATGTTTTTGTTTTTGTTTTTTTGCAGCTACTGTAAAAGGGGTTAAGTTCTTGATTTGATTCTCCACTTGGTTGCTATTGGTCTATAGAAGAGCTACTGATTTGTGTACATTAATTTTGTATCCAGAAATTTTGCTGAATTCTTTTATCATAGGCTCTAGGAGCTTTCTGGAGGAGTCTTTAGGGTTTTCTAGGTAAATGATCAAATCATCAGCAAACAAGAACAGTCTGACTTCCTCTTTACTGATTTGGATGCCCTTTATTTCTTTCTCTTTCCTGATTACTCTGGCTAGGACTTCCAGTACCACACTGAAGAGGAGTGGTGAGAGTGGGCATCCTTGTCTTGTTTCAGTTCTCAGAGAGAATGCTTTCAACTTTTCCCCATTCAGTATTATGTTGGCTCTGGGATTGTCCTAGATGGTTTTTATTATATTGAGGTATGTCCCTTGTATGCCAATTTTGCTGATAGTTTTAATCATAAAGTGATGCAGGATTTTTGTCCAATGCTTTTCTGCACCTATTGAGATGATTGTGTGATTTTTGTTTTAAATTCTGTTTATGTGGTCTATCACATTTATTGACTTGCATATATCAAATCATCCCTGCATCCCTGGTATGAAACCCTCTTCATCATGGTGAATTATCTTTTTGATATGTTGTTGGATTCAGTTAGCTAGTATTTTGTTAAGAATTTTAGCATCTCTTTTCATCAGGGATATTGGTCTGTAGTTTTCTTTTTTGGTTATACCCTTTTCTGGTTTGGGTATTAGGGTGATACTGGCTTCATAGAATGATTTAGGGAGATTTCCCTCTTTCTCTATCTTGTGGAATAGTGTCAATGGGATTGGTACCATTTCTTCTTTGAATGTCTGGTAGAATTCTGCTGTGAATCCATCTGGTCCTGGACTTTTTTTTTGCTGGTAATTTTTAAATTACCATTTCAATCTCACTGCTTGTTATTGATCTGTTCAGGGTATCTAATTCTTCCTGATTAGAAGAATTAGATATCTTTCCATCCATTTCTTTTAGGTTTTCTAGCTTATGTGGGTAAAGGTGTTCATAGTAGCCTTGAATGATCTTTTGTATTTCAGTGGTGTCAGTTGTAATATCTCCTGTTTTGTTTCTTATGGAGCTTATTAGGATTTTCTCTCCTTTTCTTGGTTAATCTTGCTAATGGTCTGTCAGTTTTATTTATCTTTTCAAAGAATCAACTTTTTGTTTCATTTATCTTTTGTATTTTTTTGTTTGTTTCAATTTCATTTAGTTCTGCTCTGACATTGGTTACTTCCTTTTTTCTGCTGTGTTTGCATTTGATTTGTTCTTGTTTCTCTATTTCCTTCAGGTGTGACCTTAGATTGTCTGTTTGTGCTCTTTCAGACTTTTTGATGTAGGCATTTAGGGCTGTGGGCTTTTCTGTTAGCATGCCTTTTCTGTGTCCCACAGGTTTTGATACATTGTGTCACTACTGTTGAATTCTAAAATTTCTATCTTGATTTCATTGTTGACCCAGTGATCATTCAGGAGCAGGTTATTTAATTTCCATGTATTTGCATAATTTTGGAGGTTCCTTTTGGAGTTGATTTCCAGTTTTATTCCACTGTGGTCTGAAAGAGTACTTGTTATAATTTCAATTTTCTTAAATTTATTGAGGCTCATTCTGTGGCCTATCATATGGTCTATCTTGGAGAATGTTCCATGTGCTATTGAATAGAATATCTATTCTGCAGTTGTTGGATGGAATGTTCTGTATATATCTGTTAAGTCCATTTGTTCCAGGGTATAGTTTAAATCCATTGTTTCTTTGTTGACTTTCTGTCTTGATGACCTGTCGAGTGCTGTCAGTGGAGTATTGAAGTCTGTTTCTTAGGTCTGTTAGTAATTGCTTTATAAACTTAGGAGCTCCAGTGTTAGGTGCATATATGTTTAGGATTGTGATATTTTCCTGTTGCACAAGGCCTTTTATCATTATATAATGTCCCTCTTTGTATTTTTTAACTGCTGTTGCTTTAAAGTATGTTTTGTCTGATATAAGAATAGCCACTCCTGATCACTTTTGGTGTCCATTTGCATGAAATGTCTTTTTCCACCCCTTTACCTTAAGTTTGTGGGAGTCCTTATGTGTTAGGTGAGTCTCTTGAAGGCAGCAGATGGTTGGGTGGTGAGTTCTTATCCATTCTGCAATTCTGTATCTTCTAAGTGGAGCATTTAAGCAATTCACATTCAATGTTAGAGATGTGAGGTACCATTCCATTCATCATTATACTTATTGCCTGTATACCTTGGTTTTCTGTTTTTTGTTATTGTTTTCTAAATTGTATTTTTGTTTTATAGGTTTTGTGAGATTTATGCTTTAACGAGATTATGTTTGATGTGTTTCCAGGATTTGTTTCAAGATTTAGAGCTCCTTCTAGCAGTTCTTGTAGTGGTTACTTGGTAGTGGCTTCTTTCAGCATGTGTTTGTCTGAAAAATACTGTATCTTTCCTTTACATATGAAGCTTAGTTTTGCTGGATACAAAATTCTTGGCTGATAATTGTTTGATTTGAGGAGGCTGAAGATAGGGCCCCAATCCCTTCTAGCTTGTAGGGTTTCTGCTGAGAAATCTGCTGTTAACCTGATAAGTTTTCCTTTATATGGGCTACCTGGTGCTGTTGTCTCACAGCTCTGAAGATTCTTTCTTTCGTCTTAACTTTAGATAACCTGATGACAATGTGCCTAGTGGATGATCTTTTGGCAATGAATTTCCCAAATGTTCTTTGTGCTTCTTGTATTTGAATGTCTAGGTCTCTAGCAAGGCTGGAGAAGTTTTCTTCAATTATTCCCCCAGATACGTTTTCTAAACTTTTAGATTTCTCTTCTTCCTCAGGAATACCAATTATTCTTAGGTTTGGCCATTTAACATAACCCCAGACTTCTTGGAGGCTTTGTTCATATCTTCTTATTCTTTTTTTCTTTGTCTTTGTTAGATTGGGTTAATTTGAAGACTTTATCGTCTAGCTGTGCATTTCTTTCTTCTACCATTCAATTCTATTGCTGAGATCTTCCAGACCATTTTGCATTTCTATTAGTGTGTCCATTGTTTCCTGAAGTTTTGGTTGTTTTTTTTTTTTTTTTTTTTTTGTTACTTTTTTTTTGTTAGTTTGTTTGTTTGTTTTTTTTTTTCTTTTATTATTATTATTATTATTATCATTATTATACTTTAGGTTTTATGGTACATGTGCGCAATGTGCAAGTAAGTTACATATGTATACATGTGCCATGCTGGTGCGCTGCACCCACCAACTTGTCATCTAGCATTAGGTATATCTCCCAATGCTATCCCTCCCCCCTCCCCTCGCCCCACAACAGTCCCCGAAGTGTGATGTTCCCCTTCCTGTGTCCATGTCTTCTCATTGTTCAATTCCCACCTATGAGTGAGAATATGCGGTGTTTGGTTTTTTGTTCTTGCGATAGTTTACTGAGAATGATGATTTCCAGTTTCATCCATGTCCCTACAAAGGACGTGAACTCATCATTTTTTATGGCTGCATAGTATTCCATAGTGTATATGTGCCACATTTTCTTAATCCAGTCTATCATTGTTGGACATTTGGGTTGGTTCCAAGTCTTTGCTATTGTGAATAATGCAGCAATAAACATACGTGTGCGTGTGTCTTTATAGCAGCATGATTTATAATACTTTGGGTATATACCCAGTAATGGGATGGCTGGGTCGAATGGAATTTCTAGTTCTAGATCCCTGAGGAATCACCACACTGACTTCCACAAGGGTTGAACTAGTTTACAGTCCCACCAACAGTGTAAAAGTGTTCCTATTTCTCCACATCCTCTCCAGCACCTGTTGTTTCCTGACTTTTGAATGATTGCCATTCTAACTGGTGTGAGATGGTATCTCATTGTGGTTTTGATTTGCATTTCTCTGATGGCCAGTGATGGTGAGCATTTTTTCATGTGTTTTTTGGCTGCATAAATGTCTTCTTTTGAGAAGTGTCTGTTCATGTCCTTCGCCCACTTTTTGATGGGGTTGTTTGTTTTTTTCTTGTAAATTTGTTGGAGTTCATTGTAGATTCTGGATATTAGCCCTTTGTCAGATGAGTAGGTTGCGAAAATGTTCTCCCATTTTGTAGGTTGCCTGTTCACTCTGATGGTAGTTTCCTTTGCTGTGCAGAAGCTCTTTAGTTTAATTAGATCCCATTTGTCAATTTTGGCTTTTGTTGCCATTGCTTTTGGTGTTTTCGACATGAAGTCCTTGCCCATGCCTATGTCCTGAATGGTAATGCCTAGGTTTTCTTCTAGGGTTTTTATGGTTTTAGGTCTAACATTTCAGTCTTTAATCCATCTTCAATTGATTTTTGTATAAGGTGTAAGGAAGGGATCCAGTTTCAGCTTTCTACATATGGCTAGCCAGTTTTCCCAGCACCATTTATTAAATAGGGAATCCTTTCCCCATTTCTTGTTTTTCTCAGGTTTGTCAAAGATCAGATACTTGTAGATATGTGGCATTATTTCTGACGGCTCTGTTCTGTTCCATTGATCTATATCTCTGTTTTGGTACCAGTACCATGCTGTTTTGGTTACTGTAGCCTTGTAGTATAGTTTGAAGTCAGGTAGTGTGATGCCTCCAGCTTTGTTCTTTTGGCTTAGGATTGACTTAGCGATGCGGGCTCTTTTTTGGTTCCATATGAACTTTAAAGTAGTTTTTTCCAATTCTGTGAAGAAAGTCATTGGTAGCTTGATGGGGATGGCATTGAATCTGTAAATTACCTTGGGAAGGATGGCCATTTTCATGATATTGATTCTTCCTACCCATGAGCATGGAATGTTCTTCCATTTGTTTGTATCCTCTTTTATTTCCTTGAGCAGTGGTTTGTAGTTCTCCTTGAAGAGGTCTTTCACATCCCTTGTAAGTTGGATTCCTAGGTATTTTATTCTCTTTGAAGCAATTGTGAATGGGAGTTCACTCATGATTTGGCTCTCTGTTTGTCTGTTATTGATGTATAAGAATGCTTGTGATTTTTGCACATTGATTTTGTATCCTGAGACTTTGCTGAAGTTGCTTATCAGCTTAAGGAGATTTTGGGCTGAGACAATGGGGTTTTCTAGATATACTATCATGTCATCTGCAAACAAGGACAATTTGACTTCCTCTTTTCCTAATTGAATACCCTTGATTTCCTTCTCCTGCCTAATTGCCCTGGCCAGAACTTCCAACACTATGTTGAATAGAAGTGGCGAGAGAGGGCATCCCTGTCTTGTGCCAGTTTTCAAAGGGAATACTTCCAGTTTTTGCCCATTCAGTATGATATTGGCTGTGGGTTTGTCATAAATAGCTCTTATTATTTTGAGATACGTCCCATCAATTCCTAATTTATTGAGAGTTTTTAGCATGAAGGGTTGTTGAATTTTGTCAAAGGCCTTTTCTGCATCTATTGAGATAATCATGTGGTTTTTGTCTTTGGTTCTGTTTATATGCTGGATTACATTTATTGATTTGCGTATATTGAACCAGCCTTGCATCCCAGGGATGAAGCCCACTTGATCATGGCGGATAAGCTTTTTGATGTGCTGCTGGATTCTGTTTGCCAGTATCTTATTGAGGATTTTTGCATCAATGTTCATCAAGGATATTGGTCTAAAATTCTCTTTTTTTGTTGTGTCTCTGCCAGGCTTTGGTATCAGGATGATGCTGGCCTCATAAAATGAGTTAGGGACGATTCCCTCTTTTTCTATTGATTGGAATAGTTTCAGAAGGAATGGTACCAGCTCCTCCTTGTACCTCTGGTAGAATTCGGCTGTGAACCCATCTGGTCCTGGACTTTTTTTGGTTGGTAAGCTATTGATTATTGCCACAATTTCAGCTCCTGTTATTGGTCTATTCAGAGATTCAACTTCTTCCTGGTTTAGTCTTGGGAGGGTGTATGTGTTGAGGAATTTATCCATTTCTTCTAGATTTTCTAGTTTATTTGCATAGAGGTGTTTGTAATATTCTCTGATGGTAGTTTGTATTTCTGTGGGATCGGTGGTGATATCCCCTTTATCATTTTTTATTGCATCTATTTGATTCTTCTCTCTTTTTTTCTTTATTAATCTTGCTAGCGGTCTATCAATTTTGTTGATCCTTTCAAAAAACCAGCTCCTGGATTCATTGATTTTTTGAAGGGTTTTTTGTGTCTCTATTTCCTTCAGTTCTGCTCTGATTTTAGTTATTTCTTGCCTTCTGCTAGCTTTTGAATGTGTTTGCTCTTGCTTTTCTAGTTCTTTTAATTGTGATGTTAGGGTGTCAATTTTGGATCTTTCCTGCTTTCTCTTGTGGGCATTTAGTGCTATAAATTTCCCTCTACACACTGCTTTGAATGCATCCCAGAGATTCTGGTATGTTGTGTCTTGGTTCTCGTTGGTTTCAAAGAACATCTTGATTTCTGCCTTCATTTCGTTATGTATCCAGTGGTCATTCAGGAGCAGGTTGTTCAGTTTCCACGTAGTTGAGCGGTTTTGAGTGAGATTCTTAATCCTGAGTTCTAGCTTGATTGCACTGTGATCTGAGAGATAGTTTGTTATAATTTCTGTTCTTTTACATTTATTGAGGAGAGCTTTACTTCCAAGTATATGGTCAATTTTGGAATAGGTGTGGTGTGGTGCTGAAAACAATGTATATTCTGTTGATTTGGGGTGGAGAGTTCTGTAGATGTCTATTAGGTCTGCTTGGTGCAGAGCTGAGTTCAATTCCTGGGTATCCTTGTTGACTTTCTGTCTCGTTGATCTGTCTAATTTTGACAGTGGGGTATTAAAGTCTCCCATTATTAATGTGTGGGAGTCTAAGTCTCTTTGTAGGTCACTCAGGACTTGCTTTATGAATCTGGGTGCTCCTGTATTGGGTGCATATATATTTAGGATAGTTAGCTCTTCTTGTTGAATTAATCCCTTTACCATTATGTAATGGCCTTCTTTGTCTCTTTTGATCTTTGTTGGTTTAAAGTCTGTTTTATCAGAGACTAGGATTGCAACCCCTGCCTTTTTTTGTTTTCCATTTGCTTGGTAGATCTTCCTCCATCCTTTTATTTTGAGCCTATGTGTGTCTCTGCACGTCAGATGGGTTTCCTGAATACAGCACACTGATGGGTCTTGAGTCTTTATCCAACTTGCCAGTCTGTGTCTTTTGATTGGAGCATTTAGTCCATTTACATTTAAAGTTAATATTGTTATGTGTGAATTTGATCCTGTCATTATGATGTTAGCTGGATATTTTGCTCGTTAGTTGATGCAGTCTCTTCCTAGTCTCGATGGTCTTTACATTTCGGTATGATTTTGCAGTGGCTGGTACCGGTTGTGCCTTTCCATGTTTAGTGCTTCCTTCAGTAGCTCTTTTAGGGCAGGCCTGGTGGTGACAAAATCTCTCAGCATTTGCTTGTCTGTAAAGTATTTTATTTCTCCTTCACTTATGAAGCTTAGTTTGGCAGGATATGAAATTCTGGGTTGAAAATTCTTTTCTTTAAGAATGTTGAATATTGGCCCCCACTCTCTTCTGGCTTGTAGGGTTTCTGCCGAGAGATCCGCTGTTAGTCTGATGGGCTTCCCTTTGATGGTAACCCGACCTTTCTCTCTGGCTGCCCTTAACATTTTTTCCTTCATTTCAACTTTGGTGAATCTGACAATTATGTGTCTTGGAGTTGCTCTTCTCGAGGAGTATCTTTGTGGCGTTCTCTGTATTTCCTGAATCTGAATGTTGGCCTGCCTTGCTAGATTGGGGAAGTTCTCCTGGATAATATCCTGCGGAGTGTTTTCCAACTTGTTTCCATTCTCCCCGTCACTTTCAGGTACACCAATCAGACGTAGATTTGGTCTTTTCACATAGTCCCACATTTCTTGGAGGCTTTGCTCGTTTCTTTTTATTCTTTTTTCTCTAAACTTCCCTTCTCGCTTCATTTCATTCATTTCATCTTCCAGGGCTGATACCCTTTCTTCCATTTGATTGCATCGGCTCCTGAGGCTTCTGCATTCTTCACGTAGTTCTTGAGCCTTGGTTTTCAGCTCCATCAGCTCCTTTAAGCACTTCTCTGTATTGGTTATTCTAGTTATACATTCTTCTAAATTTTTTTCAAAGTTTTCCACTTCTTTGCCTTTGGTTTGAATATCCTCCCGTAGCTCGGAGTAATTTGATCGTCTGAAGCCTTCTTCTCTCAGCTCGTCAAAGTCATTCTCCGTCCAGCTTTGTTCCATTGCTGGTGAGGAACTGCGTTCCTGCGCCCACTGTCTGGCACTCCCTAGTGAGATGAACACGGTACCTCAGATGGAAATGCAGAAATCACCCGTCTTCTGCGTTGCTCGCGCTGGGAGCTGTAGACCGGAGCTGTTCCTATTCGGCCATCTTGGCTCCTCCCTCAGCCGTTTTGGTTGTTTTTTAATTTATGCTATCTATTTCCTTGAATATTTCTCCCTTTACTTCTTGTATAATTTTTTAAATTTCCTTACATTGGGCTTCACATTTCTCTGGTGCCTCCCTGATTGATTAGCTTAATAACTAACCTCCTGAATTCTTTTTAGTTTTTCAGATGGAGTTTCACTCTTCTTGCCCAACCTGGAGTGCGATTCTGTGATCTCAGCTTGCTGAAACCTCCACCTCCTGGGTTCAAGTGATTCTCTTGCCTCAGCCTCCCAAGTAGCTGGGATTACAGGTGCGTGCCACCACGCCCAGCTAATTTTTGGTATTTGTAGTAGAAACAGGGTTTCACCGTGTTAGCTAGGCTGGTCTTGAACTCTTGACCTCAGGTGATCCACCCACCTCAGCCTCCCAAAGTGCTGGGGTTACAGGCATGAACCACTGCACCTGGCCTAACCTCCTGAATTCTTTTTGAAGTAAATCAAGGATTTGTTCTCGGTTTGAATCTATTGTTGGTGAGCTAGTGTGATTTTTTTGGCGGTGTTAAAGAACCTTGTTTTGTCATATTACCAGAGTTGGTTTTCTGGTTCCTTCTCATTTGAGTAGCCTCTGTCAGAGGGAAGATCTTGGACTGAAGGCTGTTATTCAGATTTTTTTTGTCTCATAGGGTGTTCCCTTGATGTAGTATTCTCCCCCTTTTCCTATGGATGTGGCTTCCTGAGAGCTGAGCTGTAGTGATTGTTATCTCTCTTCTGGATCTAGCCACCCAGCAAGTCTACCAGGCTCTGGGCTGGTACTGGGGGTTGTCTGCACAGAATCCTGTGATGTGAACCGTCTGTGAGTATCTCAGCCATGGATACCAGTAACTGTTCTGGTGGAAGTGTCAGGGGGCTTGAAATGGACTCTGTTAGAGTTCTTAGCTTTGGTGGTTTAATGCACTATTTTTGTGCTGGTTGGCCTCCTGCCAGGTGGTGGCGCTTTCCAGAGAGCATCAGCTGTGGTAGTATGGGCAGGAACAGGTGCGGGGGCAGGGCCTAGAAATCCCAAGAGTATATGCCCTTTGTCTTCAGTTACCAGGGTGGGTAGGGAAGGACTACTGGGTTGGGGCAGGGCTAGGCGTGTCTGAGCTCAGACTCTCCTTGGGCACGTCTTGCAGCAGCTGAGTATTTGGGGAGTCTCCAGGGTCCTGCAGGAGCAATCCACTTCCTTCAGGTGGTCTGTGGGTCCTCTCAGGTTTCCCGGTTTATTCCTGCAGTCCTTCCGGAGCAAAAATTCATGATGCAAGCCTCCACACGCTGCTCTGTCCATCGGAGTGGGAGCTGCAATCTAGTCCTGCCTCCCCACCGCCATGATCTCCGCGTACACTTACTCTTTTTGTCCTTTTTGGTATGGATTCCACAGGAAGCTGTTATGTTTAGATTGTGCTGAATGTATTAGTAGAGAGCAACAACAACAATAAATAAAATACATGCTTCCTTAGCATGGTAATTCTGGATCATTAAGAGTTAGGAAGACAGAACTCTCAGAGCTTTATTGTCTTTGTATACAGTGGTCATTTGGAGTCTATTGAATTGTATTAGAATTCAGTCAATAAGCATTCATAAAATAAACATTGTTTGAATTATATTGTTTTTAGTTACTTTTTTATGTTCCCTTTAGGAGTTCAGGTAGCATATATTTTCACTACCTTCACTGCCTAGAACAGGGCCTGGCACATAGTGGGTGCTCAGTGATTGAACTGACAAATCATAAGAAAAGCTATGCAAGCGTCACTGGCTTTATCTCTCCTCGAACTTAAGGAATATTACAAATGACTTGCAAATCTATGCTAATTCTATATGACAGGAGTCTGACAGGGTTGCTGGGGACATCCTTCTCATTAAATCTATCTATATGGCTGGGATTGGAGTACTTCTCAGTAACTAGGTAGAATGGTCTGTGCAGGCTTTTCATTCATTTATTCAATTTATCTGTAACACTTGCAAACTCAAAAACCATGTCAACTAGTCCCAGTGCAGTGAAGTTGTCCAATAAACCAATGCAGTTTTTTAAAGTAATTTATTTGAAAATAACTTTCAACTTAGATAAAATTTGCGAGAATAGGAATAGTACATAAAACGCAGCTAAGAGCCCTTACCCAGATTCACTTGTTTTTAATATTTGCCTTATTTGCTTTCTATTTGTGCTTTCTCTCTCTATATATATATATTATATATATATACCCACAAATACACATGTACATATATATATATACACACATACACATATATGTATATAATATTTTTTTCTAAACCATTTGAGAGTAAGTTGCATTCCTCCTGTTTCTTTATGGCTAAATATTTTAGTGTACATGTCATAAAAATACTGCTCTCTGTTGTCCAGTTAGGTAAATCCATCCAATAATACCTTTTATAATTTTATTCCTGTGTGTAGGATCAAGCATGACATTTAGCTGCTATGTCTCTTTAGTCGCCTTTGATCTGGAATGTTTCCACAGCCTTGCATGGCATAGACATTTTTAAAGAATATGATTGTATTTCCCTTCTTTAGATTTCTTTCCTCATTTTTGGTTTGAGTGATGTTTCCCGTGGTTAAATTCAGATTTTGCTTTTAGACTGGACTGTTACATAACCAAAGTGATTTTCTCAAGACACACTTCTGAAGGCATAGGATGGCCATCTGTCCCACATTGGCAAAGCAATTTTTTAATAAACATTTTAATTGAAGCATAGTATATACATAGAAAAGTGCACAAATAATAAATTGACATCTCTGTTAATTATCACAAAGCGATCACACTCATCAACTTATCAACTCATCAACTTACTAACTGTCCTTGTTAGTAGAGTTTTTAAATAAGTCTGGCTGTCTGGTAAGGTAAGTTCTCTATATTTGAACTTCTTCAAAATTTTTTTGGGGGCAATTCTTGATCCTTTGTATTTCATATAAAATTAAAAATTGCCTCATTAATTTTTGACAAAATTGCCTGCTGGGATTTTGATTGGCATCACATTAAATCTGTAGATCAATTTGATGAGAATTGACATCTTTATAATATTCATCTGATTCATGAAAACTGGCCTAGCCTTCAATTGATTTGGATTTAAAAAATTTTTCAGGAACATTTTATACTTTTCAGCATATAGATCTTGAACAGCTTTTATTAGATTTAGTGTTAGGTATTTGACTGTTTTGATGCTATGGTAAATTATATTTTAAAGGTTTTATTTGTTTGTTGTGGCTGGTGTATTAAAATATAAATTATCTCTTGTTGCTCTTATATTCAGAAATCTTACAAATTAACTTATTATTTATAAAAATGTATATGTAGATTTCTTAGGTATAGATACAAATCATGCCAATCTGTAAATAAGGACAGCTTTATTTCTTGACTCTTAATACTTTTACCTTTTATTCTTTTTTATTACATTATTGCTAGGACCTCTAGTATAATGTTCATCAGAAGTCATGAAAGTCATGATAGGGGCATCGTTATCTTGTTCTTGATCTCAGTGTTCAGTAGAATTTTTGCAGATAGTCTTCACCAGATTAAGGGAGCACACTTCTGTTTCTAGCTTGCTACAAATTTTTATCCTGTGTGGGTGTTAAATTTTGTAAAATGTTTTTTCTGTTTCTATTAAGATGATTATATGATTTCTTTCCCCTTTGTTCTAGAAAAGTGGTAAATCACAGCTACTGATTCTCAAATGTTAAATCAACTTTGCGTTCTTGGAATAAACCCAGCTTAGTCCTGATATATTTTCTTTCTTATATTCAATGTGCTAATAGTCTTTTTGGAATTTTTGGAATTTTGCATCTCTGAGAGACTCTGGCCTGCATTGTAATGTGGTTCTTAGGATTTAGTGTCAAAGTATTGTTGGTCTAATAAAATCAGTTGGGAAATGTTTCATTTTTTTCTTTTCTCAGGAAGAGCTTGTACAAGATTGATGTTTTTTCTTCCTTAAATAGCTTAAATATTTGGAAGAATTCACTGATGAAGCCATCTGGGTCTGAGTTTTCTTTGCAGGAAGGATTTTACTATAGGTTCAATTACTATAACAGATACATGGCTGTTTAGATTTTCTTTTTATTCAAGGATACGTTTTGGTAGGTTTTGATTTTTCTATTTGCTTTTTTCTTATTTTTTTACTTTATTGGCAAAAATTGTTCATGATATTCTTTTATTATAATTTCAAAGTCTAAGATATAGAATGACATTCACCTTTTTATTCTTGATATTGGTTATTTGACTATTACTTCTTTTTTCTTAATTAGGTTATCAAGAAGTTTATAACATTTTTTACTCTTTTCAAAGAATCAACTTTGAATCCTTTATATTGTACATGGCTTTTCTTTCATTAATTTCTACTCTTATCTTTATTGTTTTCTTCCTTCTACTTTCTTTAGTTTTAATTTGCTCTTCTTTTTCTAAGTAACCTTTTTACTCAATTTCTAAACATTTGAAGTTATTTTCATTATTGATCTCTAGCTTAATTCCTCAGTGGTCGGAGAATGTACTCCATATTATTTCAATCCTCTGAAAATTTTGAGTTTTGCCCAGCATTTAGACTCTAAAGAAATGCTCCATATGCATTTGAAAACTACATGTATTCTACAGTTGTGTGTGTGTGTGTGTGTGTGTGTGTGTAGGTCAACATATCTATTTATACGTTTATTTATATCTATTTATATTTATAAATTAGATAAATGTTATTAGTAGTGTTGTTCGAGCCTCTTATGTCTGTCTTAATATTTTGTCTGCTTATTTTATCAATAAGAGGAATGTGTTAAAATCTCCCACTGTGTTCATGAATTTTCCTGTTTCTTCTTTTAGGTGGGTCAGATTTCGCTTTATGTATTTTGAGAATTTGCTTTTACTTCTGCAGGCAGTTACGGGGGATTGGATCATCCTGACCCAATGAGCTGACTTGAAGCTGGATCTTTGTAAGAGCTAGTCTGTTCCTATTTATTCTCCCTCCTTAATATTCCAAAATATAAGATTGTTCATACATTAACAATACTTCTTGCATATCTACTATATACTAGGTACTATAATAGGTGCTGAATCATCTGTGTTACTTTAAGGGTTATGAAGAGAAAACAACTGTCTCTGAGAAGGAATCACCACCACTAACGTACTTCCTGTTTTGTCTCCTAATCTTTCAAGGTTTACCACTTGAATCCATCCTACAGTCTACTGCCAGACTAATTTCTCAGAAGCCACTTTTTTACTTCATCACATATAGACTCAAAAACTTGCTTTTGTTTTCTAGTACCTGAAGAATAGAAGTAGAATGGAAGTCTTTTTCTAGTCAGCTGGGAGGATATATGAGGTGCTACCTTATATTTTACCAAGGGTCTTAATGACTTTCCTAGCCACATACTTGATCTGAATTTACCCTGAGGCCATTTTAACTGGTAGTGTCCTAGATTTGGTCTTTGCTTAAGAACATCTCTTAATTTAAGAACCTCTTTTCAGACTATAAAGACTGTTCTGAGCTTTCTATATTTCTTTAAATCCTGCACGAGAATTAGACAGTTCTTTCTTTAGTTAATCTCTCTCTTCTTATATGTTATAGGCAGCCAGATAAAACAGACTGATACTTTTAACATTCTTTCTGGAAATTTCCTTAGCCATAACTACTAATTAATTAAATATCCTTTCTGTTTTCTCAGTAGCTGTGGGAGACAGTTTTGGCAAACTTTCTGTAATCGCATAACAAGGGTTGCCTCTTCTCCGGGCTCCAATAACATTTTCTTCATGTCTGTCCAGTCTTTACTGAAAGTATTCTCAAGGCCTTCTTAGCTTCTACCTGCCATTTGGCCCCACTGCCATATATTTTAGCTTTTTGTTATGGAAGCATCTTGCTGGCTGTAGCAATTTTTATTTTGATCTCTGTTGCTGCATAACAAACCACTCCACTAATCAGAGGCTTCAGACAATAACAATATATTATTTCTCATGTTTCTGTGGTTGAATGGCATTTTTTTTTCCTGCTTTTCATGGAGTTCAGCTGTGTCTTTAGTCATGTTGGGGGTTTGATGGACTGGAATCTCCAAAACTGGCTCATTCACATTTTTGGTACCTTGGTGAGAATGGCAGGAAGATTGGGCTCAGCTGGGATGCTGGAATAGCTGGGCCATTTTCCCACTCTCCATCTAGTCCCAGAGCTATTCCCTCTCCACATGGTCTTCCCAGCAGGGTAGCCGACTTCTTTCATCTGGCTCACGTGCAAATGGCACTTTATTTGCCATGGCCCACAGATTCCCTATGGAGGCTTTTTTAGATCCCACTTCTCTTGGCCACCAATGAAAGAAGCAACAGGCACACTGGAAAGAACAATGCAGTCAGCTTTTCCAACTTCTGCTTTGAGAATAATTCTATAGATATTTAAAGATTACTTGGGACATTCATGGCTCCTCTCAGTTGCTGATATTTGAGACATTTCCTAAAAGTTTTCCACCTTTCCAAAAGTGAGTGAACAAGGTTGAAAAGAGAAGAGATGGGAATCTGTTTAAATGAATTTGTTTGCAACCCTAAGAAAAGGTTTGGCAAAGTGGATAAATTATGACTATTAACTAAATGATGCTTTGGTATTTTCTCTGCTTTAAAAATAACCTGTACTTATATAGGTCTTATTTTCTAACTGGCAAAGCAGTTTATCATTAGCTTTTTAACATCCCTAATAGGAGAGAGAAGGTATTTTCATTTTAATTCTGTAATCCTGGTAGAAGAAGAAAAGCTAAATAACTTCCCTAACATGATTGGGGTAGTAAAATCATTCATCTATCTAGTTGTCAATTCATTTAAGAAAATTATCCATTTTTTCAATACACTTCAGGACCCCTCTGCAGTTTCACTTTCTGCAGTTTCAGTGACCCATGGTCAACTGTGGTTCAAAAATAGGTGAGAATGGTACAATCAGATATTTTGAGAGAGAGAGAGAAAGAAGGAGAGAGACTGCATACACATAACTTTTATTATGGTATATTGTTACATTGTTCTGTTTACTATTGTTGTTATTAATATCTTACGGTGCCTAACTTATAAATTAACTTTACCATAGGTATGTATGTACAGGAAAAAACATAGTAGATAGAGGGTTGAATACTATCTGTAGATTCAGGCATCCACTGGGGGGTTTTGGAATGTTATTTCATAAGGAGGAACTACTGTGTATTCGTTGATTACCACTATTTACCAATTACCACTTTCAACGTATATTTCGCGATTCCCCAGGTACTAAGTATACAATAGTAAGAGACCATTCCTGAAGCTTATATTCTAGAGAATGAGCAGAAATTAATCAAATAGTCACTCATACTCAAATTGGATCATGACATGTAACACATAAAAGCAATCATGAATACATGTTTTAGAGATCTGTGATCTATCTCAGGGGTTCAGGAAAAGCTTTTCTGAGAAGTGCCATGGTGCTTCTCAGTAGATTGAAATCTAGAAGGATGTTCAGGCAGAAGGTAGGTTGGGTATAAGGCACTGAAGCAGGAAGGAGCTACATCTTTGGGAAGTGGAGTGGAAGCCAGTGTGGCTAGAGGTTAGCCAACACAGGCCAGTAAGTCTGGAGGAGGCTGAGAAGACAGAAAGAGACCCCATATCTTAAGGGCTTTTGGAGGTCACACTAATAAGCCGTATGACTTTAGGTAACCTTTCCACACCTCAGTTTTCTTACAAGGCAGATAATTTTCAATATCGATATGGTTTAGCTTTGTGTCCCCATCCAAATCTCATCTTGAATTGAAATCCCCATGTGCTGGGGGAGGGAGCTGGTGGGAGGTGACTGGATCATGGAGGCGATTGGATCGTGGAGGCAGATTTTCCCCCATGTTGTTCTCATGATAGTGAGTGAGTTTTCATGAGATCTGATAGTTTAAGTGTTTGGCGTCCTCCCTCCATCCCACTCCTGCTGCCATGTAAGACGTGCCTTGCTTCCCCTTTGCCTTCTGCCATGACTGTAAGTTTCCTGAGGCCTCCCCAGCCATGCAGACCTGTGAGTCAACTAAACCTCTATCCTTTATAAATCACCCAGTGTCAGATTCTTTATAGCAGTGTGAAAACGAACGAATACAAATATGCTAAAACTCTAGCCCTGACTTTTCCTCTGAGCTCTAAGTCATCCAATGCCAATTTAATGTATTCATTTTGATACCAACAGGCATATTCAACTCATTTTCACAACAGAATTTCTGATTCCTGCAGCTCCATGCCCTGAAGCTTCCTCCTCATCTACCTTCCCTCATTTTAGTGAACGTCTCCATTCTTCCATTGCTCCAGTCAAAATCTCAGGAATCATCCTCCCTTTATCACTGTCCCTCATTTTCCATATGAAGTGAATCTTGTTGGCTCTGATGCCAAAATAGATCACAAATTCAACCATTTTCACCATCTGCACTATTGTCACTGTAATCTCAGCCTACATCTCTTCTCATCTGGATTACTGCAGTAGTCTAGCTGTCTCCCTATGTCTGCTCTTGTCTTTTATAATCCATTATCCACTCAGAAGCCAGAATGTGCTTTTTATAATGTAGATTTTCGTGTCACCTCTCTATTTAAAATACTCCTATAGTTTCTCACTACACTTAAAATGAAGTCCAAACTCCTTACAATCACTGAAGATCCTTGGATGAGCAGTCTCTGCCTGCCTCTCTGATAGCCTCTTGTACCTCTGCGCTCAATGTGCTCCAGATATGCTGGCCTTATGTTTGTTTCTCAAACATGGCAAGCTCACTGCTGATCTTTATGGTATCAGATCCTGCTCATCAACTGGTCTTCTGCCAAAAAACCACATTCTCAGAGAAGCTTCTCTGACCACTTATCCCCAGCCCTCTGGCTGGATAGTCACTCTCCCATTACCTCATTTGAGTTTCTCAATAGCAACTACCATTCTCTGAAATTATGTTTACTTATGTCTTGCTGCCCTCGTTCCAACTTCCAAATATAAGCTCCGCAGGAGCAGGACCTTGTCAATCTGATCCTCCTTGCTTAGCAAAGTGGCATAGAGTTGCAGTGCAATTCAACTGTTTGTTGGCTAAGTGAATGAATATGTGGATGAAACCACCACATAGAGGTCCCATTCATCTCAAGAGTCAGAATCTGTTTGCCTGGACTGCATAATCTGGTTTCATGGATAAGACACACTGAAAGCTGTCAGTTTTTGACTAGACGAGTATTTCATTAATGTAGACCATTTCGAGGCCCAAATCCATGTCAAGTTTTGAGGACCCAAGTCCATTGCCTTTAGTGCTATTCGGGGACTACTCTCAACATCATAATCTGTATCAGTAAACTCATCCAAATTCAATTATTTCACCCTGCTGTGAGTTCCATAACAGTGGGTAACTTATTCCCATGATCAACTTAAAACAAACATAAAAGGACTCAGGAAAACCATCTGTCAGAGAAGCACATAAACTTTCAAGTAATGGTTTAAAACATCTATTGATTGCCCAATGGATGATTTGTAATTACAGAATACGCATTTGGTAAATAGGTCTTTGTGGCCCTTTGAACTCGTTTTATTGGGTTAACAGATAATTAGGGTCTGTTGTGTAGATGCACCATAATTGCTCCTTCAGAGCAGTTAAAGTTTGTGGAATGGATCCCCAGCTCTGCTATTTCTTTGTTGCATCCCTCCAGCTCCTAATAGAGCTAGTGAGAATAGCTGGGAGAGGCTCAACCTGGTATTTAGGAGGCAGCTGTTTTGCATTCAAGGTAGATCCCAGAAGCAGCAACCTGGGTGGCAGGGAGGGCAGGAGAGAGAGTTGGTTCTACAATCCCAGAGGCTGTCCCAGCTACCCCCGCCAGCCAGCCTTAGGCATAGTGTAAATTGCTGCTGCTTTCTCACCATGTGTGGACCACCAACCTGAGCTGTGTGAGCCTCAGCACCTTCTTCTCTGGGTAAGTCACATGTTTTTCAGATTTCAGTTCCAAGTATCTGTTCCCAGGCTGGTGCTGCATCAACACTACCTCTTTTCTCTTCTTTTCTTTATGACTCCTACTTTGAGAAGTAGTTTCAAATACTCATCATCAAGTTCTATTCGTCTTTCAGACTCAAAAGAAACATCCTGGTTTAGAGGCTGGGCTCTGGAGCCTGATCCTGCTTGAGAGGCTGGGCTCTGCAGCCTGATCGTTCTGGGTTTGAATTCAGGCTCTGGAATTTACTAGCTGTGTGACCTTAGGAAGATTGCTTAACCTTTCTGTAAACCAAGAAGAATAGTAGTACTTGCCACCTTTTAGTGGACACTTGCTAGGTGCCAGGTACCATGCTATGTATTTACATACATCTCTCTCTTTTAAAAAAATAAGAACCAATTTTTTAAAAAAACTATTATCTATCTCCATTTTGAAGGTGACAAAAATGCCTTGGGATTTAAATAACTTGCTCAAGGCTAGAAATCTTCTAAGTGGTAGAGACAGGGTTTAAGCTGAGGCCTAACTCATGTGCTTAACTGTTATGCTCTCCTCTCTCCTGACAGTATCCATTTCCTAGAGTTATTGTGATAATTTGATAAGATAACATTTGTAAAACACTTGAGCACAGAGCTAAGTAAATGTTCAACAAACGTGCGCTAATATGATTGGTCTTCTTTTCTTGTGAAGCTTTCCTTTGCTCCGCCCTCGCCAAATTAGTTGCCCTGTTCTCTGGCTTCTATCACATTTATACATTTTGTCCTCTGTAATATCTGAACTGTAATTAATTATTTACCTGTCTGTCTGCTCTACTGCCAAGTACAATGTTAGGTGCAATGAAAGAGCCCCAAGAAAATGTTTTGAATAATAGTAGTGAGAAGGTGAACTTTATAATTCACAGATATGTAAAGACCTAGAGTCCCAAGAGAGCACAGCCTGTTCAGGACCTGCTGCAAGAACAGCATGCCTGAAAAATAAGAGGTGGGCCGAGGTGAGTGGTGAGATATGGGAAGAATTATACGAGATGACGCTGGTGAGGTAGGAAGGCCTCATAGGCCATGTTACAGTGTGGACTTTACCTCCACAACCATGAAGAATGATGGAAGAGATTTAAGCAGGGTTTATATGATTAGATTTGTTTCAGAAAGATCACTCTGGGTAAAGTGTGAATGGATTGGAGGTGAAGTGGAGCAGGCGCCAGACCAGAAGCGGAAAGTCGCTTGGGAGTCTCTTGAAGTGGCCCAAGCAGGAGATGATGGGGCCTGGGTCAGAGAATGGTTGTGGAGTGAGATTTCACATGGGTGAAGAAGAGAGGGTAAATTCCCCGTGTCTGGCAGACCCTGGGACTTTTATTCATGCTTGGAAAAATCCTGTCTACTCCTCAATACCAGGTAAGAATCCCAAATGGCTATTGTTTTTGGAATACCACTTACAATGTGAAGTAGTTTCTCATTTGTTTCAGAGACTAACCTATGAAAAAGCAAGGGCTATAGATCAAGTCTTCTTTGAAGTGCCCTGTTCACTTCATGGTTCTGGAGAGAAATAGAAAACTTCCAGGAGTTTCCAAGAATGCTGATATCCAGTTCACCACTTTACCCACTGGTGAGGAGAAGAAAGTCAAAGGAAACCATATGTCTTAGACCTTGGTCTCCACAGGTGGCCTCTGTCCACCTTGACCCTTTCTCTGTCAGGTGACCTCTATTTTCTGACCTTTCCCCTAACATAGTTTTAGATATTATTGCTTTTTCAAATCCAGATCAATAAGAAGGAAGAGAGCTTTCCCCCAAATCTCTGGGAAAAGTTCTAGGCTGCATCAGACACACCCTTCCTTCCAAACATCTACAACAGTTAGGAAAGTGATGTCTACTTGGAGTATAGATGATAGCCAGCCATGTGTGTTAGGTCCCTGCAAAACTTTTCCATTTTTTGTCCCTTAAAATAATCCCAAGTCACTAAGATACTCAGAGATTTAGGCTCTGCTGATGCACATGACTTTGCATTTCCTTTCTTTTTCTTTGTGCTTTGAGTGAGAAGTCAGTCAGAAAAGAGGACAAAAACCCAGATAGATGGCTGTGTTTATGAAGCACAAATACACAACATAAGCATACCAGCTCAGTCAAGGGACCGATGCACCCCTCGGGGGATGAGCTGGCCCTATTTCACTCCTTGCTGAGCCTCTGAGTGCCCTGGGCTTGAAGTCCGGTTAAACACCTTGTGAGAATTGCCCACATGCTGTCCAAAGTCTGCTCCTTCTGCAAGTTTAGCCTACTAAACTGGAGGAAACACCCTTAGCTTCATTGGGGCGATACTGAATTTAAAGTTCAAGATTCTACAAGGTATAACAATTTATGAAGCATTTTATATATATTAGCATACATCTTCTCCATGTAGATCCTGTAATATAGGTATTGTGAGCCCCATTTAACAGATGAAAAGACTGACAATCAGAGAAGAAGTTGAATATGCATTTCCAAAGGTCACACAGCAATTAGGTGGTTGATAAGGAATCAAACTTAGAGTCACTCAACTTATCAAATATTTCACTGGCTTCTAATATAGTCAGGTAGTGTATCAGGCACTAGGAATACAATGGTAAATGAAGAGATATGAAATTTTCCCTCATGGATCTTATAGTCCAATTGAAGAGACACTCATTAGACAAAGTACTCAAACAACAGAAAACTGTAAATATGGATAAGAGCTATGAAGGAAAAACAGGGTGTAATTTAGATGTGGGGTGTGTGTTTGTGAATGTGTGTGTGTATGTGGTTGAACACCATTTATAACATTTAAGAGCCGAGAAATAGGAGGAAGGAATATGGGAGAAGAGCAGGAGTATGAGGTTTCAACAGGAGATGATAGTATGTATAAAGGCAAGAAGAACTTGGCATGTTTGAAGAGCTGGAAAAGGCTGAGTGAGTGTGGCTGGAATAGAGTGGGTTAGGAAGAGCGTGGCATAAGATGAGATCAGATTACTGATAAGCTACGCTAAAACATTTAGCCATGGGTTTTATTCCAAGGCGGCAAAATGAGAAGCAAGGAGAACAATTAGGACACTGCAAGAACCCAGGAGGAAGATGACAACTTTGTGTTTCCAAATTTTGTAATTTTTGGTATGGTATGTGCTATAGTTGTGATCTAGAGAACTGTCTGACAGTTGAGAAAGGTTGTTCTTTGCCATACTTTAAAAATCACCCTTAAGTTTTCTTTACTTACAAGGTGTTGAGAGACAGTAGAGCCCTTGGTACATTCAAGAATTAGCAAAGATTTCAGCCACACAGTTCTAGAATTAAGAAGGCCATCTCTTCATGATCAAACAGGCTGCACAACATGCCACACAGGTGACATTTGAAAAGGAAATTGACCATCGGAACTCTTAATAAACTGGTCCTCCCCAATAAGAGATGCTCCACCATTCTTAACTAGCGATGTGACAATGGGCATGTTACTTAACCTTTTTTGAACCTAATTGACACCATTTGTGAAAAAAGGATAGAAGTAGTACTTTACTCATAGAATCATACTGAAATGGGATTAGATTTAGAATTGGATTCATGGGAAGATTAAATGAGATAATACACGCAAAGTACTTAACACAATGCCTAACAGTATAAGCATTCTGCTTTCAATAAATAATAGCTGTCATAATTATTAATAATGATACTTTTACAGTATAAATGTAATAAGATTAGATGCCAGCATCACTTCTGTGGAATAATTAATTTCTGTCCCTAGGCAAAGTATTGACATATGTAGCTTAATTTATGAAAAATATATATCCTGTGACTCCAAATTATTTTAAAATGCTTTGAAATGCTTGGATGAAAGAAATTATAAAAACGTTACATATATTATTCCAAAGAGAAATGGTATCCTACAGAGCTAGACTTTCCCTAATGACTATAGGCCATCTTAAGAATAGCCTGTTTTATTATCAAACTGAACAGTTGGCAGTATTGGACACAATTACAAATTCTGCTTTAGAAAAACCAACGTTAATTGGATTTTTGAATGCCATTTGAACTACAGAGAGAGAGAATTCTCCTTCTAGCTCTGAAATCCACTTACTTTTAGCAGAGTACACTACATGGCGTTTTAGCTCTCCTAATGGCTTCAGGTAAACCCAGAACTAGAGCATTAGCTTCTCAGTGGAGGAAGGATGTATCAAGTATCAAATGCACAGGGTTGCCATTTATCTCTCTCCAATTCTGCTAAAGCAAATGTCCTTTGAAAAATGCATCTGATGAGAGTGTATCGTAAGGGAGATTCCTGAAGATCATCTCCCTTTCTAAACCTCTGGATCTGAGATTAATCTGAAGATGCTCAGAAAATCTGAGAGTTACCTAAACTAAACTCCAGAGTGTAGCCTGTGTGCCTCCTTGACCATGTGCCTCAGTTTCCAGAGATTTGTATTCACAAACTTATAGATCAGTGAAAAGTAATGAAAAAGGAATTTAGCCTCTAATTTCTATGTCTTAAGAAGAAGTTATGAGGATGTAACTTACCAGCTGGCAACACTTTTCATATGTCTTTTTCTGTCTCCCCAACTCTCCTGGACCCATGTTGCTCCACAGCCCTTGTTTACTAACACCTCCCACTCCCACCACGGAACACTCCTCCATCTCATTTAGCTTTTTGTCTCTTACCCAGTATTTATATTAACTTGCCCTTTCTCCCTGCCTTCTTTTCTGTAACCCAAACCTGTGATTTTTCTTTCTTTGCCCATTGTCCAGTTTCCAGTTCTGTGTTATGGGTGTCAAGGGGTCTAACTGACAGAGACTAAGTCTCCATATGGAATAATGTTCATTCTTCTTGTTTTGTTTTTTGGTTTTAGACTGGATCTTGCTCTGTTGCCCAGGTGGAATGCAGTGATGCAATCATGGCTAACTGCAGCCTCAACCTCCTGGATTCAAGCTATCCTCCCACCTCAGCCTCCCAAGTAGCTAGGCCTACAGGCGCATGCCCCATGCCCAGCTAATTTTTTTATTTTTATTTTTTATAAAGACAGGGCTTCACCATGTTGCCCAGGCAGGTCTTGAACTCCTGGACTCGAGTTATCCATTCAACTCAGCCTCCCAAAGTGTTGGGATTATAGGCATGAGCCACTACACCCAGCCAACATGTTTATTCTTAATAAGGGCTTTATATTTGGTTCTGTGAACTGCTCTATACAGTGCTGGATTATAGTGTGCTGTGGGGGTGGGACTTGGATCATCGGGTTCTTCGTTGGTTGTATTCAGTCCCAGTTTGGACACAATCCCCAAGTTCTCCTTGGAAAGAATTGGAGTGGGACAGGGAGGGAGGAGGGGAAGGGAAATTTGAGTGAATCTGGCTGTGTTGATACTGATGCATGCTTAGAAATATGAAAAATAGTATCTGCCATCAGCTGAGGTGCAGAGAAAGGAAAAAATGGAGGGAGGAGAGATTGGTAAGGGAGAAAAAGGATGAAGGTAGAGGGCTCCAGTAGGTGGGGCAAGAAGGAGAGCGGGGAAGACATAAGATGCAGAAAGAGGCGAGGGACCTGTCAAAAAGTCAACAATCCAACTCCATTGCTCTGGCAGTAGTCACTTGATTCACAGTCCACGGAAGTGATTACAGGGGCATGAGTGGTATGCCAGGAGCCTGTTTCTGGATGGAGATTTGGACTCTGATCAAAAATGTTTCTTGGCTGTGAATAGTTGAACTAGCCTGCTAGGAATATGGCCCCAGATAATGAGCAGGTGGGATACACTCCTCTGTTTTCCACATCCATTTTATTATGCTTTAAGCACATGCCATGGCCATGGCTCAGCTTCTGAGCGATCCTAGCCCAGAATATATGCTTCTGTGGTGAGCTAATAGAGATTAAGCTGAGGTTTTCTTAGATGTTGCCTCTCATTCCAAAGTAGGTCAGGATTTCATGATTGCCATTCTTGAATGGACTGTCTGCCTTTTTTTTCTTTTTTTGGAAGGTTGGAAGAAGCCTTGGAGAGCACTTCCTCCTTTTACAAACAAGAAACGGGACAGAGTGACAACTTTAAAAAAATCTACATCTGAAGTTGGTTCTATAGTTTCCTATCTCCAGAAGAGGCAGAAATGAACTCTACCATGCCTAAAGTTTGGTTAGTAGAACACAACTAATGACAAATAACAGAATACAGAGCACCTCATTTTCCATTGTCCTGTTCCATCCTCAGAACAATACTATGACAGTACATGTGGGGCTGATCTATTTCACAGAAGAAGAAACTGAATTCAGACTGTCTAAAATCCACAGACAAGGCAGAGAGGGACTTCCTGATTCAGACACACTACCCCAGAGGAAATGCTTGTGCCACTCTAAAAGGCAGCCTCCTCCTTAATTGTGTAAATGGCTTTACTTAGTTCTGATCTCTGTGGTGCTACTAAAGTTGAACAGGACAAAGTGGAGCCTTGTTGACTCACTGATGCTCAGTTTTAGTATTGATAACAGAGGTCTTCACGTTATCCACCATCTGTAGAGCCACTCAAAGTGCAAATTACACAGTAAAGAGATGGGTTAAGAGGACAAGAGGAATGGTGAGAAAGAAAAAATTAGGCCATCTTTTTTCTTGCCACAGGGTCTTTTGTCCTGTTTCCTTTCATTGCTGTTTCCTCTGGGGTGGACCTTTGGTGGCAACGTTAGTGGGAGCATCGAGAGGAAGATGCTGTGTATGTCAGTACCCACACATCACCTGACTGCTGGCCGGCAGCTAGTCACTTAGGACAGGGAAAATCGCTTCCTTCTTCCACTTAAGTGGGACTCCGGACTCCTAGGGATAAGTCTTTAGCACCTACTGTCTGAATGCCTCAGACACTATATAAACACCAGGAAATTTCAAGAGGAGTTTGGTCTATATCTCCTTTTTTTTTTTTTTGAAACAGAGTCTCTCTCTGTCACCCAGACTGGAGTGCAGTACTGCAATCTCGGTCACTGCAACCTCTGCCTCCCGAGTAGCTGGGATTACAGGTACGTGCCACCACGCCCAGATAATTGTTGTTGTATTTTTAGTAGAGATGGAGTTTTACCACGTTGGCCAGGCTGGTCTCAAACTCCTGGCCTCAAGTGATCTGCCCACCTTGGCCTCCCAAAGTGCTGGGATTACAGGCGTGAGCCACCATGCCCGGCCTGGTCTACATCTCTTCTGATACACACGACAGGATCAAAGCATTGATCATGTGTAAATGGTCCTAGAATCTCTCTTAGCACCACCCTCCACAGAGGATGATGTCTTTGGCTGCTCAGTTTCTTCCCTCTGTCATGTTGACCACCTTAGGAGACCAGTGAGAGTCTCTACCTTATCTTGAATCATTCCCAAGCTCCAAAGACTACCCACCTCCACATTTAAATATTTGTTTCCCCTGACTTCCTGATTGGCCTGCTTCTCCCAAACTTTCTACTTTCTCCTCCAAGTTATCATTCTTTTTTTTTTTTTCTTTTTTAAGTTATTAGGTCACAATTCGCTTTTTTTAAATGGGCAAGTGTAAATGAGGAAAACTGGTAGATTTTTTTTTCCATCCACAGCCAAGTACAGCTTCAAGACAGCTCAGTGCTGGTAGTGGAGTGCCTGAGAGAATGGGAAGAACCTCATCCAATAAAACTGGGCTGTTGTTTTTGGATCACATGCTGTGAATTGATTTATTGTTTAAAGTGATGAAAAAGGTGTTCGGAGACTTGGCGGAGAGTTTCACTCTGCCGTGATGCCCCCGCAGTCAGGAAACAGTCTTCTGAGCCATTCAGAGCTAGGAAATATGGGGTTATTTTGGTAGCTGTCAGCAGGAATTGGCTACAGTCTGTATGTTAAATAAATACAAACTGCCTATTTAATTATTTAACAATGAGAACAAACGTCCCACTGTTGGCAAGAGGAAAACAGTCAACACTCAAACTATGTAGAATCCCATCTCATTCCCATGATGTGATTTGACCCCGTTTGCACCCACAGGCTTGGCTGCAACCCTCCAGGGCATCTTATCATTGTTTTATTGGAGTTGGAACACGGCTGGAATTGGAGCACAAATTTCCTTCAGCAAGGAAATGCTGGAGAAACAAGAGCAAGTTAACCTCCAAATGGGTTCCAAGGCAACCGCTGTGTTGAAATTTTACTTGGGTTCCACTGGCTCTTTTTTACCTGCCTCTGCTGAATTGTTGATGCCCTCGCCTGTTGGAAATGGATGACTCTCAACAACGAGGGGCAAGGAGCCTCTCTTTTACTTCAGAACTACTACAGCAAGAATTCAAACTCTTTGTTTTTGAGAAAATAGCTCCTAATGCTGTGTTGATTTTACTGTGTGCTTCAGAAAAAAACCCTTAAGGCTAATTGATATGAACATATAGAGGCAGGCTGAGCTTACTAGAATTTATATGACCTGATGTGTTAAACATCAGGAAGCTATTTATGCTAGCCTATAGCAGCAACCCTTTGTATTTAGTGTGTCTGTGTGTACACACATATCTGTGTAAATCAAAATGAAAGCTTGCTTTTGTGATCTAGCACAAGTTTTGCCATATCATATATACATTTTTAACTTTTGGAAGCTAGAAGACAATTGATAAGCATTTAACATGAAGAAAACATGCATTTATAGTCAACATTAATAGAATAGATGTTACTAATCTATAACAGTGAAAAATAAAGAAGGTAGAGGAAAGAGGACAAAGATAGAGAAGAGACAGGAGGGAAAGGAGAAGACAGAAAAAATAAAACATCAAAACAAGGACTGCTCTGAGAGCCACAACTGAGTTTTGTGCTTCTTGCTGTCATCTTTCTCCAACCTTAAAGGGCAGAAAGCAATTGGGAGAACTAACCTGCACTTAGATTTCAGCTTCCATTGGATGTTACACTCTCAGGGTCTAGTAAATCGATTGGACTTTGACCTTAGCTTCCACGAAGTCCTTACCTTTTGATTGGGGCTGAGAGGTCTGATTTAACCTCGTGGAATTTGTATTTTTTGGAGGAACTCCTGCCTCTTCCGTACAGGGCGAAACCCCCAACAGCAGCATTTTTAGTTTCCAGATTCTCAGCAGACACAATGCACAGACTGTAGAAAACACCTGCTCATCCGGACCTCTCAGCTCACAGGCTTCTTCCTCAGGGGAGCATCTGATGCCCCAGACAAGGCAGACCCTCTTCTTATACTCTTGTGACCTCTTACACTTTTCTTTTGTAGCGCTTACTCCAGACTCTAATCATATGTTTACGTTGTGATTGTTTATGCAATGATTTTCTTCCTAACTAGGCCGTGAGTTCCATGAGAGTTGCAATGTCTGCATCCCTTACCCTTGTTGATATACTGCACTGTGCCCAGCACCTAGTAATTGCTCAATAAATATTTGTTAAATGAATGATTATAATAGTATGCATATATGCATATATAGTATGATATTATATATAAATATGTGTAAAACAGTATATATACACACGGTATATTAACAGCACATCATGTAATATTGTATGTCTACACACACATACATTCAGTATTTACTCAGTTTTTCTGAGGCTTATTTACTCATTTGTGAAGTGAAAGTGAATGTAAGGCTCTTTGCAAACCCCAAAGTGCTAGACCAGTAGGAAAGATTGGAATAGCCTTTCATATTAAACACTATGAAGCCAGGAGCTGTGGCTCCCAACTGCAATCCCAGCACTTTAGGAGGCTGAGGTGGAAGGATCACTTTAGCCCAAGAGTTTGAGACCAGCCAGGGCAACACAGGGAGATACCATCTCTACAAAAAAAAAAATTTTTAATTAGCCAGGCATGTGGTGCTTGCCTGTGGTCTCAGCTACTCTGGAGGCTGAGGCATGAGGATCACTTGAGCCCAGGAGGTTGAGGCTGCAGTGAGCTGTGATTGTGCCACTGCACTCCAGTCTGGGTGACACAGTGAGACCTTGTCTTCAACAAACAAGCAAAAAACACTATGGTAGAGACCTCAATAAATGCCTTCCATGCTTATAAAATACATTTAAGTATCTCTCAATCAAGTTTTCAGTTTTCTCAAGTCAGTCCCTCATTCTAAATTTAGAGTCATTTCCAAATATAGTGCATTTCCTGTCCCATTCCTTCCCTGAAAGACAGCCGTGTCCAACTAGAAGTGGGCCTGACGCCTCTTATTAGCCCGGTTGCATTTCTGTCTCGCTCTTGGCTGCAGTGTGTGAGCTGATGGGCCCCACGTGACTGTGTTCACGTCCAAGCTTAGTAGAATGAATTTTTCAAGCATGATTTGCAAGTCACGCTATCACATGCCTCCTGAGTCCAGCTGTGCCGCAGCTGCCGCCTCCCCTGCATCCGCTCATCTTGCACTTGGATCAAAAGCACGAGCACATTTGCCTGAACTGATCTGGTCTCGGCCCAGCTGTTTGTTCCCCATTGTCATCAGGATGTTTACAGACCTGCTGTTCTTGCTGTACTTGTTTCATGATCACACTTGGGTCTGCAGAGCATTTTAACACATGGCTGTGGCCAAAGCTGGCAATTTGACTAGCTTTTCTCGGTCACTGAGACTTCTCTAAGGCATTTCCTTCAAACCTTCCTAACTATGTGTATGCTTGCACATTTCCACAGGGGCAACAAGAAAAGGAACTAGGGCTATAAATCCTGTTAAAGATGGGCCATAAGTGTCCTTCTGGTCTACTAATTTTATCACATGATTAGTTTCTAACTGGACAAGAGAGCACTTCCAGTCTGAGACGAAGCCAGATTAAAGGAAGAAATCTATTCTTCTTACTCTAATTTGGTAAGTTGGGAAAATATAGTGTACCTTCTTAGGAAGTTGTCTTGACTGCTCCTAAAGTGTGCTGATACCTGTCACATGACAGCAGGTATTTTCTTGGCAAGAATTGTGCTGGAATAGCAGTTGGCAGTGATTGTGGTGAGGGTGTGGAAAGGTGTCTAGTGGGTCCAAGTGAGGTTCTAGGTCTGGCTGACCCCTATGTATGAGAAGAACATGAGTGAGTCACTCATTCTCTCTGGGATTCTATGTCCTCCCATTAATAACAGGCGCCACTTATTATCATATTAAAACCTGTACTTAAAAATCTGTTTTCTAGGCTCACCCCAAAGATTCTGATTCAGTGGGCTGAGGAGGGGCCTGAACGTCCCTATATTTTGATGTATCACAGTGCATGGTCAGCAATTCACTGTCTCCCCTGCAACTACAGTGAGCCATCTGACCTAGGATATTTTATACTTTTAATCAAATGCTCTTTCATGATAAATAACATGGCTCTGATTTCCCAATAGCTCAAGCATTAAGAGAAAGACGGTTCTGCAATACAAAGCATCCTAGGCTCATCTCTGTGGGCTGAGGCCACAGAGCTGCACTGTCTACTACGGTGGCCATGAACACATGTGGCAATTGAGTACTAGAAATATAGGTGTCTTGAACTGGGATGTGTTGTTAGTATAAAATATGTGTTGTTAGTATAAAATATGCAACCTTTCATTCCAAAGGTTTAGTATGAAAAAACGACTGTGAAAATACTTAATAATTTTTATGTTGATTACATGCTGAAATGATATCTTTAAAGATATGATGGGTTAAATAGTATATAGTACTGAAGTTAATTTGATTTGTTTTTTAATAGTTTTATTGAGATATAATTGATATATTAAAACTATGTACATTTAATGCATATAATTTGAAGAGTTTGGACATATGCATACACCTATAAAACTATCACCACAATCAAGGTAATAGACATCTCTATCACCTTTAAAAGTTTCCCTGTGTCCTCCTTCCACTGTTTTTTCTTCTTTGTTTTGTGTTGTTTGTTTTTGGCAAGAGTGCTTAACATGAGATCTAACCTCATAACAAATGTTTAAGGGCATAATACAGTACCATTCACTATGGGTGCTATGCTGTACAGCAGATCTCTAGAACTTATTTCTCTTGCATAACCAAAACTTTATATAAACTGAACAAGTCCCAACCTACTCCCCTCAGCTCAGCTCCTGGTAATCACTTCTATTTTCTGCTTGTGCGAGTCTGACTATTTTAGGTACCTCATAGAAGTGGAATCATGCAGTATTTTCTTCTGTGACTGGCTCATTTCACTTAGCATAGTGTCCTCCAGGTTCATCCATGTTGTCGCAAGTGACAGGATTTTCTTCTTTTTAAAGGCTGAATAATATTCCATTGTATGTATATACCATATTTTTTTATCCATTCATCTGCCAGTGAACATTTTGGTTGCTTCCATGCCTTGGCTATTGCTAATACTGCTGCAATGGACATGGGAGTTACAGATATCCCTGCAAGATTCTAATTTCAATTCTTTTGGGATATACCCAGTAGTGGAATTGCTGGAACATATGGTAGTTCTATTTTTAATTTTTTGAGGAATGTTTATACTGTTTTCTATATTGGCTGCACTGTTTTACATTCCTATTAACAGTATATAAAAATTCCAATTTCTCCACAGTCTCACCAACATTTTAATCTTTTTTGTCTTATTTATTTATTTATTTTTGAGACAAGGTCTTGCTCTGTCACCCAGGCTGGAGTGTAGTGGTGTGATCATAGTTCACTGCAGCCTCGAACTCCTGGACTCAAGCGATCCTCCCACCTCAGCCTTCCAAGTAGCTGAGATTTTACGGGCACACCACCATGCCCAGCTAATTTTTAATTTTTTGAAGAGATGGGGTCTTACTGTTTCGCTCAGGCTGGTCTTGAGCTCCTGGCCTCAAGTGATCCTCCTGCCTTGGCCTCTCACAGTACTGGGATTACACATGTGAGCCACTACTCCCAGCCTTGTTTTGTTTTTGACAATAGCCATATCAATGGGTGTGAGGTGATATCTCACTGTGGCTTTGATTCACATTTCCCTGATGATTAGTGATGTTGAGCATCTTTTCATACACCTGTTGGTCATTTGTATGTCTTCTTTGGACAAATTTCTATTCAAGTCCTTTGCCTGTTTGCCTGTTTTTAAATCAGGTTATTTGGTTTTTTGCTACTAAGTCATAGGAACTTCTTATTTATTTTAGATGTTAATCCCTTATCAATATATATATAGAAAATACTTTCTCCCATTCTGTAGGCTGCCTTTTCATTCTGTTAATTGTTTCCTTTGTTGTACAGAAGCTTTTTAGTTTCATGTAGTCACATTGTACAATTTTGCTTTTGTTGTTTGTACTTTGGTATCATAGCCAAGAAATTATTAGCAAGCCCAATGTACTAAAGCTTTTCCTCTCTCTAGGAGTTTTATGGTTTCAGGTCTTACGTTTGAGTCTTTAATCAATTTTGAATTAATTTTTATGCATACAGTAAGATAAGGATTTAATTTCATTCTTTTGTATGTGAATATCCTGTTTTCCCAACAACATTTGTTGAAGATACTGTCCATTCCCTCTTATATATTCTTGACACCCTTGTCAAAGCTCAGTTGAATGTATACCTGTGAGTTTATTTCTGAGCTTTCTATTCTGTTCCATTGGTGTGTATGTCTGCCTTTATGCTAGTACCATGTTTTAACAACTGTAGCTTTGTAATATATTTTGAGGTCAGGAAGATCATTTGTTTCTTTCTACTTTTTTTCTTTAGTGTGGCTACTGGAAAACTGAAAATTACATATATGTGGCTTGCATTATGTTTCTGTTGGATAGTGCTGCTGTGGAGCACAAGGCAATTTTTTAGAGACAATGACATCCTGAGGATAGACCATACTGTTACCATATCACAGTAGCCTTACAAAGTGACCCAGAGTAACCCTGTTGGTCCTGATCAAACCCTAGCTCCCAGTTTCCATTTTGACTGATAAAATTTAGAAGTGGAAGCTTGAAAAGGGATTGGACAGACAATGGGAATGTACTGTTTACTAAGTCCGTGAGTGCTGCTCCTTAACTCATATAGCCTGCTTGGTTCCAGTTGTTACTTAAAAGCATAGAAGCTTTATCCATTCCCATTATAGACCAGACTTCCCCATCCTCCCAGTACACTCTTCTCATTCTCCACTTCACCCCTTGGCAGCCAAACATCAGACTATCTTCTTGATGCTTTGAAAACTATTAAATTAGAAAAAAATTCAATAATAGTACCCATTATAGGTAAAGATTTGGGGAAATTGGGACACTTGTATACTGTTGGTGGTACCCAATATTACAACTTCTTTGGAAAGCAATATCACATCATCTTTTAAGACCCATAAAAATATTCTTACACTTTGATTTTGCAAAGGGTAAGAATTTGTCTCGAGGAAACATTCAACAGAAGCAAGATAAATGGATAAGGATATGCAGTGTAGCAATATCTATACTACAAAATTAGAAGCCATTTAAACACCTAATCATTAAGGAACAGTTAAGAAAATTATACTGCAACAATTCAATACAATTTTATATATTCATTCAAATTTATAATTGTGAAGAATATATAACAACATAGAAAAATGTTTACCAGATAATGTTAGATTTTATAAAGTAGAACACATAAATTGTATGTAGATTATGATTGCACTGTAACAATTATGCATGCATAAGGAAGAGGGCTTAGAAGAAATGCACAAAAATGAAACCTCTGTGTTAGGATTATTAAAGAATAAATCAAAGCATTTTAGCTAGGAGACAATGGCCTCTCATGGGACCCAGAGATGGGCCCCCACAGTGTCCATAAAACAAGTGAAAACATACCATATTTTGTGTGGCTGTGCATATGTTTATTTTTTTGAGAAGTACGAGCATAGCTTTCATCAGATTCTCAGAGGAGTTCAATGATCATCTCCCTCCCAAGTTAAGAACCAGTGCTTAATGATGGTGCTATTACGTTATTGTTTCAATAATTAAAAGAAAGTGAGTTGTCTCCTCTTTTGGCCTATACTTAAAGGTGAATTCACCAGTGGGCTTGAGGAAGAATAAGAGCCCTTAGGAAAGAATGAGTCTGGCTCTGGTAGCTTGTGGAAGAAACAGTAACCCCTTAGGGGCCCCCACACCTTCCCATTTAAATCTCTGCTCTCATCCTCACTCAGCCCCTTCTGAGTGAGGCCAAATGCTGGTCAAAATGCTCTCCCTTTTGCCCTCCTCTCTCCTTCCCCTCCTTCGCTATTCCTCTCTAATGTTCCATATCAGACTAACTCTCCCCAACTTCCAGGCCTTTCTAGTCCTCTAATCTGAGACACACATCTATGCTGAAGGACCTGCCATGCTGATGGATTACCTTACCAGGGACACTTGCCTTTCAACAGGCGTGTTGGGCAAACAATACCTTAACCCCATAGCAGATTATGCAGATAGGTGTTCAAAAACCAGGATGGGGCCAGAGCCAGAATCTGTGTGGGAGCAACCACTGCGCTGCACCCCTCAGATCATATCAGGGCTGCCCACGTCACTCCACATAGACGACCACTGGAAGGATTCTTTGCATTTGAGAAATGTCCGTTGGTGAGTCCTGGCATTTTTCTCCCCTCAGGTCCAGTTAAAGAAAACTCCAGTCAGGGTTGTTTTAAGGGACCTCCACAGAACAAAAATCTGGTCAAGGACTTTGCTTTCGGGCAAGCTTTAGGTGTTTCTCTCTTATTCATCTACCTTACCAGTGTGTGGATCCGTTCACTCTCCACCCTACCCCTCCTTCCTGAGGCCCCAGCTCTTCCCTTGCTGGCTTGGAAATTGATGGTCTTTCTTCATGGGAAGATTTCTTTCTTCTGAGATTCTTTCTTCCAACACCCTATGCAGTCTCCAGGGTTTCCTTGAGCTGCAGGCTCGGCCTCATTCATCGGAGTGAGACTTCTTTAATGTTTTCTATTTAGATCATTTGCCTGTAAAAGATTAGCTATTCTATAATGGACACCTATGAATGAGCTGAATAAAAAGAGAGAGAAATGAACATTTTTTAAAAAGTAGCCCAGCAGCTTCCCCTCTAAGAATTGCCACCACCTTTATCCCCTGTTCACTTATTAATGCCTCTCTTCCCGCACTTCTTTTTCCCCTGACATTTTGGTGAAAGCTTTTCTTTTTTTTTTTCTACTCTAGTCTAACATTTATTCCTTCAACTTTTCTGTCAGACTTCTTTTTCCCTGGAAGCCTTTAAAGATATGACAATCATTATTTTTGTTTTTTCATGTAGATAAGCCCCTTTCTTTCTCATCACAGATTCAACAGAGGCCTAACTTTCAGGCGGAACAGCCCTCCCAATACACCCCAGACTGCTGTCTTTTGCTTTTCCCCAAGCATCTCCTAGGGATGGCAAGGTGACATTATACTTTACTTCGGGATTCATTTCCATGCATCACTGTGTGAGACTTAAAACATTCTTCTTCATATCTGGCTTAAGAAATTGCAACCAAAGTTGACATCTTTCATCAGATAGCAGTGGACATTTGGGGGAGTTTGTCACCATCACCTTGAGGTTCCTGGACTGTGTAAAGATCAGTCATTCTTACTTGTTAAGTAGAGAGATTTTAGGATCCATGAGAAACTGGGGGTCAGGTCAATCTGAGCTGTATATCCCTTGAAGAAGAAACAAAAGTTCAGTTTCCCCACCAGAAAAACAAACAAACAAACAAAACAGAACACAATAAGGATCCCTGTTTCAATGATCTCTGCACACATATTGCACGTGGTATGGAGACCGATTACTGTTACCAAGTGTCTCCTTTGTCTTCTGTGCTCTATAATAGAGTCTTGGATACTTAGCTTCATTCTTATCATCCTAGAATAAAGATTGTTTCCCCTTCTCCCTGGCACCTAAGTGTGACCATGGGGCTAAGTTCTGGTCAAAGAAATGCAAGTGGAATAGGTATATGGAAGTTTCTTTAAAATAAAGTCTTGAACTTCTCTATTCTTTTGTCCTTCATCCTGGATAGAATTGGGACAGAATGTTGGGAGCTCCTGCAGCCATTTTGGACAACTGAGGATGAAATCCGCAAATGACAATTTAACAAATAGAAAGAGCTCAAGTCCCTAACATCATAGAGTACCATAACTTCCCTAGGTTGCCTCCAGCTGTTGGCTGGAAAGAGAGAAAGACCTTTTATCTTATTTAAGTATTATATTTTTTTCTGTTGCCTGCAACCAAATATAACCTAAACAGGATCCACACTCAATAAGTACTTAATACATGATAGTTGTCACTTAAGCCATCACCTACACATTTTGGAGAGCCACTTCTCCCACCATGTGTCAACCCTCCCACAATATGGCAGAACTTTCAGATGCATCTTCTATAATTCTAACATATACTGAGTATTAATTATGTCCCAAGCAAAGTAACAAATGCCTTATGGAATTTGTGAATATCTCATTTAAACTTTACCTCAACTCTATGAGGTAGGTACTATTTTTAATCCTTAATTTACAGATGAATCTATTAGTTTGTTAGGGCTGCCATAACAAAATATTAAAGCTTGGGCGGCTTGAACAACAGACATTTATTTTCCCATCTTTCTGGAGGCTCTAAGTTCAAGATCAAGGTAACGACAAGTTCGGTTTCTTCTGAGTCCTCTCTCTTTGGTTTGCAGATAGCCACCTCTTACTGCTTCTTCGTGTGGTCTTTCTTCTATGCTTGCATATTCCTAGTGTCTCTTTTTGTGTCCAAATCCCTCTTCCTTATAAGGACACCAGTCACATTGGATTAAGGCCCACCCTCATGGTCTTGTTTTGTTTCTTTTTTGAGGTTGTCGCCATTTATTATTGGCGAGGACCTCACAGCCTCATTTTCACAGAAGCACCTCTTTAAAGTCCCTATGTCCAAATACAGTCACCTTCTGAGGTACTGGGTTAGGACTTCCACATATGAATTTTGAAGAAACACAATTCACCCCGGAACAATGAAGAAACTGAATCAAAGAGAAATTAAATAATTCAATAACTTCGCCCAAACCACAGTTAGGAAGTCGTAGAGATGGGCTTCAAACCCAGGAAGTCTGGCCCCTGAGCCCATGCAATCAAATGCTGCAGTAGACCACCTTCCATTCCTTGTTATCATCTGTATGATATTTAGTTTGACAGTAACCCTGGGTTCCCAGAACTATTTGTACGCTTAATGGTCTAAGTTATGTTAGTCTATAAGCATAGATTTGAGCTTATAGACCCTTTCTATTCAGTGAAGTGTGCCTAGGTGATGGACTAGGGACCCAGCTCACCACACCACACTGCCTTACAACTCTGAATGCTTCAGGAATTCTGAACAGGAGCTGTCAAAGAAGAATAACAGGAAGGTCCAGAGATAACTTAAAGAGAAACTGGCATTTATATTAGATTTAAAGTTTGTATTATGGTATTAATATAAGGATTCCAGAAATATGTGAATTCCAAAATAAACTTGAGCTTATCTCTGGAGTCTCACCTACCCCTTCACCTCTCGCTTGCCAAAACACATTCAATGAGGAAACTCAACCTGAAACATCTCTATAAAGTATTTGGGCTGGAAGTCAATTCCATAAAATCTGCACTTACTAAAACCTTTTCTCTGAAAATGTACTAATAATATATGGCTAGAACTTGCAGACAATGTCATCATTGTTATGAAGATTTGTAGCCAAAATATTCCATTTTGTAGAGGTTTGGTTATTGCCCAGTGATGACATTTTTTGGACAATTTTTAAGAGAGGTAGATGCTCATTTATTTGCTGATTTTTCCTAGCTTACAAAGCCAAAAATGATTTAGGCCCAAATTGCTTTTGATCTTCCCAAGTACCTCATTTTTATTATTAAGGGACTAACAGTACAAACGATCTGTCATTTGAGCAGGAACACCCATATGTCAAATGTGGTCGGTTTGAGTAGTGGTGCTAAACCCCTGCTAGCAGTTAAAAGAGGTGACTTGTAGAAGTCACAGTGTGGTTAAGGAATTCTGGGGGGCCTCTCTTTGAGAAAGCCCAATACACAAGAATTCTAACCAGTAAAGCAAGTGAATTGGGGGTGACTTCCTGCTGGGTTCCAGTGGTGGTGTAAAAAATACACAGAACTGGCATTTCATTGTGGATTCTAACCCAGATTCTGCTTCATATCAGCTGTGAGGCCTTGGACAAGCTACTTAGCCACTTTAAACCTCAGTCATAACCTCTGGGCACATTTAATATTTATATTTTAAACTGTTATGGAGTAACAAATTTTGAAGTACCTAGTGTAGTGTCTGGCACAAAATAGCTATTGAAAATATTTTTCAATCTTTTAATCTGAAAGACTAAGTCTTTCAGAGTCAATTCTGAATTTGCATTTTAAATAATTTTTCATCTAAAAGGGCAAAAGCTTAATTTACATGCATTTCTCTAAGAACATATCTGTTCATCAAAGTAAAAAGGGAAATCCTGAAAGTCTGTAACAGATGCCAGAAATATGTGAAATCCTATTCTCAATTTCCAGGCAGTTGCCTGCCTAACGACTTGGTGTTAGTTGGCCATGTTTGATACTCCCTACTAAAGACTTCAGGGGCTGTGGGGTTTACTAACTATGAGGTGAGCAGACCACCCCCTCACTCCATATCGCCAAGGAGAAAATGTAAATTGCCCATTGTCATTGCTTAGTTCAGTTCAGTTTAGTTCAATGATCTATGGGCAAGACAATGCCTGAGGTGAAAGACACAAACATGAAAGAGATATGATTCTTACCTTTGAGGTGTTCAGGGGCTGGTGGGAAGACAGATGGACACACTGAGAATTTTGTGTGAGCTGGTCAACTCTGTGATTGGCATATGAGCATGGAGCATTATGGGCTTGGAGAAGTCAGAAACAGCTTTCTGGAGGAGGTGATGCCTGGGTTCAATCTGGAAGAACCCATGCATGCATGCGTCCATCCTTCCATTTCTTTATTCAGCAAATATATTTCAAGTGCTAACTACATGTCAAACATTGTTTTAAGCATTGAGGTGACAGTGGTGGACAAGACAGTCTCTCCTCTTGTGGAAATTACATCCTACTTAGGGAAGACAGAAAACAAATAAGCAAATAAATATATAAACAGCTTTAGACAGCAATACAAATGCTAAGCAGAAAGTGAGGAGTGAGGAGTAATGGAGGATGTGGGACATGGAACTGGAGGAGGCTATTTTAAGTAAGACTCTCTGAGCAGATAACATTGAGTCAAGACCTGAATGATGTGATGGAGATAGCCATGCAAAGATCTAGTGTCAGAGCCTTCTAGGCAGAGGCAATGATAAAAGCCCCATGGTAAGAACTACTTTGGTCTAATCACAAACAAAACAAAGTTTAAAACACCAGCTAGAAACCAGTGTAGCCAGAGAGCAATGAGAGAGGGAGAGAATGGCTTGAGGTGAGGGCGAAAAGGAAAGTCTCTTTGCCTTGTGATCCATGGTGAATAGAGTCCCCTGTGCATGGGAAGCCACTGGAGGGTTTAAAGTGGGAGAGGGGCATGATCTGATTTTAGGCTTTAAAAGATGTTTGCAGCGGGAGGTTGGCAGCGGAAGTCCAGAAGAAGGCAATTCCAGGCAGAGGTAGAGTGTGTCTCTTCCACATGAGTACTTCCTCTGGTCAGGGTTGTCTTCCTGCCGCCTCTCATGTCTCTCCTTCCTGTCACAGCATGCATGTGGGCATGGTCTGTGTGCACAACCAGGGACCTAAGAGATGCCACTTTTGGGCAGTATTCTGTGGATAATCCCCCCTACTTCTAGCAATTCTGGCCCAATTGCTAGTCACCTCATGTAACACCAGTGAGGGCTCATATCCATTTAGTACTCATACATTCTTTTTGCAGCATTTCTTCATGATTATTTGATTTTACACAGGAAGGTAAAAACATCGGGCAATTTTTTAAATCTTCATGTGACAGATAAAGAAGTTGATGCACAGAGAGGTGAATCAGTATGCTCAAGATCACACAGCTAGTTGGTGACAGTTAGGACTAGAATCCTAGTCCCCTGATTCACAGCCTATATTTGTCTACAGCAATTCACAGTGGAAATGCTATTGATATTTTGTGGGGTGGCTGGTGGCGGTGAGCAGTTCTCCATTGTATTAGACTGTTCTAGACATTGTAGAACATTTTGAATCCTTGGTCCTTGCCAGTAACATCCAAGCAAGAAGCCTTGTGGCAACGAATAAGGCCCCCATACATTTCCATACATCTCCTAGGGAAGGCTGGTGCTACTGTGGTGGGAAACAGTGGAGTCCGATCCTCTCTTGTTATAGATAAAAAGGCTGAGTCACCAGCAGCAGCAGAGACTTAGCAGGTACTTTCATATTTTTAACAAATAGTTTCTGATTGCCTAGTATGTAAGTGTTCTGTGTTATATACTGTGTATTCAGTGTTGAAGAAGGACATAGTGCTTGTCCTCAAGGAGTTTACAGCATGGAGAGGGTGAGGGTGAAGCACAGGATGCTAATGAACAATTACAAGGCAATGAGTGGTCAGTGTCATGGTGGGTTCATACCGGTAGCATAAGGACATAAACAAGGGCACCTAGTCCCAGTTTGGAGGCACAGGGAAGGAGGAATTTTCCAACACCCACAGCTTTCCAGAACTGGGTTGTAGTGGAATCTAATAAGCTTGCATTAATGAAGATGTTTAAATGGGATCTGGATTATCGGATGGCTGGGAAAATGTTCAAAAGTACCTATGGGAGGTCAAACTCACTGATGATTAGTGTCCTTTCCAGCTCTGCAGCCTGGAATTTCTGTGGTATTCAAGAAGACCATAAACAGAATGTAATTCCATTTGATTTCTATAATTTGTGTGGCGATGAGGTGATCCCATGTTAAACTGGTTGTTAGGGCCCGAATGTTTGTGTCCCTCCAAAGTCATATGTTGAAACCTAATCATCAATGTGATAGGATTAATAGATAGGGCCTTTGATGGGCTTTGCCCTTACCAGTGGGACAAGTGACCTTATAAAAGAAGCCACAGAGAGAAGCCTCACTCCTTCCACCATGTGAAAACACAGCTAGATGTCATCTGTGAACCAGAAAGAGGGTCCCCACCAGACACCAACCAGACATCAAATCTGTCTGTACCCTGATCTTGGACTTTCCAGCCTCTAGAATGGTGAGAAATAAATTTTTATTGTTTATAAGCCACCTTGTTTATGGTATTTTGTTATGGCAGTCCCAATAGGCTAAGGCACTGGGTTATAAAGAGAATAAAATACTAAGAATAATCTGCTTTCCCTCAAAGTGATTTCTTTTTTTATTATTATTATACTTTAAGTTCTAGGGTACATGTGCACAATACGCAGGTTTGTTACATAGGTATACATGCGCCATGTTGGTTTGCTGCACCCATTAACTCGTCATTTACATTAGGTATCTCTCCTAATGCTATCACTCCCCAATCCCCCCACCACACGGCAGGCCCCCATGTGTGATGTTCCCTGCCCTGTGTCCAGGTGTTCTTATTGTTCAATTCCCACCTATGAGTCAGAACATGTGGTGTTTGGTCTTCTGTCCTTGCGATAGTTTGCTCAGAATGATGGTTTCCAGCTTCATCCGTGTCCCTGCAAAGGACATGAACTCATCCTTTTTTATGGCTGCATAGTATTCCATGGTGTATATGTGCCACATTTTCTTAATCCAGTCTATCATTGATGGATATTTGGGTTGGTTCCAAGTCTTTGCTATTGTGAATAGTGCTGCAATAAACATACGTGTGCATGTGTCTTTATAGTAGCATGATTTATAATCCTTTGGGTATATACCCAGTATTGGGATCACTGGGTCAAATGGTATTTGTGTTCTAGATTCTCGAGGAATCACCACACTGTCTTCCACAATGGTTGAACTAGTTTACAGTCCCACCAACAGTGTAAAAGTGTTCCTATTTCTCCACATCCTCTCCAGCATCTGTTGTTTCCTGACTTTTTAATGATCACCATTCTAACTGGTGTGAGATGGTATCTCATTGTGGTTTTGATTTGCATTTCTCTGATGATCAGTGATGATGAGCATTTTTTCATGTGTCTGTTGGCTACATAAATGTCTTCTTTTTAGAAGTGTCTCTCCATATCCTTTGCCCACTTTTTGATGGGGTTGTTTGATTTTTTTCTTGTAAATTTGTTTAAGTTCTTTGTAGATTCTGAATATTAGCCCTTTGTCAGATGGGTAGATTGCAAAAATCTTCTCCCATTCTGTAGGTTGCCTGTTCATTCTGATGGTAGTTTCTTTTGCTGTTCAGAAGCTCTTTAGTATAATTAGATCCCATTTGTCTATTTGGGCTTTTGTTGCCGTTGCTTTTGGTGTCTTAATCATGAAGTCCTTGCCCATGCCTATGTCCTGAATGGTATTGCCTAGGTTTTCTTCTAGGGCTTTTATGGTTTTAGGTCTAGCATTTAAGTCTTTATTCCTTCTTGAATTAATTTTTGTTTAAGGTGTAAAGAAGGGACCCAGTTTCAGCTCTCTATATATGGCTAGCCAGTTATCCCAGCACAATTTATTAAATAGGGAATCCTTTCCCTATTGCTTGTTTTTGTCAGGTTTGTCAAAGATCAGATGGTTATAGATGTGTGATTACTTCTGAGGCCTCTGTTCTCTTCCATCGGTCTATATCTCTGTTTTGGTACCACTACCATTCCTCAGCAAATGTAAAAGAACAGAAATCACAACAAACTGCCTCTCAGACCACAGTGCAATCAAATTAGAACACAGGACTAAGAAACTCATTCAAAACCTCACAACTACATGGCAACTGAACAACCTGCTCCTGAATGACTACTGGGTAAATAACGAAATGAAGGCAGAAATAAAGATGTTCTTTGAAACCAATGAGAACAAAGGCACAATGTACCAGAATTTCTGAGACACATTTAAAGCAGTGTGTAGAGGGAAATTTATAGCACTAAATGCTCACAAGAGAAAGTAGGAAAGATCTAAAATCAACATCCTAACATCACAATTAAAAGAACTAGAGAAACAAGAGCAAACAAATTCAAAAGCTAGCAGAAGGCAAGAAACAACTAAGAGCAGAACTGAAGGAGATAGAGACATAAAAAAACCTTCAAAAAATCATTGAATCCAGGGGCTTGTTTTTTGAAAAGATTAACAAAATTGATAGACCACTAGCAAGACTAATAAAGAAGAAAAGAGAGAAGAATGAAATAGATGCAATAAAAAATGATAAAGGGGGTATCACCACCGATCCCCCAGAAATACAAACTACCCTCAGAGAATACTATAAACACCTCTACACAAATAAACTAGAAAATCTAGAAGAAATGGATAAATTCTGGACACCCTCCCAAGACTAACCCAGGAAGAAGTTGAATCCCTGAATAGACCAATAACAGGCTCTGAAATTGAGGCAATAATTAATAGCCTACCAATGAAAAAAAGTCTGGGACCAGATGGATTCACAGCCGAATTCTACCAGAGGTGCAAAGAGGAGCTGGTATGATTCCTTCTGAAACTATTCCAATCAATAGAAAAAGAGAGAATCCTCCCTAACTCATTTTATGAGGTATCATCCTGATACCAAAGCCTGGCAGAGACACAACAAAAAAAGAGAATTTTAGACCAATATCCCTGATGAACATCGATGCAAAAATCCTCAATAAAATACTGGCAAACCAAATCCAGCAGCAAATCAAAAAGTTTATCCACCAAAATCAAGTCAGCTTCATCCTTGGGATGCAAGGCTGGTTCAACATATGCAAATCAATAAATGTAATCCATCACATAAACAGAACCAAAGACAAAAGCACATGATTATCTCAATAGATGCAGAAAAGGCCTTTGACAAAATTCAACAGCCCTTCATGCTAAAAACTCTCAATAAACTAGGTATTGATGGAACGTATCTCAAAATAATAAGAGCTATTTAAGACAAACCCACAGCCAATATCATACTGAATGGGCAAAAACTGGAAGCATTCCCTTTGAAAACTGGCACAAGACAGGGATACCCTCTCTCACCTCTCCTATTCAACATAGTGTTGGAAGTTCCGGCCAGGGCAGTTAGGCAAGAGAAAGAAATCAATGGTATTCAATTAGGAAGACAGGAAGTCAAATTATCCCTGTTTGCAGATGACATGATTGCATCTTCAGAGAACCCCATTGTCTCAGCCCAAAATCTCCTTAAGCTGATAAGCAACTTCAGCAAAATCTCAGGATACAAAATCAATGTGCAAAAATCAAAAGCATTCTTATACACCAATAACAGACAAACAGAGAGTCAAATCATGAATGAACTCCCATTCACAATTGCTACAAAGAGAATAAAATACCTAGGAATCCAACTTACAAGGGATGTGAAGGACCTCTTCAAGGAGAACTACAAACCACTGCTCAACAAAATAAAAGAGGACACAAACAAATGGAAGAACATTCCATGCTCACGGATAGGAAGAACCAATATCGTGAAAATGGCCATACTGCCCAAGGTACTTTATGGATTCAATGCCATCCCCATCAAGCTACCATTGACTTTCTTCACAGAATTGGAAAAAAACTACTTTAAAGTCCATATGGAACCAAAAAAGAGCCCACATTGCCAAGACAATCTTAGGAAAACAGAACAAACCTGGAGGCATCACGCTACCTGACTTCAAACTATACTACAAGGCTACAGTAATCAAAGTGCTTTCTACAAAGTATTGACCCGCTAAACCTGACCTTTGTTCTGTCTGTCCACTCATACAGAGGGTCCTGTTAGGACTGAGCAAGCCCCAGCTCTGGGTGATGCGGGTGGGCTTTGGGGAGGACAGGGCAGGGCAGGGGAGGACAGGGCAGGGCAGGGCAGGGCAGGACAGGTCCTCTATGGAGGAATTTCTAATTGGGCACTAAGAATTTTTTCTTCCTAGGTAGCCAGAAGAGCTGAGGAGAGCTCCTTAGCTCCAATTTATGCTGCCTTCTGCTGATCCAGGGAGACTGGCAGTTTAAATGTTAGCTGGGGACAGTTCACTAACACCTCTGTGACAGGGGAGAGAGTCTCAAGGGACAAGGGTGCCCAAGAACCACAAACCTCATTCTGCCTTCCAGGAAGTGAAGTGTCAGCTTTCAGCAAACGTTCCCTCTGCACAAGGACAGAAAATGCCATCTAGAGAGCTGCTCTAACTGGGTTAAAAGTCATGTTTGTGTCACTTGTGTCAAAAGGACATGGCTTAGAAAAAGGACTCAACCACTAGACAGGGAGATGATTGTGGATTGCTGATGGCTTAGGTTTAATCTTCAAATGATAAAGCTGTCAGTGTTAGCTTTTCTTGTTGCTTCTGTATTTCAGATTGGAAAATTTTTACTCAAACCAGACGTATGTCAGCTATCTATGGGATAATTTAAAGAGAAAAATAATGGCTATTAGATTTTTTTTTTTCAATTCTCTCTTCTCTGTCCATCATTCATGTTCTATATACCATCTAAATGCTTCCTCTAATTTCAAACGTTCACTCCAGTTTGGCTTTAACAAATCCTTTCATGAGGGCTCAACTTTATCTTTCCATCAACTTGGTTTTGATGGAGGGGAGACATTGAGATAAACGGGCTATGCTCTTTAAGAATCTAGATTAATTCACTTTCTGGGTTCAATGTTCAGTTTAGGATTCCAAAGATATCTTGTGGTTAATCAAACTCTCCACTGACTTCTGGCTCAGAACTATCAACACATTTAGGAAAAATTCTTCTTCTTGGGAACTCCTCAATTTTCAGGAGTGTGTATTTTAAGCTCCATCTTCCTTCTTTCTCATCCTCACTTCCTGTTCTGGATGGCTTGGGCTTTCTGTTTTTATCTCCTTTCTTAAGTTTTCTCCCTTTTTCTTCATTGTTTCCTTCTTTGTTTTCCCCAATTTCACTCAAATCCCACCTTCTTTTGACTGAAGAATTTCTCTCCAGCAGGATGCTCTCCTTAGGATATAGCTTAAGATTCCAAGGCTCTCCACATATTCAAATAAAAAGTTATTCTAGAGTCTTTTCCCTAAATAATATTAAGTAATTATTTAACTAACCTTTGTTAGAAATACATGGTCCCTTATAGAAATTGTAACATGCAACCCAAAAGGTAAAAACTACCTATGATCCTCCTACCTCAAAATGAACACTCGACATTTTAGTGTGTTTTCTTTCAAATATGTAGATGTGTATATTCTAAGCAAAACACTGTTTTCCTTAATTAAAAAAATCATAAAAGAACATTCCAATTTCCCAGAAATGCAGAGGTATGATGAGTCACTCCATGGAGATCTGGGCCAGAGGCAGCTGGCAGAACTCATTCCACATCCTCAACAAACAGAGCTTGTGATTGTCATTCAGCATTCACAGAGAGTTTTGCTTGATTTTTCACACCCCTCAACTGTGCATCAGCATCACCTGGGATGATAGAAAAAAATACAGATGTCTGGTTCCCACCTGCAGAAGTTTTGTCTCAGTTAGTCCAGGATGAAGCCATAGCACCAACACTTTTGTTTTCCAATACCCCTACATAATTCTGAAGTATAGCTGGAGTAGACAACGGGTACCAAGAGTCTGTGGTGGGCTCTTGCACCATGGTGAACCACACCTGAAGATGCCATATAAGTTGGAGGCTTTGGGAGCTTATGAGTTGCCTCTCTGCTTGATGTGGAAAGGTATTGTGGTGGTGAGGCAGGCATGAGAACTTAGCTTTCTAATGGCCAATTGGCTGGAAGACTCTGAAATGTTTTACGTTGTCATTTCATTCCTCCTCACCCTTGTAGGGTCCCAGGGAAAGCTTCTTCCTTGCCTATGGAAGGTTTGCTGAACAATCAACTCACAAAAGGCAGGTTAATTGGAGAAAGAGCATACAAATTTAGAATGAATGAATACAGAATGAAGATCCAATGGTAAAGGAGAAACTGTTCATTTTTATGCTTAGGTTCAACAAAGTATGGACAGCTGTGTAGAAATATAATTGGACAAAAAGGTTATGATCTGATGCTAGAGGACTGATTGGGGAAGCCCAGCGAGGCCTGTCAGTCTAGATTCCTCTTGGCTTCTGTGTGGCATTCCTTCTTCCTGGGATGAAGGGATATGAAACAGGGCCTTCCCTGGAATCAGGGTCCCATGACCTAGAGTCAAACAAGATAGGTCACGTCATTTCTCAATGGCCAGTTTTTATACAGAAAGGCAGAAGGAAAGTTAGAGTAAGATTTTTATGTTTAATGGCTGGCTTTGGGGACAAGGAGTTCTAGTTTCTATGATCTGCTCTAGGGAAGAGGGATTCTAGTTTCTATGGCTAGCCTTGGGGGAGAATGAGACTAAGAGACAAGAGGGCTGGAGAAGGTCAGAGAAAAATTTTTTGCTTCTGAGGCCTTCATTTTGGCCTCAGAACCCCAGGGTGTTTTCTGAACCCCAACACCCTTTTCATTTTCCATTTCCCAGCATATGCCAGGTACATGAACTGAACTCCCTTCACGGCCTCCCTGTCCCCTCCCAACAGCTCCTGCTTCTTCCTTTACTCAAGTTCTCCTCACTCCCATGGGCAATGACTGGAGAACTGCAGATTGTTGGCTAATGCTTACAGTCTTTTAAGTTGTCTTCCTGAGAAACTACTGGCTATACAGCTATAAAGAAATGTATACATAACAGGATAGAGATAGTGAAATCTTGATTAATCAGAGGCTTCAATTTTCAGAAAAATATTAGCTCTATTCAATTTTTAGGAGGGAGCAGTAATCATAGGAAAATAATTTGAGGGTCAAAGATTTCATTGACAACAAAACCAAGCAGTCAACAGATTCCTGGGGTTTCTTAACCTAGGATCCATGGATAGATTACAGGGATATTATGAACCCTGGAAATTGAAGGCAAAATGGTGTGTGTGTGTGTGTGTGTGTGAGCGTGTGCATGCATGTGCACATGTGCACATGTATTTTTCTGTGAAAAGGGTCGGGATTTTTTCCAAAGGGGTCCTAATTCAATACAGTTTAAGAATCACTATTTGAAGGTGTATTTTGCTGTTTGGTTTCTATATTCCAGCATTACTTCTTATCCTTCCATCTTCCTTGCCTCTCACATCAATCTAGTTTGTGTCTTGTCTCCATTCACCCCCCAAACCCACTTCCCTAAGCCAGGCCCTTTCCACCTTTCACTTTGAAATTGAAGATGTCTCTCAACACAAACAAATGAAAGCACATCCCATGCTTCTGGATGGGTAGAATCAATATTGTGAAAATGACCATACTGCCAAAAGCAGTCTACAAATTCAATTCAATTCCCATGAAAATACCACGATCATTCTTCACAGAATTAGAAAAAAACTCTAAAATTTATAAGGAACCAAAAAACAGCCCACATAGCTAAAGCAAGACTAAGCAAAAGAACAAATCTGGAGGCATCACATTACCTGATTCCAAAGTATACTATAAGGCCATAGTCACCAAAACAACATGGTACTGTTATAAAAATGGCATATACACCAATGGAACAGAATAGAGAACCCAGAAATATACCCAAATACATACAGCCAACTGATCTTCAACAAAGCAAACAAAAACATAAATTGGGAAAAGGACACCCTATTCAACAAATGGTGCTGGGATAATTGGCAAGCCACATGTAGGAGAATGAAACTGGATCCTCATCTCTCACTTTATGCCAAAATCAAATCAAGATGGATCAAATAGTTCAATCTAAGACCTGAAACTATAAAAATACTAGAAGGTAACATCGGAAAAACCCTTCTAGACATTGGCTTAGGCAAAGATTTCATGGCCAAGCTCCCAAAAGCAAATGCAACAAAAACAAAGACAAATAGGTGGGACTAAATTAAACTAAAGAGCTTTGCACAGCAAAAGGAACAATCAGCAGAGTCAACAGACAACCCACAGAGTGGAAGAAAATCTTCATAATCTATACACCTGACAAAGTACTAATATCCGGAATCTATAAGGAACTTAAAAAAATTAGCAAGAAAAAAATATCCCATCAAAAAGTGGGCTAAGGACAGGAATAGACAATTCTCAAAAGAAGATATACAAATGGCCAACAAGTGTATGAAAAAATGCTCAACATCACTAATGATCAGGGAAATGCAAATCAAAACCATGATGTGATACCACCTTACTCTCACAAAAATGGCCAGAATCAAAAGATAGAATAATAATAGATGTTGGTGTGGATGCGGTGAACACAGAACACTTCTACATTGCTGGTGGGAATGTAAACTAGTAAAAGCACTATGGAAAACAGTGTGGAGATTCCTTAACTAGAAGTAGAACTAACATTTGATTCAACAATCCCACTACTGGGTATCTACCCAGATGGAAAGATGTCATTATATGAAAAAGGTACTTGGACATACATTTATAGCAGAACAATTTGCAATTGCAAAAATATGAAACCAGCCCAAATGCCCATCAATCAATAAGTGGGTAAAGAAACTGTAGTATATATATGTATGATGGAATACTAGTCAGCCATAAAAAGGAATGAATTAATGGCATTCGCAACAACCTGGATGGGATTGGAGACGATTATGCTAAGTGAAGTAACTCACGAATGGAAAACCAAGCACTGTATGTCCTCATTTATAAGTGGGAGCTAAGCCATGAGGATGCAAAGGCATAAGAATGATACAATGGACTTTGGGAACTCAGGGGGAATGGCTGGGAAAGGGGTTAGGGATAAAAGGCTACAAATTGGGTTCAGTGTATACTGCTCAGGTGATGGGTGCACTGAAATCTCAGAAATCACTACTAAAGAACTTACTCATGTAACCAAATACCACCTGTTCCCCCAAAACCTACATTTGGACAAAAAGAAAATAAAAAAAGAAATAAAGAGAAAAAGAAAGAAGGAAGGAAAGAAGGAAAGAAAGAAAGAAAAAGAAAGAAGAAAGACAGAAAGAAAGAGGGAAAGAAAGAAGGAAAGAAAAAGAAAGAAAGAAAGAGGGAGAGAGGGAGGGAAAAGGGAAGGAAGGAAGGGGAAGGGAAGGAAAGAAAGAAAGAAGAAGGAAAGAAAGAAAGAAAAAAGAGAAAGAAAGAAGGAAAGAAAGAAAGTAAGAAAGAAGGAAAGAAAGAAAGTAAGAAAGAAGGAAAGAAAGAAAGAAAGAGAAAGAAAGAAAGGAAGGAAGGAAGGAAAGGGGAAGGAGAGAGGGAAGGAGGGAGGGAAAAAGGAAGGAAGAAAGGAAGGAAAGGGAAGGGAAAGAAAGAAGGAAGGAAGGAAGGCAGGAAATAAGTTGCAGAAGTCTCTGATCTAGATTACTCTCCCTGCTTTCTGCCTTCCTTTCTTTGCTCCTTCCTTTACCAAACATCTCTCCCCCATCTAATTCATTTCATGGCTACAAGATACTCTTTTAAACCCAGATCTGATCAAAGCCATGCTCCAGCTTAAATGTGTCCTCAAAGTGCCTACAGGAAAGCAATTATGCCTATTTCAGGTAACTTAAGTCCTTTTACACTCTGGTCCCACCTAGGCTTCTACCACTCTACATCCCCACCTCTGCACCTTGACATCTTCTATGCCCTCCACCTGAAAGATCTTTCCTTTCCTTTCCTTCTCTTATTATACTCTAAACATTAATTGGCATCTCTACTATTGACCCTGCCATAATTCCACCAGTTTCCACTCTGAACTCCCAAGAATTTTGCCTGTGCTGGAATACTTCAGATATACTGTGGGTTTGGTTCCAGACCACCACAATAAAGTGAATATTGTAATAAAATGAGACACACATTTTTTTTGTTTCTCAATATATATAAAAGTTATGGAGATTCCGTTCCAAGATGGCCAAATAGGAACAGCTCTGGTCTGCAGCTCCCAGCGTGATCAACACAGAAGACGGTGATTTCTGCATTTCCAACTGAGGTACCTGGTTCATCTCATTGGGCCTGGTTGGACACTGGGTGCAGCCCACGGAGGGCTAGTTGAAGCAGGGCGGGGTGTCACCTCACCCAGGAAGTGCAAGGGGTTGGGGGATTTCCCTTTCCTAGCCAAGAAAAGCCGTGACAGACTGTACCTTGAAAATTGGGACACTCCTGTCCAAATACTGTGCTTTTCCAATGGTCTTAGCAAATGGAACACCAGGAGATTATATCCCGCACCTGGCTCAGTGGGTCCCACACCCATGGAGCCTTGCTCACTGCTAGTGCATCAGTCTGAGATCGACCTACAAAGCAGCAGCCTGGCAGGGGGAGGGGCATCTACCATTGCTGAGGCTTGAGTAGGTAAACAAAGTGGCCAGGGAAGCTCGAACTGGATGGAGCCCACACACCTCTGCAAGGCCTGCTGCCTCTGTAGACACCAACTGTGGGGGCAGGGCATAGCTGAACAGAAAGGCAGCAGAAACCTCTGCAGACTTAAATGTCCCTGTCTGACAGCTCTGAAGAGAGCAGTGGTTCTCCGAGCATGGTGTTTGAGCTCTGAGAACGGACAGACTGCCTCCTCAAGTGGGTCCCTGACCCCTGTGTAGCCTAACTGGGAGACACCTCCCAGTAGGGGCTGATTGACACCTCATACAGGTGGGTGCCCCTCTGGGACAAAGCTTCCAGAGGAAGGATCAGGCAGCAATATTTGCTGTTCTGCAATATTTGCTGTCCTGCAGACTCCGCTGGTGATACCCAGGCAAACAGGGTCTGGAGTGGACCTCCAGCAAACTCCAACAGACCTGCAGTTGAGGGAACTCACTCTTAGAAGGAAAACTAACAAACAGAAAGGAATAGCATCAACATCAACAAAAAGGACATCCACACCAAAACCCCATCTGTAGGTCATCAGCATCAAAGACCAAAGGTAGATAAAACCACAAAGAGGGGGAGAAACCAGAGCACAAAAGCTGAAAATTCTAAAAACCAGAGCACTTCTTCACCTCCAAAGGATCGCAGCTCCTTGCCAGCAATGAAACAAAGCTGGACAGAGAATGACTTTGATGAGATGAGAGAAGTAGGCTTCAGAAGGTCAGTAATAACAAACTGCTCCGAGCTAAAGGAGGATATTCGAACCCATCGCAAGGAGGCTAAAAACCTTGAAAAAAGATAGGACAAATGGCTAACTAGAATAAACAGTGTAGAGAAGACCTTAAACGACCTGAGGGAGCTGAAAAACATGGCATGAGAACTACGTGATGCATGCACAAGCTTCAGTAGCTGATTCAAACAAGTGGAAGAAAGGGTACCAGTGATCGAAGATCAAATTAATGAAATAAAGCAAGATGAGAAGTTTAGAGAAAAAAGAGTAAAAAGAAACAAAGCCTCCAAGAAATATGGGACTATGTGAAAAGACCAAATCTACGTTTGATTGGTGTACTTGAAAGTGACAGGGAGAATGGAAACAAGTTGGAAAACACTCTTCAGGATATTATCCAGGAGAACTTCCCCAACCTAGCAAGGCAGGCCAACATTCAAATTCAGGAAGTACAGAGAACACCACAAAGATACTCCTTTGTGTGTATCTATGAAGGGCAACCCCAAGACACATAATTGTCAGATTCACCAAGGTTGAAATGCAGGGAAAAATATTAAGGGCAGCCAGAGAGAAAGGTCGGGTTACCCAGAAAGGAAAGCCCATCAGACTAACAGCAGATCTCTTGGCAGAAACTCTAGAAGCCAGATGAGAGTGGGGGCCAATATTCAACATTCTTAAAGAAAAGAATTTTCAACCCAGAATCTCATATCCAGCCAAACTAAGCTTTATAAGTGAAGGAGAAATAAAATCCTTTACAGACAAGCAAATGCTGAGAGATTTTGTCACCACCAGGCCTGCCTTACAAGAGCTCCCTAAGGAAGAAGTAAACATGGAAAGGAACAACCAGTACCAGCCACTGCAAAAACATGCCAAATTGTAAAGACCATCGATGCTAAGAAGAAACTGCATCAACTAATGGGCAAAATAACCAGCTAACATCATAATGACAGGATCAAATTCACACATAACAGTATTAACCTTAAATGTAAATGGGCTAAATGCCCCAATTAAAAGACACAGACTGGCAAATTTGATAAAGAGAAAAGATCCATCAGTGTGCTATATTCAGGAGACCCATCTCACGTGTAGAGACACACATAGGCTCAAAATAAAAGGATGGAGGAAGATCTACCAAGCAAATGGAAAGCAAAAAATCAGGGGTTGCAATCCTAGTCTCTGATAAAACAGACTTTAAACCAACAAAGATCAAAAAGACAAAGAAGGCCATTCCATAATTGTAAAGGGATCAATGCAACAAGAAGAGCTAAATATCCTAAATATATATGCACCTAATACAGGAGCACCCAGATTCATAAAGCAAGTCCTTAGGACCTACAAAAAGACTTAGACTCCCACACAGTAATAATGGGAGACTTTAACACTCCACTGTCAATATTAGACAGACCAACGAGACAGAAGGTTAATAAGGATATCCAGGACTTGAACTCAGCTCTGCACCAAGCAGACCTAATAGACATCTACAGAACTCTCTACCCCAAATCAACAGAATATACATTCTTCTCAGCACCACATCACACTTATTCCAAAATTGACCACATAGTTGGAAGTAAAGCACTCCTCAGCAAATATAAAAGAACAGAAATCACAATAAACTGTCTCTCAGACCACAGTGCAATCAGATTAGAACTCAGGACTAAGAAATTCACTCAAAACCGCACAACTTCATGGAAACTGAACAACCTGCTCCTGAATGACTACTGGGTAAATAACAAAATGAAGGCAAAAATAAAGATGTTCTTTGAAACCAATGAGAACAAAGACACAACATACGAGAATCTCTGGGACACATTTAAAGCACTGTGTAGACGGAAATTTATAACACTAAATGCTCACAAGAGAAAGCAGGAAACATCTAAAATCAACATCCTAACATCACAATTAAAAGAATTAGAGAAACAAGAGCAAACAAATTCAAAAGCTAGCAGAAGGCAAGAAACAACTATGATCAGAGAAGAGCTGAAGGAGATAGAGACATTAAAAAAACCCTTCAAAAAATCAATGAATCCAGGAGCTGGTTTTTTGAAAAGATTAACAAAATTGATAGACCACTAGCAAGACTAATAGAGAAGAAAAGAGAGAAGAATGAAATAGATGCAATAAAAAATGATAAAGGGGATATCATTGCCAATCCCACAGAAATACAAACTACCATCAGAGAATACTATAAACAGCTCTATGCAAATAAACTAGAAAATCTAGAAGAAATGGATAAATTCTGGACACATACACCCTCCCAAGACTAACCCAGGAAGAAGTTGAATACCTGAATAGACCAATAACAGACTCTGAAATTGAGGCAATAATTAATAGCCTACCAATGAAAAAAGTCCAGGACCAGACAGATTCCTGTCAGGACTCAGAGGTACAGAGATTTTATCTCTGAATTCTACCAGAGGTACAAGGAGGAGCTGGTACCATTCCTTCTGAAACTATTCCAATCAATAGTAAAAGAAGGAATCCTCCCTAACTCATTTTATGAGGCCAGCATCATCCTGATACCAAAGCCTGGCAGAGACACAACAAAAAAAGAGAATTTTAGACCAATATCCCTGATGAACATCGATGCAAAAATCCTCAATAAAATACTGGCAAACCAAATCCAGCAGCAAATCAAAAAGTTTATCCACCAAAATCAAGTCAGCTTCATCTTTGGGATGCAAGGCTGGTTCAACATATGCAAATCAATAAATGTAATCCATCACATAAACAGAACCAAAGACAAAAACCACATGATTATCTCAATAGATGCAGAGAAGGCCTTCGACAAAATTCAACAGCTCTTCATGCTAAAAACTCTCAATAAACTAGGTATTGATGGAACGTATCTCAAAATAATAAGAGCTATTTAAGACAAACCCACAGCCAATATCATACCGAATGGGCAAAAACTGGAAGCATTCCCTTTGAAAACTGGCACAAGACAGGGATGCCCTCTCTCACCACTCCTATTCAACAGAGTGTTGGAAGTTCCAGCCAGGGCAGTTAGGCAAGAGAAAGAAATAAATGGCATTCAGTTAAGAAAAGAGGAAGTCAAATTGTCACTGTTTGCAGATGACATGATTGTATATTCAGAAAACCCTATTGTCTCAGCCCAAAATCTCCTTAAGCTGATAAGCAACTTCAGCAAAATCTCAGGATACAAAATCAATGTGCAAAAATCAAAAGCATTCCTATACACCAATAACAACCAAACAGAGAGCCAAATCATGAGTGAACTCCCATTCACAATTGCTACAAAGAGAATAAAATACCTAGGAATCCAACTTACAAGGGATGTGAAGGACCTCTTCAAGGATAACTACAAACCACTGCTGAGCAAAATAAAAGAGGACACAAACAAATGGAAGAACATTCCATGCTCATGGATAGGAAGAATCAATATCGTGAAAATGGCCATACTCCCCAAGGTAATTTATGGATTCAATGCCATCCCCATCAAGCTACCATTGACTTTCTTCACAGAACTGGAAAAAACTACTTTAAAGTTCATATGGAACCTCAAAAAAGAGCCCACATTGCCGAGACAATCCTAAGCAAAAAGAACAAAGCTGGAGGCATCATGCTACCTGACTGCAAACTATACTACAAGGCTACAGTAACCAAAACAGCACAGCACTGGTACCAAAACAGATATGTTGACCATTGGAACAGAGCAGAGGCCTCAGAAATAATGCCACATATCTACAACCATCTGATCTTTGACAAAGCTGACAAAAACAAGCAATGGGGAAAGGATTTCCTATTTAATAAATGGTCCTGGGAAAACTGGCTAGCCATATGTAGAAAGCTGAAACTGGATCCCCTCCTCACACCTTATACAAAAATTAATTCAAGATGGATTAAAGACTTAAATGTTAGTCCTAAAAACCCTAGAAGAAAACCTAGGCAATACCATTCAGGACATAGGCACGGGCAAGGACTTAATGACTAAAACAGCAAAAGCAATGGCAACAAAAACCCAAATAGACAAATGGGGTCTAATTAAACTAAAGAGCTTCCACACAGCAAAAAGAGTGAACAGGCAACCTACAGAATGGGAGAAGATTTTTGCAATCTACCCATCTGACGAAGGGCTAATATCCAGAATCGACAAAGAATTTTAACAAATTTACAAGAAAAAAACAACCTCATCAAAAAGTGGGCAAAGTATATAAAGAGACACTTCTCAAAAGAAGACATTTATGCAACCAACAGACACATGAAAAAATACTCATCATCACTGGTCATCAGAAAAATGCAAATCAAAACCATAATGAGATACCATCTGACACCAGTTAGAATACCATCTCACACCAGTTAGAATCATTAAAAAGTCAGGAAACAACAGATGCTGGAGAGGATGTGGAGAAATAGGAACACTTTTACACTGTTGGTGGGAGTGTAAACTAGTTCAACCATTGTGGAAGACAGTGTGGCGATTCCTCAAGGATCTAGAGCTAGAAATACCATTTGACCCAGTGATCTCATTACTGGGTATATACCCAGGATTATAAATCATGCTATTATAAAGACACATGCACACGTATGTTTATTGTGGCACTATTCACAATAGCAAAGACTTGAATCCAACCCAAGTGTCCATCAATGATAGACTGGATTAAGAAAATGTGGTACATATACACCATGGAATACTATACAGCCATAAAAAAGGATGAGTTCATGTCCTTTGCAGAGACATGGATGAAGCTGGAAACCATCATTCTGAGCAAACTATTGCAAGGACAGAAAACCAAACACTCATAGGTGGGAATTGAACAGTGAGAACACTTGGACACAGGGCAGGGAACATCACACATGGGGGTCTGTCATGGGGTGGGGGCCAGGGAGAGGAATAGCATTAGGAGAAATACCTAATATAATGTAAATGACGAGTTAATGGGTGCAGCAAACCAACATGGCACATGTATACCTATGTAACAAACCTGCATGTTGTGCACATGTACCCTAGAACTTAAAGTATAATAAAAAAAGTTATGTTTACACTCTACTGTAGTCTATTAAATGTGTAATTGCATTATGTCTAAAAAATGTACATGCCTTAATTTAAAAATATCATATTGCTAAAAAGTACTGACACAGAAACATGAAGTGAGCACATGTTCTCGGAAAAATGGCACTGATAGACTTGATTGACACAGGGTTGCCACAAACCTCAATTTGTAAAAAATGCAATATCTGTGAGGCACGATAAAGTAAAGCCCAATAAAATGAGGTATATCTGTGACTTGTCTTTTTATGCAAGTAAAAATTATTTCTGTACATGTTTCCATTTCCCTTGAGGACAATGCACACATGTTTTATCTCTGTATCCTCTACAGGTGCTAGTATAACATTTTGGCATGTAATTAGTGCTCTATAAATATTTGTTTACTATTACCCTCTGTATTAGTCAGCTTGGGTTACCATTACAAAATACCAAAACCTGGGTGATTTATACAGCAGAAATTTAGGTTCTCACAGTTCTGGAGTCTGGAAGTCCAAGATCAAGGTGCCAGAAAATTTGGCTTATGGTGAGGTCTCACTTCCTGGTTTGTAAGAAGGCTGCCTTCTCAGGATGTCCTCATGACCTCTTTGCCTCTTCTCATGACCTCTTTTCCATGTGCACAGACAGAGAGCACGCACTCTGGTTTTGCCTCCTCTTCTTATGAGGTCACCCGACCTGGTACATTAGGGCCCCACCCTTATGACCTCATTTAAACTCTATTACCTTTGTAAAAGCCCTGTCTCTAAATCTCGTCTCTACTAAAAATACAAAAAAATTAGCCAGACATGGTGGCGGGTGCCTGTAGTCCCAGCTTCTTGGGAGGCTGAGGCAGGAGAATGGAGTGAACCCAGGAGGCGGAGGTTGCAGTGAGCCGAGATTGTGCCACTGCACTCCAGCCTGGGCGACAGAGCGAGACTCCATCTCTAGTTAAAAAAACAGGCCTGTCTCTAAATACAGTTACGTTGGGGGTTAGAGTTTCAACATATGAATTTTAGGGGCACACAGTTAAGTCCATAACACCCTCTTTGTTCTCTATCTGTATCTATCTAAAGTACAAATAGACAGCCTCTGATGTGCTTGATAAGGATACAGAATCTTGGTTGGTTTCTCAGTCAACAAATAAGAAGCTAGTTGTATTTAATGTCCTTTATTTACTAAGAGAGGAAAAGAGACACCACCTGACACTTTAGCATGTTGTTTTCCAAACTCTAGTCATCTGTACGTCACCATCATGATTTTTGTCATCTCATCATGCCAAATGTACCACTGTTTACGTGGAACCACTCTTTACATTGGTTCATGTTTTTACTTCAGCATTTTAGAAAATATTATACATGAAATCATAGGTTTGATTACATTTCCATAATATACATTAAAACAAATATAATTAAAGTTATTTGTTCAGAATGTTTGTTACTCTACCCCACTGAGCCCTACCACTGTACTGGGATGGTCTCATTTCCATCTCTGTTGATGTCAGGCTCAGTCACTTGACTGGCTTTGTCCAGTGATGTTTGCTGCTCCTAAGCAGAAGATTTAAGTGGCATTTCCTGGAGTGGTCACAATTCTTTCCCCGCCTCAGGGCTGTACTTTAGCCTAGTACTGAAAAGAAGAAAATGTGAAACAAAGCTGAAACTGACTGGCAACCTACAGGTTTGGGAGTGAGAGATAAATGTTTTTTATTGTAAGCCACTGAGATTTTCTTATAGGTCATTCGTTACTGCAGCCTAACTTAACCTATGCTGACTGATCAAGTGCTCATTCTATATTACCTAAAGTCATCTTATATAATAACACTTTGAGAAATACTCCTAAGTGTCTTCTGCAGACTTGAATTGGGGAACAACTGTAAAGTATTGATGCATTTTTCAAATGACTCATTGCTTTCATCTTATTGAGAAATTATTTAAATGGAATGTTTTGAAACCTGTGAATGTTCCACATCCTTACAAATCATGGCCTATAGTTTTGCTGTCCCACTGGGTCCCTGCACTTGTAGCATCCATAGCTCATGATGGCAATTCTTTCACAGAAAGGGGGAAACCATTGCACTTTAAAAATAGCCTTTAGTCTCAAGAAGTGGTGATGGAGACTTGGCACTCAGATGGCCAAGAAGGCACTGTTTGTCTCAAATCCTCCAGTTTCTCCCACAGATACTTCAAAGACTTTAAAGGAAGCTGGACTTTGGGAAGTGCCAGGCCTTTGAAGTTGGGCACAGAGCATATGGGAATGCTTTTCAGGGCTAAGACAGGTGGATGATTTTTAACATAAGAGGACTGAGGATTAAAAAAAAAAAAACACACAGAGTGTAAAAGTATTCTTTATCTGTTTGCCCATTATCTAATCCATGTAATCTCCTACAAAATACATGTTTTCTGCTATGATCAGGGAATGGCAATGAAGTGATTCATGAATATTCAGGTTTTAAAGAGTTGCCATACCTGCTATGTAAGAATAACACAATTTTAAAAAAAACCACATTGTCATTAAAATAATATATAAATAGAAGACATAATTAAACCATTATTTAATTCGAAACACACTTCTTAAAGCTGCTCTGGGCCTCTGTGGAGAACAACAACCATCTTTTGACTTCTGTTCCCCTCCATTCTTCTCCATTCTGCTGCCCTAGATAGTAATTATCTCCTTTTTGCCAAATAAGAAGTCTTTCTTAGTTCTCTTTCTCTTTAACTCCTTGTCTACGTTTAACAATTAACCTCCATCTTGAATTTCACTCTAATCCAGTATTCTATGAAAGTCCACTTTCCCAATTCTTCTTTGAACTCCTAGAAAATTTTTTTTCACTTTCTCAGCTCATTTTCTTCCTCTTATGTAAGTGAGCCTGCTCCTTCAAGATCCTTTGACCTCTGTTTTTGTCCTGTTACCCTCTTTGCTTTAAGAAACTTACCCATCACTACAGTATCATTTTGAGGCTGTCGTCTCCATCCCTGGCAAACATTTTGCCCCCAGGATTAGTAATTTCCACCAACTCAGAGGTCATATCTACTTGGATGTCGTACCATCATTTCAAACTCAACATGGGACAAAACCACGCTATCTTCTGACCAATACAGTCTACCTTTTTACTGCTCACCGCATTCCCATTCTCCTAGGAATCATCATTTATTCATCCCTCTTTTTTAGGACCTCAATTCAATCTATCTTCAAGTAAGTTATTTTTATCTTTAAAGTATTCTTTTGATCTTTTTATTTTCTTCTAATTTGTACTTTGAATATCCTTGTCCAGACTACACAGCACCCTACAACAGTATCATGCCATGATGTATGAAAGATGCTCAGTGCGGCAGATGCCTCTGGTTGCCTATTAAGTATCTAGTCTCCCCTCCTTTTTTATTACAATAGCTCCAGTAATGTGGGGGAGGGAATCAATAGCAACACACCCAAGTAAAAATATCTTTCCTGTTATCCCTGCATCTAGGGGTGGATGACTTAGTTCTGCCGATGAGCAACTCTACTAGACGAGAATTCTGGGAGAGCTATGGTTTTCCCGATAAAAGGGAAAACCCAGCTGGCACATGCATTTGTCTTTCTCCTTTCCTTCTCTGCCCCCCACCGTGGAATGTAGATGCAATGTCTGTGGTTAAAACGCCATAGTTTAAATCAGACAAGCTTAAGTTTTAAACCCTACCTCAGATCCTTTTTGTGTGAAGACCATGGAAAACTTACCTATCCTCTTTAAGCCCCACTTTCTTATCTGTAAAATGGGTATAACAATATTACTAGGTTGTTGGGAAGATTAAAAGTATTAATATGTTTATAAAACATTCAGAATGATGATGCATATGACCTTGCCATTACCAATAAATGGTGGATATGATTCTGGCTGTTTCCATTCTCTGAACTCCTGTTGTGCTTAGAATAATTATGATACATATTTTCACTGCCACATTTCGTCTCCTAGATTACCTGCCTCCTTGGAGACAAGGAGACTAGAACCACCTTGAGGCCATTGACTATCTTATCTGCTTGTTTTATAGCCTTTGTATTGCCTTGTTCAGTTCTAGGTGTGTAGTGGGCTCTTTAAAACAGTAATGTATTGACAGATTATCTGATAAGTACACAAAAATCAGGTCTCAGGACAAATTAAGTATTTGCAGAAGTTAAGATACCAAGGGGAAATGCTATAAGAATTATGATTTTGCACTGAAAACTTACCTAACCATCTTCAGAGAAAAACCTGGATGTAAACAGTGAGCCTGCTGTGGATGGTTTCTACCCTGCACCAGGCCTCATACTGAGTCCTAATTCAGCCTCTCTTCCCAACACCTCACATGCTCATTCAACTCCAAAGCACTGGGGAGCAGTGCAGATTTCCCTGGGAAAAGAACTTCCTAAACATCTTTAACACCTCAGTCTTTCTCCTCTTGTCTCTTCCTGGCTGTTTTCCTTCTTTTCAGCTTTCTCCCCTCAAAAAGACTTGGGAAAATCCCCATATGAAGACCATTGTTTGCAACACTTAGGTTCCCTCCTGAGCTTGTACACCCTCCCTTGCCACCAGCAAACCCAAAGTCTTAGTGGTAAACAGGGTTTGCATGGCACATCCCGGGGAGACAGCATACTTCTTACGATCTCCCTCTGGGGAGGGTGATTTGTAGATTTATTGCAGCTTTATGCGGCTTCATTCCTACTCACAAGGGCAGTTTTTCACTTCCTTTACATCACCTCCAGCCCTACTCTGCTACTTCCCTCCATTCTCTACTTCTCTCACCTCCACACTGCAGCCTTCTGTTTCTGTCATCTCTCTTTGTCCTAATCATCAACCTCCATCCTTTTTGTTTCCAGAAGGCCTGGGGCTAGTGACTGAGGCGGGGGTGCACCACGTCTTCAACCAAGGGCAGCACAGAAGAAGTAGAGTCCCTCTCAGCTGGAGGGTCTGATGATGCTTCTCTCCTCATCAAAGCTGGAGGCAGGAGGCAGCTTCCCGTCCATGACTCTCACGGCCTTGTCTTGGTCATGGAAAGTTTTTATTTGCTCTCCAAATAGACCAGGGTTATATGAATAGGCACACCCAGTTATGAATGGAGAGAAGCTTTAAATCAGGATATTCTAACACCTTTATTACTCACGGTCAGTGGGGACCACAAATATGGAGATTAAAGTGTCCATCATGTCACTAGAATCCCTTGGGTATAGGATCTTATGGCATGGCCTTATCTTTCTTTTATCAAAACATACACACACAAAGACATTTACCTGCCACATGCACCCCCAGGATTTGAAAATGGAGCACCATAAAAATAAGCTGACAGTGGGAGAAAGTGGCCTATTCATTTTCTCTGTCATTACCTTTAATTATGAAAAAGCCCTGAGCAGGTGTCAGGTTTTTCCGCAGCTCTCTCAGGAAGATCTGGGCTCCAGGTATTTCCCACATGAGTTCATGGGATGGGGGAAGATGTAGGCAATGAAGGCCGCTGACATCCTATTATGACTGAGCAGCAAGTCTGCCAGGAAATAAACATTCTAATGTAGATTTCTAGGATTTGCTCCAATTTTTTCATGAAAAGAAAGCCATCTCTGACAATTTACAGATCATTTGGCTTCTCCACATGATGTGCTTTGATTCTCCTTTCTCCCCTTTCCTCTTCTTACTTGAGTCTGCCACCACCGGCTATTGCCCTGGTTGTGTTTGTTACTGTGTGTATGAGTGTGCGTGTCTCGGCATGTAAGTAACCTTGAACTTGTACATTAACATGCTTATGATTCTCTGGGATCGTTTTTCTTTTCAAATATGGAGACTGCCTGGTCCCTCCCCTCCCTCCCCTCTTCTCCTCTTCCTACCAAGCTGCTCTTCTGTGCCTCTGTTGTAACTGGGTCATGTTTTTGACTCTAGCAAGAGGAAACAAGGGGCCTTCAGTGGGAAAGCAAGAGGTTTCCAGTGCTCACCAAATACAGATGCTCAGGAAATGGGGGACTCATGTGGCTTACATATAGGGAACTTCACAGCTAAAATACCATGTCCTGTGTAGGAGGCCCAGATCACTTCTTGGCGTGTCCCAGCCTGCCTGCCTCCAAATGTCCTCTGGAATAATTCAACTTCTTATCTAAGGTACGAGCCAGCTTCCTTGAACTGCCAACTGCTCGATTGCAC